>NC_046983.1:8200266-8844433 GCF_009769545.1 Cyclopterus lumpus | reverse complement strand
CAGCCGTTGTTGGGGCGGCTGTTGTTGTCGGTGCAGCTGTTGTTGTCGGTGCAGCCGTTGTTGTCGGTGCAGCCGTTGTTGTCGGTGCGGCTGTTGTTGTCGGTGCGGCCGTTGTTGTCGGTGCAGCCGTTGTTGTCGGTGCGGCTGTTGTTGTCGGTGCAGCCGTTGTTGTCGGTGCAGCCGTTGTTGTCGGTGCGGCTGTTGTTGTCGGTGCGGCTGTTGCTGTCGGTGCGGCCGTTGTTGTCGGTGCGGCCGTTGTTGTCGGTGCGGCCGTTGTTGTCGGTGCGGCCGTTGTTGTCGGTGCGGCCGTTGTTGTCGGTGCGGCCGTTGTTGTCGGTGCGGCTGTTGTTGTCGGTGCGGCTGTTGTTGTCGGTGCGGCCGTTGTTGTCGGTGCGGCCGTTGTTGTCGGTGCGGCCGTTGTTGTCGGTGCAGCCGTTGTTGTCGGTGCGGCCATTGTTGTTGATTCCACTGTTGTATGCAGCACTATGAGTTTTTACAAGAAACATTGGATGAGATGTTCCCAAGGAATTTACTGTAACTTCTTGTTGTTCACTAGAACTTTTAACTGTGAACCTTCAAAAGTATTTGATTTAACTTCAAACAACTTACCTATCAGAATCAGGAGAATAGATACTATCTTTCCAACACCCATCTTGTTTTTTTCTGAATCTATAAAATTAAACAATACAGAAACTTTTTTTAAGACACATTATGTCAAAAGCTATTGCGCTTCATTCGTTACGTTTTAAATAGATAAAACAATATCTGTAGCAATCAACTTTTTTATTTATTAATCTTTTTTTATTTATTTTAACAAATGATAATTAACTTAATTTCACTTTGAACTGTGGCTATCAATTATTTCTAGGAGAAGGCACAGTTCCCTTCACCATCCTCAATGTAAATTAATGCAATACAACGTTCTTCTTTTGTGTTTTCAGAATTTAGTGCTTACACTGAACCCTGTCTGAAAAGTTCCTCCTTATTCTTCACACCTCACAAACAAATTTCTTCTCATTTACCATCTTCATTTTCTCATGTGTATTTTTCATGAAGATCTTATCCACGTTTGAGCTAATGGAACATACATGTGTACAATCTCTACTGCTCTCAAGCATCAACCAGGCTGAAATTTCCTAGAGCAAAGCACTCTTTTCTTTTCTTATCTGTACTCAAATTCCATGAATGAGAAGGATGAAAACAGATTGCTGCATGGACCGGTACTGTATTACATTTTTTATAAAGATTTAACTTTGAGGGAAGTTGATTTTGAGCAGCCAAATATGGATACAATCCGACCCTCTGGCTTAAAATCTAACGTCTGGAAGAATTTTGCTACTTCTTCCACCCTACTCAGAAAGAGCAAAGCCAATCATGAACCAAATTGCACCTTTTATTGGACACGGATTTGTGCCCTTACTGAGTCATTGAGAAAAAGGCATTTTCCCTATGTTGCACACTTTGAAACCTAGATCCATTATTTATCACGTAACATGTTGTTTCTGGACATCCTTTGGCACAGAATATTGTGTCACCGGAAACGTGCTCTCTATCAATGTATACTTTTATTTTAAAATATTCTTAGCTATATAATTAACGCAAACTCGGTCTGGATACGCGGCATCAAATGGATTGGTAGATGAACCAATGTAAAATTACTTAATTAAAGCTTATTTATGCTAACTACTGTACAGTAGTAGCACGAGTACAGTGTTTGCTCCAGGTGTGAGTGAAGGTGCTGAGAAAACGTCACAAAAAAGAGTAATTTGAACTCTCGCAACAATCCCCCTTTCAGTTTGTATGGATCTATTTTCTGACAATAATATCAATAGATTTAAGAATGTACTTACCCAAAATGACAAGATATGAGATGAAAAGTTATGAATTCCTCCTCTTTCTGCTCTCAATGTTTTAAACTATTTCAGTGTTTTATAATTCAGTCTGTCACTGTGCAAACCTTTTACCTTATGTGACAGTCCGAATCTATGAAGTTATTTATATTGAAACGGAATAAAGGTTAGTGACGTACCTCATATGTTGAGTTACGTCATATGTTTTTACTTGTGATGAAGAGAAAAAAGAGTGTAATTATAGGACACTCCCTTCTTTTGACGTGTGAATTTCTGGTGCATATGAAAGTTGAAAGAAGTTCTACCAGCATGACAGTAAAACAAAGCTATAAATAAAAAGTAGTGACGCAGCAATGGAGCAGATATTACCATGTTAAATTTCAGCTTTTTTTAGTCCTTTTTTAGAGTACACAATGTACATTAATGCCATAATTTCATGTTCATACTAGCCAAAATATGGAAGTATGATGAAAAAACAGTAAAGGATACAGTGTAAGATTATTTGTTACTATACACAATTTCTCAAAACTTCCCAGCGGTATATAAGATTAATTGTTAATATTATTATTTGAATTGACACCCCTTGTACTTGGATGGAAGACATACAATTGATTGATGTATCAACCAAAGTATAACTAAATTTTTTTACTATTGCTAAAGTTGAATCTTGCCCATTATGAGTCAGTGAGCTTCCAGCTGTAGATAGTAACTAGCTCGCTTACAGTGTTTGCTCCAAGTCTGATGGTGCTGACTGAAACTCTACAAAAAAGGTTTAAACTCTCTCCTGAACACATCTTGCCTCTCAAAAGATGACAGGGAGCTAACTCCTCTACCTCTATGGACCATCCTCCTTAGTTATATAAAGACCTAATAATGTATTTAATTATAATAAAAAGCGTTTTTAACGATTTCAGTATCTTTTTATTCAGTCCACGTCACATTTATCATATTGCAAATCTTTCCCTTCGTTTGACACATTAATAAATGCCTTTACATTGAAATTGAATGAATGCTAATGACATAATTCATACATGATATCTTTTTTTAGAAAGAATCTCGCAATGAACAAATGACAGGATACAGATGATCTGTTAGCAACATCAGCAAGGACCCGACCCACCCAGGTCACAGTCTCCCTGCCATCGGGGAAAAGGTACAGAACTTTAAATGCAAAACAAAACTCACACATTCTATCTTATTTTACTTTTTTACTAACATTTTGTATTCCTCTTGTGTATGTTTGTTTGTTTATCCTTGTGTATTTTTATCTTGTACATTATATATATCTTTGTTGTTTGCTGCTACTGGCAGGCTGTGGGCCATCAAACGAAATTCCGTTGTATAACAACAATAACAATAAAAACCTCTTTATCTTATCTTTATCTTTATCTTTGTTCAGGTTCCAACATGCTGAATTAAATGTCTGTGTGAACATTAACTGCTAAAGACTGTTGTTGTCTTGAGGAGGACCCGCGAGTAGCAGTGAAGTGAAGTGTATTGCAGGCTGCATGTTCACAGCCTGAAAAAATATGTTTTTGTTCTCTACAACTAGTTTCCTCGTATATGAAAACTATATATGATCTTAATTAATAACTCACCTGTTTTAAATATATACAAGCTTAAAGTTAAACATAATTGAGGGCGTGGTCGCTTTGAGTGACGGGTTGGTACAGTCTCACCACAGCTGTTTGCTCTGCTGCTCAACATAGTTCACTGATGGTCCAACGGTTTGCCCATTTTTGACCTCGCCAATAGACCTAGCCTCACAATTTGAGCTTCACAATGGCTCTTAAAAAAAACTATGAGCGACATCAGGAAGACTTTTCACAGTTTATAGTCAGAGCAAAGGGAGGCCTTTAAATGTTGTTTGCTTCTCTCTAAGCTTTTTCCGCTCTATGAAGAACCAAATTGTCAATTTTAAATTCATCATCTATGATTTACTGGAGCCATGTTTCAGCAATGTCATGATATTGGGTTCATAACAAATAAGGAAAATCGATTTTTGAAACAAGGCTTAGTTTTACACTGGTGAAATGTCTTTCTCCATTCACGCAGTAAGAATGCAAATAATGCAGAACAAAAGATGGGAGGGAGTGCCATTATAATGAGCCACCCCTTGTATGTCATTCATCGTGATGTTCTTTCTAAAAAAAAGATATCATGCATGAATCACGTCATTAGCCTTCATTCCATTTCATTGTAAAAGCGTTTTGTTATTGTATCACATAAGGGGAAAGATTTGCAATATGACAGATGTGACGTGGACTGAATTAAAAGATACTGAAATCGTTAAAAACTTTTTTACTTAATTAAATACATTATTAGGTATAACTAAGGAGGATGGTCCATAGAGGAGGTAGCTCCCTGTCATCTTTTGAGAGGCAAGATAAATCTTGATAAAGCCAAGTGTAGTGGCCATTTGTCCAATAAATCAAAAACAAATATGAATCAAATTGCCACAGACGCACCATGGGTTTGTGGTTTACGCAGCCAAAAGAAAGCATTGTCCATTCAGGAATCCGTTTTTCTGATAATTTATTTAACTAAACAAAACAAGCAAACAAACAAAAGAACAAAGGAACTCCTAACGCTGCCTCTCCTGCGCTGGTAAAAAAACCATAGGCCTACCCAGGTGCATGCTGGTCCTGTACCTGCCTACTCCTACATATAACCACAGGTGCCCACAGTGTTACCCAATTAACGAACAAATGAACAACCAAAAGACTAAATATATCTAGACAACAACAATAAAGAATTAAACTAAACTAAAAACTATCACAAGAAAAAAGCTATTCTAATATATCAAAACAGCTAACCTAAATAAGCAAACAACCTGAATGATTAAACAATACTACTTGTCAATAAAACAACTAAATACTAATATCAAATAAATAGCTCCAATATTCCGGCCCCTAATTTTGCATACAATCACAATTACATACTATTCTCAAATGGAGCTATTCCTGCAACATACAATTCAATGGCAAACTAGAAAATATTAGGGAATAAGTGAATCTTCTTGATGAACCTACAAAAAGAAAAATAAGAGAGAAAATA
The DNA here is from genome assembly GCF_009769545.1 of Cyclopterus lumpus. Lineage (NCBI taxonomy): Eukaryota > Metazoa > Chordata > Actinopteri > Perciformes > Cyclopteridae > Cyclopterus > Cyclopterus lumpus. Next base: position 8,839,526 of record NC_046983.1, on the reverse strand, counting down.
GAGGTAGAGAATGATAGAGGTAGAGAAAGCATTAGTCCATGATGCTAAACTGCTGCTTCCAATAGCAGACAGAGCTTTGTCACCGGCGTCTCTTGAATGCTTGTTCTTGTTTGAAGCTGCACAGAACACACCAGACCCTTTGCATCTGGTCTTACATCCAACACTTTTCCCATCATCCAAGATCCTCTTGGAGCTGTGGAGTCTGCAACAAGAACTATGTCTCCATTAGTGAGGCTTCTTCTTGGCCTTGTCCATTTTTGTCTCTCTTGCATCATCGGTAGGTACTCAGAGATCCATCTCTTCCAAAACAGTTCAGCCATGTACTGTATTTGCTTCCATCTTTTCCTGATGTATAGATCATCTTTATCAAACAGTCCTGGTGGTATGATTGGTTTGCCCTTTAAAATTAGAATGTGGTTTGGTGTGAGAGCTTCAAGGTCATCTGGGTCATCTTGTAATGGGTCTATCATTTACTATTGCCTCAACCTCACTGAACATGGTCTGGAGCCCTTCGTCGTCCAAAGTTTGCTGTTGAAGAATTGAGGTGTGGACACTTTTCACTGAACGAATCAGGCGCTCCCAGATGCCGCCTTGATAGGAAGCTGCTGGAGTGTTAAAGTTCCATTGTATGCCCTCCTGGACCAAAGACCTCTGAATTTTGCTATGATTCACAACAGCCAGACTTTCCTTCAGCTCTCGGTTAGCTCCAACAAAGTTTGTGCCGTTATCAGTCCTGATGGAGGCGACTGGACCTCGTCTGCAGATGAATCTCCATCAGGACTGATGGAGATAAAGGTGTAACAATAAGTTTAATTATCTTCTATAATTTAAAGGATTGTGCATTCGGGATAGAGTTTAAACCTTTTTTGTAGAGTTTCAGTCAGCACCATCAGACTTGGAGCAAACACTGTAAGCGAGCTAGTTACTACCTACAGCTGGAAGCTCACTGACTCATAATGGACAAGATTCAACTTTAGCAAAAGTTAAAAAATGTAGTTATACTTTGGTTGATACATCAATCAATTGTATGTCTTCCATCCAAGTACAAGGGGTGTGTGTCAATTCAAATAATAATATTAACAATTAATCTTATATACCGCTGGGAAGTTTTGAGAAATTGTGTATAGTAACAAATAATCTTACACTGTATCCTTTACTGTTTTTTCATCATACTTCCATATTTTGGCTAGTATGAACATGAAATTATGGCATTAATGTACATTGTGTACTCTAAAAAAGGTCTAAAAAAAGCTGAAATTTAACATGGTAATATCTGCTCCATTGCTGCGTCACTACTCTTTATTTATAGCTTTGTTTTACTGTCATGCTGGTAGAACTTCTTTCAACATTCATATGCACCAGAAAATCACACGTCAAAAGAAGGGAGTGTCCTATAATTACACTCTTTTTTCTCTTCATCACAAGTAAAAACATATGACGTAACTCAACATATGAGGTACGTCACTAACCTTTATTCCGTTTCAATATAAATAACTTCATAGATTCGGACTGTCACATAAGGTAAAAGGTTTGCACAGTGACAGACTGAATTATAAAACACTGAAATAGTTTAAAACATTGAGAGCAGAAAGAGGAGGAATTCATAACTTTTCATCTCATATCTTGTCATTTTGGGTAAGTACATTCTTAAATCTATTGATATTATTGTCAGAAAATAGATCCATACAAACTGAAAGGGGGATTGTTGCGAGAGTTCAAATTACTCTTTTTTGTGACGTTTTCTCAGCACCTTCACTCACACCTGGAGCAAACACTGTACTCGTGCTACTACTGTACAGTAGTTAGCATAAATAAGCTTTAATTAAGTAATTTTACATTGGTTCATCTACCAATCCATTTGATGCCGCGTATCCAGACCGAGTTTGCGTTAATTATATAGCTAAGAATATTTTAAAATAAAAGTATACATTGATAGAGAGCACGTTTCCGGTGACACAATATTCTGTGCCAAAGGATGTCCAGAAACAACATGTTACGTGATAAATAATGGATCTAGGTTTCAAAGTGTGCAACATAGGGAAAATGCCTTTTTCTCAATGACTCAGTAAGGGCACAAATCCGTGTCCAATAAAAGGTGCAATTTGGTTCATGATTGGCTTTGCTCTTTCTGAGTAGGGTGGAAGAATTAGCAAAATTCTTCCAGACGTTAGATTTTAAGCCAGAGGGTCGGATTGTATCCATATTTGGCTGGTCAAAATCAACTTCCCTCAAAGTTAAATCTTTATAAAAAATGTAATACAGTACCGGTCCATGCAGCAATCTGTTTTCATCCTTCTCATTCATGGAATTTGAGTGCAGATAAGAAAAGAAAAGAGTGCTTTGCTCTAGGAAATTTCAGCCTGGTTGATGCTTGAGAGCAGTAGAGATTGTACACATGTATGTTCCATTAGCTCAAACGTGGATAAGATCTTCATGAAAAGTACACATGAGAAAATGAAGATGGTAAATGAGAAGAAATTTGTTGCTGAGGTATGAAGAATAAGGAGGAACTTTTCAGACAGGGTTCAGTGTAAGCACTAAATTCTGAAAACACAAAAGAAGAACGTTGTATTGCATTAATTTACATTGAGGATGGTGAAGGGAACTGTGCCTTCTCCTAGAAATAATTGATAGCCACAGTTCAAAGTGAAATTAAGTTCATTATCATTTGTTAAAATAAATAAAAAAAGATTAATAAATAAAAAAGTTGATTGCTACAGATATTGTTTTATCTATTTAAAACGTAACGAATGAAGCGCAATAGCTTTTGACATAATGTGTCTTAAAAAAAGTTTCTGTATTGTTTAATTTTATAGATTCAGAAAAAAACAAGATGGGTGTTGGAAAGATAGTATCTATTCTCCTGATTCTGATAGGTAAGTTGTTTGAAGTTAAATCAAATACTTTTGAAGGTTCACAGTTAAAAGTTCTAGTGAACAACAAGAAGTTACAGTAAATTCCTTGGGAACATCTCATCCAATGTTTCTTGTAAAAACTCATAGTGCTGCATACAACAGTGGAATCAACAACAACGGCCGCACCGACAACAACAGCCGCCCCAACAACGGCCGCTGCGACAACAACGGCTGCACCGACAACAACAGCTGCACCCACAACAACCCCAGCTCCGACAACAACAGCCGCACCCACAACAACAGCCGCACCAACAACAACGGCTGCACCGACAACAACAGCTGCACCCACAACAACTCCAGCTCCGACAACAACAGCCGCCCCAACAACGGCTGCACCGACAACAACGGCTGCACCGACAACAACAGCCGCACCCACAACAACAGCCGCCCCAACAACAGCCGCACCAACAACAACGGCTGCACCGACAACAACAGCTGTGCCGACAACAACAGCTGCACCCACAACAACTCCAGCTCCGACAACAACAGCCGCCCCAACAACAGCCGCACCAACAACAACGGCTGCACCGACAACAACAGCTGCACCGACAACAACTCCCGCACTGACAACTGCTGCACCCACAACAACAGCCGCCCCAACAACGGCCGCACCGACAACAACGGCTGCACCGACAACAACGGCTGCACCTACAACAACTCCAGCTCCGACAACAACAGCCGCTCCAACAACTGCCGCACCAACAACAACGGCTGCACCGACAACAACAGCTGCACCGACAACAACGGCAGCACCCACAACAACTCCAGCTCCGACAACAACAGCCGCACCCACAACAACAGCCGCCCCAACAACAGCCGCACCAACAACAACGGCCGCACCGACAACAATCGCACCATCAACAACGGCCGCACTGACGACAACAGCCGCCCCAACAACAACGGCTGCACCAACAACAACAGCTGTGCCGACAACAACAGCTGCACCCACAACATCTCCAGTTCCGACAACAACAGTCGCACCCACAACAACATCCGCCCCAACAACAGCCGCACCAACAACAACGGCTGCACCGACAACAACAGCTGCACCCACAACAACTCCAGCTCCGACAACAACATCCGCCCCAACAACGGCCGCACCGACAACAACGGCTGCACCGACTACAACAGCCGCACCGACAACAACGGCTGCACCGACAACAACAGCTGCACCCACAACAACTCCAGCTCCGACAACAACAGCCGCACCCACAACAACAGCCGCCCCAACAACAGCCGCACCAACAACAACGGCTGCACCGACAACAACAGCTGTGCCGACAACAACAGCTGCACCCACAACAACTCCAGCTCCGACAACAACAGCCGCACTCACAACAACAGCCGCCCCAACAACAGCCGCATCAACAACAACGGCTGCACCGACAACAACAGCTGCACCGACAACAACTCCCGCACTGACAACAACTGCTGCACCCACAACAACAGCCGCCCCAACAACGGCCGCACCGACAACAACGGCCGCACCAACAACAACGGCCGTACCGACAACAACGGCTGCACCGACAACAATTCCACCGACAACAACGGCCGCACCCACAACAGGCGCACCCACAACAGGCGCACCCACAACGGCCGCACCGACAACAACGGCTGCACCGACAACAACAGCTGTGCCGACAACAACAGCTGCACCCACAACAACTCCAGCTCCGACAACAACAGCCGCACCCACAACAACAGCCGCCCCAACAACAGCCTTATCAACAACAACGGCTGCACCGACAACAACGGCTGCACCAACAACAACTCCAGCTCCGACAACAACAGCCGCACCCACAACAACAGCCGCACCAACAACAGCCGCACCAACAACAACGGCTGCACCGACAACAACAGCTGCACCGACAACAACGGCAGCACCCACAACAACAGCCGCACCGACAACAGCCGCTGCGTCAACAACAGCCGCACCGATAACAGCCGCGGCGTCAACAACAGCCGCTCCGACAACAACGGCCGCACTGACGACAACAGCCGCCCCAACAACAACGGCTGCACCAACAACAACAGCTGTGCCGACAACAACAGCTGCACCCACAACATCTCCAGTTCCGACAACAACAGTCGCACCCACAACAACAGCCGCCCCAACAACAGCCGCACCAACAACAACGACTGCACCGACAACAACAGCTGCACCCATAACAACGGCCGCACCGACGACAACAGCCTCCCCAACAACAACGGCTGCACCAACAACAACAGCTGTGCCCACAACAACAGCCGCCCCAATAACAATTGCACCCACAACAACAGAAGCAGTCGTAGCAAGGCTATTGACATTCAGATCTCAAGAAGAGACATTTACAAGTGATTTGCACGTTCCATCATCTGCAGCGTTTCAAAGTCGAGCTGTATTGATAGAGTCAACAGTAAGTATTAGATGATAGATTTTTTTTCCTGTTTCAAATTAAAAACTATGTAATTTACAGTAAATAGAACACAGATATATTATCTGGTAGTCATTGAAAACATTGGAATAGTGATACTACCGCCAAATGTAGTTGAATTAAAAAGCCAATGCACAAGTAAAACACAAGCAAATTAAATAAATGTAGTAACAAATGATTTGTTTGTATTTCTGCAGCTCAGACCTTTACTCAAAGAAGCTTTTCCTTCGTTCCGCAACATCCGTGTGATTTCATTCAGGTAATTTGTTTATGTTATTAAGATAAAATCCTAACAGCACTAATCATGAATGTATACGAATGAAACAATATAATATTTTGTAATTTCTTTTGCAGTAATGGATCAATCATCCAAAACTCACTCATTTATTTTCCATTAACATCTGCTCCTAATGGCACTGAGATTCGAAAAGTTTTGGTTGCAGCAGCTTGTATCATCAGAACCTTCAACATTGACAACAACTCCATTTATTTTGATGGCACACGTAAGCAATATTGACTGCTACCACTTTTTTTTAGATTATAGATTCCTTTTTTAATTTTTTAAAGCAATGTCTTGTTTTCTTTTCTCAACCTTTACAGAGGTTTCAAGTGGAGTAAGCCACAACATCAGTCTCATCACTGCATCCTTCCTTGTGCTGATGTCATGGATCCTGTCAAGCCAGCAATAGCGTCATTGCTGATTACTGTTTGAATTTGCATTATTGCATGACTGCCATCACTGGCATGAAAAATGACTTCTTGATTCTTGTCAAAGAAGTCTTGTACAGCGTCATATAAACTTACTATCACATTTCATTTTGCAATTACTGCACATATTTAAGACAGTGGATTAGGTTTATGTCAATCTTAACACGTTTCTAGGTTTCACTTTATTCCATATCATTACATTACATTGCATAGAAATATCAGAGAGCATATTGTAAAGGGAACATGTGTCTAAAGTTAATTAAAGGAACAACACTGCAGGTCATCATGAGTCGTGGAACCAACCGTGAACCAAATAGTTTTATCATCATTATATATACGGCATATATGTCAAAATATTGCAGTCAATTTGTTTTATTTATTCAAGGTGTATTTATGTATTCATGCATAGCTGAATTCTGTGAGATTTCTAAATGTTTGTACAATATTTGTCAGAAACTTTACAATGATCAGAATAAAAAGTCTTTGAAGAATTTAAATCATCTCTCGTTTGATGCTTTGCGAATTTGGTGGGAAGTTTATCAGGGAATGATTAATGTCTTACAATGAGCCTCAGCTGTTGGTGTGTCAGTTAATCAGGTTTGTTAAGAAAGAGAACTGGGAGGGGTGCAAAGTGTACTTGCCTATGAGATTATTCTATCTATTCACACACCACCAGACACGTTGTTATTAAATCAGCACCAGAAGCGCGCATTTTTCATTTTCAAAATGACTCTCATAAATAGGAAGCATTTTAATAGATAGGTAGGTTGTGAAAGACTTAAGGCTACCACTTTAAGATAATATATTTTTATTTATCATACATCTTCTTAGAACTTGCCATTCACTCTTTATTTCTAAAGGTCTCCTTTTAAAATTGACAAAGAAGCCATTTCTTTTTTCTTAGAGGCAAGCATAAATACTTTATAGGAACAACAAATGCATGCAAGTGCCGAAGCTTCACTCTATCGCAGCAGTTCACTCCCAGATATAAAGAACCAGGCAACCACAACAGTGGAGAGGACAAGTTTAAGTTCAGTCACAAACCCTTAAACTTCAGAAAACTTTATTTCAATAATAATATACGTATATCTATTATTTATTACTTACTGTTGACTATAAATGTGGCTCGATTTTGAAACGCTGCAGATGATGGATCCAGCAAATCACTTGTAAATGTCTCTTCTTGAGATCTGAAAGTCAATAGCCTTGTTGTAGTGGTAACTGTAGTTGCAGCACTGGGAGCGTCAGAGGTGAACCTGCTCGGCTGGTGAGCGAAAACCAACTCACACTGCATGATGAAGGTGGCACAAGTCTCAAGATCGCCCTCGAACGGTCGTGGGCTGGAGAGGCTCGGCTCCCGGGGTACTGGGTTAGAAACCGCAGGGTTAACTGGGATGGGATCCACAGGGGGCAGGTTCACAGGATGGTTCAGCGGCTGGGTGGTGAGGGCCACCGTCAACCCCCGCAGCTGTAGCAGGATCTCGGCTTGTTGGTCTGCCGACGCCGCCTGCTGATGAGTCAGGATCTCCACTGAAGCGTGGAGCGGCTGGACCTGGGCCTGGAGGTTCTGCACGGCAACGGAGGCCGCCTCCAGCTGGTGAGTGTGGGTGTTGGCGCGGCAGTTGTTGTCGGCACGGGAGTTGTTGTAGGTGCCGCCGTTGTTGTCGGTGTGGGAGTTGTTGTGGGTGCTGCAGTTGTCGTTGATTCTGCTGTTGTCTGTGCCACTGAGATGAGTTTTTACAAGAAACATTGGATGAGATTTTGGCAAAGACTTCACCTTAACTTTATTTGTGTTGTTCACTTGAACTTGTAACTGTATTTTAGAACCTTCAAAAGTATTGGATTTAACATCAAACAACTTACCTATCAAAACTAGCAGAATCGATGCTATCTTTCCAAAATCCATCTTGTTTTTTTCTGACTCTATGAAATTAAACAATACAGAAACTTTTAAGGCATTATGTCAAAGTCAAAGTCTTTTGCACTTCATTCATTAAATTTTAAATAGATAAAACAATACCTGCAGCAATCAACTTTTTTCTTCATTAATCTTTCTTTTTGTGTTTAAATTTGAAGATCTTATTCACGTTAGAGATAATGGAACATACATGTGTACTTATACCTCAAGTACTTAGGTGCAACAATCTCTACTGTTCACAAGCATCAACCAAGAGCAAAGTTCTGTTTTTTCTTTTTTATCTGTACTCAAATTCCATGAATGGGAAGGATGCAAAGACATCGCTGCAAGAACTGGTACTGGATCACATTTTTGATAAAGATTTCTACTTATTCTTTCCTGCAGTGTGTTTGTACCCAAAACAGTGTATTTTTACCAAACTGTCCAAGGAAAGGTTACACTGACCATTATGATAGACACGCAGGAAAGAAAACTAGGATTTCAGTGAAAAGGTTGTAGCAGGATATCACTAATATGTGAAAATGATGTATCATTCAGATTGAGCTTCCTAGATCCTGTAGCAAAAGCAACCATGTTTGCTCCTCGCCTTTCTCAATTATGTGACACCTGTATGTCCATTCCTTACGGCTGCCCCTGATCGCATCAGATGTAATACACAATGTTCCAAATTAGGCTAAATATTAACAGAGTTTTGGTGATGGAAGTTGATTTTGAGCAGCCAAATATGGATACAATATATATGACAACTATATATGATCTTAATTAATAACTCACCTGTTTTAAATATATACAAGCTTAAAGTTAAACATAATTGAGGGCGTGGTCGCTTTGAGTGACGGGTTGGTACAGTCTCACCACAGCTGTTTGCTCTGCTGCTCAACATAGTTCACTGATGGTCCAACGGTTTGCCCATTTTTGACCTCGCCAATAGACCTAGCCTCACAATTTGAGCTTCACAATGGCTCTTAAAAAAAACTATGAGCGACATCAGGAAGACTTTTCACAGTTTATAGTCAGAGCAAAGGGAGGCCTTTAAATGTTGTTTGCTTCTCTCTAAGCTTTTTCCGCTCTATGAAGAACCAAATTGTCAATTTTAAATTCATCATCTATGATTTACTGGAGCCATGTTTCAGCAATGTCATGATATTGGGTTCATAACAAATAAGGAAAATCGATTTTTGAAACGAGGCTTGGTTTTACACTGGTGAAACGTCTTTCTCCATTCACGCAGTAGGAATGCAAATAATGCAGAACAAAAGATGGGAGGGAGTTCCATTATAATGAGCCACCCCTTGTATGTCATTCATCGTGATGTTCTTTCTAAAAAAAGATATCATGCATGAATCACGTCATTAGCCTTCATTCCATTTCATTGTAAAAGCGTTTTGTTATTGTATCACATAAGGGGAAAGATTTGCAATATGACAGATGTGACGTGGACTGAATTGAAAGATACTGAAATCGTTAAAAACTTTTTTACTTAATTAAATACATTATTAGGTATAACTAAGGAGGATGGTCCATAGAGGAGGTAGCTCCCTGTCATCTTTTGAGAGGCAAGATAAATCTTGATAAAGCCAAGTGTAGTGGCCATTTGTCCAATAAATCAAAAACAAATATGAATCAAATTGCCACTGACGCACCATGGGTTTGTGGTTTACGCAGCCAAAAGAAAGCATTGTCCATTCAGGAATCCGTTTTTCTGATAATTTATTTAACTAAACAAAACAAGCAAACAAACAAAAGAACAAAGGAACTCCTAACGCTGCCTCTCCTGCGCTGGTAAAAAAAACCATAGGCCTACCCAGGTGCATGCTGGTCCTGTACCTGCCTACTCCTACATATAACCACAGGTGCCCACAGTGTTACCCAATTAACGAACAAATGAACAACCAAAAGACTAAATATATCTAGACAACAACAATAAAGAATTAAACTAAACTAAAAACTATCACAAGAAAAAAGCTATTCTAATATATCAAAACAGCTAACCTAAATAAGCAAACAACCTGAATGATTAAACAATACTACTTGTCAATAAAACAACTAAATACTAATATCAAATAAATAGCTCCAATATTCCGGCCCCTAATTTTGCATACAATCACAATTACATACTATTCTCAAATGGAGCTATTCCTGCAACATACAATTCAATGGCAAACTAGAAAATATTAGGGAATAAGTGAATCTTCTTGATGAACCTACAAAAAGAAAAATAAGAGAGAAAATAGAGGTAGAGAATGATAGAGGTAGAGAAAGCATTAGTCCATGATGCTAAACTGCTGCTTCCAATAGCAGACAGAGCTTTGTCACCGGCGTCTCTTGAATGCTTGTTCTTGTTTGAAGCTGCACAGAACACACCAGACCCTTTGCATCTGGTCTTACATCCAACACTTTTCCCATCATCCAAGATCCTCTTGGAGCTGTGGAGTCTGCAACAAGAACTATGTCTCCATTAGTGAGGCTTCTTCTTGGCCTTGTCCATTTTTGTCTCTCTTGCATCATCGGTAGGTACTCAGAGATCCATCTCTTCCAAAACAGTTCAGCCATGTACTGTATTTGCTTCCATCTTTTCCTGATGTATAGATCATCTTTATCAAACAGTCCTGTTGGTATGATTGGTTTGCCCTTTAAAATTAGAATGTGGTTTGGTGTGAGAGCTTCAAGGTCATCTGGGTCATCTTGTAATGGGTCTATCATTTAGTATTGCCTCAACCTCACTGAACATGGTCTGGAGCCCTTCGTCGTCCAAAGTTTGCTGTTGAAGAATTGAGGTGAGGACACTTTTCACTGAACGAATCAGGCGCTCCCAGATGCCGCCTTGATGGGAAGCTGCTGGAGTGTTAAAGTTCCATTGTATGCCCTCCTGGACCAAAGACCTCTGAATTTTGCTATGATTCACAACAGCCAGACTTTCCTTCAGCTCTCGGTTAGCTCCAACAAAGTTTGTGCCGTTATCAGTCCTGATGGAGGCGACTGGACCTCGTCTGCAGATGAATCTCCATCAGGACTAATGGAGATAAAGGTGTAACAATAAGTTTAATTATCTTCTATAATTTAAAGGATTGTGCATTCGGGATGGAGTTTAAACCTTTTTTGTAGAGTTTCAGTCAGCACCATCAGACTTGGAGCAAACACTGTAAGCGAGCTAGTTACTACCTACAGCTGGAAGCTCACTGACTCATAATGGACAAGATTCAACTTTAGCAAAAGTTAAAAAATGTAGTTAAACTTTGGTTGATACATCAATCAATTGTATGTCTTCCATCCAAGTACAAGGGGTGTGTGTCAATTCAAATAATAATATTAACAATTAATCTTATATACCGCTGGGAAGTTTTGAGAAATTGTGTATAGTAACAAATAATCTTACACTGTATCCTTTACTGTTTTTTCATCATACTTCCATATTTTGGCTAGTATGAACATGAAATTATGGCATTAATGTACATTGTGTACTCTAAAAAAGGTCTAAAAAAAGCTGAAATTTAACATGGTAATATCTGCTCCATTGCTGCGTCACTACTCTTTATTTATAGCTTTGTTTTACTGTCATGCTGGTAGAACTTCTTTCAACATTCATATGCACCAGAAATTCACACGTCAAAAGAAGGGAGTGTCCTATAATTACACTCTTTTTTCTCTTCATCACAAGTAAAAACATATGACGTAACTCAACATATGAGGTACGTCACTAACCTTTATTCCGTTTCAATATAAATAACTTCATAGATTCGGACTGTCACATAAGGTAAAAGGTTTGCACAGTGACAGACTGAATTATAAAACACTGAAATAGTTTAAAACATTGAGAGCAGAAAGAGGAGGAATTCATAACTTTTCATCTCATATCTTGTCATTTTGGGTAAGTACATTCTTAAATCTATTGATATTATTGTCAGAAAATAGATCCATACAAACTGAAAGGGGGATTGTTGCGAGAGTTCAAATTACTCTTTTTTGTGACGTTTTCTCAGCACCTTCACTCACACCTGGAGCAAACACTGTACTCGTGCTACTACTGTACAGTAGTTAGCATAAATAAGCTTTAATTAAGTAATTTTACATTGGTTCATCTACCAATCCATTTGATGCCGCGTATCCAGACCGAGTTTGCGTTAATTATATAGCTAAGAATATTTTTAAATAAAAGTATACATTGATAGAGAGCACGTTTCCGGTGACACAATATTCTGTGCCAACGGATGTCCAGAAACAACATGTTACGTGATAAATAATGGATCTAGGTTTCAAAGTGTGCAACATAGGGAAAATGCCTTTTTCTCAATGACTCAGTAAGGGCACAAATCCGTGTCCAATAAAAGGTGCAATTTGGTTCATGATTGGCTTTGCTCTTTCCGAGTAGGGTGGAAGAATTAGCAAAATTCTTCCAGACGTTAGATTTTAAGCCAGAGGGTCGGATTGTATCCATATTTGGCTGCTCAAAATCAACTTCCCTCAAAGTTAAATCTTTATAAAAAATGTAATACAGTACCGGTCCATGCAGCAATCTGTTTTCATCCTTCTCATTCATGGAATTTGAGTGCAGATAAGAAAAGAAAAGAGTGCTTTGCTCTAGGAAATTTCAGCCTGGTTGATGCTTGAGAGCAGTAGAGATTGTACACATGTATGTTCCATTAGCTCAAACGTGGATAAGATCTTCATGAAAAGTACACATGAGAAAATGAAGATGGTAAATGAGAAGAAATTTGTTGCTGAGGTGTGAAGAATAAGGAGGAACTTTTCAGACAGGGTTCAGTGTAAGCACTAAATTCTGAAAACACAAAAGAAGAACGTTGTATTGCATTGATTTACATTGAGGCTGGTGAAGGGAACTGTGCCTTCTCCTAGAAATAATTGATAGCCACAGTTCAAAGTGAAATTAAGTTCATTATCATTTGTTAAAATAAATAAAAAAAGATTAATAAATAAAAAAGTTGATTGCTACAGATATTGTTTTATCTTTTTAAAACGTAACGAATGAAGCGCAATAGCTTTTGACATAATGTGTCTTAAAAAAAGTTTCTGTATTGTTTAATTTTATAGATTCAGAAAAAAACAAGATGGGTGTTGGAAAGATAGTATCTATTCTCCTGATTCTGATAGGTAAGTTGTTTGAAGTTAAATCAAATACTTTTGAAGGTTCACAGTTAAAAGTTCTAGTGAACAACAAGAAGTTACAGTAAATTCCTTGGGAACATCTCATCCAATGTTTCTTGTAAAAACTCATAGTGCTGCATACAACAGTGGAATCAACAACAACGGCCGCACCGACAACAACAGCCGCCCCAACAACGGCCGCTGCGACAACAACGGCTGCACCGACAACAACAGCTGCACCCACAACAACCCCAGCTCCGACAACAACAGCCGCACCCACAACAACAGCCGCACCAACAACAACGGCTGCACCGACAACAACAGCTGCACCCACAACAACTCCAGCTCCGACAACAACAGCCGCCCCAACAACGGCTGCACCGACAACAACGGCTGCACCGACAACAACGGCTGCACCGACAACAACAGCCGCACCCACAACAACAGCCGCCCCAACAACAGCCGCACCAACAACAACGGCTGCACCGACAACAACAGCTGTGCCGACAACAACAGCTGCACCCACAACAACTCCAGCTCCGACAACAACAGCCGCCCCAACAACAGCCGCACCAACAACAACGGCTGCACCGACAACAACAGCTGCACCGACAACAACAGCTGCACCGACAACAACTCCCGCACTGACAACAACTGCTGCACCCACAACAACAGCCGCCCCAACAACGGCCGCACCGACAACAACGGCTGCACCGACAACAACGGCTGCACCTACAACAACTCCAGCTCCGACAACAACAGCCGCTCCAACAACAGCCGCACCAACAACAACGGCTGCACCGACAACAACAGCTGCACCGACAACAACGGCAGCACCCACAACAACTCCAGCTCCGACAACAACAGCCGCACCCACAACAACAGCCGCCCCAACAACAGCCGCACCAACAACAACGGCCGCACCGACAACAATCGCACCATCAACAACGGCCGCACTGACGACAACAGCCGCCCCAACAACAACGGCTGCACCAACAACAACAGCTGTGCCGACAACAACAGCTGCACCCACAACATCTCCAGTTCCGACAACAACAGTCGCACCCACAACAACAGCCGCCCCAACAACAGCCGCACCAACAACAACGGCTGCACCGACAACAACAGCTGCACCCACAACAACTCCAGCTCCGACAACAACATCCGCCCCAACAACGGCCGCACCGACAACAACGGCTGCACCGACAACAACAGCCGCACCGACAACAACGGCTGCACCGACAACAACAGCTGCACCCACAACAACTCCAGCTCCGACAACAACAGCCGCACCCACAACAACAGCCGCCCCAACAACAGCCGCACCAACAACAACGGCTGCACCGACAACAACAGCTGTGCCGACAACAACAGCTGCACCCACAACAACTCCAGCTCCGACAACAACAGCCGCACCCACAACAACAGCCGCCCCAACAACAGCCGCATCAACAACAACGGCTGCACCGACAACAACAGCCGCCCCAACAACGGCCGCTGCGACAACAACGGCTGCACCGACAACAACAGCTGCACCCACAACAACCCCAGCTCCGACAACAACAGCCGCACCCACAACAACAGCCGCACCAACAACAACGGCTGCACCGACAACAACAGCTGCACCCACAACAACTCCAGCTCCGACAACAACAGCCGCCCCAACAACGGCTGCACCGACAACAACGGCTGCACCGACAACAACGGCTGCACCGACAACAACAGCCGCACCCACAACAACAGCCGCCCCAACAACAGCCGCACCAACAACAACGGCTGCACCGACAACAACAGCTGTGCCGACAACAACAGCTGCACCCACAACAACTCCAGCTCCGACAACAACAGCCGCCCCAACAACAGCCGCACCAACAACAACGGCTGCACCGACAACAACAGCTGCACCGACAACAACAGCTGCACCGACAACAACTCCCGCACTGACAACAACTGCTGCACCCACAACAACAGCCGCCCCAACAACGGCCGCACCGACAACAACGGCTGCACCGACAACAACGGCTGCACCTACAACAACTCCAGCTCCGACAACAACAGCCGCTCCAACAACAGCCGCACCAACAACAACGGCTGCACCGACAACAACAGCTGCACCGACAACAACGGCAGCACCCACAACAACTCCAGCTCCGACAACAACAGCCGCACCCACAACAACAGCCGCCCCAACAACAGCCGCACCAACAACAACGGCCGCACCGACAACAATCGCACCATCAACAACGGCCGCACTGACGACAACAGCCGCCCCAACAACAACGGCTGCACCAACAACAACAGCTGTGCCGACAACAACAGCTGCACCCACAACATCTCCAGTTCCGACAACAACAGTCGCACCCACAACAACAGCCGCCCCAACAACAGCCGCACCAACAACAACGGCTGCACCGACAACAACAGCTGCACCCACAACAACTCCAGCTCCGACAACAACATCCGCCCCAACAACGGCCGCACCGACAACAACGGCTGCACCGACAACAACAGCCGCACCGACAACAACGGCTGCACCGACAACAACAGCTGCACCCACAACAACTCCAGCTCCGACAACAACAGCCGCACCCACAACAACAGCCGCCCCAACAACAGCCGCACCAACAACAACGGCTGCACCGACAACAACAGCTGTGCCGACAACAACAGCTGCACCCACAACAACTCCAGCTCCGACAACAACAGCCGCACCCACAACAACAGCCGCCCCAACAACAGCCGCATCAACAACAACGGCTGCACCGACAACAACAGCCGCCCCGACAACAACTCCCGCACTGACAACAACTGCTGCACCCACAACAACAGCCGCCCCAACAACGGCCGCACCAACAACAACGGCCGCACCAACAACAACGGCCGTACCGACAACAACGGCTGCACCGACAACAATTCCACCGACAACAACGGCCGCACCCACAACAGGCGCACCCACAACGGCCGCACCGACAACAACGGCTGCACCAACAACAACTCCAGCTACGACAACAACAGCCGCACCCACAACAACAGCCGTACCAACAACAGCCGCACCAACAACAACGGCTGCACCGACAACAACAGCTGCACCGACAACAACGGCAGCACCCACAACAACAGCCGCACCGACAACAGCCGCTGCGTCAACAACAGCCGCACCGATAACAGCCGCGGCGTCAACAACAGCCGCTCCGACAACAACGGCCGCACTGACGACAACAGCCGCCCCAACAACAACGGCTGCACCAACAACAACAGCTGTGCCGACAACAACAGCTGCACCCACAACATCTCCAGTTCCGACAACAACAGTCGCACCCACAACAACAGCCGCCCCAACAACAGCC
This sequence comes from Cyclopterus lumpus, assembly GCF_009769545.1. Taxonomy (NCBI): domain Eukaryota; kingdom Metazoa; phylum Chordata; class Actinopteri; order Perciformes; family Cyclopteridae; genus Cyclopterus; species Cyclopterus lumpus. The sequence continues at coordinate 8,823,121 of NC_046983.1, read as the reverse complement.
GCACCAACAACAACGACTGCACCGACAACAACAGCTGCACACATAACAACGGCCGCACCGACGACAACAGCCTCCCCAACAACAACGGCTGCACCAACAACAACAGCTGTGCCCACAACAACAGCCGCCCCAATAACAATTGCACCCACAACAACAGAAGCAGTCGTAGCAAGGCTATTGACATTCAGATCTCAAGAAGAGACATTTACAAGTGATTTGCACGTTCCATCATCTGCAGCGTTTCAAAGTCGAGCTGTATTGATAGAGTCAACAGTAAGTATTAGATGATAGATTTTTTTTTCCTGTTTCAAATTAAAAACTATGTAATTTACAGTAAATAGAACACAGATATATTATCTGGTAGTCATTGAAAACATTGGAATAGTGATACTACCGCCAAATGTAGTTGAATTAAAAAGCCAATGCACAAGTAAAACACAAGCAAATTAAATAAATGTAGTAACAAATGATTTGTTTGTATTTCTGCAGCTCAGACCTTTACTCAAAGAAGCTTTTCCTTCGTTCCGCAACATCCGTGTGATTTCATTCAGGTAATTTGTTTATGTTATTAAGATAAAATCCTAACAGCACTAATCATGAATGTATACGAATGAAACAATATAATATTTTGTAATTTCTTTTGCAGTAATGGATCAATCATCCAAAACTCACTCATTTATTTTCCATTAACATCTGCTCCTAATGGCACTGAGATTCGAAAAGTTTTGGTTGCAGCAGCTTGTATCATCAGAACCTTCAACATTGACAACAACTCCATTTATTTTGATGGCACACGTAAGCAATATTGACTGCTACCACTTTTTTTTAGATTATAGATTCCTTTTTTAATTTTTTAAAGCAATGTCTTGTTTTCTTTTCTCAACCTTTACAGAGGTTTCAAGTGGAGTAAGCCACAACATCAGTCTCATCACTGCATCCTTCCTTGTGCTGATGTCATGGATCCTGTCAAGCCAGCAATAGCGTCATTGCTGATTACTGTTTGAATTTGCATTATTGCATGACTGCCATCACTGGCATGAAAAATGACTTCTTGATTCTTGTCAAAGAAGTCTTGTACAGCGTCATATAAACTTACTATCACATTTCATTTTGCAATTACTGCACATATTTAAGACAGTGGATTAGGTTTATGTCAATCTTAACACGTTTCTAGGTTTCACTTTATTCCATATCATTACATTACATTGCATAGAAATATCAGAGAGCATATTGTAAAGGGAACATGTGTCTAAAGTTAATTAAAGGAACAACACTGCAGGTCATCATGAGTCGTGGAACCAACCGTGAACCAAATCGTTTTATCATCATTATATATACGGCATATATGTCAAAATATTGCAGTCAATTTGTTTTATTTATTCAAGGTGTATTTATGTATTCATGCATAGCTGAATTCTGTGAGATTTCTAAATGTTTGTACAATATTTGTCAGAAACTTTACAATGATCAGAATAAAAAGTCTTTGAAGAATTTAAATCATCTCTCGTTTGATGCTTTGCGAATTTGGTGGGAAGTTTATCAGGGAATGATTAATGTCTTACAATGAGCCTCAGCTGTTGGTGTGTCAGTTAATCAGGTTTGTTAAGAAAGAGAACTGGGAGGGGTGCAAAGTGTACTTGCCTATGAGATTATTCTATCTATTCACACACCACCAGACACGTTGTTATTAAATCAGCACCAGAAGCGCGCATTTTTCATTTTCAAAATGACTCTCATAAATAGGAAGCATTTTAATAGATAGGTAGGTTGTGAAAGACTTAAGGCTACCACTTTAAGATAATATATTTTTATTTATCATACATCTTCTTAGAACTTGCCATTCACTCTTTATTTCTAAAGGTCTCCTTTTAAAATCGACAAAGAAGCCATTTCTTTTTTCTTAGAGGCAAGCATAAATACTTTATAGGAACAACAAATGCATGCAAGTGCCGAAGCTTCACTCTATCGCAGCAGTTCACTCCCAGGTATAAAGAACCAGGCAACCACAACAGTGGAGAGGACAAGTTTAAGTTCAGTCACAAACCCTTAAACTTCAGAAAACTTTATTTCAATAATAATATACGTATATCTATTATTTATTACTTACTGTTGACTATAAATGTGGCTCGATTATGAAACGCTGCAGATGATGGATCCAGCAAATCACTTGTAAATGTCTCTTCTTGAGATCTGAAAGTCAATAGCCTTGTTGTAGTGGTAACTGTAGTTGCAGCACTGGGAGCGTCAGAGGTGAACCTGCTCGGCTGGTGAGCGAAAACCAACTCACACTGCATGATGAAGGTGGCACAAGTCTCAAGATCGCCCTCGAACGGTCGTGGGCTGGAGAGGCTCGGCTCCCGGGGTACTGGGTTAGAAACCGCAGGGTTAACTGGGATGGGATCCACAGGGGGCAGGTTCACAGGCTGGTTCAGCGGCTGGGTGGTGAGGGCCACCGTCAACCCCCGCAGCTGTAGCAGGATCTCGGCTTGTTGGTCTGCCGACGCCGCCTGCTGATGAGTCAGGATCTCCACTGAAGCGTGGAGCGGCTGGACCTGGGCCTGGAGGTTCTGCACGGCAACGGAGGCCGCCTCCAGCTGGTGAGTGTGGGTGTTGGCGCGGCAGTTGTTGTCGGCACGGGAGTTGTTGTAGGTGCCGCCGTTGTTGTCGGTGTGGGAGTTGTTGTGGGTGCTGCAGTTGTCGTTGATTCTGCTGTTGTCTTTGGCACTGAGATGAGTTTTTACAAGAAACATTGGATGAGATTTTGGCAAAGACTTCACCTTAACTTTATTTGTGTTGTTCACTTGAACTTGTAACTGTATTTTAGAACCTTCAAAAGTATTGGATTTAACATCAAACAACTTACCTATCAAAACTAGCAGAATCGATGCTATCTTTCCAAAATCCATCTTGTTTTTTTCTGACTCTATGAAATTAAACAATACAGAAACTTTTAAGGCATTATGTCAAAGTCAAAGTCTTTTGCACTTCATTCATTAAATTTTAAATAGATAAAACAATACCTGCAGCAATCAACTTTTTTCTTCATTAATCTTTCTTTTTGTGTTTAAATTTGAAGATCTTATTCACGTTAGAGATAATGGAACATACATGTGTACTTATACCTCAAGTACTTAGGTGCAACAATCTCTACTGTTCACAAGCATCAACCAGGCTAAGAGCAAAGTTCTGTTTTTTCTTTTTTATCTGTACTCAAATTCCATGAATGGGAAGGATGCAAAGACATCGCTGCAAGAACTGGTACTGTATCACATTTTTGATAAAGATTTCTACTTATTCTTTCCTGCAGTGTGTTTGTACCCAAAACAGTGTATTTTTACCAAACTGTCCAAGGAAAGGTTACACTGACCATTATGATTAACCTTTCTTTTTGCTGTGTATTGGTTTTGTTTATATGTTGTTGTCAGTTTGTCTATGGATTTTATTTCCATTTTTATTTTGAGATTTTGTTATTTTAGGCTGCCTTAAAAACATCTGGCCAGGGACAGCAGATGGAAATTAGCCTCTCTGGCTAACTTACAGTCCAACTGTTGATTGGTGTGCATTGTCCCTGCAAAATAAATGAATAAATAAATAAATAAATATGATAGACACGCAGGAAAGAAAACTAGGATTTCAGTGAAAAGGTTGTAGCAGGATATCACTAATATGTGAAAATGATGTATCATTCAGATTGATCCTGTAGCAAAGGCAACCATGTTTGCTCCTGGTCTCATGGAGCTGACTGAAAGAATTAAACTCCCTCCTGAAACAGAAATGCCTGAACAAATCTTGAATTTGATAATAAACATATTGGTATCTGTGACATGCAAATCTTAAATGTTATGTGACAGTCTACATCCATTAAGGTCTTTATTTTGGAACAGAATAAAGGCAAATAATGTTTTATTATGTTATAATCGCCTTTCTCAATTATGTGACACCTGTATGTCTATTCCTTATGCTTGCCCCTGATCGCATCAGACGTAATACACAATGTTCCAAATTAGGCTAAATATTAACAGAGTTTTGGTGATGGAAGTTGATTTTGAGCAGCCAAATATGGATACAATCCGACCCTCTGGCTTAAAAGCTAACGTCTGGAAGAATGAAGGTTAGTGTCGTAACTCATATGAAGAGAAAAAAGAGTGTAATTATAGGACACTCCCTTCTTTTGACATGTGCATTTCTGGTGCATATGAAAGTTGAAAGAAGTTCTACCAGTATGACAGTAAAACAAAGCTATAAATAAAAAGTAGTGACGCAGCAATGGAGCAGATATTACCATGTTAAATTTCAGCTTTTTTTAGACCTTTTTTAGACTACATAATGTACATTAATGCCATAATTTCATGTTCATACTAGCCAAAATATGGAAATATGATGAAAAAACAGTAAAGGATACAGTGTAAGATTATTTGTTACTTCCCAGCGGTATATAAGATTAATTGTTAATATTATTATTTGAATTGACACCCCTTGTACTTGGATGGAAGACATACAATTGATTGATGTATCAACCAAAGTATAACTAAATTTTTTTACTATTGCTAAAGTTGAATCTTGCCCATTATGAGTCAGTGAGCTTCCTGCTGTAGGTAGTAAGTAGCTCGTTTACAGTGTTTGCTCCAAGTCTGATGGTGCTGACTGAAACTCTACAAAAAAGGTTTAAACTCTCTCCTGAACACATCTTGCCTCTCAAAAGATGACAGGGAGCTAACTCCTCTACCTCTATGGATCATCCTCCTTAGTTATATAAAGACCTAATAATGTATTTAATTATAATAAAAAGCGTTTTTTAACGATTTCAGTATCTTTTTATTCAGTCCACGTCACATTTATCATATTGCAAATCTTTCCCTTCGTTTGACACATTAATAAATGCCTTTACATTGAAATTGAATGAATGCTAATGACATAATTCATACATGATATCTTTTTTTAGAAAGAATCTCGCAATGAACAAATGACAGGATACAGATGATCTGTTAGCAACATCAGCAAGGACCCGACCCACCCAGGTCACAGTCTCCCTGCCATCGGGGAAAAGGTACAGAACTTTAAATGCAAAACAAAAACACATATTCTATCTTATTTTACTTTTTTACTAACATTTTGTATTCCTCTTATGTATGTTTGTTTGTTTATCCTTGTATATTTTTATCTTGTACATTATATATATCTTTGTTGTTTGCTGCTACTGGCAGGCTGTGGGCCATCAAACGAAATTCCGTTGTATAACAACAATAACAATAAAAACCTCTTTATCTTATCTTTATCTTTATCTTTGTTCAGGTTCCAACATGCTGAATTAAATGTCTGTGTGAACATTAACTGCTAAAGACTGTTGTTGTCTTGAGGAGGACCCGCGAGTAGCAGTGAAGTGAAGTGTATTGCAGGCTGCATGTTCACAGCCTGAAAAAAAATGTTTTTGTTCTCTACAACTAGTTTCCTCGTATATGACAACTATATATGATCTTAATTAATAACTCACCTGTTTTAAATATATACAAGCTTAAAGTTAAACATAATTGAGGGCGTGGTCGCTTTGAGTGACGGGTTGGTACAGTCTCACCACAGCTGTTTGCTCTGCTGCTCAACATAGTTCACTGATGGTCCAACGGTTTGCCCATTTTTGACCTCGCCAATAGACCTAGCCTCACAATTTGAGCTTCACAATGGCTCTTAAAAAAAACTATGAGCGACATCAGGAAGACTTTTCACAGTTTATAGTCAGAGCAAAGGGAGGCCTTTAAATGTTGTTTGCTTCTCTCTAAGCTTTTTCCGCTCTATGAAGAACCAAATTGTCAATTTTAAATTCATCATCTATGATTTACTGGAGCCATGTTTCAGCAATGTCATGATATTGGGTTCATAACAAATAAGGAAAATCGATTTTTGAAACGAGGCTTAGTTTTACACTGGTGAAACGTCTTTCTCCATTCACGCAGTAGGAATGCAAATAATGCAGAACAAAAGATGGGAGGGAGTGCCATTATAATGAGCCACCCCTTGTATGTCATTCATCGTGATGTTCTTTCTAAAAAAAAGATATCATGCATGAATCACGTCATTAGCCTTCATTCCATTTCATTGTAAAAGCGTTTTGTTATTGTGTCACATAAGGGGAAAGATTTGCAATATGACAGATGTGACGTGGACTGAATTAAAAGATACTGAAATCGTTAAAAACTTTTTTACTTAATTAAATACATTATTAGGTATAACTAAGGAGGATGGTCCATAGAGGAGGTAGCTCCCTGTCATCTTTTGAGAGGCAAGATAAATCTTGATAAAGCCAAGTGTAGTGGCCATTTGTCCAATAAATCAAAAACAAATATGAATCAAATTGCCACTGACGCACCATGGGTTTGTGGTTTACGCAGCCAAAAGAAAGCATTGTCCATTCAGGAATCCGTTTTTCTGATAATTTATTTAACTAAACAAAACAAGCAAACAAACAAAAGAACAAAGGAACTCCTAACGCTGCCTCTCCTGCGCTGGTAAAAAAACCATAGGCCTACCCAGGTGCATGCTGGTCCTGTACCTGCCTACTCCTACATATAACCACAGGTGCCCACAGTGTTACCCAATTAACGAACAAATGAACAACCAAAAGACTAAATATATCTAGACAACAACAATAAAGAATTAAACTAAACTAAAAACTATCACAAGAAAAAAGCTATTCTAATATATCAAAACAGCTAACCTAAATAAGCAAACAACCTGAATGATTAAACAATACTACTTGTCAATAAAACAACTAAATACTAATATCAAATAAATAGCTCCAATATTCCGGCCCCTAATTTTGCATACAATCACAATTACATACTATTCTCAAATGGAGCTATTCCTGCAACATACAATTCAATGGCAAACTAGAAAATATTAGGGAATAAGTGAATCTTCTTGATGAACCTACAAAAAGAAAAATAAGAGAGAAAATAGAGGTAGAGAATGATAGAGGTAGAGAAAGCATTAGTCCATGATGCTAAACTGCTGCTTCCAATAGCAGACAGAGCTTTGTCACCGGCGTCTCTAGAATGCTTGTTCTTGTTTGAAGCTGCACAGAACACACCAGACCCTTTGCATCTGGTCTTACATCCAACACTTTTCCCATCATCCAAGATCCTCTTGGAGCTGTGGAGTCTGCAACAAGAACTATGTCTCCATTAGTGAGGCTTCTTCTTGGCCTTGTCCATTTTTGTCTCTCTTGCATCATCGGTAGGTACTCAGAGATCCATCTCTTCCAAAACAGTTCAGCCATGTACTGTATTTGCTTCCATCTTTTCCTGATGTATAGATCATCTTTATCAAACAGTCCTGGTGGTATGATTGGTTTGCCCTTTAAAATTAGAATGTGGTTTGGTGTGAGAGCTTCAAGGTCATCTGGGTCATCTTGTAATGGGTCTATCATTTAGTATTGCCTCAACCTCACTGAACATGGTCTGGAGCCCTTCGTCGTCCAAAGTTTGCTGTTGAAGAATTGAGGTGAGGACACTTTTCACTGAACGAATCAGGCGCTCCCAGATGCCGCCTTGATGGGAAGCTGCTGGAGTGTTAAAGTTCCATTGTATGCCCTCCTGGACCAAAGACCTCTGAATTTTGCTATGATTCACAACAGCCAGACTTTCCTTCAGCTCTCGGTTAGCTCCAACAAAGTTTGTGCCGTTATCAGTCCTGATGGAGGCGACTGGACCTCGTCTGCAGATGAATCTCCATCAGGACTGATGGAGATAAAGGTGTAACAATAAGTTTAATTATCTTCTATAATTTAAAGGATTGTGCATTCGGGATAGAGTTTAAACCTTTTTTGTAGAGTTTCAGTCAGCACCATCAGACTTGGAGCAAACACTGTAAGCGAGCTAGTTACTACCTACAGCTGGAAGCTCACTGACTCATAATGGACAAGATTCAACTTTAGCAAAAGTTAAAAAATGTAGTTATACTTTGGTTGATACATCAATCAATTGTATGTCTTCCATCCAAGTACAAGGGGTGTGTGTCAATTCAAATAATAATATTAACAATTAATCTTATATACCGCTGGGAAGTTTTGAGAAATTGTGTATAGTAACAAATAATCTTACACTGTATCCTTTACTGTTTTTTCATCATACTTCCATATTTTGGCTAGTATGAACATGAAATTATGGCATTAATGTACATTGTGTACTCTAAAAAAGGTCTAAAAAAAGCTGAAATTTAACATGGTAATATCTGCTCCATTGCTGCGTCACTACTCTTTATTTATAGCTTTGTTTTACTGTCATGCTGGTAGAACTTCTTTCAACATTCATATGCACCAGAAATTCACACGTCAAAAGAAGGGAGTGTCCTATAATTACACTCTTTTTTCTCTTCATCACAAGTAAAAACATATGACGTAACTCAACATATGAGGTACGTCACTAACCTTTATTCCGTTTCAATATAAATAACTTCATAGATTCGGATTGTCACATAATGTAAAAGGTTTGCACAGTGACAGACTGAATTATAAAACACTGAAATAGTTTAAAACATTGAGAGCAGAAAGAGGAGGAATTCATAACTTTTCATCTCATATCTTGTCATTTTGGGTAAGTACATTCTTAAATCTATTGATATTATTGTCAGAAAATAGATCCATACAAACTGAAAGGGGGATTGTTGCGAGAGTTCATATTACTCTTTTTTGTGACGTTTTCTCAGCACCTTCACTCACACCTGGAGCAAACACTGTACTTGTGCTACTACTGTACAGTAGTTAGCATAAATAAGCTTTAATTAAGTAATTTTACATTGGTTCATCTACCAATCCATTTGATGCCGCATATCCAGACCGAGTTTGCGTTAATTATATAGCTAAGAATATTTTAAAATAAAAGTATACATTGATAGAGAGCACGTTTCCGGTGACACAATATTCTGTGCCAACGGATGTCCAGAAACAACATGTTACGTGATAAATAATGGATCTAGGTTTCAAAGTGTGCAACATAGGGAAAATGCCTTTTTCTCAATGACTCAGTAAGGGCACAAATCCGTGTCCAATAAAAGGTGCAATTTGGTTCATGATTGGCTTTGCTCTTTCCGAGTAGGGTGGAAGAAGTAGCAAAATTCTTCCAGACGTTAGATTTTAAGCCAGAGGGTCGGATTGTATCCATATTTGGCTGCTCAAAATCAACTTCCCTCAAAGTTAAATCTTTATAAAAAATGTAATACAGTACCGGTCCATGCAGCAATCTGTTTTCATCCTTCTCATTCATGGAATTTGAGTGCAGATAAGAAAAGAAAAAAGTGCTTTGCTCTAGGAAATTTCAGCCTGGTTGATGCTTGAGAGCAGTAGAGATTGTACACATGTATGTTCCATTAGCTCAAACGTGGATAAGATCTTTATGAAAAATACACATGAGAAAATGAAGATGGTAAATGAGAAGAAATTTGTGGTGAGGTGTGAAGAACAAGGAGGAACTTTTCAGACAGGGTTCAGTGTAAGCACAAAATTCTGAAAACACAAAAGAAGAACGTTGTATTGCATTAATTTACATTGAGGATGGTGAAGGGAACTGTGCCTTCTCCTAGAAATAATTGATAGCCACAGTTCAAAGTGAAATTAAGTTAATTATCATTTGTTAAAATAAATAAAAAAAGATTAATAAATAAAAAAGTTGATTGCTACAGATATTGTTTTATCTATTTAAAACATAACGAATGAAGCGCAATAGCTTTTGACATAATGTGTCTTAAAAAAAGTTTCTGTAATGTTTAATTTTATAGATTCAGAAAAAAACAAGATGGGTGTTGGAAAGATAGTATCTATTCTCCTGATTCTGATAGGTAAGTTGTTTGAAGTTAAATCAAATACTTTTGAAGGTTCACAGTTAAAAGTTCTAGTGAACAACAAGAAGTTACAGTAAATTCCTTGGGAACATCTCATCCAATGTTTCTTGTAAAAACTCATAGTGCTGCATACAACAGTGGAATCAACAACAACGGCCGCACCGACAACAACAGCCGCCCTAACAACGGCCGCTGCGACAACAACGGCTGCACCGACAACAACAGCCGCCCCAACAACAGCCGCACCGACAACAACGGCTGCACCGACAACATCAGCTGTGCCGACAACAACAGCTGCACCCACAACAACTCCAGCTCCGACAACAACAGCCGCACCCACAACAACAGCCGCACCGACAACAACGGCTGCACCGACAACAACAGCTGCACCCACAACAACTCCAGCTCCGACAACAACAGCCGCCCCAACAACGGCCGCACCGACAACAACGGCTGCACCGACAACAACAGCGGCACCGACAACAACGGCTGCACCGACAACAACAGCCGCCCCAACAACTGCCGCACCGACAACAACGGCTGCACCGACAACATCAGCTGTGCTGACAACAACAGCGGCACCCACAACAACAGCCGCCCCAACAACAGCCGCACCAACAACAACGGCTGCACCGACAACAACAGCTGTGCCGACAACAACAGCTGCACCCACAACAACTCCAGCTCCGACAACAACAGCCGCATCCACAACAACAGCCGCCCCAACAACAGCCGCACCAACAACAACGGCTGCACCGACAACAACAGCTGCACCGACAACAACTCCCGCACTGACAACAACTGCTGCACCCACAACAACAGCCGCCCCAACAACGGTCGCACCGACAACAACGGCCGCACCGACAACAATCGCACCATCAACAACGGCCGCACTGACGACAACAGCCGCCCCAACAACAACGGCTGCACCAACAACAACAGCTGTGCCGACAACAACAGCTGCACCCACAACATCTCCAGTTCCGACAACAACAGTCGCACCCACAACAACAGCCGCCCCAACAACAGCCGCACCAACACCAACGGCTGCACCGACAACAACAGCTGCACCGACAACAACGGCAGCACCCACAACAACAGCCGCACCCACAACAACAGCCGCACCGACAACAGCCGCGGCGTCAACAACAGCCGCCCCGACAACAGCGGCCGCACCGACAACAATCGCACCATCAACAACGGCCGCACTGACGACAACAGCCGCCCCAACAACAACGGCTGCACCAACAACAACAGCTGTGCCGACAACAACAGCTGCACCCACAACATCTCCAGTTCCGACAACAACAGTCGCACCCACAACAACAGCCGCCCCAACAACAGCCGCACCAACAACAACGGCTGCACCGACAACAACAGCCGCACCCACAACAACAGCCGCACCGACAACAGCCGCGGCGTCAACAACAGCCGCCCCGACAACAACGGCCGCACCGACAACAATCGCACCATCAACAACGGCCGCACTGACGACAACAGCCTCCCCAACAACAACGGCTGCACCAACAACAACAGCTGTGCCGACAACAACAGCTGCACCCACAACATCTCCAGTTCCGACAACAACAGTCGCACCCACAACAACAGCCGCCCCAACAACAGCCGCACCAACAACAACGGCTGCACCGACAACAACAGCCGCACCCACAACAACAGCCGCACCGACAACAGCCGCGGCGTCAACAACAGCCGCCCCGACAACAACGGCCGCACCGACAACAATCGCACCATCAACAACGGCCGCACTGACGACAACAGCCTCCCCAACAACAACGGCTGCACCAACAACAACAGCTGTGCCGACAACAACAGCTGCACCCACAACATCTCCAGTTCCGACAACAACAGTCGCACCCACAACAGCCGCCCCAATAACAATTGCACCCACAACAACAGCCGCCCAAACAACAACCGCACCGACAACAACGGAAGCAGTCGTAGCAAGGCTATTGACATTCAGATCTCAAGAAGAGACATTTACAAGTGATTTGCACGTTCCATCATCCGCAGCGTTTCAAAGTCGAGCCGTATTGATAGAGTCAACAGTAAGTATTAGATGATAGATTTTTTTTCCTGTTTCAAATTAAAAGCTATTTAATTTACAGTAAATAGAACACAGATAAATTATCTGGTAGTCATTGAAAACATTGGAATAGTGATACTACCGCCAAATGTAGTTGAATTAAAAAGCCAATGCACAAGTAAAACACAAGCAAATTAAATAAATGTAGTAACAAATGATTTGTTTGTATTTCTGCAGCTCAGACCTTTACTCAAAGAAGCTTTTCCTTCGTTCCGCAACATCCGTGTGATTTCATTCAGGTAATTTGTTTATGTTATTAAGATAAAATCCTAACAGCACTAATCATGAATGTATACGAATGAAACAATATAATATTTTGTCATTTCTTTTGCAGTAATGGATCAATCATCCAAAACTCACTCATTTATTTTCCATTAACATCTGCTCCTAATGGCACTGAGATTCGAAAAGTTTTGGTTGCAGCAGCTTGTATCATCAGAACCTTCAACATTGACAACAACTCCATTTATTTTGATGGCACACGTAAGCAATATTGACTGCTACCACTTTTTTTTTAGATTATAGATTCCTTTTTTAATTTTTTTAAGCAATGTCTTGTTTTCTTTTCTTAATCTTTACAGAGGTTTCAAGTGGAGTAAGCCACAACATCAGTCTCATCACTGCATCCTTCCTTGTGCTGATGTCATGGATCCTGTCAAGCCAGCAATAGCATCATTGCTGATTACTGTTTGAATTTGCATTATTGCATGACTGCCATCACTAGCATGAAAAATGACTTCTTGATTCTTGTCAAAGAAGTCTTGTACAGCGTCAGATATACTTACTATCACATTTCATTTTGCAATTACTGCACATATTTAAGACAGTGGATTAGGTTTATGTCAATCTTAACACGTTTCTAGGTTTCACTTTATTCCATATCATTACATTACATTGCATAGAAATATCAGAGAGCATATTGTAAAGGGAACATGTGTCTAAAGTTAATTAAAGGAACAACACTGCAGGTCATCATGAGTCGTGGAACCAACCGTGAACCAAATCGTTTTATCATCATTATATATACGGCATATGTCAAAATATTGCAGTCAATTTGTTTTATTTATTCAAGGTGTATTTATGTATTCATGCATAGCTGAATTCTGTGAGATTTCTAAATGTGTGTACAATATTTGTCAGAAACTTTACAATGATCAGAATAAAAAGTATTTGAAGAATTTAAATCATCTCTCATTTGATGCTTTGCAAATTTGGTGGGAAGTTTATCAGGGAATGATTAATGTCTTACAATGAGCCTCAGCTGTTGGTGTGTCAGTTAATCAGGTTTGTTAAGAAAGAGAACTGGGAGGGGTGCAAAGTGTACTTGCCTATGAGATTATTCTATCTATTCACACACCACCAGACACGTTGTTATTAAATCAGCACCAGAAGCGCGCATTTTTCATTTTCAAAATGACTCTCATAAATAGGAAGCATTTTAATAGATAGGTAGGTTGTGAAAGACTTAAGGCTACCACTTTAAATAATATATTTTTATTTATCATACATCTTCTTAGAACTTGCCATTCACTCTTTATTTCTAAAGGCCTCCTTTTAAAATTGACAAAGAAGCCATTTCTGTTTTCTTAGAGGCAAGTGTAGAGCATTTTATTACAGCATTAAGGTAAATCTGCACACTAGCTTGCTTCAGCCTAAACAACACACAGCATTGACCCTAGCGTTAAGGTCACGTAAATTCGCGCCGAGTTACGAGAGCCCAAGGCCGAACTCAGAAGGGAGCGCCCGGTCCCAGCACACACACTGCCCTTATCATTGAGTAGAGCAAAGGAGAGGGAGATACACAGTAGCATCCCAGCCGTTAGTCAAGGGCACCCCATCCTGCAGACTGGATTATGCCAGCTTCGACCATGCCCCCACCCTTGCACCCCGACAACATGCACAAACACTGATAAGAAGAAGCCGGGACGTGAGCCGGTGTGGGTGGAAAATACCCAGTGCTCCTACCGGACGACTTGGAATAAACCATGCCCCGTCTGCATCATTTTTGACTTTTAACCCAATAAGGACCTCACAAGAGGAATCCTATATGAAGCTTCCGCGCACTCTGTTTAAGCGCCTTTTCCTTGGACACTCAACCCTGTTGGGTGTTCAACTTAGGACCGTACACGTTTAACTGTACGGGAGCATTAACTCTGCTTTTTATTACTGAATAAATATTGAGAACTAACTTTAGTTCACCGGACTCCGTTTGCTCATTAATTGTTGGGTTGTACTCCACAACAAAATTGGTAGCAGAGGATGGTTTGAAAAAGATCGTAATTCATGGGAGAGAGTTTCTAAACTATTTTCTCCCTGACCGTAGGACATCGGAGTGATCGGACCGAGTGAACCAAGCGGCTTTTTGTCTTCATACGGACCTCGGGAATCTGATCACAGAGAGCTCTCAACTGAAACAAAAGGTAAGCAGTACCTATTTAACTAAACTCTGCATATTGTATTATAGACAAATCTAAATTTTGTGATCAGAAAGTACAGAGTGTAAGTATGAATACGTAGAATAAAATGTTTTATGTTAAAAGTAAAAACCGAATAAATAACCTGCAGAGTTGGTGGTTCCGTTAAAATTTTCATGTCATAGTGTGTAAGCGATCGTTCACGGCTTATTGGGTTATGCGAGGAAGTCAGTACTCTCAAGGCACGAAAACAGGCCGCGGATTAGACCACTAACCAAAGCATAATATTACGTATTTGACCAATTGCAAATAGTACACGAGAACTGCAGCAAGTTACTAGTTTTGATTTCAATTACGGCAGTGTATGTTAGCAGAAGGAAAAACTGCAGCAATTCACTACGTAGACCGTTACGGGTTACTAGGTTTGATTTCAGTTACAGAACGGACGATAAAAGTAATGAATAGCGAAGGCTGGCAGATATAGATGAAAGGACGATAAAAGTAATGAATAGCGAAGAAAGCTGGGTAGTTAGTGACGTTGAACAGACTTGCGTTTCCCTCCAAGTGCAACCAGAATAGACGATTAGTGACATGCAAACAAGTTACGCTAGCCCACTTGTTTGCTCAGACCACCTGGATAATTAGGAAACAGAGAAATCAGGGAATAATCGGGTGCGTACTGGCAGCGGTACTGTACGTTTCTATACTAGCAGAGTTTCTCTACGTAGGACTGAGAAAGTGCCGAGCATATCGTAGGGAAAGCACAGCTCCACTCTCAGCGCGTGCCCGCGCACACCTCCGCATCCACCCCAGTGCACACACACACACCCACACACCCCCACACACACTCACACACACACACACACACACACGCACACACACACCACCACACAGTTAAAGGCAGAAGAGGGATTGAGGAAGTGATACAAAGGAACGAGGCAAGGAGATAAGACGAAATGGCGTCATACGGAGAGCAGTTGAGAAGCAGGATGAAGCAAGAAGGGAAAAAGGCAGGAAAAGGAAAGATAGCGTAAAAGTTGATAACTAGATGGGAGGAAGCAGGTCTGTTGCCACAGTTTGGACCCCCGAGTCGAGCCCAACTCAAATGCCATAGTACTCGACGCACGAAAGAGATTGCAAGCAGCAAAAAGAAATGGAAAAGAAAGAAGGTGCCAGAACAGCAAAACAAATGACTGCCTCAGCGGCACCAGCCCCAGAGCCTGCAGCACCTGCCGCCCCAAGCACAGACACACTGTTGCTAACTGCCCTAGCCACCCAACTGCTACAAGGCAACCAAGGCCAACAACAGCAGCAGTACCAACAACCATGGCAGCCACGAGGGGGCGGAGGAGGAGGAGCCCCTGGAGGGACGTTCTACTGCTACAACTGTGGCAAACCAGGCCACTACTCAAGGGACTGCAGAAGCCCCCGCCGTCCCAACGACCACCCTCCACAGCACGGCCCTCCCCACCAACAACAGCACCCCCACCTAGACAGTATGGTTGAATTATACTGCGAAGAGTGCAAAGTGTGTGGTGCGCACAACTCTAGAAAACCATACAAAACACCAATGGGATCCTATCCTGTACCATCAGCCTGTTTCCAAGACATAAGTATAGATTATACTGATATGGGGGCAGACAATGTAGTACAGGGAAAGAGATATCTATTAGTAATGGTAGACAGATTCTCAAGATGGGTAGAAGCAATACCTGCCCGAAGGGAAGACAGCAAAACAGTGGAAAATGGTTACAAACAGAACTGCTACCCCGCTACGGGGTACCAGCTAGAATAAGGTCCGACAATGGAACACATTTCAGCAACAAGTCGCTACAGGAGGTGGAAACAAGTCTGGGCATTGTTCACAGCTATGGGTCCGTGTACCATCCACAGTCCCAGGGACTGGTGGAACGAGCTAATCAAACATTGAAAGCTAAGATAGCTAAGGCATGTTCAGGGAACAGGATGACGTGGGTAGAGGCACTCCCCTTGGCACTCATGGCCATGAGATCGTCAAAAGGGGGAGGCACACACCTCTCACCGCACAAACTCTTAACCGGAAGGGTTATGCCAGGACCACCCAGGGATGGAGGTCATATGCCATCCTTGGATGTCAGTCAGATAGAGAAGTCTGACTATATGCACGCATTGACATCTTTGGTCTCAGCCCTCTCTACCCAGGTGGCGAAAACTCTCGAGAAAGAGCCAACGGAAGGAGAGGACCAGACCGTGAAAATAGGTGACTGGGTAAGGGTCAAGGTTCACAAGAGAAAGTGGGATGACCCCAGGTGGACTGGACCGTACGAAGTGAAGGAGGTTACCTCACACTCGGTCCAGGTCAGAGGCAAATCAGGAGCGCCCTGGCATCACTTGACACATTGTTCCCCAGCATCTCCACCAACACGCTCCCTTGCTGAAGTAAGGAGGGACGTGGCCGATTTGGACAATGGAGAAGGTAGCGATACGACTGTTAGGGGCTCCGGCCCAGCCACAGGCTTACAGACGCCCCTCCCTTAAGGAACTAGGTTTGACCAAAGAGAAGCCCCGTCCACCTCCCTATGAGGCTGGAAACTACCCCCTGTTGACCGTAGAAAGCACCGACGAAGACTGCACGTATGACGTCCCTCAGGTATAAGAAGGGGGGCCAACTATACATAGAATATGTTCCACACCTATCAGGTGTGGAAAGGGGGATTTGTAGAGCATTTTATTACAGCATTAAGGTAAATCTGCACACTAGCTTGCTTCAGCCTAAACAACACACAGCATTGACCCTAGCGTTAAGGTCACGTAAGTTCGCGACGAGTTACGAGAGCCCAAGGCCGAACTCAGAAGGGAGCGCCCGGTCCCAGCACACACACTGCCCTTATCATTGACTAGGGCAAAGGAGAGGGAGATACACAGTAGCATCCCAGCCGTTAGTCAAAGGCACCCCATCCTGCAGACTGGATTATGCCAGCTTCGACCATGCCCCCACCCTTGCACCCCGACAACATGCACAAACACTGATAAGAAGAAGCCGGGACGTGAGCCGGTGTGGGTGGAAAATACCCAGTGCTCCTACCGGACGACTTGGAATAAACCATGCCCCGTCTGCATCATTTTTGACTTTTAACCCAATAAGGACCTCACAAGAGGCATCCTATATGAAGCTTCCGCGCACTCTGTTTAAGCGCCTTTTCCTTGGACACTCAACCCTGTTGGGTGTTCAACTTAGGACCGTACACGTTTAACTGTACAGGAGCATTAACTCTGCTTTTTATTACTGAATAAATACTGAAAACTAACTTTAGTTCACCGGACTCCGTTTGCTCATTAATTGTTGGGTTGTACTCCACAACACAAGCATAAATACTTTATAGGAACAACAAATGTTGCAGTTATGTCCATTAAAAAAGAAAACAAGGTGTACATGAAAAATTAACAAAAGAATAAAATTGTGAATTTTCAAACCAAAGCTTGTCTGGTAGTTTGTAGTCCTAGCAGGACAGACACAAGTACAATATCAACTATGAAGGGTGCTCTGTTTATCTGCTGCAGTAGCCCACAGAAGGTAGAAAATACACACAAGTATTAATGTACATGGAGTGAGTCGTAAATGCTCTTTCAGATACCAAGATGATGCTGGACGCACTGAGGCCTGAGGACTGCTCAGGAATGTGGACAGGGGTTGGGTTGACTGACACCTAACATGGAGAAAGAGAAATAACAACAGAACGAGGTCTTGTCCAATCGATGGACTGGAAGAGGATGAAGGGGGGCTTGACTTTAAGCTTACAAAGCTGGAAAATGTGGAAGATCAGGAGATCTCTTTGTGCCGACTGCCGGGCAGGTAAAACGATCTACGCCGGTCTGCCTGGGGCCGGGCACTGGATCTCTGTCCCATAGGATATATGTTGTGTAGTTATTGTTGTGATTCAATTTGTAATTGTGTTGTTGCTGTACTTTTTATATACATTTTTTATAAAATTGTTATTGTATTCCGCTCAATTTTGTTGACGGACCTCATGGCAGACGAAACTCTCCATGTAGAAGGCCGTACATTCCCTAACAAGTGCCGAAGCTTCACTCTATCGCAGCAGTTCACTCCCAGGTATAAAGAACCAGGCAACCATAACAGTGGAGAGGACAAGTTTAAGTTCAGTCACAAAGCCCTTAAACTTCAGAAAACTTTATTACAATAATAATATACGTACATGTACATACAAGAAATTTGACATCTACTTTTCACCCATACAAAGCATTTAGGAACAGTGGACACTCTGCATAGTAGTGCATTAATTATGATCATTATGGGATGTTGAATGGGATGTTGAATGATACATTTCCCCCATCAGGGCTGGTTCCTCTGTCATACATAAGGTGAGTAAATGAATCCCGTAGTGACTGAAGCCCACAGACCCATACCTTTCTATGTCTGTGTGCATGTCTGCATAGATTTGTGGAGGAGCCAGTTTCTGCTCCCACTGGTGTCTTTGGGTCTGGTGGTGTTGGCAGGCCTGACTGGGTTCTGTGCTTGCCTCTGCCGAAGCCTCACCCCAACACTCGGCATTGGAATACTTCACCTGCTGGCTGGTAAGACCTGTTCAGCTGCATGAAACCACTTGCCAGTAGCTTTGTATGGATCACCTAAATGGTTAATTAACAGGAGAAGTATTGGCTACAAAAAAGTAATTATAAAAAATGTATATAACAAGTATCTTCTGAAATTAACACATGTCCAAAACAGAATTTATATAGTTTCATTCTAAATATTACATTATGCCGCCGCAAGGAATTGTGGGGCGGCATTATCTCCTTTCCTTTCATAAATGAATGTCCAATGTTTCCTATAATAAAGGAGCTAAATAAGGAAGCCTTGAAGCTCCTTTCTTTTGCAATTAGAGAATTCGACCAGCACTTATCATGGCGGCCACTTAGATACTTCCGGGTCATTTCACTCAGTTAGGAACCTTCCTAACCAAAAATGACTATTCAACCGCCGCCGCAGATCATAAATTAGTGGGAGATCGTGAGAACTATGAACGACATCAAGAAGACTTTTTCACAGTTTATAGTCAGAGCAAAGGGAGGCCTTTCAAAGCCGTTTGCTTCCCTCGAAGCCTTTTCCGCTCTTTAAAGAACCACATTTTAAATTCATTATCTATGAATTACTATGGAGCCATGTTTCATGTCATGATATTGGGTTCATAACGGATAATGAAAATGTATTTTTTAAACGAGGCTTAGTTCCACACTGGTGAAACTTCTTTCTCCATTCACGCAGGAGGAATGCAAATAATGCAGAACAAAAGATGGGAAGGAGTTCCATTATACTGAGCCAATAAACTGACAACAGATCATCTGTATCCTGTCATTTGTTCATTTCGAGGTTCTTTCTAAAAAAAGATATCATGTATGAATTATGTCATTAGCATTCATTCAATTTCAATGTAAAAGTGTGTATTAATGTGTCACATAAGGTGAAAGATTTGCAATATGATGGATGTGACATGGACTGAATTAAAAGATACTGAAATCATTAAAAACTATTTTTATTATAATTAAATACATTATTAGGTCTTTATATAACTAAGGAGGATGATCCATAGAGCTAGAGGAGTTAGCTCCCTGTCATCTTTTGAGAGGCAAGATGAAGGTCAAATTATAAATAAGAGTAATTATCTTCTATCATTTAGTGGATTGTGTGTTCAGGAGAGAGTTTAAACCTTTTTTGACAGCACCATCAAAATTGGAGCAAACACTGTAAGCGAGCTACTTACTACCTACAGCTGGAAGCTCACTGACTCATAATGGACAAGATTCAACTTTAGCAAAAGTAAAAAATTTAGTTATACTTTGGTTGATCCATCAATCAATTTTATGTTATTCATCCAGTACAAGGGGTGTTAATTCAGATAATAATATTAAGAATTAATCTTATATACCGATGGGAAGGACTGAAAAAGTGTGTTATAGTAACAAATAATCTTACTTTTTTTTCAACATATTTCAATATTTTGGCCAGTATGAACATAAAATGATGGCATTAATAAACATTGTGTAATCTTAAAACGTTCTAAAAATAGCTGACATTTAACATGGTAATATCTGCTCCATTGCTGCGTCACTACTCTTTATTTATAGCTTTGTTTTACTGTCATACTGGTAGAACTTCTTTCAACATTCATATGCACCAGAAATTCACAGGTCAAAAGAAGGGAGTAACTTATGATATTGTGCCAAGGAACTGACAGATTAACTGCTACGTCATTAACATTCATTCCGTTTCATTATAAAGGCCTTCATAGAGTTGGGCTGTCACATAAGGTAAAAGGTTTGCACTGTGACAGATGTGACCTGGACTAACTTATGAGACACTGAAAGAGTTTAAAACATTGAGAGCAGAAATAGGGGAGGAATTCATAACTGTTCATCTTATATATTATCATTTGGGTAAGTACATTCTTAAATCTATTGATATTACTGTCAGGACATAGGTCCATACAAACTGAAAGGGGGATTGTTTGCGACAGTTCAGGAGGCAATTTAATCTCTTTCGTGCTCATATTGAGCAAGGGTCAATTTAAGCAAAAGCTAAAATAAACTTAAATGAATAAATGTTACATTGGTTCATCTACCAATTCATTTTATGCCGCGCACCCAGAAGGTGCAGTTTGGCTCATGATTCACTTTGCTCTTTCTGAGTTGGGTGGAAGAAGTAGCAAAATTCTTCAAGATGTTAGCTTTTAAGCCAGAGAGTCGGATTGTATCCATATTCAAGCTCAGCTTCCATCACCAAAACTCCGCTAATATTTAGCCTCGTTTGGAACATTGTGTATTACATCTGATGCGTTCAGGGGCGGCCGTAAGGAATGGACATACAGGTGTCACATAATTGAGAAAGGCGATTATAATGTAATAACACATAATTTGCCTTTTTTTTCTGATCCAAAATAAAGACCTTAATGGATGTAGACTGTCACATAACATTTAAGGTTTGCATGTCACAGATATCAATATGTATATTATCAAATTCAAGAAATGTTCAGGCATTTCTGTTTCAGGAGGGAGTTTAATTCTTTTTTGTGGTGTTTCAGTCAGCTCCATCAGACCAGGAGCAAACATGGTTGCTTTTGAAACAGGATATAGGAAGCTCAATCTGAATGATACATCATTTTCACTAAGTAGTGATATTTTGAGTTAACATAACTTTTTTGTACTAATTTGTGATATCCAGCTACAACCTTTTGACTGAAATCTTAGTTTTCCCCTAATTAAAATTTGTATTCAAAGATGTTTCCTGCGTGTCTATCATAATGGTCAGTGTAACCTTTCCTTGGACAGTTTGGTAAAAATACACTGTTTTGGGTACAAACACACTGCAGGAAAGAATAAGTAGAAATCTTTATCAAAAATGTGATACAGTACCAGTTCTTGCAGCGATGTCTTTGCATCCTTCCCATTCATGGAATTTGAGTACAGATAAAAAAGAAAAAACAGAACTTTGCTCTTAGCCTGGTTGATGCTTGTGAACAGTAGAGATTGTTGCACCTAAGTACTTGAGGTATAATTACACATGTATGTTCCATTAGCTCTAACGTGAATAAGATCTTCATGAGAAATACACATGAGAAATTGAAGATGGTAAATGAGAGGAAATTTGTCAGTGAGGTGTGAAGGATCACGAGGGGTCAGTATAAGTACTAAATTATAAAAACACAAAAGAAGACATAGTTTCTCTTTAAAATTGTATTGCATTGAATTACATTGCAGCTGGTGAAGGGAACTGTGTGTGTACCAAAGATAATGTATAGCCACTGTTCCAAGTGAAATTAAGTTAATTATCATTTCTTAAAATTTAAAGACAAAACGAAAGATTAATAAAGAAAAAAGTGTATTGCTGCAGATATTGTTTCATTTATTTAAAACGTAATGAATGAAGCACAAAAGACTTTGACATAATGTGTCTTAAAAGTTTCTGTATTGTTTATTTTATAGATTAAAAAAAAAAAGATGGATGTTGGAAAGATAGCATCGATTCTCCTGATTCTGATTGGTAAGTTGTTTGATTTTAAATCCAATTCTTTTGAAAGTTTTAAAATACAGTTACAAGTTCAAGTGATCAACAAAATTAAAGTTAAGGTGAAATCTCATCCAATGTTTCTTGTAAAAACTTCTCTCAGTGGCACAAACAACAGCTCAAACAACGACAACTCCCACACCGACAACAACTCCCGCGGTGACAACAACAGCGGCACCTACAACAACTGTGGCACCTACAACAACTCCGGCGCCAACAACAACTCCCACACCCACAACAACTCCCACACCGACAACAACACCAGCTCCAACAACAACTCCGGCACCCACAACAACCCTCGCAGCGACAACAACTCCCACACCGACAACAACTCCCGCACCCACAACAACCCTCGCAGCGACAACAACTCCCGCACCGACAACAACTCCCGCACCCACAACAACCCTCGCAGCGACAACAACTCCCGCACCCACAACAACTCCGGCACCCACAACAACCCTTGCAGCGACAACAACTCCCGCACCGACAACAACTCCCGCACCCACAACAACCCTCGCAGCGACAACAACTTCGGCACCCACAACAACTCCCACACCGACAACAACTCCCGTGGTGACAACAACAGCGGCACCTACAACAACTGTGGCACCTACAACAACACCGGCGCCAACAACAACTCCCACACCCACAACAACTCCCACACCGACAACAACACCAGCTCCGACAACAACTCCGGCACCCACAACAACCCTCGCAGCGACAACAACTCCCACACCGACAACAACTCCCGCAGCCACAACAACCCTCGCAGCGTCAACAACTCCCGCACCCACAACAACACTTGCAGTGACAACAACTCCCACACCGACAACAACTCCCACACCCACAACGACCATGGCAGCGACAACAACTCTGGCACCCACAACAACTCCGGCACCCACAACAACCCTTGCAGCTACAACAACTCCGGCACCCACAACAACCCTCGCAGCGACAACAACTCCCGCACCGACAACAACTCCCGCACCGACAACAACCCTCGCAGCGACAACAACTCCCGCACCCACAACAACCCTTGCAGCGACAACAACTCCGGCACCCACAACAACCCTGGCAGCAACAACAACTCCAGCACCAACAACAACTCCCGCACCCACAACAACCCTTGCAGTGACAACAACTCCCGCACCGACAACAACTCCCGCACCCACAACAACCCTCGCAGCGACAACAACTCCCGCACCGACAACAACCCTCGCAGCGACAACAACTCCCGCACCCACAACAACCCTGGCAGCGACAACAACTCCCGCACCCACAACAACCCTCGCAGCGACAACAACTCCAGCACCGACAACAACTCCCACACCGACAACAACTCCGGCACCCACAACAACCCTCGCAGCGACAACAACTCCCGCACCCACAACAACTCCAGCACCGACAACAACTCCAGCACCCACAACAACCCTCGCAGCGACAACAACTCCCACACCGACAACAACTCCAGCACCCACAACAACCCTTGCAGCGACAACAACTCCCGCACCCACAACAACCCTCGCAGCGACAACAACTCCCGCACCGACAACAACTCCCGCACCCACAACAACCCTCGCAGCGACAACAACTCCCGCACCGACAACAACTCCAGCACCCACAACAACCCTCACAGCGACAACAACTCCCGCACCCACAACAACTCCAGCACCGACAACAACTCCAGCACCCACAACAACCCTCGCAGCGACAACAACTCCCGCACCGACAACAACTCCAGCACCCACAACAACCCTCGCAGCGACAACAACTCCCGCACCCACAACAACCCTCGCAGCGACAACAACTCCCGCACCGACAACAACTCCCGCACCCACAACAACCATGGCAGCGACAACAACTCTGGCACCCACAACAACTCCGGCACCCACAACAACCCTCGCAGCGACAACAACTCCCGCACCGACAACAACTCCCGCACCGACAACAACCCTCGCAGCGACAACAACTCCCGCAGCGACAACAACTCCCGCACCCACAACAACCCTTGCAGCGACAACAACTCCGGCACCCACAACAACCCTGGCAGCAACAACAACTCCAGCACCGACAACAACTCCCGCACCCACAACAACCCTTGCAGTGACAACAACTCCCGCACCCACAACAACCCTCGCAGCGACAACAACTCCAGCACCGACAACAACTCCCACACCGACAACAACTCCCGCACCGACAACAACTCCAGCACCCACAACAACCCTCGCAGCGACAACAACTCCCGCACCCACAACAACCCTCGCAGCGACAACAACTCCCGCACCGACAACAACTCCCGCACCCACAACAACCATGGCAGCGACAACAACTCTGGCACCCACAACAACTCCGGCACCCACAACAACCCTCGCAGCGACAACAACTCCCGCACCGACAACAACTCCCGCACCGACAACAACCCTCGCAGCGACAACAACTCCCGCAGCGACAACAACTCCCGCACCCACAACAACCCTTGCAGCGACAACAACTCCGGCACCCACAACAACCCTGGCAGCAACAACAACTCCAGCACCGACAACAACTCCAGCACCCACAACAACCCTCGCAGCGACAACAACTCCCACACCGACAACAACTCCAGCACCCACAACAACCCTTGCAGCGACAACAACTCCCGCACCCACAACAACCCTTGCAGTGACAACAACTCCCGCACCCACAACAACCCTCGCAGCGACAACAACTCCAGCACCGACAACAACTCCCACACCGACAACAACTCCGGCACCCACAACAACCCTCGCAGCGACAACAACTCCCGCACCCACAACAACTCCAGCACCGACAACAACTCCAGCACCCACAACAACCCTCGCAGCGACAACAACTCCCACACCGACAACAACTCCAGCACCCACAACAACCCTTGCAGCGACAACAACTCCCGCACCCACAACAACCCTCGCAGCGACAACAACTCCCGCACCGACAACAACTCCCGCACCCACAACAACCCTCGCAGCGACAACAACTCCCGCACCGACAACAACTCCAGCACCCACAACAACCCTCGCAGCGACAACAACTCCCGCACCCACAACAACTCCAGCACCGACAACAACTCCAGCACCCACAACAACCCTCGCAGCGACAACAACTCCCGCACCGACAACAACTCCAGCACCCACAACAACCCTCGCAGCGACAACAACTCCCGCACCCACAACAACCCTCGCAGCGACAACAACTCCCGCACCGACAACAACTCCCGCACCCACAACAACCATGGCAGCGACAACAACTCTGGCACCCACAACAACTCCGGCACCCACAACAACCCTCGCAGCGACAACAACTCCCGCACCGACAACAACTCCCGCACCGACAACAACCCTCGCAGCGACAACAACTCCCGCAGCGACAACAACTCCCGCACCCACAACAACCCTTGCAGCGACAACAACTCCGGCACCCACAACAACCCTGGCAGCAACAACAACTCCAGCACCGACAACAACTCCCACACCCACAACAACCCTTGCAGTGACAACAACTCCCGCACCGACAACAACTCCGTTACCCACAACAACCCTTGCAGCGACAACAACTCCCGCACCGACAACAACTCCCGCACCCACAACAACTCCGGCACCCACAACAACCCTTGCAGCGACAACAACTCCCGCACCGACAACAACTCCCGCACCCACAACAACCCTCGCAGCGACAACAACTTCGGCACCCACAACAACTCCCACACCGACAACAACTCCCGTGGTGACAACAACAGCGGCACCTACAACAACTGTGGCACCTACAACAACACCGGCGCCAACAACAACTCCCACACCCACAACAACTCCCACACCGACAACAACACCAGCTCCGACAACAACTCCGGCACCCACAACAACCCTCGCAGCGACAACAACTCCCACACCGACAACAACTCCCGCAGCCACAACAACCCTCGCAGCGTCAACAACTCCCGCACCCACAACAACACTTGCAGTGACAACAACTCCCACACCGACAACAACTCCCACACCCACAACGACCATGGCAGCGACAACAACTCTGGCACCCACAACAACTCCGGCACCCACAACAACCCTTGCAGCTACAACAACTCCGGCACCCACAACAACCCTCGCAGCGACAACAACTCCCGCACCGACAACAACTCCCGCACCGACAACAACCCTCGCAGCGACAACAACTCCCGCAGCGACAACAACTCCCGCACCCACAACAACCCTTGCAGCGACAACAACTCCGGCACCCACAACAACCCTGGCAGCAACAACAACTCCAGCACCAACAACAACTCCCGCACCCACAACAACCCTTGCAGTGACAACAACTCCCGCACCGACAACAACTCCCGCACCCACAACAACCCTCGCAGCGACAACAACTCCCGCACCGACAACAACCCTCGCAGCGACAACAACTCCCGCACCCACAACAACCCTGGCAGCGACAACAACTCCCGCACCCACAACAACCCTCGCAGCGACAACAACTCCAGCACCGACAACAACTCCCACACCGACAACAACTCCGGCACCCACAACAACCCTCGCAGCGACAACAACTCCCGCACCCACAACAACTCCAGCACCGACAACAACTCCAGCACCCACAACAACCCTCGCAGCGACAACAACTCCCACACCGACAACAACTCCAGCACCCACAACAACCCTTGCAGCGACAACAACTCCCGCACCCACAACAACCCTCGCAGCGACAACAACTCCCGCACCGACAACAACTCCCGCACCCACAACAACCCTCGCAGCGACAACAACTCCCGCACCGACAACAACTCCAGCACCCACAACAACCCTCACAGCGACAACAACTCCCGCACCCACAACAACTCCAGCACCGACAACAACTCCAGCACCCACAACAACCCTCGCAGCGACAACAACTCCCGCACCGACAACAACTCCAGCACCCACAACAACCCTCGCAGCGACAACAACTCCCGCACCCACAACAACCCTCGCAGCGACAACAACTCCCGCACCGACAACAACTCCCGCACCCACAACAACCATGGCAGCGACAACAACTCTGGCACCCACAACAACTCCGGCACCCACAACAACCCTCGCAGCGACAACAACTCCCGCACCGACAACAACTCCCGCACCGACAACAACCCTCGCAGCGACAACAACTCCCGCAGCGACAACAACTCCCGCACCCACAACAACCCTTGCAGCGACAACAACTCCGGCACCCACAACAACCCTGGCAGCAACAACAACTCCAGCACCGACAACAACTCCCGCACCCACAACAACCCTTGCAGTGACAACAACTCCCGCACCCACAACAACCCTCGCAGCGACAACAACTCCAGCACCGACAACAACTCCCACACCGACAACAACTCCGGCACCCACAACAACCCTCGCAGCGACAACAACTCCCGCACCCACAACAACTCCAGCACCGACAACAACTCCAGCACCCACAACAACCCTCGCAGCGACAACAACTCCCACACCGACAACAACTCCAGCACCCACAACAACCCTTGCAGCGACAACAACTCCCGCACCCACAACAACCCTCGCAGCGACAACAACTCCCGCACCGACAACAACTCCCGCACCCACAACAACCCTCGCAGCGACAACAACTCCCGCACCGACAACAACTCCAGCACCCACAACAACCCTCGCAGCGACAACAACTCCCGCACCCACAACAACTCCAGCACCGACAACAACTCCAGCACCCACAACAACCCTCGCAGCGACAACAACTCCCGCACCGACAACAACTCCAGCACCCACAACAACCCTCGCAGCGACAACAACTCCCGCACCCACAACAACCCTCGCAGCGACAACAACTCCCGCACCGACAACAACTCCCGCACCCACAACAACCATGGCAGCGACAACAACTCTGGCACCCACAACAACTCCGGCACCCACAACAACCCTCGCAGCGACAACAACTCCCGCACCGACAACAACTCCCGCACCGACAACAACCCTCGCAGCGACAACAACTCCCGCAGCGACAACAACTCCCGCACCCACAACAACCCTTGCAGCGACAACAACTCCGGCACCCACAACAACCCTGGCAGCAACAACAACTCCAGCACCGACAACAACTCCCACACCCACAACAACCCTTGCAGTGACAACAACTCCCGCACCGACAACAACTCCCGCACCCACAACAACCCTCGCAGCGACAACAACTCCCGCACCTACAACAACCCTCGCAGCGACAACAACTCCGGCACCCACAACAACCCTGGCAGCGACAACAACTCCGGCACCCACAACAACCCTGGCAGCGACAACAACTCCCGCACCGACAACAACCCTGGCAGCGACAACAACTCCCGCACCCACAACAACCCTGGCAGCGACAACAACTCCCGCATCCACAACAACCCTCGCAGCGACAACAACTCCAGCACCGACAACAACTCCCACACCGACAACAACTCCGGCACCCACAACAACCCTCGCAGCGACAACAACTCCCGCACCCACAACAACTCCAGCACCGACAACAACTCCAGCACCCACAACAACCCTCGCAGCGACAACAACTCCCGCACCGACAACAACTCCAGCACCCACAACAACCCTCGCAGCAACAACAACTCCCGCACCCACAACAACCCTTGCAGCGACATCAACTCCCGCACCGACAACAACTCCCGCACCCACAACAACCCTCGCAGCGACAACAACTCCCGCACCGACAACAACTCCAGCACCCACAACAACCATCGCAGCGACAACAACTCCCGCACCCACAACAACCCTCGCAGCGACAACAACTCCGGCACCCACAACAACCCTGGCAGCGACAACAACTCCCGCACCAACAACAACCCTCGCAGCGACAACAACTCCCGCACCAACAACAACCCTCGCAGCGACAACAACTCCAGCACCGACAACAACTCCCGCACCCACAACAACCCTTGCAGCGACAACAACTCCCGCACCAACAACAACCCTCGCAGCGACAACAACTCCGGCACCCACAACAACCCTCGCACCGGCAACAACTCCCGCACCAACAACAACCCTCGCAGCGACAACAACTCCCGCACCAACAACAACCCTCGCAGCGACAACAACTCCAGCACCGACAACAACTCCCGCACCCACAACAACCCTTGCAGCGACAACAACTCCCGCACCAACAACAACCCTCGCAGCGACAACAACTCCGGCACCCACAACAACCCTCGCACCGGCAACAACTCCCGCACCAACAACAACCCTCGCAGCGACAACAACTCCCGCACCAACAACAACCCTCGCAGCGACAACAACTCCAGCACCCACAATTCCCGCACCGGCAACAGCTCCAGCACCCACAACAACTGTTGAAGCTCCCACAGTTGTGATCCTCTCAACAGACTTGGATGAACCATTTTCAGAAGAACTCAATAACAAAAATAGCTCGCAATTCATTGGTCTTGAGCGAAGAGTCGTAGCTGTGGTTAGTACTCACTCTCATTATTTTTTTTATTTGCTGCTTTTGCAGTTTTTCATTTAATTTGGAGAATACCTTATTTTAACATTGTTTTTTCTATTTTCTTTATTCCTAAAGTATAATATCATCTTCCGTAAACAATATGGCAACGTTTTCACCTACAGTTATGTGATTGAGTTCAGGTAACTTTATTAACAATGTTTAAATGTTATAATGACACAACAATGTAATATTACACATATACATACATTTATACGTTTTTAATGTTAATATAATTTGATATATTTATTTTCTTTCATGATGCAGCCAAGCTGCCAACGCAACACGAGCCGGTCTGACTAATGCAAAGGTCGGGCTTGTTTTCACTCAAACTAATTCGACTCAAGAAATCCCAAAGGCTGCAGATGTTTCCAAAACCTTAGTAGACGCTGTGTCCAACAGTACCTTTAACGTCACTGTTGTTGCCGCTTCCGTCACTGTACTTCGTAAGTATACACTAATCCTGAATTTGTTAACGTACAGAAATATATCCCATGTAATTTGTAATTCATCTATCAGAGTCTGTGAGTTGGTGTGTGTCCTGTGCTGATCTCTTTTTCTTTTTTTTTACAAATTGCTGGTTTGACAATGAGCATTCAAAATCATAACTACCATAAAGTCCACTGTGACATTAACTGTGACTTAGCAAACATATACTCATGTGTTTGTTTGTTCAATAGAAGGCACTCTGGCTACTATTATTCATTTATTCCATCTTTTATTTTTTTTTTACTGAAGAAACAACTACATTAAATTCGACAACTACATCCCCCACCATTGCTGCAACTACAGCTGCCAGTGCTGCAACTACAGCTGCCAGTGCTGCAACTACAGCTGCCAGTGCTGCAACTACAGCTGCCAGTGTTGCAACTACAGCTGCCAGTGTTGCAACTACAGTTACCACTACAATTGCTGAAACAGTCATAACAAGGCTATTGACTTTCAGATCTCAAGGAGAGACATTTACAAGTGATTTGCAGGTTCCATCATCTGCAGCGTTTCAAAGTCGAGCCGCATTGATAGAGTCAAGAGTAAGTATTAGATGATAGATTGTTTCCCGTTTCAAAATTGACAGCAAATAAGTGGCATTTTATTCCTGGTGTTGATTTTTCAAATTAAAAACTATTTAATTTACAGTAAATAGGACACAGATACATTATCTGGTAGTCATTGAAAACATTGGAATAGTGTTACTACCGGCAGTTGTAGGTGAATTAAAAAGACAATGCACAAGTAACGAAACACAAACAATTTAATTAAATGTAGTAACAAATGATTTGTTTGTATTTCTGCAGCTTGGACCTTTACTCAAAGAAGCTTTTCCTTCGTTCCGCAACATCCGTGTGATTTCATTCAGGTAATTTGTTTATGTTATGATGATAAAATAAATTCACTTATCATGAATTTTCACGAATGAAATAATATCATATTTCTTAATTCCTTTTGCAGTAATGGATCAATCATCCAAAACTCACTCATTAGATTTTCATCAACATCTGCTCCTAATGGCACTCAGATTCAAAAAGTTGTGGTTTCAGCAGCTTCAATTATCACAACCTTCAACATTGATATCAACTCCATTTCTGTGGATGGCACACGTAAGCAATATTGAATACTACTACTTTTTAAAAAATATTTATATATTTTATTTTTTAAAGCAATGTCTTGTTTTCTTTTCTCAACCTTTACAGAGGTTTCAAGTGGAGTAAGCCACAACATCAGTCTCATCACTGCATCCTTCCTTGTGCTGATGTCATGGATCCTGTCAAGCCAGCAATAGCGTCATTGCTGATTACTGTTTGAATTGGCATTATTGCATGACTGCCATCACTGGCATGAAAAATGACTTCTTGATTCTTGTCGAAGAAGTCTTGTACAGCGTCAGATATACTTACTATCACATTTTATTTTGAAATTACGGAACATATTTATGACAGTGGATTAGGTTGGCGTCAATCTTAATCTTAAATCTTGTACAGCGTCAGATAAAATTACTATCTGCGTGGGAATATCCAGGGTCCAGAGACCAGAGAACGACACAGCAAGACTAATAAGCCACATACAATACCATTAAGCCAATGTACAAAAAAAATGGGTTCTATCAATAATTAAAGGAACAACACTGCAGGTCATCATGAGTCGTGGAACCAACCGTGAACCAAATAGGCCTAGAGTGTTATCATCATGATATATACGGTATATATGTCAAAACATTGCAGTCAATTTGTTTTATTTATTCAAGGTGTATTTATGTATTCATGCATAGCTGAATTCTGTGAGATTTCTAAATGTTTGTACAATATTTTTTTAGAAACTTTACAATGATCAGAATAAAAGTATTTGAAGAATTTAAATCATCTCTCGTTTGATGCTTTGCAAATTTGGTGTGAAGTTTATCAGGAAATGATTAATGTCTTACAATGAGCCTCAGCTGTTGGTGTGTCAGTGAATCAGGTTTGTTAAGAAGGAGAACTGGGAGGGGTGCAAAGTGTACTTGCCTATGATTTCTTTTATATATTCAAACACCACCAGACATGTTGTGATTAACACCAGCAGCACCCATTGTTCATTTTTAGAAATAGTTCTCACAAATAAGAAGCATTTTAATAGACATGCAGGTTGTGAAAGACTAAAAGCTACCACTTTAAGATAATATATTTTTATTTATCATACATCTTCTTAGAACTTGCCATTTACTCTTTATTTCTAAAGGTCTCCTTTTAAAATTGACAAAGAAGCCATTTCTGTTTTCTTAGAGGCAAGCATAAATACTTTATAGGAACAACAAATGTTGCAGTTATGTCCATTAAAAAAGAAAACAAGGTGTACATGAAAAATTAACAAAAGAATAAAATTGTGAATTTTCAAACCAAAGCTTGTCTGGTAGTTTGTCGTCCTAGCAGGACAGACACAAGTACAATATCAACTATGAAGGGTGCTCTGTTTATCTGCTGCAGTAGCCCACAGAAGGTAGAAAATACACACAAGTATTAATGTACATGGAGTGAGTCGTAAATGCTCTTTCAGATACCAAGATGATGCTGGACGCACTGAGGCCTGAGGACTGCTCAGGAATGTGGACAGGGGTTGGGTTGACTGACACCTAACATGGAGAAAGAGAAATAACAACAGAACGAGGTCTTGTCCAATCGATGGACTGGAAGAGGATGAAGGGGGGCTTGACTTTAAGCTTACAAAGCTGGAAAATGTGGAAGATCAGGAGATCTCTTTGTGCCGACTGCCGGGCAGGTAAAACGATCTACGCCGGTCTGCCTGGGGCCGGGCACTGGATCTCTGTCCCATAGGATATATGTTGTGTAGTTATTGTTGTGATTCAATTTGTAATTGTGTTGTTGCTGTACTTTTTATATACATTTTTTATAAAATTGTTATTGTATTCCGCTCAATTTTGTTGACGGACCTCATGGCAGACGAAACTCTCCATGTAGAAGGCCGTACATTCCCTAACAAGTGCCGAAGCTTCACTCTATCGCAGCAGTTCACTCCCAGGTATAAAGAACCAGGCAACCATAACAGTGGAGAGGACAAGTTTAAGTTCAGTCACAAAGCCCTTAAACTTCAGAAAACTTTATTACAATAATAATATACGTACATGTACATACAAGAAATTTGACATCTACTTTTCACCCATACAAAGCATTTAGGAACAGTGGACACTCTGCATAGTAGTGCATTAATTATGATCATTATGGGATGTTGAATGGGATGTTGAATGATACATTTCCCCCATCAGGGCTGGTTCCTCTGTCATACATAAGGTGAGTAAATGAATCCCGTAGTGACTGAAGCCCACAGACCCATACCTTTCTATGTCTGTGTGCATGTCTGCATAGATTTGTGGAGGAGCCAGTTTCTGCTCCCACTGGTGTCTTTGGGTCTGGTGGTGTTGGCAGGCCTGACTGGGTTCTGTGCTTGCCTCTGCCGAAGCCTCACCCCAACACTCGGCATTGGAATACTTCACCTGCTGGCTGGTAAGACCTGTTCAGCTGCATGAAACCACTTGCCAGTAGCTTTGTATGGATCACCTAAATGGTTAATTAACAGGAGAAGTATTGGCTACAAAAAAGTAATTATAAAAAATGTATATAACAAGTATCTTCTGAAATTAACACATGTCCAAAACAGAATTTATATAGTTTCATTCTAAATATTACATTATGCCGCCGCAAGGAATTGTGGGGCGGCATTATCTCCTTTCCTTTCATAAATGAATGTCCAATGTTTCCTATAATAAAGGAGCTAAATAAGGAAGCCTTGAAGCTCCTTTCTTTTGCAATTAGAGAATTCGACCAGCACTTATCATGGCGGCCACTTAGATACTTCCGGGTCATTTCACTCAGTTAGGAACCTTCCTAACCAAAAATGACTATTTAACCGCCGCCGCAGATCATAAATTAGTGGGAGATCGTGAGAACTATGAACGACATCAAGAAGACTTTTTCACAGTTTATAGTCAGAGCAAAGGGAGGCCTTTCAAAGCCGTTTGCTTCCCTCGAAGCCTTTTCCGCTCTTTAAAGAACCACATTTTAAATTCATTATCTATGAATTACTATGGAGCCATGTTTCATGTCATGATATTGGGTTCATAACGGATAATGAAAATTTATTTTTTAAACGAGGCTTAGTTCCACACTGGTGAAACTTCTTTCTCCATTCACGCAGGAGGAATGCAAATAATGCAGAACAAAAGATGGGAGGGAGTTCCATTATACTGAGCCAATAAACTGACAACAGATCATCTGTATCCTGTCATTTGTTCATTTCGAGGTTCTTTCTAAAAAAAGATATCATGTATGAATTATGTCATTAGCATTCATTCAATTTCAATGTAAAAGTGTGTATTAATGTGTCACATAAGGTGAAAGATTTGCAATATGATGGATGTGACATGGACTGAATTAAAAGATACTGAAATCATTAAAAACTATTTTTATTATAATTAAATACATTATTAGGTCTTTATATAACTAAGGAGGATGATCCATAGAGCTAGAGGAGTTAGCTCCCTGTCATCTTTTGAGAGGCAAGATGAAGGTCAAATTATAAATAAGAGTAATTATCTTCTATCATTTAGTGGATTGTGTGTTCAGGAGAGAGTTTAAACCTTTTTTGACAGCACCATCAAAATTGGAGCAAACACTGTAAGCGAGCTACTTACTACCTACAGCTGGAAGCTCACTGACTCATAATGGACAAGATTCATCCATCCATCCATCCATCCATTTTCAATACCGCTTATCCTCATTAGGGTCGCGGGGGTGCTGGAGCCTATCCCAGCTGACATAGGGCGAAGGCAGGGGACACCCTGGACAGGCCGCCAGTCCATCGAGGGCACATGTAGGGACATACAACCATTCACTCTCACATTCACACCTATGGGACATTTAGAGATCAATTAACCTGCAGCATGTCTTTGGACTGTGGGAGGAAGCCGGAGAGCCCGGAGAGAACCCACGCTGCCACGGGGAGAACATGCAAACTCCACACAGAAGGACCGCTCCGACAGGGAATCGAACCCGCAGCCCTCTTGCTGTGAGGCGACAGTGCTAGCCACTACACCACCGTGCAGCCCCGGACAAGATTCAACTTTAGCAAAAGTAAAAAAATGTAGTTATACTTTGGTTGATCCATCAATCAATTTTATGTTATTCATCCAGTACAAGGGGTGTTAATTCAGATAATAATATTAAGAATTAATCTTATATACCCATGGGAAGGACTGAAAAAGTGTGTTATAGTAACAAATAATCTTACTTTTTTTTCAACATATTTCAATATTTTGGCCAGTATGAACATAAAATGATGGCATTAATAAACATTGTGTAATCTTAAAACGTTCTAAAAATAGCTGACATTTAACATGGTAATATCTGCTCCATTGCTGCGTCACTACTCTTTATTTATAGCTTTGTTTTACTGTCATACTGGTAGAACTTCTTTCAACATTCATATGCACCAGAAATTCACAGGTCAAAAGAAGGGAGTAACTTATGATATTGTGCCAAGGAACTGACAGATTAACTGCTACGTCATTAACATTCATTCCGTTTCATTATAAAGGCCTTCATAGAGTTGGGCTGTCACATAAGGTAAAAGGTTTGCACTGTGACAGATGTGACCTGGACTAACTTATGAGACACTGAAAGAGTTTAAAACATTGAGAGCAGAAATAGGGGAGGAATTCATAACTTTTCATCTTATATATTATCATTTGGGTAAGTACATTCTTAAATCTATTGATATTACTGTCAGGACATAGGTCCATACAAACTGAAAGGGGGATTGTTTGCGACAGTTCAGGAGGCAATTTAATCTCTTTTGTGCTCATATTGAGCAAGGGTCAATTTAAGCAAAAGCTAAAATAAACTTAAATGAATAAATGTTACATTGGTTCATCTACCAATTCATTTTATGCCGCGCACCCAGAAGGTGCAGTTTGGCTCATGATTCACTTTGCTCTTTCTGAGTTGGGTGGAAGAAGTAGCAAAATTCTTCAAGATGTTAGCTTTTAAGCCAGAGAGTCGGATTGTATCCATATTCAAGCTCAGCTTCCATCACCAAAACTCCGCTAATATTTAGCCTCGTTTGGAACATTGTGTATTACATCTGATGCGTTCAGGGGCGGCCGTAAGGAATGGACATACAGGTGTCACATAATTGAGAAAGGCGATTATAATGTAATAACACATAATTTGCCTTTTTTTTCTGATCCAAAATAAAGACCTTAATGGATGTAGACTGTCACATAACATTTAAGGTTTGCATGTCACAGATATCAATATGTTTATTATCAAATTCAAGAAATGTTCAGGCATTTCTGTTTCAGGAGGGAGTTTAATTCTTTTTTGTGGTGTTTCAGTCAGCTCCATCAGACCAGGAGCAAACATGGTTGCTTTTGAAACAGGATATAGGAAGCTCAATCTGAATGATACATCATTTTCACTAAGTAGTGATATTTTGAGTTAACATAACTTTTTTTGTACTAATTTGTGATATCCAGCTACAACCTTTTGACTGAAATCTTAGTTTTCCCCTAATTAAAATTTGTATTCAAAGATGTTTCCTGCGTGTCTATCATAATGGTCAGTGTAACCTTTCCTTGGACAGTTTGGTAAAAATACACTGTTTTGGGTACAAACACACTGCAGGAAAGAATAAGTAGAAATCGTTGTCAAAAATGTGATACAGTACCAGTTCTTGCAGCGATGTCTTTGCATCCTTCCCATTCATGGAATTTGAGTACAGATAAAAAAGAAAAAACAGAACTTTGCTCTTAGCCTGGTTGATGCTTGTGAACAGTAGAGATTGTTGCACCTAAGTACTTGAGGTATAATTACACATGTATGTTCCATTAGCTCTAACGTGAATAAGATCTTCATGAGAAATACACATGAGAAATTGAAGATGGTAAATGAGAGGAAATTTGTCAGTGAGGTGTGAAGGATCACGAGGGGTCAGTATAAGTACTAAATTATAAAAACACAAAAGAAGACATAGTTTCTCTTTAAAATTGTATTGCATTGAATTACATTGCAGCTGGTGAAGGGAACTGTGTGTGTACCAAAGATAATTTATAGCCACTGTTCCAAGTGAAATTAAGTTAATTATCATTTCTTAAAATTTAAAGACAAAACGAAAGATTAATAAAGAAAAAAGTTTATTGCTGCAGATATTGTTTCATTTATTTAAAACGTAATGAATGAAGCGCAAAAGACTTTGACATAATGTGTCTTAAAAGTTTCTGTATTGTTTATTTTATAGATTAAAAAAAAAAAGATGGATGTTGGAAAGATAGCATCGATTCTCCTGATTCTGATTGGTAAGTTGTTTGATTTTAAATCCAATTCTTTTGAAAGTTTTAAAATACAGTTACAAGTTCAAGTGATCAACAAAATTAAAGTTAAGGTGAAATCTCATCCAATGTTTCTTGTAAAAACTTCTCTCAGTGGCACAAACAACAGCTCAAACAACGACAACTCCCACACCGACAACAACTCCCGCGGTGACAACAACAGCGGCACCTACAACAACTGTGGCACCTACAACAACTCCGGCGCCAACAACAACTCCCACACCCACAACAACTCCCACACCGACAACAACACCAGCTCCAACAACAACTCCGGCACCCACAACAACCCTCGCAGCGACAACAACTCCCACACCGACAACAACTCCCGCACCCACAACAACCCTCGCAGCGACAACAACTCCCGCACCGACAACAACTCCGGCACCCACAACAACCCTTGCAGCGACAACAACTCCCGCACCGACAACAACTCCCGCACCCACAACAACCCTCGCAGCGACAACAACTTCGGCACCCACAACAACTCCCACACCGACAACAACTCCCGTGGTGACAACAACAGCAGCACCTACAACAACTGTGGCACCTACAACAACACCGGCGCCAACAACAACTCCCACACCCACAACAACTCCCACACCGACAACAACACCAGCTCCAACAACAACTCCGGCACCCACAACAACCCTCGCAGCGACAACAACTCCCACACCGACAACAACTCCCGCAGCCACAACAACCCTCGCAGCGTCAACAACTCCCGCACCCACAACAACACTTGCAGTGACAACAACTCCCACACCGACAACAACTCCCACACCCACAACAACCATGGCAGCGACAACAACTCTGGCACCCACAACAACTCCGGCACCCACAACAACCCTTGCAGCTACAACAACTCCGGCACCCACAACAACCCTCGCAGCGACAACAACTCCCGCACCGACAACAACTCCCGCACCGACAACAACCCTCGCAGCGACAACAACTCCCGCACCCACAACAACCCTTGCAGCGACAACAACTCCGGCACCCACAACAACCCTGGCAGCAACAACAACTCCAGCACCGACAACAACTCCCGCACCCACAACAACCCTTGCAGTGACAACAACTCCCGCACCGACAACAACTCCCGCACCCACAACAACCCTCGCAGCGACAACAACTCCCGCACCGACAACAACCCTCGCAGCGACAACAACTCCCGCACCCACAACAACCCTGGCAGCGACAACAACTCCCGCACCCACAACAACCCTCGCAGCGACAACAACTCCAGCACCGACAACAACTCCCACACCGACAACAACTCCGGCACCCACAACAACCCTCGCAGCGACAACAACTCCCGCACCCACAACAACTCCAGCACCGACAACAACTCCAGCACCCACAACAACCCTCGCAGCGACAACAACTCCCGCACCGACAACAACTCCAGCACCCACAACAACCCTTGCAGCGACAACAACTCCCGCACCCACAACAACCCTCGCAGCGACAACAACTCCCGCACCGACAACAACTCCCGCACCCACAACAACCCTCGCAGCGACAACAACTCCCGCACCGACAACAACTCCAGCACCCACAACAACCCTCGCAGCGACAACAACTCCCGCACCCACAACAACTCCAGCACCGACAACAACTCCAGCACCCACAACAACCCTCGCAGCGACAACAACTCCCGCACCGACAACAACTCCAGCACCCACAACAACCCTCGCAGCGACAACAACTCCCGCACCCACAACAACCCTCGCAGCGACAACAACTCCCGCACCGACAACAACTCCCGCACCCACAACAACCATGGCAGCGACAACAACTCTGGCACCCACAACAACTCCGGCACCCACAACAACCCTCGCAGCGACAACAACTCCCGCACCGACAACAACCCTCGCAGCGACAACAACTCCCGCAGCGACAACAACTCCCGCACCCACAACAACCCTTGCAGCGACAACAACTCCGGCACCCACAACAACCCTGGCAGCAACAACAACTCCAGCACCGACAACAACTCCCGCACCCACAACAACCCTTGCAGTGACAACAACTCCCGCACCGACAACAACTCCCGCACCCACAACAACCCTCGCAGCGACAACAACTCCCGCACCTACAACAACCCTCACAGCGACAACAACTCCGGCACCCACAACAACCCTGGCAGCGACAACAACTCC
The DNA here is from genome assembly GCF_009769545.1 of Cyclopterus lumpus. Lineage (NCBI taxonomy): Eukaryota > Metazoa > Chordata > Actinopteri > Perciformes > Cyclopteridae > Cyclopterus > Cyclopterus lumpus. The sequence goes on along the minus strand of NC_046983.1, from coordinate 8,783,178 downwards.
GGCACCCACAACAACCCTGGCAGCGACAACAACTCCCGCACCGACAACAACCCTGGCAGCGACAACAACTCCCGCACCCACAACAACCCTGGCAGCGACAACAACTCCCGCACCCACAACAACCCTCGCAGCGACAACAACTCCAGCACCGACAACAACTCCCACACCGACAACAACTCCGGCACCCACAACAACCCTCGCAGCGACAACAACTCCCGCACCCACAACAACTCCGGCACCCACAACAACCCTCGCACCGACAACAACTCCAGCACCCACAACAACCCTCGCAGCGACAACAACTCCCGCACCAACAACAACTCCAGCACCCACAACAACCCTCGCAGCGACAACAACTCCCGCACCCACAACAACCCTCGCAGCGACAACAACTCCCGCACCGACAACAACTCCCGCACCCACAACAACCCTCGCAGCGACAACAACTCCCGCACCGACAACAACTCCAGCACCCACAACAACCATCGCAGCGACAACAACTCCCGCACCCACAACAACCCTCGCAGCGACAACAACTCCCGCACCAACAACAACCCTCGCAGCGACAACAACTCCGGCACCCACAACAACCCTCGCACCGGCAACAACTCCCGCACCAACAACAACCCTCGCAGCGACAACAACTCCCGCACCAACAACAACCCTCGCAGCGACAACAACTCCCGCACCAACAACAACCCTCGCAGCGACAACAACCCTCGCACCGGCAACAACTCCCGCACCAACAACAACTCCCGCACCCACAACAACCCTCGCACCGACAACAACTCCCGCACCAACAACAACCCTCGCAGCGACAACTCCGGCACCCACAACAACCCTCGCACCGGCAACAACTCCCGCACCCACAACTACCCTCGCAGCGACAACAACTCCCGCACCAACAACAACCCTTGCAGCGACAACAACTCCGGCACCCACAACAACCCTCGCACCGGCAACAGCTCCAGCACCCACAACAACTGTTGAAGCTCCCACAGTTGTGATCCTCTCAACAGACTTGGATGAACAATTTTCAGAAGAACTCAATAACAAAAATAGCTCGCAATTCATTGGTCTTGAGCGAAGAGTCGTAGCTGTGGTTAGTACTCACTCTCATTATTTTTTTTATTTGCTGCTTTTGCAGTTTTTCATTTAATTTGGAGAATACCTTATTTTAACATTGTTTTTTCTATTTTCTTTATTCCTAAAGTATAATGTCATCTTCCGTAAACAATATGGCAACGTTTTCACCTACAGTTATGTGATTGAGTTCAGGTAACTTTATTAACAATGTTTAAATGTTATAATGACACAACAATGTAATATTACACATATACATACATTTATACGTTTTTAATGTTAATATAATTTGATATATTTATTTTCTTTCATGATGCAGCCAAGCTGCCAACGCAACACGAGCCGGTCTGACTAATGCAAAGGTCGGGCTTGTTTTCACTCAAACTAATTCGACTCAAGAAATCCCAAAGGCTGCAGATGTTTCCAAAACCTTAGTAGACGCTGTGTCCAACAGTACCTTTAACGTCACTGTTGTTGCCGCTTCCGTCACTGTACTTCGTAAGTATACACTAATCCTGAATTTGTTAACGTACAGAAATATATCCCATGTAATTTGTAATTCATCTATCAGAGTCTGTGAGTTGGTGTGTGTCCTGTGCTGATCTCTTTTTCTTTTTTTTTACAAATTGCTGGTTTGACAATGAGCATTCAAAATCATAACTACCATAAAGTCCACTGTGACATTAACTGTGACTTAGCAAACATATACTCATGTGTTTGTTTGTTCAATAGAAGGCACTCTGGCTACTATTATTCATTTATTCCATCTTTTATTTTTTTTTTACTGAAGAAACAACTACATTAAATTCGACAACTACATCCCCCAACATTGCTGCAACTACAGCTGCCAGTGCTGCAACTACAGCTGCCAGTGCTGCAACTACAGCTGCCAGTGTTGCAACTACAGTTACCACTACAACTGCTGAAACAGTCATAACAAGGCTATTGACTTTCAGATCTCAAGGAGAGACATTTACAAGTGATTTGCTGGATCCATCATCTGCAGCGTTTCAAAGTCGAGCCGCATTGATTGAGTCAAGAGTAAGTATTAGATGATAGATTGTTTCCCGTTTCAAAATTGACAGCAAATAAGTGGCATTTTATTCCTGGTGTTGATTTTTCAAATTAAAAACTATTTAATTTACAGTAAATAGGACACAGATACATTATCTGGTAGTCATTGAAAACATTGGAATAGTGTTACTACCGGCAGTTGTAGGTGAATAAAAAAAAAGATATGGCACAAGTAACGAAACACAAGCAATTTAATTAAATGTAGTAACAAATGATTTGTTTGTATTTCTGCAGCTTGGACCTTTACTCAAAGAAGCTTTTCCTTCGTTCCGCAACATCCGTGTGATTTCATTCAGGTAATTTGTTTATGTTATGATGATAAAATAAATTCACTTATCATGAATTTTCACGAATGAAATAATATCATATTTCTTAATTCCTTTTGCAGTAATGGATCAATCATCCAAAACTCACTCATTAGATTTTCATCAACATCTGCTCCTAATGGCACTCAGATTCAAAAAGTTGTGGTTTCAGCAGCTTCAAGCATCACAGCCTTCAACATTGATATCAACTCCATTTCTGTGGATGGCACACGTAAGCAATATTGAATACTACTACTTTTTAAAAAATATTTATATATTTTATTTTTTAAAGCAATGTCTTGTTTTCTTTTCTCAACCTTTACAGAGGTTTCAAGTGGAGTAAGCCACAACATCAGTCTCATCACTGCATCCTTCCTTGTGCTGATGTCATGGATCCTGTCAAGCCAGCAATAGCGTCATTGCTGATTACTGTTTGAATTGTTATTATTGCATGACTGCCATCACTGGCATGAAAAATGACTTCTTGATTCTTGTCGAAGAAGTCTTGTACAGTGTCAGATATACTTACTATCACATTTTATTTTGAAATTACGGAACATATTTATGACAGTGGATTAGGTTGGCGTCAATCTTAATCTTAAATCTTGTACAGCGTCAGATAAAATTACTATCTGCGTGGGAATATCCAGGGTCCAGAGACCAGAGAACGACACAGCAAGACTAATAAGCCACATACAATACCATTAAGCCAATGTACAAAAAAAATGGGTTCTATCAATAATTAAAGGAACAACACTGCAGGTCATCATGAGTCGTGGAACCAACCGTGAACCAAATAGGCCTAGAGTGTTATCATCATGATATATACGGTATATATGTCAAAACATTGCAGTCAATTTGTTTTATTTATTCAAGGTGTATTTATGTATTCATGCATAGCTGAATTCTGTGAGATTTCTAAATGTTTGTACAATATTTTTTTAGAAACTTTACAATGATCAGAATAAAAGTATTTGAAGAATTTAAATCATCTCTCGTTTGATGCTTTGCAAATTTGGTGTGAAGTTTATCAGGAAATGATTAATGTCTTACAATGAGCCTCAGCTGTTGGTGTGTCAGTGAATCAGGTTTGTTAAGAAAGAGAACTGGGAGGGGTGCAAAGTGTACTTGCCTATGAGATTCTTTTATCTATTCAAACACCACCAGACACGTTGTTATTAACACCAGCAGCACCCATTGTTCATTTTTAGAAATAGTTCTCACAAATAAGAAGCATTTTAATAGACATGTAGGTTGTGAAAGACTAAAAGCTACCACTTTAAGATAATCATTTTTGTTTTTACATCTTCTCAGAAACTTGCTATTCACTTATTATTTCTAAAGTTCTCCTTTGAAAATTGACAAAGAAGCCACTTCTGTTTTCTTAGAGGCAATAAACACACTTTAAAGGAACAAACCATGCTGCAGTGGTCTTTATTACAGAATAAATAATGGTGCATGACTTTCACAATATGACCACACAATTACAGTACAATTCCATTTTTAAGTCCATTTTTAATTAATTAATAATGTGAATAACTTGAAACTAACGTGAGTCTTTGCAACATCACACTAACTCATAATAAAGCAGTAACACAAGTGTATATATAACTCATAAAGGCAATACACAGTCTCAATAATGCCTATAAACTGAGCAATATCTGTCTGAGTTTGATAACACTACATAATGGTTATACCAGACCAAGGGAGGCTGTGGCAGCTATTTGGGAGTTTTAGCAAACTGGTGGAATTCTGCAGTCAAATATTACACATTAGAGTTTTAATTGGCTGATTTAAGTATTTTTCAAATGATATATAATTTATTTAACATTTTAAACAGCATTTCCAGCTTTGTTTTGGGAAATACTGTTTATATTAAATACAATTCATTATTTTAATAATGGTCTGGAATTTCTGAGGATGGATGGAGAGTATTTGGAGACCTTGGACTTCTACAATCCTGGCTATAGCCCTGCTTATAATGTATTGGACAAGGGGTTGTTTTATTGCCTAAGAATTCCACTTTTTATTTGTGAGCTGAAGTTTAGATTGTTTGACCAAGGCTCTGGAAGAGGAAATTATATATATATATATATATATATATATATATATACACACACACACACACACACACACAGGGACTACAGATGAAAAATAGCCTCTTGGCTAACTCTGGCACATTTACAGAAATGTTTATATTAATGTGCACTGTCCCTTATCAAATAAACAAATAAAATAATAATATATTCACAGCGCTTCACTTTTTACACATTTTGTTATGTTACAGCCTTATTCCAAAATTGATTAAATTCATTATTTTCCTCAACATTCTACACACACACAATAACCCATAATGACAAAGTGAAAACTTTTTTGCAAATTTATTAAAAATAAAGAACGAAAACATAACATGTACATAAGTATTCACAGCCTTTGCTCAATACTTTGTTGAAGCACCTTTGGCAGCAATTACAGCCTCAAGTCTTCTTGGGTATGATTCCACAGGCTCGGCACACCTATTTCTGGGCAGTTTCTCTCATTCTTCTTTGCAGAACCTCTCAAGTTCCATCAGGTTGGATGGGCAGCGTCGGTGCACAGCCAGTTTCAGATTTCTCCAGAGATGTTCAATCGGGTTCAAGTCAGGGCTCTGGCTGGGCCACTCAAGGACATTCACAGAGTTGTCCCGAAGCCACTCCTTTGTTATCTTGGCTGTGTGCTTCGGGTCGTTGTCCTGTTGGAAGATGAACCGTCGCCCCAGTCTGAGGTCCAGAGTGCTCTGGAGCATGTTTTCATCCAGGATGTCTCTGTACATTGCTGCATTCTTCTTTCCCTCAATCCTGACTAGTCTCCCAGTTCCTCCTGCTGAAAAACATCCCCACAGCATGATGCTGCCACCACCATGCTTCACTGTAGGGATGGTATTGGCGAGGTGATGAGCAGTGCCTGGTTTCCTCCAGACATGACGCTTGGCATTCAGGCCAAAGAGTTCAATCTTTGTTTCATCAGACCAGAGAATTTTGTTTCTCATGGTCTGAGAGTCCTTCAGGTGCCTTTTTGCAAACTCCAGGCGAGCTGTCGTGTGCTTTTTACTGAGGAGTGGCTTCTGTCTGGCCACTCTACCAAACAGGCCTGATTTGTGGAGTGCTGCAGTGATGGTTGTCCTTCTGGAAGGTTCTCCTCTCTTCATTGAACAACACTGGAGCTCTGTCAGAGTGACCATCGGGTTCCTGGTCACCTCCCTGACTAAGGCCCTTCTCCCCCGATCGCTCAGTCTGGCTGGGCGTCCAACTCTAGGAAGAGTCCTGGTGGTTCCAAACTTCTTCCATTTCCAGATGATGGAGGCCACTGTGCTCATTAGGACTTTCAATGCTGCAGACATTTTTTTGTACCCTTCACCAGATCTGTGCCTGAATACAATTCTGTCTCGGAGGTCTACAGATAATTCCTTGGACTTCATGGCTTGGTTTATGTTCTGATATGCACTGTCAACTGTGGTACCTTATATAGACAGGTGTGTGTCTTTCTAAATCATGTCCAATCAACTGAATTTAGCACAAGTGGACTCCAATCAAGTTGGAGAAACATCTCAAGGATGATCAGTGGAAACAGGATGCACCTGAGCTACATTTTGAGTGTCACGGCAAAGGCTGTGAATACTTATGTACATGTTATGTTTTCGTTCTTTATTTTTAATAGATTTGCAAAAATTTGCAAAAGACAGTTTTCACTTTGTCATTATGGGTTGTTGTGTGTAGAATGTTGAGGAAAATAATGAATTTAATCCATTTTGGAATAAGGCTGTAACATAACAAAATGTGGAAAAAGTGAAGCGCTGTGAATACTTTCCGGATGCACTGTATATATATATATATTAAAATGCCTTTAATTGCCATAAATAGCTCAACACGCTACAAATAGTTTTAAAAACCGCTTCTACAGCTGAGCAGACGTCAATTGGTCAGTTGATCGTTTTTTTAAAAATCATTTTTAAGTCCTTGTTCCCGGAAAGAGGCCAAACATGTTATGGTTCTGGTCTTAAATTAAAATACACATTTCTTTACTTTGTCTAATAATAAATAAAGCATCTGAAGTGGGCTTTTATAACCTTTGTTTTCCTTCAGTTACGGACCAAACAATTAAGCCACCACATTAATCATTACAGCAAGTTGCAGTCCTATGATTAATTAATTAATTAATTATATATTCTTTGAAGACTTTTATTTTTTCATTACGATAATGCTATCTCGTCATCTCTTGTGTTTCAGTGCTCTCTCAGTAACGTTGACGAAAAAAAAAAAAAATAGAGAGACAAACAAGCGTCCTGACTGAGACTTGAAGGTTATGTGTACTGCTCATCAGCGGAACCGGAAGAGGAGAACATGGATTAACGTATCGCAACTCTTATTATCCCCGGGTGCACCCGACTTTACACCGCGGTCCAAAATAGACCCATGCAATTTGCATTTCCATGCTCGAATAATGTAGCCCATCCTAAAAAAAAAAACAGTGCTGTTTGACCGTCCTTTGTGAAGACTGGGGGTGGTTGTCCCGGACTAACGTTAGTGGGTTAGTCGCAGCGTCGGGCCACCCCGGCCATCTGTGGAAGTGGGACATGGGAACAGATGGCGCATCCGAGCCGGCCTGCAGGGCTGCTGACGCGGTCTGTTAAGACAGCACAGAAGATGAGTGTCGGTGAATAAAACAAAAGGTTGTCGTTAGCTGTTGCTCGGGTTATTGCACCATGCCAGAGTGACTTGGATACGAGTGCGCGTGACAGAAAGCAATACAAGATTGACCACATTGACGAGTGACGACGACTCGACCACCGGCATCAACGTAATCCCTTTGGACGCGTCTCTGGCTCAGTGAACAATGGTCGACAACCGCTACGCTACAGCTCTGGTCATCGCCTGTGTGCTGAGCATACTGGCCACCGTGTATCTATCGGTGGCCGTCGGGACGCAGCACTGGTACCAGTACAGCAGCCCCACCGTGCGCGGAGAGGCCAACGTGTCCGAGCTGCGCTCACTGTACGAGGAGTTCATGGACGGGGAGTTTGATGAGAAAACCTACAGCGACACCTTATTCCGCCTCAACGGGACTGTGGGCCTCTGGTGGCGTTGCGTGCTCGTTCCTACCAACGCTCACTGGCACAAAGAGCGAGGTATGTTCTCCGACCTAAGGCGCAATATGACAATTACATACACAGACGAGCCTGTTTTTGTCCTCAGGTCACAGCTCTATCTTAACCACGAGCCCCGCCTTGTCTCAGGTAGATGACACCAGGTGTGGCTCGTTCCCCGAATTCCTTGGATTGCATACGAGCCACTTTGTGCACCTCGTGTGTCATTGTGGTTATTATAAATGCATGACAAGTAGCATTATTATGGAGTCGCACAACTAAACAGATCTGTCTCATGATCATGAGGGTTATCCACGGGGCAAAGCAGACAGCTGCCCAGGGGCCACACAAAGACTCCGGTTTACGCCACAGCATTCCCGTCTGCAGAATGTGGTTAATTGCAGTTTTTTTTTGTTTTTTTTTAGGGAAATGTACTGAAATCTGACATTATGACAGTATGAAGGGTCCTCCATCTTGTGGCCATGGAAATCATCTGTTATCATCAGATATCAATTAAGTAATTGGTTATTTCTCATCTTGTTTCCTTTAATAGTTAAAGCAGGGGAGTTTCTTATTATACACACACAATATGAATAATGTACTCGGTTAACAGGTTAATGTTCAGTATAAAACCTTTCTTGTGTATTTTGAATCTCTCAGAACATTCTGTGACTGTAAATTGGCTTTATTCATCTGCAGTAGCCCACGGAAGGTAGAAAATACACACAAGTATTAATGTGCATGTGACTTGAAGTGATGTAAATGCTCAGACACTGGTTCTTTGCCTACTGTAAAAAAAAAAAAACTCTTTCAGATGCCAAGATGATGCTGGAGTGCCGAAGCTTCACTCTATCTCAGCAGTTCACTCCCAAGTATAAAGAACCAGGCAACCACAACAGTGGAGAGGACATGCTGCGCACCTGTAAGTTCAGTCACCAACACCCTTATTAAAACTTCAGAAAACTTTATTACAATAATAAATATACGTACATGTGCATATATGAAATTTGACCTCTGCATTTCACCCATACAAAGCATTTAGGAACAGTGGGCTGAATGTTGTAAATTGCAATAAGATGTAAAAACTAAATTCATCTGATTCTCTCCATATTTCATTAATTATGATAATTATGGGATGTTGAATGATACATGTACCATCAGGGCTGGTTCCTCTGTCATACATAAGGTGAGTAAATGAATCCCGTAGTGACTGAAGCCCACAGACCCATACCTTTCTATGTCTGTGTGCATGTCTGCATAGATTTGTGGAGGAGCCAGTTTCTGCTCCCACTGGTGTCTTTGGGTCTGGTGGTGTTGGCAGGCCTGACTGGGTTCTGTGCTTGCCTCTGCCGAAGCCTCTCCCCAACACTCGGCATTGGAATACTTCACCTGCTGGCTGGTAAGACCTGTTCAGCTGCATGAAACCACTTGCCAGTAGCTTTGTATGGATCACCTAAATGGTTAATTAACAGGAGAAGTATTGGCTACAAAAAAAAGTATCTTCTGAAATGAACACATGTCCAAAACAGAATTTATATAGTTTCATTCTAAATATTACATTCATGCATTAACATACAGAAAATCAAAAGTCTAAAGGTTGCTTTGCTTATTGTTATCAGAAATGTCTAAAATACATTGGGACGACATGATGAATATAATACAATGTTGCGAGTAGATCCCATGCAAAGTCAATGCGTGGTGGACCGACAGACCAACATTGCCATGAAGCTAGTCACTGGGCCTCATTATGTCAAATTCCACAACTAGACAATCAAGCTGTGTACACAGACTATACTATGCAATTGACATGTTTACATGGTGCATCTGTCGTCGATGCTTTGATAATCAGCTTTGAGGAGTGTTTGTGTCTTTCAGATCAACATTTTGGTTTTTATTGCAAAAACAAAACAAAATTGATTACCAATTGTTTTGCCCTGCAGGCCTCTGCACCTTAGCCACTGTGTGCTGCTACCTGGCTGGGATGGACCTGCTCCACAGGGTGTCGATGCTGCCTGATAAGGTGGATGGCTCTCTGGGCTGGTCCCTCTACTTGGCCCTCATTTCCTCGCCGCTCCACATGATGGCAGCTGCTCTGCTTGTGTGGGCGGCACGTAGTCACAGTCAAAACTACTACCGCATGAGCGCCTACCGGGTGGCATAGGCTGAGCTCTGCCCTGTTTAGATGTACACCTTCCTCTGTCACCAAGACACGTTTTTTAATGATCTCTGAGGAACGGGGATGTTGGTTAATCTGTACAGTTTTGCCCTCGGGTGGAGTAAGTGCATGTAGTTATGATCCTATCTGCTGCATTAAAATATCCAATTTCTATCTCTCTACGGGGTACAGAATTGGTTTGAAAAAGGTCAACCAGAAAGATGTGTATTGCGCAACATATGTTTGCGAAAGAGTAACTTAACATCAAGCTGGAAAGCATTAGCTGTGTCCCAGTTCCTTTTTATATGTAGTGCTTTCAGTGAAAACGATGATATGGTAAACACAGTACTCGCCAAAGGGATTTCTGACATTTAGGAATGCAGCAACATCGCTTAAAAAGTCATTTTGACGGGACAAGAAACATGAGCAGTATAGTTTAAAAGCCACTGGTTAACTGTTGACATCAAAAACATGTCATCAAATTGGTGACTCTTTTTAATTGTTTTTTCAGAAGTTAAAAAATATTTTAAGACGCATCTCTTCAATTGGTACAACGACTACTTGTAGCAATGTTTACGCTGCTATGACATGTCAAAATGGTTGCTGTGAAAAGGGCCTATTATATACAGTTATATACACTTAAGATATACTAGAAACAGTTTTGCGTGTGGAATTGGGAGACCGCGTTTGTTCCACAGACATTTTGCGGTTGACCTTTTCAAGTCTATTGCATCTCTGTTCACACCTAAGATTCCCAGATGGGTGTGTTGGCATTTCAACCCTTTGTTGCATTCGTACAAACACCTTGCAGCACAGGTTGTACTGGACACACCCTGAGTGTGTTGTCTGGTGCTGCATCAAAACGCAGCAACAAGATTTAGTAGGAAAGGTGTGCTATTATCGTAAGAGACGACTAGACTATTGTGTATATATTGTTCTGTTATTACAAAAAGACTTTACTTAAATGGCATTTATTTATTCATGTCCATTATTACAGTCAGATTGTGTTTCAATGAATTATGTTCTGTTTTTCAAGCATTTCTTTTTACATTTTGACTGATTTTGTAGGCGAAAGATCAAAAGATGTTTCAACAAAGTAGCGTTTGTTTTCAGCATTTCATGTTTTCTTGTCGCCCTTTGCTCTTATAATTGGTTTCCTTTTGTGAATTACGTTGTTTGTTGTTATGTATTTGATTTATATTTGTTTGTTTATTTTTTGTTAATTTGCTACCACCATTTCAATTCAACAGGATTTCAGGGAAACAGTGTTTCCCTGTTAAGCATTAAGAATGTAAATTAAAGTCCATATTGTGATAAACGACAGTATTACTTTGCATTTAGATTATTTTTAACAAATCCTGAATAATATTGCTGGAGTGGTCAGTTGTGAATTTCTATTTTTTGAAGAAGTATCCTAAAAAGATATTATTTTAGAAAAGAAACATTATCCTAAAAACTATGATATATGTTTGCAGATATATAAATGAATTATAAATTTAAAAAACTAAAGAATGTCTGTGAAATGAAATGTGTGGTCTGATGGGTCTCATCAGTCAGATTGTATCTTGCATATTCAACCCTATAATTCAAGAAATTGTTCCATCACTGAATTCCCTGTAGTGTAAATATGAAATCCATTATCCACGTACGCCTGTGCTTTGTTGTGAATGTACAGTGGGTGTGTTGTTCACTCTCCAGTTGTGAGCCTAAACGGTTAATAATTGTCGTTACTATTTAATTACTTAAATATCGTGTGTGTGTGTGTGTGTGTGTGTGTGTTCTCTCCAATCAGCCGCTGTTGTTTCAATAAAAGCTTTTTGTAACATTTATTTCATAGTCACATCAGTCTCATCATGTCGAGGTGAGTTCAAAGTCCATCCTCACTCCTCTTCCTCTGAAGCCAATTCCTGTACGTGAGCTGCTTGTTCCTGCTCCGTCTGCACCCGGATTGTGGGAATCACCACGCGCCTTTTTCTTGCCAGGGACAGTGCGATGCCCTTCTCGTAATAAGCACATTCATTGATGAAGAAAGGATAAAGAGGTTCATTTCCCTTGTACCTCAGAGTTTCCCCTGAGAAAGTCTGGAACAGTGGGTCTTCAGGGTGGAGCGGGCAGAAATCTCGGTCCTGTGTGGAGGGACAGTCAATTAGGTTGATTGCTAACGAGCAACACCTGTGAGATGTAACGTTTGCAACTCAATCTCCACGTGTGTGTGTGTGTGTGTGTGTGTGTGTGTGTGTGTGTGTGTGTATATATGTGAGGTTTGAAAGCAGCCGGGCCACAAACAATAGGTGCTAACAAGCTGTTTACTGTAGTGGACACACACACACACACGCACGCACACGCACACGCACACACGCACACGCACGGGCCTCAAGGTCCTTCATGGTTGTTTGTCCTGATTAACAATTATGACACTACAGTGACAATTCAAATTTCACTGACTCAGGATTTCCTGCCAAACACCGGATACGATACGATCAGCGTGTGTGTTACATTTTCAGCATAAATTACGATGTGAAGTTCACAGAGCCGGCTATTTATGGCAAGAATGCTATTTGTGTCAGCCCCAGACAATAACAAAGACACTATTGTACTTTAAACTGAACCTACCTGTTCCTATTCCGGTTTTCTACTGGAAACGTCACACTGCCAGTTGCAGTGTGATCAACACATCACAACAGTCACTTTTTCTTAATCCTTTCTGTCAACACTCATAATACTGATTTCCCCATTCAAACAAGACTTTTATGGCTATTTGACATTATCTTCAATGCATAGCAACAACAGTACAGGGCAACGGATAAACACTCGCGTGGCGATCGTTCTATTAGCTCTTTGGTTTATTTCACTGCGTACTTCGTGCAGAATGGGCTTGTTTACGAGAAGGAAGAGTGTAAATATAGCTTGAGTTCAGGTGATAATTACAGGTTACTTGCTGTTATGAAAACCATGTTGTGGACGTCATGCTGTCTCATGACTACGTTACACAAAGAGGCCCCACCCTGTGTTATGCTTCACAACGGTGTGTGCGCATGGTCGAATTTTCATTGTAGAAAATAAAAGTGCCACCAAGTACACACAATAGATTGACACCAACTATAAGTCAAAAGGCTTTGTTATTTTTTGGATTATTTGTTTAACTGCCCACTAGTGTTAAGTAGTTTATATTCTTATTGTTGGTCTTGTAATTATATACACTCCCTGGACTATTCAAACCAAGATAATAGGCTTGCATTTAAATCGGCCTATTTGTAGTCCTTGAAGCTACAGGATAGGTTAGACAAGGGTTTCAGACATACCTGGAGGTGAGGATGAACGGCTGCTGTGATGTTGCGGGTCTCACTGTCTCTTGGGTAGTCGATGTGTTTAATCATGGTGAACACATCCACAGATTCTCCTTCAAAAAGAGTACCTAATAATAAAAGAAGGGTTTTAAAACAAGACCTAAAAGGGCTTAAAAGATGCACAAAGTTTGCGAAGCAAAAATACTCAAATTGTACCTGAGTTGAAGAAACAAACCCAATCGAGCATGTGCTGCACGCCAGCTTTCATTGCCGTGTAGACGGTTGACCTCGCCACACCGTGGGGCTGGGGGCCGATCTCCATGGCTGCAGAAAATGGATTTTAGATGAGAAAGATGGTAGATTATCAAACATGCTCGTTGCTTTAAATAAACTGGCCCTATTGTAAATATGAAAAACTCACCGAAGCCATGCTTTCCCACAGAATCGAGGGAATATGATTCTTTATTGGAGACTTCAAAATGAATGTACCTCATTGGTATATCTGGCATCTTCCTCTGAAAATGAGAAGTCACTCTTGACTTTAGATTTCTGGGATTATATCAGTTCTTTGCTCCATTTAAGTGTAAAGTTCCTCAAACATACAGCGTGAATGGACTGTACTTGAGTGCTCAGGAACAGTTGGCGCTTGCCTGCAGGTGTCTGAATATGTGCAGGCAGATCCAGTCGCAGTCAGAGTACGCGATGAGGCACAGGCCCATGTTGGCAGTGGTGTTGTGGAGGTCGCAAACAAGATCTACTGCCCCAGAACGTCCTTTGGGACCCAGCATGGCGTTCAGTTCTCGGGATCTGATCATCTCGTAGGGGACAGTGCCTGAAGTGAGACCACTGGGAGACAGAGAAACAATCTGAGCATCATCATCACAACAGTAACCACGAGCAGCGTCCCCTCTCATCGCCTTACTTGAGGGTTGCGTGAGTGAAGCAGCGGTTGAGGTCGGTGTCGACGTATCTGCGGCACTGCTGCATGGCTCGCGGGTTCGACAGCACCTTCAACACTGACAGAGGCTCCTCCTCCTCCTGCTCCTCTTCCTTCTCCATCACTCCCTTCTTCACCTTCAGCAGCTCTCTCACCAAGTACACCCCGGACAGCTCGTTGCCATGGGTACCACCGCACACAGCGACCCGGGACAGCCTTGGTAAACACACCACTTCGTCCACCTCCATCTGAGAGAGAGCAGGCAGAGATACAGTGGAAAAAGTGCAAGAATTCAAGGATTTATTGTTTCGTCCTCCTCTATTACTGTATATTCCGCATCCAGTTTCGAGCGGCACACGCACAGATTGCTTTGCATTTTCTCTGCTTGTACGCTACTTGTGTCTCTTTTTCTCTATTATATACAGTAGTACTTAAGATATACTAGAAACAGTTTTGCGTGTGGAATTGGGAGACCGCGTTTGTTCCACAGACATTTTGCGGTTGACCTTTTCAAGTCTATTGCATCTCTGTTCACACCTAAGATTCCCAGATGGGTGTGTTGGCATTTCAACCCTTTGTTGCATTCGTACAAACACCTTGCAGCACAGGTTGTACTGGACACACCCTGAGTGTGTTGTCTGGTGCTGCATCAAAACGCAGCAACAAGATTTAGTAGGAAAGGTGTGCTATTATCGTAAGAGACGACTAGACTATTGTGTATATATTGTTCTGTTATTACAAAAAGACTTTACTTAAATGGCATTTATTTATTCATGTCCATTATTACAGTCAGATTGTGTTTCAATGAATTATGTTCTGTTTTTCAAGCATTTCTTTTTACATTTTGACTGATTTTGTAGGCGAAAGATCAAAAGATGTTTCAACAAAGTAGCGTTTGTTTTCAGCATTTCATGTTTTCTTGTCGCCCTTTGCTCTTATAATTGGTTTCCTTTTGTGAATTACGTTGTTTGTTGTTATGTATTTGATTTATATTTGTTTGTTTATTTTTTGTTAATTTGCTACCACCATTTCAATTCAACAGGATTTCAGGGAAACAGTGTTTCCCTGTTAAGCATTAAGAATGTAAATTAAAGTCCATATTGTGATAAACGACAGTATTACTTTGCATTTAGATTATTTTTAACAAATCCTGAATAATATTGCTGGAGTGGTCAGTTGTGAATTTCTATTTTTTGAAGAAGTATCCTAAAAAGATATTATTTTAGAAAAGAAACATTATCCTAAAAACTATGATATATGTTTGCAGATATATAAATGAATTATAAATTTAAAAAACTAAAGAATGTCTGTGAAATGAAATGTGTGGTCTGATGGGTCTCATCAGTCAGATTGTATCTTGCATATTCAACCCTATAATTCAAGAAATTGTTCCATCACTGCATTCCCTGTAGTGTAAATATGAAATCCATTATCCACGTACGCCTGTGCTTTGTTGTGAATGTACAGTGGGTGTGTTGTTCACTCTCCAGTTGTGAGCCTAAACGGTTAATAATTGTCGTTACTATTTAATTACTTAAATATCGTGTGTGTGTGTGTGTGTGTGTGTGTTCTCTCCAATCAGCCGCTGTTGTTTCAATAAAAGCTTTTTGTAACATTTATTTCATAGTCACATCAGTCTCATCATGTCGAGGTGAGTTCAAAGTCCATCCTCACTCCTCTTCCTCTGAAGCCAATTCCTGTACGTGAGCTGCTTGTTCCTGCTCCGTCTGCCCGCGCGGATTGTGGGAATCACCACGCGCCTTTTTCTTGCCAGGGACAGTGCGATGCCCTTCTCGTAATAAGCACATTCATTGATGAAGAAAGGATAAAGAGGTTCATTTCCCTTGTACCTCAGAGTTTCCCCTGAGAAAGTCTGGAACAGTGGGTCTTCAGGGTGGAGCGGGCAGAAATCTCGGTCCTGTGTGGAGGGACAGTCAATTAGGTTGATTGCTAACGAGCAACACCTGTGAGATGTAACGTTTGCAACTCAATCTCCACGTGTGTGTGTGTGTGTGTGTGTGTGTGTGTGTGTGTGTGTGTATATATGTGAGGTTTGAAAGCAGCCGGGCCACAAACAATAGGTGCTAACAAGCTGTTTACTGTAGTGGACACACACACACACACGCACACGCACACGCACGCACACGCACACGCACACACGCACACGCACGGGCCTCAAGGTCCTTCATGGTTGTTTGTCCTGATTAACAATCATGAAACTACAGTGACAATTCAAATTTCACTGACTCAGGATTTCCTGCCAAACACCGGATACGATACGATCAGCGTGTGTGTTACATTTTCAGCATAAATTACGATGTGAAGTTCACAGAGCCGGCTATTTATGGCAAGAATGCTATTTGTGTCAGCCCCAGACAATAACAAAGACACTATTGTACTTTAAACTGAACCTACCTGTTCCTATTCCGGTTTTCTACTGGAAACGTCACACTGCCAGTTGCAGTGTGATCAACACATCACAACAGTCACTTTTTCTTAATCCTTTCTGTCAACACTCATAATACTGATTTCCCCATTCAAACAAGACTTTTATGGCTATTTGACATTATCTTCAATGCATAGCAACAACAGTACAGGGCAACGGATAAACACTCGCGTGGCGATCGTTCTATTAGCTCTTTGGTTTATTTCACTGCGTACTTCGTGCAGAATGGGCTTGTTTACGAGAAGGAAGAGTGTAAATATAGCTTGAGTTCAGGTGATAATTACAGGTTACTTGCTGTTATGAAAACCATGTTGTGGACGTCATGCTGTCTCATGACTACGTTACACAAAGAGGCCCCACCCTGTGTTATGCGTCACAACTGTGTGTGCGCATGGTCGAATATTCATTGTAGAAAATAAAAGTGCCACCAAGTACACACAATAGATTGACACCAACTATAAGTCAAAAGGCTTTGTTATTTTTTGGATTATTTGTTTAACTGCCCACTAGTGTTAAGTAGTTTATATTCTTATTGTTGGTCTTGTAATTATATACACTCCCTGGACTATTCAAACCAAGATAATAGGCTTGCATTTAAATCGGCCTATTTGTAGTCCTTGAAGCTACAGGATAGGTTAGACAAGGGTTTCAGACATACCTGGAGGTGAGGATGAACGGCTGCTGTGATGTTGCGGGTCTCACTGTCTCTTGGGTAGTCGATGTGTTTAATCATGGTGAACACATCCACAGATTCTCCTTCAAAAAGAGTACCTAATAATAAAAGAAGGGTTTTAAAACAAGACCTAAAAGGGCTTAAAAGATGCACAAAGTTTGAGAAGCAAAAATACTCAAATTGTACCTGAGTTGAAGAAACAAACCCAATCGAGCATGTGCTGCACGCCAGCTTTCATTGCCGTGTAGACGTTTGACCTCACCACACCGTGGGGCTGGGGGCCGATCTCCATGGCTGCAGAAAATGGATTTTAGATGAGAAAGATGGTAGATTATCAAACATGCTCGTTGCTTTAAATAAACTGGCCCTATTGTAAATATGAAAAACTCACCGAAGCCATGCTTTCCCACAGAATCGAGGGAATATGATTCTTTATTGGAGACTTCAAAATGAATGTACCTCATTGGTATATCTGGCATCTTCCTCTGAAAATGAGAAGTCACTCTTGACTTTAGATTTCTGGGATTATATCAGTTCTTTGCTCCATTTAAGTGTAAAGTTCCTCAAACATACAGCGTGAATGGACTGTACTTGAGTGCTCAGGAACAGTTGGCGCTTGCCTGCAGGTGTCTGAATATGTGCAGGCAGATCCAGTCGCAGTCAGAGTACGCGATGAGGCACAGGCCCATGTTGGCAGTGGTGTTGTGGAGGTCGCAAACAAGATCTACTGCCCCAGAACGTCCTTTGGGACCCAGCATGGCGTTCAGTTCTCGGGATCTGATCATCTCGTAGGGGACAGTGCCTGAAGTGAGACCACTGGGAGACAGAGAAACAATCTGAGCATCATCATCACAACAGTAACCACGAGCAGCGTCCCCTCTCATCGCCTTACTTGAGGGTTGCGTGAGTGAAGCAGCGGTTGAGGTCGGTGTCGACGTATCTGCGGCACTGCTGCATGGCTCGCGGGTTCGACAGCACCTTCAACACTGACAGAGGCTCCTCCTCCTCCTGCTCCTCTTCCTTCTCCATCACTCCCTTCTTCACCTTCAGCAGCTCTCTCACCAAGTACACCCCGGACAGCTCGTTGCCATGGGTACCACCGCACACAGCGACCCGGGACAGCCTTGGTAAACACACCACTTCGTCCACCTCCATCTGAGAGAGAGCAGGCAGAGATACAGTGGAAAAAGTGCAAGAATTCAAGGATTTATTGTTTCGTCCTCCTCTATTACTGTATATTCCGCATCCAGTTTCGAGCGGCACACGCACAGATTGCTTTGCATTTTCTCTGCTTGTACGCTACTTGTGTCTCTTTTTCTCTATTATATACAGTAGTACTTAAGATATACTAGAAACAGTTTTGCGTGTGGAATTGGGAGACCGCGTTTGTTCCACAGACATTTTGCGGTTGACCTTTTCAAGTCTATTGCATCTCTGTTCACACCTAAGATTCCCAGATGGGTGTGTTGGCATTTCAACCCTTTGTTGCATTCGTACAAACACCTTGCAGCACAGGTTGTACTGGACACACCCTGAGTGTGTTGTCTGGTGCTGCATCAAAACGCAGCAACAAGATTTAGTAGGAAAGGTGTGCTATTATCGTAAGAGACGACTAGACTATTGTGTATATATTGTTCTGTTATTACAAAAAGACTTTACTTAAATGGCATTTATTTATTCATGTCCATTATTACAGTCAGATTGTGTTTCAATGAATTATGTTCTGTTTTTCAAGCATTTCTTTTTACATTTTGACTGATTTTGTAGGCGAAAGATCAAAAGATGTTTCAACAAAGTAGCGTTTGTTTTCAGCATTTCATGTTTTCTTGTCGCCCTTTGCTCTTATAATTGGTTTCCTTTTGTGAATTACGTTGTTTGTTGTTATGTATTTGATTTATATTTGTTTGTTTATTTTTTGTTAATTTGCTACCACCATTTCAATTCAACAGGATTTCAGGGAAACAGTGTTTCCCTGTTAAGCATTAAGAATGTAAATTAAAGTCCATATTGTGATAAACGACAGTATTACTTTGCATTTAGATTATTTTTAACAAATCCTGAATAATATTGCTGGAGTGGTCAGTTGTGAATTTCTATTTTTTGAAGAAGTATCCTAAAAAGATATTATTTTAGAAAAGAAACATTATCCTAAAAACTATGATATATGTTTGCAGATATATAAATGAATTATAAATTTAAAAAACTAAAGAATGTCTGTGAAATGAAATGTGTGGTCTGATGGGTCTCATCAGTCAGATTGTATCTTGCATATTCAACCCTATAATTCAAGAAATTGTTCCATCACTGCATTCCCTGTAGTGTAAATATGAAATCCATTATCCACGTACGCCTGTGCTTTGTTGTGAATGTACAGTGGGTGTGTTGTTCACTCTCCAGTTGTGAGCCTAAACGGTTAATAATTGTCGTTACTATTTAATTACTTAAATATCGTGTGTGTGTGTGTGTGTGTGTGTGTTCTCTCCAATCAGCCGCTGTTGTTTCAATAAAAGCTTTTTGTAACATTTATTTCATAGTCACATCAGTCTCATCATGTCGAGGTGAGTTCAAAGTCCATCCTCACTCCTCTTCCTCTGAAGCCAATTCCTGTACGTGAGCTGCTTGTTCCTGCTCCGTCTGCACCCGGATTGTGGGAATCAGCACGCGCCTTTTTCTTGCCAGGGACAGTGCGATGCCCTTCTCGTAATAAGCACATTCATTGATGAAGAAAGGATAAAGAGGTTCATTTCCCTTGTACCTCAGAGTTTCCCCTGAGAAAGTCTGGAACAGTGGGTCTTCAGGGTGGAGCGGGCAGAAATCTCGGTCCTGTGTGGAGGGACAGTCAATTAGGTTGATTGCTAACGAGCAACACCTGTGAGATGTAACGTTTGCAACTCAATCTCCACGTGTGTGTGTGTGTGTGTGTATATATGTGAGGTTTGAAAGCAGCCGGGCCACAAACAATAGGTGCTAACAAGCTGTTTACTGTAGTGGACACACACACACACACACACACGCACACGCACACGCACACGCACACACGCACACACGCACACGCACGGGCCTCAAGGTCCTTCATGGTTGTTTGTCCTGATTAACAATCATGAAACTACAGTGACAATTCAAATTTCACTGACTCAGGATTTCCTGCCAAACACCGGATACGATACGATCAGCGTGTGTGTTACATTTTCAGCATAAATTACGATGTGAAGTTTACAGAGCCGGCTATTTATGGCAAGAATGCTATTTGTGTCAGCCCCAGACAATAACAAAGACACTATTGTACTTTAAACTGAACCTACCTGTTCCTATTCCGGTTTTCTACTGGAAACGTCACACTGCCAGTTGCAGTGTGATCAACACATCACAACAGTCACTTTTTCTTAATCCTTTCTGTCAACACTCATAATACTGATTTCCCCATTCAAACAAGACTTTTATGGCTATTTGACATTATCTTCAATGCATAGCAACAACAGTACAGGGCAACGGATAAACACTCGCGTGGCGATCGTTCTATTAGCTCTTTGGTTTATTTCACTGCGTACTTCGTGCAGAATGGGCTTGTTTACGAGAAGGAAGAGTGTAAATATAGCTTGAGTTCAGGTGATAATTACAGGTTACTTGCTGTTATGAAAACCATGTTGTGGACGTCATGCTGTCTCATGACTACGTTACACAAAGAGGCCCCACCCTGTGTTATGCTTCACAACTGTGTGTGCGCATGGTCGAATATTCATTGTAGAAAATAAAAGTGCCACCAAGTACACACAATAGATTGACACCAACTATAAGTCAAAAGGCTTTGTTATTTTTTGGATTATTTGTTTAACTGCCCACTAGTGTTAAGTAGTTTATATTCTTATTGTTGGTCTTGTAATTATATACACTCCCTGGACTATTCAAACCAAGATAATAGGCTTGCATTTAAATCGGCCTATTTGTAGTCCTTGAAGCTACAGGATAGGTTAGACAAGGGTTTCAGACATACCTGGAGGTGAGGATGAACGGCTGCTGTGATGTTGCGGGTCTCACTGTCTCTTGGGTAGTCGATGTGTTTAATCATGGTGAACACATCCACAGATTCTCCTTCAAAAAGAGTACCTAATAATAAAAGAAGGGTTTTAAAACAAGACCTAAAAGGGCTTAAAAGATGCACAAAGTTTGCGAAGCAAAAATACTCAAATTGTACCTGAGTTGAAGAAACAAACCCAATCGAGCATGTGCTGCACGCCAGCTTTCATTGCCGTGTAGACGGTTGACCTCGCCACACCGTGGGGCTGGGGGCCGATCTCCATGGCTGCAGAAAATGGATTTTAGATGAGAAAGATGGTAGATTATCAAACATGCTCGTTGCTTTAAATAAACTGGCCCTATTGTAAATATGAAAAACTCACCGAAGCCATGCTTTCCCACAGAATCGAGGGAATATGATTCTTTATTGGAGACTTCAAAATGAATGTACCTCATTGGTATATCTGGCATCTTCCTCTGAAAATGAGAAGTCACTCTTGACTTTAGATTTCTGGGATTATATCAGTTCTTTGCTCCATTTAAGTGTAAAGTTCCTCAAACATACAGCGTGAATGGACTGTACTTGAGTGCTCAGGAACAGTTGGCGCTTGCCTGCAGGTGTCTGAATATGTGCAGGCAGATCCAGTCGCAGTCAGAGTACGCGATGAGGCACAGGCCCATGTTGGCAGTGGTGTTGTGGAGGTCGCAAACAAGATCTACTGCCCCAGAACGTCCTTTGGGACCCAGCATGGCGTTCAGTTCTCGGGATCTGATCATCTCGTAGGGGACAGTGCCTGAAGTGAGACCACTGGGAGACAGAGAAACAATCTGAGCATCATCATCACAACAGTAACCACGAGCAGCGTCCCCTCTCATCGCCTTACTTGAGGGTTGCGTGAGTGAAGCAGCGGTTGAGGTCGGTGTCGACGTATCTGCGGCACTGCTGCATGGCTCGCGGGTTCGACAGCACCTTCAACACTGACAGAGGCTCCTCCTCCTCCTGCTCCTCTTCCTTCTCCATCACTCCCTTCTTCACCTTCAGCAGCTCTCTCACCAAGTACACCCCGGACAGCTCGTTGCCATGGGTACCACCGCACACAGCGACCCGGGACAGCCTTGGTAAACACACCACTTCGTCCACCTCCATCTGAGAGAGAGCAGGCAGAGATATAGTGGAAAAAGTGCAAGAATTCAAGGATTTATTGTTTCGACCTTCTCTATTACTGTATATTCCGCATCCAGTTTCGAGCGGCACACGCACAGATTGCTTTGCATTTTCTCTGCTTGTACGCTACTTGTGTCTCTTTTTCTCTATTATATACAGTAGTACTTAAGATATACTAGAAACAGTTTTGCGTGTGGAATTGGGAGACCGCGTTTGTTCCACAGACATTTTGCGGTTGACCTTTTCAAGTCTATTGCATCTCTGTTCACACCTAAGATTCCCAGATGGGTGTGTTGGCATTTCAACCCTTTGTTGCATTCGTACAAACACCTTGCAGCACAGGTTGTACTGGACACACCCTGAGTGTGTTGTCTGGTGCTGCATCAAAACGCAGCAACAAGATTTAGTAGGAAAGGTGTGCTATTATCGTAAGAGACGACTAGACTATTGTGTATATATTGTTCTGTTATTACAAAAAGACTTTACTTAAATGGCATTTATTTATTCATGTCCATTATTACAGTCAGATTGTGTTTCAATGAATTATGTTCTGTTTTTCAAGCATTTCTTTTTACATTTTGACTGATTTTGTAGGCGAAAGATCAAAAGATGTTTCAACAAAGTAGCGTTTGTTTTCAGCATTTCATGTTTTCTTGTCGCCCTTTGCTCTTATAATTGGTTTCCTTTTGTGAATTACGTTGTTTGTTGTTATGTATTTGATTTATATTTGTTTGTTTATTTTTTGTTAATTTGCTACCACCATTTCAATTCAACAGGATTTCAGGGAAACAGTGTTTCCCTGTTAAGCATTAAGAATGTAAATTAAAGTCCATATTGTGATAAACGACAGTATTACTTTGCATTTAGATTATTTTTAACAAATCCTGAATAATATTGCTGGAGTGGTCAGTTGTGAATTTCTATTTTTTGAAGAAGTATCCTAAAAAGATATTATTTTAGAAAAGAAACATTATCCTAAAAACTATGATATATGTTTGCAGATATATAAATGAATTATAAATTTAAAAAACTAAAGAATGTCTGTGAAATGAAATGTGTGGTCTGATGGGTCTCATCAGTCAGATTGTATCTTGCATATTCAACCCTATAATTCAAGAAATTGTTCCATCACTGCATTCCCTGTAGTGTAAATATGAAATCCATTATCCACGTACGCCTGTGCTTTGTTGTGAATGTACAGTGGGTGTGTTGTTCACTCTCCAGTTGTGAGCCTAAACGGTTAATAATTGTCGTTACTATTTAATTACTTAAATATCGTGTGTGTGTGTGTGTGTGTGTGTTCTCTCCAATCAGCCGCTGTTGTTTCAATAAAAGCTTTTTGTAACATTTATTTCATAGTCACATCAGTCTCATCATGTCGAGGTGAGTTCAAAGTCCATCCTCACTCCTCTTCCTCTGAAGCCAATTCCTGTACGTGAGCTGCTTGTTCCTGCTCCGTCTGCACCCGGATTGTGGGAATCACCACGCGCCTTTTTCTTGCCAGGGACAGTGCGATGCCCTTCTCGTAATAAGCACATTCATTGATGAAGAAAGGATAAAGAGGTTCATTTCCCTTGTACCTCAGAGTTTCCCCTGAGAAAGTCTGGAACAGTGGGTCTTCAGGGTGGAGCGGGCAGAAATCTCGGTCCTGTGTGGAGGGACAGTCAATTAGGTTGATTGCTAACGAGCAACACCTGTGAGATGTAACGTTTGCAACTCAATCTCCACGTGTGTGTGTGTGTGTGTGTATATATGTGAGGTTTGAAAGCAGCCGGGCCACAAACAATAGGTGCTAACAAGCTGTTTACTGTAGTGGACACACACACACACACGCACACGCACACGCACGCACACGCACACGCACACACGCACACGCACGGGCCTCAAGGTCCTTCATGGTTGTTTGTCCTGATTAACAATCATGAAACTACAGTGACAATTCAAATTTCACTGACTCAGGATTTCCTGCCAAACACCGGATACGATACGATCAGCGTGTGTGTTACATTTTCAGCATAAATTACGATGTGAAGTTTACAGAGCCGGCTATTTATGGCAAGAATGCTATTTGTGTCAGCCCCAGACAATAACAAAGACACTATTGTACTTTAAACTGAACCTACCTGTTCCTATTCCGGTTTTCTACTGGAAACGTCACACTGCCAGTTGCAGTGTGATCAACACATCACAACAGTCACTTTTTCTTAATCCTTTCTGTCAACACTCATAATACTGATTTCCCCATTCAAACAAGACTTTTATGGCTATTTGACATTATCTTCAATGCATAGCAACAACAGTACAGGGCAACGGATAAACACTCGCGTGGCGATCGTTCTATTAGCTCTTTGGTTTATTTCACTGCGTACTTCGTGCAGAATGGGCTTGTTTACGAGAAGGAAGAGTGTAAATATAGCTTGAGTTCAGGTGATAATTACAGGTTACTTGCTGTTATGAAAACCATGTTGTGGACGTCATGCTGTCTCATGACTACGTTACACAAAGAGGCCCCACCCTGTGTTATGCTTCACAACTGTGTGTGTGCATGGTCGAATATTCATTGTAGAAAATAAAAGTGCCACCAAGTACACACAATAGATTGACACCAACTATAAGTCAAAAGGCTTTGTTATTTTTTGGATTATTTGTTTAACTGCCCACTAGTGTTAAGTAGTTTATATTCTTATTGTTGGTCTTGTAATTATATACACTCCCTGGACTATTCAAACCAAGATAATAGGCTTGCATTTAAATCGGCCTATTTGTAGTCCTTGAAGCTACAGGATAGGTTAGACAAGGGTTTCAGACATACCTGGAGGTGAGGATGAACGGCTGCTGTGATGTTGCGGGTCTCACTGTCTCTTGGGTAGTCGATGTGTTTAATCATGGTGAACACATCCACAGATTCTCCTTCAAAAAGAGTACCTAATAATAAAAGAAGGGTTTTAAAACAAGACCTAAAAGGGCTTAAAAGATGCACAAAGTTTGCGAAGCAAAAATACTCAAATTGTACCTGAGTTGAAGAAACAAACCCAATCGAGCATGTGCTGCACGCCAGCTTTCATTGCCGTGTAGACGGTTGACCTCGCCACACCGTGGGGCTGGGGGCCGATCTCCATGGCTGCAGAAAATGGATTTTAGATGAGAAAGATGGTAGATTATCAAACATGCTCGTTGCTTTAAATAAACTGGCCCTAGTGTAAATATGAAAAACTCACCGAAGCCATGCTTTCCCACAGAATCGAGGGAATATGATTCTTTATTGGAGACTTCAAAATGAATGTACCTCATTGGTATATCTGGCATCTTTCTCTGAAAATGAGAAGTCACTCTTGACTTTAGATTTCTGGGATTATATCAGTTCTTTGCTCCATTTAAGTGTAAAGTTCCTCAAACATACAGCGTGAATGGACTGTACTTGAGTGCTCAGGAACAGTTGGCGCTTGCCTGCAGGTGTCTGAATATGTGCAGGCAGATCCAGTCGCAGTCAGAGTACGCGATGAGGCACAGGCCCATGTTGGCAGTGGTGTTGTGGAGGTCGCAAACAAGATCTACTGCCCCAGAACGTCCTTTGGGACCCAGCATGGCGTTCAGTTCTCGGGATCTGATCATCTCGTAGGGGACAGTGCCTGAAGTGAGACCACTGGGAGACAGAGAAACAATCTGAGCATCATCATCACAACAGTAACCACGAGCAGCGTCCCCTCTCATCGCCTTACTTGAGGGTTGCGTGAGTGAAGCAGCGGTTGAGGTCGGTGTCGACGTATCTGCGGCACTGCTGCATGGCTCGCGGGTTCGACAGCACCTTCAACACTGACAGAGGCTCCTCCTCCTCCTGCTCCTCTTCCTTCTCCATCACTCCCTTCTTCACCTTCAGCAGCTCTCTCACCAAGTACACCCCGGACAGCTCGTTGCCATGGGTACCACCGCACACAGCGACCCGGGACAGCCTTGGTAAACACACCACTTCGTCCACCTCCATCTGAGAGAGAGCAGGCAGAGATACAGTGGAAAAAGTGCAAGAATTCAAGGATTTATTGTTTCGTCCTCCTCTATTACTGTATATTCCGCATCCAGTTTCGAGCGGCACACGCACAGATTGCTTTGCATTTTCTCTGCTTGTACGCTACTTGTGTCTCTTTTTCTCTATTATATACAGTAGTACTTAAGATATACTAGAAACAGTTTTGCGTGTGGAATTGGGAGACCGCGTTTGTTCCACAGACATTTTGCGGTTGACCTTTTCAAGTCTATTGCATCTCTGTTCACACCTAAGATTCCCAGATGGGTGTGTTGGCATTTCAACCCTTTGTTGCATTCGTACAAACACCTTGCAGCACAGGTTGTACTGGACACACCCTGAGTGTGTTGTCTGGTGCTGCATCAAAACGCAGCAACAAGATTTAGTAGGAAAGGTGTGCTATTATCGTAAGAGACGACTAGACTATTGTGTATATATTGTTCTGTTATTACAAAAAGACTTTACTTAAATGGCATTTATTTATTCATGTCCATTATTACAGTCAGATTGTGTTTCAATGAATTATGTTCTGTTTTTCAAGCATTTCTTTTTACATTTTGACTGATTTTGTAGGCGAAAGATCAAAAGATGTTTCAACAAAGTAGCGTTTGTTTTCAGCATTTCATGTTTTCTTGTCGCCCTTTGCTCTTATAATTGGTTTCCTTTTGTGAATTACGTTGTTTGTTGTTATGTATTTGATTTATATTTGTTTGTTTATTTTTTGTTAATTTGCTACCACCATTTCAATTCAACAGGATTTCAGGGAAACAGTGTTTCCCTGTTAAGCATTAAGAATGTAAATTAAAGTCCATATTGTGATAAACGACAGTATTACTTTGCATTTAGATTATTTTTAACAAATCCTGAATAATATTGCTGGAGTGGTCAGTTGTGAATTTCTATTTTTTGAAGAAGTATCCTAAAAAGATATTATTTTAGAAAAGAAACATTATCCTAAAAACTATGATATATGTTTGCAGATATATAAATGAATTATAAATTTAAAAAACTAAAGAATGTCTGTGAAATGAAATGTGTGGTCTGATGGGTCTCATCAGTCAGATTGTATCTTGCATATTCAACCCTATAATTCAAGAAATTGTTCCATCACTGCATTCCCTGTAGTGTAAATATGAAATCCATTATCCACGTACGCCTGTGCTTTGTTGTGAATGTACAGTGGGTGTGTTGTTCACTCTCCAGTTGTGAGCCTAAACGGTTAATAATTGTCGTTACTATTTAATTACTTAAATATCGTGTGTGTGTGTGTGTGTGTGTGTGTTCTCTCCAATCAGCCGCTGTTGTTTCAATAAAAGCTTTTTGTAACATTTATTTCATAGTCACATCAGTCTCATCATGTCGAGGTGAGTTCAAAGTCCATCCTCACTCCTCTTCCTCTGAAGCCAATTCCTGTACGTGAGCTGCTTGTTCCTGCTCCGTCTGCACCCGGATTGTGGGAATCACCACGCGCCTTTTTCTTGCCAGGGACAGTGCGATGCCCTTCTCGTAATAAGCACATTCATTGATGAAGAAAGGATAAAGAGGTTCATTTCCCTTGTACCTCAGAGTTTCCCCTGAGAAAGTCTGGAACAGTGGGTCTTCAGGGTGGAGCGGGCAGAAATCTCGGTCCTGTGTGGAGGGACAGTCAATTAGGTTGATTGCTAACGAGCAACACCTGTGAGATGTAACGTTTGCAACTCAATCTCCACGTGTGTGTGTGTGTGTGTGTATATATGTGAGGTTTGAAAGCAGCCGGGCCACAAACAATAGGTGCTAACAAGCTGTTTACTGTAGTGGACACACACACACACACGCACACGCACACGCACGCACACGCACACGCACACACGCACACGCACGGGCCTCAAGGTCCTTCATGGTTGTTTGTCCTGATTAACAATCATGAAACTACAGTGACAATTCAAATTTCACTGACTCAGGATTTCCTGCCAAACACCGGATACGATACGATCAGCGTGTGTGTTACATTTTCAGCATAAATTACGATGTGAAGTTTACAGAGCCGGCTATTTATGGCAAGAATGCTATTTGTGTCAGCCCCAGACAATAACAAAGACACTATTGTACTTTAAACTGAACCTACCTGTTCCTATTCCGGTTTTCTACTGGAAACGTCACACTGCCAGTTGCAGTGTGATCAACACATCACAACAGTCACTTTTTCTTAATCCTTTCTGTCAACACTCATAATACTGATTTCCCCATTCAAACAAGACTTTTATGGCTATTTGACATTATCTTCAATGCATAGCAACAACAGTACAGGGCAACGGATAAACACTCGCGTGGCGATCGTTCTATTAGCTCTTTGGTTTATTTCACTGCGTACTTCGTGCAGAATGGGCTTGTTTACGAGAAGGAAGAGTGTAAATATAGCTTGAGTTCAGGTGATAATTACAGGTTACTTGCTGTTATGAAAACCATGTTGTGGACGTCATGCTGTCTCATGACTACGTTACACAAAGAGGCCCCACCCTGTGTTATGCTTCACAACTGTGTGTGTGCATGGTCGAATATTCATTGTAGAAAATAAAAGTGCCACCAAGTACACACAATAGATTGACACCAACTATAAGTCAAAAGGCTTTGTTATTTTTTGGATTATTTGTTTAACTGCCCACTAGTGTTAAGTAGTTTATATTCTTATTGTTGGTCTTGTAATTATATACACTCCCTGGACTATTCAAACCAAGATAATAGGCTTGCATTTAAATCGGCCTATTTGTAGTCCTTGAAGCTACAGGATAGGTTAGACAAGGGTTTCAGACATACCTGGAGGTGAGGATGAACGGCTGCTGTGATGTTGCGGGTCTCACTGTCTCTTGGGTAGTCGATGTGTTTAATCATGGTGAACACATCCACAGATTCTCCTTCAAAAAGAGTACCTAATAATAAAAGAAGGGTTTTAAAACAAGACCTAAAAGGGCTTAAAAGATGCACAAAGTTTGCGAAGCAAAAATACTCAAATTGTACCTGAGTTGAAGAAACAAACCCAATCGAGCATGTGCTGCACGCCAGCTTTCATTGCCGTGTAGACGGTTGACCTCGCCACACCGTGGGGCTGGGGGCCGATCTCCATGGCTGCAGAAAATGGATTTTAGATGAGAAAGATGGTAGATTATCAAACATGCTCGTTGCTTTAAATAAACTGGCCCTAGTGTAAATATGAAAAACTCACCGAAGCCATGCTTTCCCACAGAATCGAGGGAATATGATTCTTTATTGGAGACTTCAAAATGAATGTACCTCATTGGTATATCTGGCATCTTTCTCTGAAAATGAGAAGTCACTCTTGACTTTAGATTTCTGGGATTATATCAGTTCTTTGCTCCATTTAAGTGTAAAGTTCCTCAAACATACAGCGTGAATGGACTGTACTTGAGTGCTCAGGAACAGTTGGCGCTTGCCTGCAGGTGTCTGAATATGTGCAGGCAGATCCAGTCGCAGTCAGAGTACGCGATGAGGCACAGGCCCATGTTGGCAGTGGTGTTGTGGAGGTCGCAAACAAGATCTACTGCCCCAGAACGTCCTTTGGGACCCAGCATGGCGTTCAGTTCTCGGGATCTGATCATCTCGTAGGGGACAGTGCCTGAAGTGAGACCACTGGGAGACAGAGAAACAATCTGAGCATCATCATCACAACAGTAACCACGAGCAGCGTCCCCTCTCATCGCCTTACTTGAGGGTTGCGTGAGTGAAGCAGCGGTTGAGGTCGGTGTCGACGTATCTGCGGCACTGCTGCATGGCTCGCGGGTTCGACAGCACCTTCAACACTGACAGAGGCTCCTCCTCCTCCTGCTCCTCTTCCTTCTCCATCACTCCCTTCTTCACCTTCAGCAGCTCTCTCACCAAGTACACCCCGGACAGCTCGTTGCCATGGGTACCACCGCACACAGCGACCCGGGACAGCCTTGGTAAACACACCACTTCGTCCACCTCCATCTGAGAGAGAGCAGGCAGAGATACAGTGGAAAAAGTGCAAGAATTCAAGGATTTATTGTTTCGTCCTCCTCTATTACTGTATATTCCGCATCCAGTTTCGAGCGGCACACGCACAGATTGCTTTGCATTTTCTCTGCTTGTACGCTACTTGTGTCTCTTTTTCTCTATTATATACAGTAGTACTTAAGATATACTAGAAACAGTTTTGCGTGTGGAATTGGGAGACCGCGTTTGTTCCACAGACATTTTGCGGTTGACCTTTTCAAGTCTATTGCATCTCTGTTCACACCTAAGATTCCCAGATGGGTGTGTTGGCATTTCAACCCTTTGTTGCATTCGTACAAACACCTTGCAGCACAGGTTGTACTGGACACACCCTGAGTGTGTTGTCTGGTGCTGCATCAAAACGCAGCAACAAGATTTAGTAGGAAAGGTGTGCTATTATCGTAAGAGACGACTAGACTATTGTGTATATATTGTTCTGTTATTACAAAAAGACTTTACTTAAATGGCATTTATTTATTCATGTCCATTATTACAGTCAGATTGTGTTTCAATGAATTATGTTCTGTTTTTCAAGCATTTCTTTTTACATTTTGACTGATTTTGTAGGCGAAAGATCAAAAGATGTTTCAACAAAGTAGCGTTTGTTTTCAGCATTTCATGTTTTCTTGTCGCCCTTTGCTCTTATAATTGGTTTCCTTTTGTGAATTACGTTGTTTGTTGTTATGTATTTGATTTATATTTGTTTGTTTATTTTTTGTTAATTTGCTACCACCATTTCAATTCAACAGGATTTCAGGGAAACAGTGTTTCCCTGTTAAGCATTAAGAATGTAAATTAAAGTCCATATTGTGATAAACGACAGTATTACTTTGCATTTAGATTATTTTTAACAAATCCTGAATAATATTGCTGGAGTGGTCAGTTGTGAATTTCTATTTTTTGAAGAAGTATCCTAAAAAGATATTATTTTAGAAAAGAAACATTATCCTAAAAACTATGATATATGTTTGCAGATATATAAATGAATTATAAATTTAAAAAACTAAAGAATGTCTGTGAAATGAAATGTGTGGTCTGATGGGTCTCATCAGTCAGATTGTATCTTGCATATTCAACCCTATAATTCAAGAAATTGTTCCATCACTGCATTCCCTGTAGTGTAAATATGAAATCCATTATCCACGTACGCCTGTGCTTTGTTGTGAATGTACAGTGGGTGTGTTGTTCACTCTCCAGTTGTGAGCCTAAACGGTTAATAATTGTCGTTACTATTTAATTACTTAAATATCGTGTGTGTGTGTGTGTGTGTGTGTTCTCTCCAATCAGCCGCTGTTGTTTCAATAAAAGCTTTTTGTAACATTTATTTCATAGTCACATCAGTCTCATCATGTCGAGGTGAGTTCAAAGTCCATCCTCACTCCTCTTCCTCTGAAGCCAATTCCTGTACGTGAGCTGCTTGTTCCTGCTCCGTCTGCACCCGGATTGTGGGAATCACCACGCGCCTTTTTCTTGCCAGGGACAGTGCGATGCCCTTCTCGTAATAAGCACATTCATTGATGAAGAAAGGATAAAGAGGTTCATTTCCCTTGTACCTCAGAGTTTCCCCTGAGAAAGTCTGGAACAGTGGGTCTTCAGGGTGGAGCGGGCAGAAATCTCGGTCCTGTGTGGAGGGACAGTCAATTAGGTTGATTGCTAACGAGCAACACCTGTGAGATGTAACGTTTGCAACTCAATCTCCACGTGTGTGTGTGTGTGTGTGTATATATGTGAGGTTTGAAAGCAGCCGGGCCACAAACAATAGGTGCTAACAAGCTGTTTACTGTAGTGGACACACACACACACACACACACGCACACGCACACGCACACACGCACACACGCACACGCACGGGCCTCAAGGTCCTTCATGGTTGTTTGTCCTGATTAACAATCATGACACTACAGTGACAATTCAAATTTCACTGACTCAGGATTTCCTGCCAAACACCGGATACGATACGATCAGCGTGTGTGTTACATTTTCAGCATAAATTACGATGTGAAGTTCACAGAGCCGGCTATTTATGGCAAGAATGCTATTTGTGTCAGCCCCAGACAATAACAAAGACACTATTGTACTTTAAACTGAACCTACCTGTTCCTATTCCGGTTTTCTACTGGAAACGTCACACTGCCAGTTGCAGTGTGATCAACACATCACAACAGTCACTTTTTCTTAATCCTTTCTGTCAACACTCATAATACTGATTTCCCCATTCAAACAAGACTTTTATGGCTATTTGACATTATCTTCAATGCATAGCAACAACAGTACAGGGCAACGGATAAACACTCGCGTGGCGATCGTTCTATTAGCTCTTTGGTTTATTTCACTGCGTACTTCGTGCAGAATGGGCTTGTTTACGAGAAGGAAGAGTGTAAATATAGCTTGAGTTCAGGTGATAATTACAGGTTACTTGCTGTTATGAAAACCATGTTGTGGACGTCATGCTGTCTCATGACTACGTTACACAAAGAGGCCCCACCCTGTGTTATGCGTCACAACTGTGTGTGCGCATGGTCGAATATTCATTGTAGAAAATAAAAGTGCCACCAAGTACACACAATAGATTGACACCAACTATAAGTCAAAAGGCTTTGTTATTTTTTGGATTATTTGTTTAACTGCCCACTAGTGTTAAGTAGTTTATATTCTTATTGTTGGTCTTGTAATTATATACACTCCCTGGACTATTCAAACCAAGATAATAGGCTTGCATTTAAATCGGCCTATTTGTAGTCCTTGAAGCTACAGGATAGGTTAGACAAGGGTTTCAGACATACCTGGAGGTGAGGATGAACGGCTGCTGTGATGTTGCGGGTCTCACTGTCTCTTGGGTAGTCGATGTGTTTAATCATGGTGAACACATCCACAGATTCTCCTTCAAAAAGAGTACCTAATAATAAAAGAAGGGTTTTAAAACAAGACCTAAAAGGGCTTAAAAGATGCACAAAGTTTGAGAAGCAAAAATACTCAAATTGTACCTGAGTTGAAGAAACAAACCCAATCGAGCATGTGCTGCACGCCAGCTTTCATTGCCGTGTAGACGTTTGACCTCACCACACCGTGGGGCTGGGGGCCGATCTCCATGGCTGCAGAAAATGGATTTTAGATGAGAAAGATGGTAGATTATCAAACATGCTCGTTGCTTTAAATAAACTGGCCCTATTGTAAATATGAAAAACTCACCGAAGCCATGCTTTCCCACAGAATCGAGGGAATATGATTCTTTATTGGAGACTTCAAAATGAATGTACCTCATTGGTATATCTGGCATCTTCCTCTGAAAATGAGAAGTCACTCTTGACTTTAGATTTCTGGGATTATATCAGTTCTTTGCTCCATTTAAGTGTAAAGTTCCTCAAACATACAGCGTGAATGGACTGTACTTGAGTGCTCAGGAACAGTTGGCGCTTGCCTGCAGGTGTCTGAATATGTGCAGGCAGATCCAGTCGCAGTCAGAGTACGCGATGAGGCACAGGCCCATGTTGGCAGTGGTGTTGTGGAGGTCGCAAACAAGATCTACTGCCCCAGAACGTCCTTTGGGACCCAGCATGGCGTTCAGTTCTCGGGATCTGATCATCTCGTAGGGGACAGTGCCTGAAGTGAGACCACTGGGAGACAGAGAAACAATCTGAGCATCATCATCACAACAGTAACCACGAGCAGCGTCCCCTCTCATCGCCTTACTTGAGGGTTGCGTGAGTGAAGCAGCGGTTGAGGTCGGTGTCGACGTATCTGCGGCACTGCTGCATGGCTCGCGGGTTCGACAGCACCTTCAACACTGACAGAGGCTCCTCCTCCTCCTGCTCCTCTTCCTTCTCCATCACTCCCTTCTTCACCTTCAGCAGCTCTCTCACCAAGTACACCCCGGACAGCTCGTTGCCATGGGTACCACCGCACACAGCGACCCGGGACAGCCTTGGTAAACACACCACTTCGTCCACCTCCATCTGAGAGAGAGCAGGCAGAGATACAGTGGAAAAAGTGCAAGAATTCAAGGATTTATTGTTTCGTCCTCCTCTATTACTGTATATTCCGCATCCAGTTTCGAGCGGCACACGCACAGATTGCTTTGCATTTTCTCTGCTTGTACGCTACTTGTGTCTCTTTTTATTCCACACACATCAACATCAAATGATGTAAAATGACACACGGATGTTTGATTCCCCTGGTTTCACTCGGTGGGAGGTATCACTTACTCCAGTGTTGATGTCACTGGGCACATTGTAGACAACAACTGCAACACAAAGCGGACATATTGATTCTTGAAACCTTACCTCGCTGTTCTGGCTTGCTGGAAACTGTAAAGGGGCAGTTCCGGTTTCACTGAAGCGTCTCTGAGATTAAAAGTCTATTTAAAGTCTCTTAACTCAAGGTAAAACAGGATTAACTTTCAGCTCCACATTCACAAATAAGAGGAATCGTACTGTACATCTTACCCAGTCTACCCTTCCCTACCCTCTCTCTTCATTCTCCCCCCGTGGTTTACCCTCTCCCAGGCTTTCATGCAGTTTCACTGAATCAGCATTCCCATCCCTCCCTCTGTACAGGCTCTCACCGTCTCTCTACCACCTCTTGTCCACTGCACTGTACTATACTCTATGGTGTGTCCTGAGTGTGATGTGGTGCATCAGTTGCTTCCTTTGGTCCCCCCCCCCCCCGTCCCCACCACCACCACCACCACACACACACACACACAATTCTCTCTGCCCCATGTATAGGACGGTAGGTTCCAGTCTACCTTTCAGAGATATTGGCTAAAAATAAATCTGCTGGCATGACACAGCAGGAGAGGCGCCTGTGATGTGTACAGTGAAAGAAACAGCTCCACTCACAGGGAAAATAAACACGCATTCAATCTTAACCTGTAAATACAAGGAGGTACCTAATAGTAGGTTTAATTGTGTTGTAATACCCATTTGTCAGACTTCTTTCTTTTGCCAATTGGCATAATCACACATGTCATTCATCTTTTTGTGTTTGTCTATGTTGTATAATTGTTTGCTGCTCCCAATACTGTTTTTAAGGGCCAACACTATCAATTAACGCACATATCCATACACAGATCAACTATTTTAATAAATGCGGACAATTTTCATGGTATTTTTAGCAATTTAACAATAAGGTACAAATTAAATGGGATTTTATTTCATTTGCTTACAATCTAATTTGGTTACCTGTGAAAATTCTGTATTTATATTGATTTTAAATTAACCGTTGCATACAAATAACAAATGCAACTGGAACACAAACATGTTTTAATTGGGTTTTATTATTGTATTGACAAGATTTGTCATACCTTCTTGAGCTCCTACTAAACATGAGGACAGAAACTCCCAAAATAATTGATTTTGCAAGTCATTCATTTTGTTACCTAATTAATCATTAATGGGAATGTTGTAGTAAATTAAAGAACACTATGAAAAGCTATTTGTTTGACATCACAGCATTTGTTTATTACATTATCTTTTTTCGTGTTAATACAAAATACTGAACAATGTCATTCATATCGGCCCTCTCAGTAAAGTATAGAAACTCACTTTTTTTCTGAAAATAAAGACATTCCTTTTCCAATCAGATGACTGGAACCAAAACTGAAAGAAAAAAAATCTACCTTAAAGTTTTTAATACTAAATTAATTTCTATACATTTATAAAATCATAGTTATTTGCAATGCTGTTAAATTCCTTGTTTCTTTATTCTTAATTTTTAAGTACACTTACAAACAAATTATGAAATTCTCACACACAAACACACACAATATCCCATGTTTTTGGTGTCAAAATGTACTTGCATATGTATGAACTCTTCAGCAGATACACAAAGGTGTATTTTGACCACTGCATTTACTTTGAATCGTTTTCTTTGCTTATTTGTCTGCGTTCCTCTCAAAACACAAAAACAATCTGCAAAATGGAAAGAACATTATTCCAATATTTTAAAAAGGGTTAATTTCAATAATTGTTATTAAATGAAACCGCACTAATTGGAAGATTTCATATGGCAATATGGCAAAACAAGCGTTTTGCCATATTGCAAGTCTTTTCCCTACTTCTTCAAAAGTTGTAATTGTTGCACAAGAAACCTCTCAATGTCAGCAACATATCCACGGAGGTGTGATTTAAAAACAAACAAGAGCTGGTTGCTCTTTTCTAAGGCGAAGAGAGGGCCCTAGTGGCCAAATCAAACTTTTCACCATCATAATTTTCATCAGGCCATTTGTGATGGAAAAAAAAAAATATATATATATATATATAAAATCTGTTCTACCTACTATACATGAGTATGGAGGTTCAATCTGTATTTCAGACAATCATTTCTTTTTAAACACTGTGTACTGCACAGTGGCAGTGGTGTAAAGTGATGCAAGAGCAGATATGCAGTCATACACACAAGCACACTAGAACCGTCACTTCATTACATTAAGACACTAAATCAGAGAGATAAACAAGAAATCCTTGCTAACGTTTTGAAGGCCACCAGTCGACATTTTAATGAAATTATTTGAATCGTATCTATACATAAATGTATATATTAACCAGGTCTTACCCCCTTTTTTCTTTTCTTTTTTGTGATTACCAAAGCACACAATGCTGTGGATGACAACAGGAAAACTATATCATCTCACAGGATGTTATAAGCACAAAACCTGCTCTCTGCTCACTTGAGCAGAGAGACTAAAAGATGAATGTGTGATTTGGAAGCACTGTGCATTCCATTTCCTCCCCTACAGCCGGACCCGAGTCAAAGCAGCACAAAATGTCTTTGTTCCAGTCCTCTCAGATGTGTGATGGCAACAAGGGGGTAGGCGCTAAGACTCAAGGAGAGGGGAACCAAAATGGGATGAAGGGGGGAGGCCAGAGGAAAAACCCTGCTCCCCCGCTGGGTCAGACAGCAGTGATCGTCCTGGAGATCTCTTAGAACAGAGAGCCGCTGGAGGGAGTCAACTGTCCAAGTGGGGGGACAAGCCGGCCTTTGTGGTAGCTGTCCACCAGGTGGCTTCGAGGGATCGGTCTCTTCGGGGCACTTTGCAGTCAATGCTGAGGTCAAAATATGTCCGGACAGCCCTCCCAGCTGCCACAGTCCTTGGCTTCCCAATAGCCTCCCTTGTAGATGTGGATTTGCTCACCTGTGATTTGGTCCTCGCAGCGCTCGAACCAAAGAGCCTGGTAGCTGTCATGAGGCGCGCCTGAACGACAGAAAACATGTGTTAACAACAAAGACAGAAAACCTAGATAGAGGATTCAAACAGGAATGAAAGCATGATGGGGCGGCAATAAAGTAGTACTTGCTTTTTAAGGATAGATCAGTAAGAGAGTCCTCTTCGACAGCTTTTAGAAGAGAAAAGGATCATTTTTTTACCACCATATTCCAAGATTTCCCCCATGCACGACAGAGAGGAATACAGATAAAGTAAACACACACTAGACACTCACTTTCTTCTGACTGGCTGGAGGTGCGTTGGCTGGCAGCTTCCCTCTCTCTCTCCCGCCGGACACTGCGCTGCTTCTCCTCCAGTCGCTGCTTCTCCGAGTTGGCCTCGTCCCAGCGGCCGTCCTCCATCAGACGCTGGTCAGGCCGGCGCCGGCTGTCAGTGGGAGCCATGCCCTCCTCAGGCTCGTTTAGGGTCAGCGCCAAGTCAGTGAAGTAGTACATGGTCTCTGCTCCCTCACTGTGGAGAAGCAAAGATGAAAAACGGTCAAAGGGCTGAATAGACCTTTAACAGAGATGCAATTCTCTCTTCACTGATGGGAAAGTAGTACTACACAGACAATAACTAACTTTTGACGCAGCTTGTTGTTTATTACCTCTCGCTTATTCTATTGAATAAGTATTATTATATTTTAAATTGTTTGTTTGTAGCTTTTTTTTTAAATGTGCACTGGTTAGTACCTGGACATCATACAGTCCATACAATCAAAATAAAGAATACACAAAATGCACGCTGAAAGGGAGCGCCAGTCAAAATGACGCTGCTATTTTTATATGGATGTGTTCCAATAAACACACCAAGAAAGACGAGTTTGAAAGGCGACAAGTAAATACAGGCAGTACCTTGCTGGTTGGCAGGAGATCCATCTGCAGCACATTAAAGTATTTGGCGTGACATCATATTTTTTTTTCATATAATTTTTTGTAAAGCACTTTGAGTTGAATCATATTCATGAAATCGGCTT
Organism: Cyclopterus lumpus; assembly: GCF_009769545.1. NCBI lineage: Eukaryota > Metazoa > Chordata > Actinopteri > Perciformes > Cyclopteridae > Cyclopterus > Cyclopterus lumpus. The sequence goes on along the minus strand of NC_046983.1, from coordinate 8,744,708 downwards.
TAAAAATAAAGTTGATTGTTAATACTATAAAAATGAGGAACACAAAATGAACGAACATATACAAACAAGGAGAATTGAGACTGAGTGTACGTGGATAGCATGGGTGGCCACAGAGCTAATACACTGGTGTTGGTGTGGAGTGTTGAGAATTGTTCAGCTTTAATCAATTATAAGAGCAGGGTGTTGCACAATATTTTATTGTGGCAGTGAGTCCCTGACCCCCCCATCCCCCCTTTTTTCCTCAAATTTCCTGCCAACCATCTTTTACCGTGTATTTTGTGATTATTTCTGGTTATAAATAAATGAAAAATGATTTTGTACAGTATATGATTACATTTTGATAGATAACTGATGTCTTTTTAGTGCTTTTCAAATATTTCAGAGCATAATGTTACTCACACCTAACCATGTACTGATAGTACTTACGGGAGAGGGTTCCTCCTCCAAACCTCTCTGGCTTTGAGCGTTTGATAGACGGTCTTCTGTTTGCCCTCTGTGCCATTCTCTCCTCTGCTGCTCTGCATTACCCGGGAAAACTCCATCTTCTCATCCCACGTGCCCGACAGCACGTAGTGGGCCTTGCCGTCCTTGTCCATCACCACACCTGTCACCTGAAGAGAGAGAGTTAACAGGGGAGTGAAGCATCACGGGTCATTTAAACTTAAGAGACTGGTCACAGGGTAGAGGGCATAGAAGTCTTACTGTAGTTTAGTTATAGTTAAGACTTTGTTGAGTTGATTTCTGGTTTGATTCCATGCAAACTGGATGTTTGTCATTTGTCATTAAGACACATTTTGGCAAATTAAAAAGTAGCCTAATCGGCAACCTGTGCTGCCGGCGTCCCGTTGATAAACCCACCTTGTATTGCATTAGTATTCAGCAATAAGAAAATGTTAACACGACATTATGTTTGTTTACAAATGAAATGTCGGACAGGCCGTGCCCAATTTACTACAGATGAACTTTTAGTAGAGGTGGATGTTGTGTTTGTTCACTAGACAGTCGTTCATAAACGGTAGGCCGCTCCCCTCTAGTGGGGCGCAGTGGTACTACAGGTGGGGCGCAGGAGGAAATTTCAAAAATCCACAATAAGCTATTTCTTTGCCAGTGTGCTTTTTCGCACATGTATAACTCTATTTGCATTGTTCTAACAAAGTGATTTCACATTTGGTTTACTTGAAAGTGATTGCAATTTTCTTTATTCTATTATTTGAAAAAGCACAGATGGAGGAGTCACAAAAGGTTATTTCAATAAAAAGTCAGCATAGACCATTTTGTTTGGGGCATGAACACTTTTCTTCCTCCAAAGTGGGGCGTGACAGAAAAAGTTTGAGAACCACTGCTTTAGGAAGACGAAATCAACAGCGGTTTACACCAGTCAGTGTATTGCAAGCTCAAATTGAAGGTTGAAGTAGGGGGGGGTCGGAGGATGGAAAGGGGCACAGGCTCTCGGGGCCCTTTTCTCACCTTCCTGGCAACATCTCTGGAGAAGTAGCTGTAAGGAGCAAACTTCAAGTGGCAGTGGTCTCCGGTGGTGTGGTTCACCACGTCTATCTCTCCTGACTGGCAGAAAGCAAGAAGAATCAAGTTATAAAGAACACAGGCTAGTGCGCTATCAACAATAAGAAGTAGAACAAAATGAATAAAAAGAATGTTGTGCAATTCTTTATATTTTTTTATGTGTATAAAAACATAAAACGTGTCAAAATTGTATGTTTAAATGTGTCATTTTACTTTTTTATCCGTCAGTCTCACCTGATCGATCCACAGTTTTCCTACGATGATGTTGTGCACTGTGGTGGTGACTTTCTTCCATGTGTAATGATTGTTGCCCTTCTCAAAGATTGCGTGTATTGTGCCTGCGAGGAAAGCGAAAAGGAAACAAAACAAACTGTTGATCTACAATTAACCAAAAGGTGTGACTTGCATTCCGCCGGCTAAACTGAATTCTTCACAGGAGCACCGACTGTGTCATGCATTCAATACGTGTTTGAAAGAAACCCACAATGGAGTCACTCCCTGAACCTACATCATGATTACACTGCAAGGCATGCTTAATATGTTCTCTTACCTAAAGGCATAATGGAGAGGTACTTCCCTCTGAACTTGCTGGCAACAGTGATTTCCTGCCTCAGGGTCCAGCCACGATTGGAAATCACATGGTGCGCTGCTGCAGGGGGGTGGTGACTCACCTGAGAAAAAGGTTGAGGTTGCACGAAGGGTACAAATGTTTTAAAAATAAAAAAGAACTTGGCACGGCACAATGGAAAGTCTGTCCACAAATAGTGCAAAGTGTTCTGTCATATTTCAACAACTTAACAGTTGAGATTCAACAATTCCACTTTATCTGTAGAGGTTTATCAAAAAAAGCAAATTGAGTGATCTAGCAGCTCTAAATAGCGCCTTCTCCACAGCTACATGATCACCGGATGTGTGTTGTTAGACGGGATTTATTTTCTTGGTCTTCAGGAATAGGAACCTTTCAGCCACTTTTCCAGCAATAAGCCTCCAATCTGTGTCCTGCAGTCCCCTCCCCAAATCATTTTCCGGTTCTGCTTTTTACCCAAAAAAGAAAGCGGACTTTGCTTATTTTAAACATCCATGCCAGAGTATGCGCCAAATTATATATTATCACAAACATATATCTTCATCGGAGTCGTGTATCTTTAGGTCAAAATGCCACGAACACAAATAACTTCTAATACATGTTTAGTTTAAATTGCGACCACAAAAAGATTGTTGATTAACCACGACTCCTCTAAACCTTAATTATGATCAAACTGTCCTTCAATTACTGATGTGATTTGTCAAGACACATAATTGTTACTTATCTGTAACAAGCAATCCAAAAAGGAAGCAAAATACTATAAAAATGAAGTTTAAGACTTCCTTCCTTCAGTTTAATGTCCTTGGTGGTAGTTCTACATCTCTGTGTTTGTTTTTTCTCTCACCTGCTCGCAGAGGGAGCGGTAGCCACTCTCTCTCCGACGGTCCAGCTCATACGTCTCTCCCAGCAGAGGGTTGAAGGGTTTGCCAGTGCGGTAGACGGTGGTCGAGTAGGAAGACACGGAGAAGGCGGCCACGTAGCACATCTGCTCCAGCGAACTCTGGCACTTGGAGGCCTTGTCCAGCAGCTCGTGGTACTCGAGGTCCTCAGACAACCGCTGCAGCATGGAAATGGGCTCGTTGAAGTTCACCTGGAGGTCAGAATGAAACAAATTGATGTTAGCATTCCCGCTCAGCCCATAATATTTAGTTGGAAATGTCAATTTCTACTACCATGGTCTTTCTAAGCAACAACAGGCCCAATTACACATCTAAATATAGGGCATGCTCTTTTACTATATACAGTATAATGAATTCTATATTATAGCCCTAAAATACTGGATTCTTGAGGCTGATACTGTTATTGACAATTGGGTTTATAAAAAATATGATAACGATATATATCGGCCAATTCAAAAACATGAACACATACTATCAACAAAGTATTTTAAAAAGGACGCCTTTTTTGTGACAAATATACATACTGAGCAGTCTTAATAATTGAATAAGTATGTACTGTTTGTATAATGAGTACATTGTATTATTGTATTGAATATTGTGGCAAGTGTGATAAGTAGTAGTAATGATGATGATGATGATGATGATGATTTTTGTGGTGTTTTTTTTGTCTTGTGGAATGTTTGTGTCTTTCCATTTTGGATTGAATCTGTGTATTTTTGTTTTGTTTTTACTCATTTACTGTATTACTTTTTGGATGAAGAGTGTTATGTATAGTTTGTTTATGACTGCATGAAACCAAACCAAACCCAGATTCCTGCATTGTTGACTGAAAGGTGATGTTGGAGGAGCACACCCACGTCAGACTAGACAGAACACAGGTGTAAATCTACAGTAAGTCTCTAAAGGAACAAACAAACCTGTTTTTTAAATGGTCTGTCACTCTAAACTGTCAACAGAGCTATTTTAACCACAAATGAAAGAATGTCTTGTGACACAACCCATGGCACAGCTGCACAATGGTGCCAATAGTTTACTGATGGGACCTGATTGTCTTTGTCACAGTGAATGCTTTTGTTTTGGAAGCATTCAAAGACGTATAAAAGAGCAACCGCCCGAAGAGGAGGTGGAACTGCCCGAGGCCTTCAGTGGCAAGGTTGAATAACAAACTTCCTGTCAGTCACATTTGATTTGGAGTAACCTCTAAAGAGAATACTCACGGGCATCGGGATCTTGGACAGCTCTTTGCCAATACAGTTTTTCATGATACTCCACAGGTTGAGAGAGTAGTTGGGTTTGTCTGAAATGCATGTCCGTCTTTTCTTCAGTGGAACCAACTCCTGTGAGGGAGATTCCTGGTTCATCGCTAAAGGCTCCTCATTAAGCTAAAAGGCAGAACATTATGTCAATAAACAGCATATTTCTGGAAATAATAAAAACTTTCAAAACAGATTGACAGTTTTTGTTAAAATATGTTTGCAATTTATATTGAAAGTAATAAATGAGAGTTGAAATCATTTTAATGAGGTTCAAGCTGAAAAAAAACAGTGAACCAGTCTTTTAACAGTCATCCCAGAATAAAACCTACCGATTGATCATCAGGACACATGTCACTGTTGAAACCGCTGATATTACTGCTTGACCTTCTGCAAAGAGGTTCAAAAACAAAGTGTCTCAGTTTATCATACAAGGAAATTCAACATTACCTGGTTCAACTCAATCAATCAATCAACCGTTTCACAATAAGGGAGGGTTGACGACATCAACCCGTATAATCATATCTCATCAAGCAAGTCATACAAGGAACTGGGTTAAGGCATTGTATCTTGCTTACAATGCTTTTATTGTAAGCACTGTAAAAAAGATTAAAAGGTCCGTGGGAATTCAACAATTAAAGAGTCTTTCCTTATGTGACGGCATTTGCAGTAAATAAGTGTGTACGGCGAATGAATGTCCACTGACTTGTGAAACTGGGGGTCTGCCGGCACAGTGATGAACTCAGGTGCTTCCTCCATTGCATCAAAGAACTCATTGTCGTCGTCATCGTCGTCACTGGCCTCACCTTTTCCCGGACCAGCAGCACCTTAACCAAAGACTGCTTTGTCAGTGTGTCCTATATAGATACTTAAAACCTAATTACAGTTATGAATAAATCCTTTTTTTAAATTGTATTTAACTTTAAATTAAAAGCATTTTCCCCATTGCTGACAACAATTATCAAGAAAACTGCTCAGGAAACCCTGATAGTGAGTTGGGAAAAGAACTGAGCATATCCTCACTGTAACAGCGTCAGAGTCCCGTCTTACTTGTATTGTCTGCAGTAGCATTAGCCTGTGCAGCCCCTCTGAACGCTCTCTCCAGGTGGTTGTGCTGCTTGGCCAGTTGCTCTAAAGTCTCCTCCAGTCTGACCCGCTGGTCCCGCTCTGCTTGAAGGGCTTTCTGCCACCGCTTGCTATGAGCCTGAGCGAGCGCAAGAAAGTCTCGGCACGCCTGAAGGGCAAAACATGCAACACGGTCTAACTAGAGCTTTTTGAACAGTTAATTTGGCCTGCACATACTACAGATTGTATAAAGTGTAGATGTGTAAAGGAGAGTGGCTCCTTTACACATCAGACATGTATAAGAAATAAGTAAACTGAGCAAAGAGGCAACACCTACATTAATCATGGCATTGGAGGTGATGCGGAACAGCGTGGCCCTCTCTGTCACCTGGCGGATCTTATCCCCAGCCTCTCCAGTCATTCGCAAACTGTCCAGTTCTGATAAAGACCTGCAATAAATATCAAAATGTACAATGTGATTAAGCAGTTGGGACAATATACCATCAACATACACTGTAAAAGGCCATCAGCCTCAGACTCAATGGGTTTATTATTCAAACTCATGCTTGTTATGTCTGTCAACTGCTGTGTTTGTTTATTTACATGATCTTTTACAAATAGTGCAACATCACATCTAAACACTGCATGTGACTGTCAATGCAACAGCGATATGATATTCTGGACATAAGGCCATTACTTAAAAAAAGGTTTTGAAATGGAGTTTTCATGTCAAACATTAGTGTGCGTATGTCTCAGGAAGTAATAGTGACGAGAGAGAGCGAGAGCAATAGGTTGTTCAAGGCTGACCTCTGGAGGGCAGAGCCATGCTTTGAAATTAGATCGTTGCAGGTGCTGAGATCCTCCACCTTGCTGCCTAGTGTTCTGAGAGCAGACTGAACTTCTGAATTCTGCGATACGCCACCTTGTCCGGGTGCTGCCGGCGGGGAAGACGGGGAAAAGTCGTCCCCCGAGTCATCTGTTTACGATCGAAGCAAAAGGAAAGCAAAAAAACACATCAGAACAAAAAGGCTTTCATGGGGCACTGAATACTTGTTTTTTTTGGTCTGCCTATGTTTACGTTTTACCTGACTCAGCCTGCATGCGTGCTGCCTTGGCTTTGGCCAGTTCCAGGGCAGTGATCCAGCGCTGACGTTCTACTTCACAGCTGGCCTTCAGGTGGTAGGTCTGTGCTCCACCGTTGGAGATGACAAAGTTGCAGGCGTCATCCACAGTGATAGTTGCTGTGGCCAGGTTGATTGTACCTCGACACGTGTGGCCCATCTCTGCTTGGGTCCTATTGATCAGAGGTGTTGGGGAAATGTAACCAAACAGAAAACAAACAGCATGTTTGTGTTTCATTGAGTACAATATTAGAACTAGGCTTCAATCCACCAACAAAATTCAACTGAAGTAGGAAAGACATATATATTTTTTGGAGGTTGATTGTCCCCCTGCTTAATCAACAGCCTACTAATGAATCAGTAGTTTGGCACATTGAGGTTGAGAGATTTCTCTGGTGACATGATCATGGGATATCCCCCGATTTTATGTGTTTTACAGGCAAGCCTACCTGTAGTATGACAAAAGGCCATTGCTCAGGACAAACCATCTCCGCTGATAACCCTTGATGTAATTTGTCCACTTGAACACCCATCCTTTGTATGTGTCGCCAGCAGGAGGGGGAGTGGGGGTCTTGGGCTCCGACATCACAGCCCCCAAAATCAAGAGACAGATTTTAGGAACCTTTGGGGGAAATTAAAATAAAAATATTGTATGTTAAATGATGGGGCTTGTGTTCTCATATTGGGAGGACATTATTTAACAATAAGCAGGCTGCCTCAAAATTAATCAGCAACTTTTTTTTGTCAATTCATTCATCGTTCAACTTATTCTCAGCAAACAAGTCACAAATTCGCTGCTCCAAGCTTCTCAAATGAGCATATTTTTTGTGTTTTTTTATTATTATTTTGGACTGTGTCAAACAAGGCAAGATATTTTCTTCTGCTATCTTGGACTTTGTGAAATTGCAATAATTAATAAATAATGAAGACATCTGTTAAACGCAGTCTTACATTAATACTACAGTAAGGGGGCTAAAACACTGGTGATTGATATTGATATTTCAGTGTGTGGTTTAACAGGTAAAACATTAACCATGGAATCAATACAGATTTACTGCTGACACGTTTTACTAAGAAAACGTGTTTCACCTGGAATTAGATGTGCATAAAAGGGACTGACTTGTGATTAAACCCCCTAAGTGTGATTCTGTTTTCCTAATTTGCCTACGACCCAGTTAAATATGAATTTACACAGTAGACAATATTTTAAAACCCTGTGATTATAATGTTATAGACAGGGAAATTTGACAGTTGTGCAATTAACAAAAGAACACAGATGATAACATGAAAGCTTCTGACACATTGATGAGCATGACACCAGAGGCTAACCGGTTAGCTCCACGTAGGCCAATGGGAGTCATGGTAATGACAGCCCATAAAGTAAAGAAACCCCGACGTGTCGTGTTTTCTCGAACTCAACCAGCTGACACAGTGCACATTCACTACATGGTCGTTGTTGTTGTTGTTTTTAAAGAGAGAAAAAAAGAAAGCCGCACCGCTCGTTAATCCACGAGCTCGCTTTCAAGCTGGCCGACGGGACAAATGTTTACCTTGACGTGTCCCAAATGTGAGCTGAGGGAAGCAGACACCCGGTGAAGTCACAGCTAACTTTGACACCCATACGCTACTGCACCTAGCTAGCTGGCTGGGAAGGCTAGCTAGCTGACCAACACAGGACAGCTTATGGTGAAAGCAAGTAAACCGAAGACGTCGACGACACGAGCGCGTTGGTTGTAAAATAAAGTGACACCGACGGGTTTCATGAGTGTCCCTCAATGCTAGTGTGTATAGTGTTCATTCTACAGCTGCGTACGCCGTTAATAATCTACAGCTAGCTACATCTAACTAGCCTAGCGTTGGCTCGTTGGTTACACCCGGTGCAACATAATGTTTGTCTCGTCTGGAAACAGATGGGCAACATTGTTTCCCCTTTGCCTTCAAAGTAAAACTGCATTTTGTCGGTATTATTTGCCGCTTAAAAACAAGTCTTAATGTTCATCTCAGTCAGCGGTCATCACAATACAAATGATGTGATATCTACATTTCCATAAATGTATTCGTTTTTGCGTGTCAGAAAATCAGTATATTTACTGATAAGTGTTCCCCTATTCCACTTTAGTATTTTAGCGCGAGAACGTGTTTTATTTTGAAGGATACAAGCGGAAACAAACTTGATTGAATGCTGCTAACCTTGCACATTCGGGTGATTATTTGTACTACTCACTAGCTCGCTCAACTAACGTTTACGTCGGCAACAGTGTCAAATATATTAATAATAAAATACATTTAAACTACTGAACGCTGTTAGGAAGGTATATTAATGAGAGCACTCCTCGTTTATGTAAACGTTGGAGCAAGCTGGCTAGCTACCTTTTTACTGAAAAGGACACAATACCAGTTTACACATACTGAACTGTAAACGAAACTGTGGACATGTGCATTATTTTGCTTAAAATGTGTCTAACATATCGCCATATGAAAAAGAAATATAAGAAAAATACGACTCCGGTGGGACTCGAACCCACAACCTTTGAATCACTTCAATTATGACCTAGAAGTCCAATGCGCTATCCATTGCGCCACGGAGCCACTTGTTGCATATAAACGGTTACAGACACTTTATTTAATTCCCGAGGATGTATGGCTATGTAAGAAACATGACATGTATGGATCATATACTGCTCATAATGTATGGCCGTTGGCGTTGATTTACCTGGAGCAAAAACCACAATTTCTTTCATAAACACTACATTTGGAAACAAATAATGAACCTGCGTTGTGGGATGTTAAACACTGGGTGGCGGTAAAGCCCCATTCACGACACGCTTGACGTCTTGAACCGGTGACTCTACGGTTCCGACCGAGTCCCCACCTAATAACAAAACACACAAATTATTTCATTTAATTCCATATAATTGAGTTCATTTCTAGGAATCACCTTTTCAAATCAATATGACACACTTAAAGGCGTCATACGGCTTGGCTTTACCAAAAACAGTACGAGCTCATTCTAATTAAGTAAGAGTCTGATTGTCATGGAGTGGTATTGCTAAATTTACTAAAGTACCGTGTTTAATACTTATTTATTATTATTAATAATAATAATAATAATATACCTGTCGTGACGCATATGCCCCCTTACAATGCTTTAATTCTGACTCATAGTGATTCTGGGACATCATCTGACTATGATATAGGGCATAATATGAAATCAGTATTACAAGGTGGTCATGACTGAATACAACTGATAGGCATATAAACTACACAGCTGCCTTAAGTAATGTGTTACCAAATGTCCAGAAGATTAAGTGACAAGGCCAAAATAAATCTGAGATCTGGGAATGAAGTGGGGTGAAAAGTACAATATGAATGAATATAGCATATAATGGAAATACCCAGGTAACGTACCTCACAATTGTACAGCCCACCACTGTGTAAAAGGCCCGCAGAGCCAAACTAAGGACCTTATGTGATGATGAAGAAGACAAAGAATAGGACAAATGTGAGGATTATAATTTATCGACAGAGCTTGAGTTCAGAAAACCGATCTTGGGTTTATAAACATTTAAAACTGTACATTTGAGTGAAGTTGTTGAAATCATAAATTCATAATATGAATAATAATAATAATAAATTGGAAGATAATGAAGAAGATACACAGAACACAGTAACACAGAAACGTCCGTTTTATATTTTGTAATGTAGTTAGAACAACAATGATGATGATAATAATGATAAAGTGTAACATAAATGATCATAAATCAACTTTAAATAATGCAATAAAATGTAATTAAATAAAGTTCTATATAATTAACAAAGTGTAAAAACATCAAGAACACAGAAACGTCCAAACCCGTAAACATAACAAATAAATGCAAATTCACTTTAATGAATTATTATTGCGTATGTTTTAAACCAGTAAAAACGTACATGTGCCTCCTCAAACCGTATTGCCTCTGCCAGCAGTGTGCAATCAACAAGCCTTTTTATGGCATGGGTCACGCTTTTCTGGTTCAGCTCCTTCCTAACCAAGTGGGAGCAACGAAAGGTGGCGCAGCCTGCTGGGGAGCTTTTCCAGCATATTGCTCATTCTTTATGGCACTTCTTAACACGTACAAAAGTCGACAAGTCTTCGAAAACTAGTATTCATGCATACTTTTGTTTAACGCATGCGCGGTAGAAGAAGTAGAGCCCCGTTCTCTATACACCCACGGGTGCGCGTGCGCGCGTACGTTTTGTAAATGAACAATGGTTCAGTCGTCGTTGAGCGAATGGGGTAAATGTTTTTAATATGGTGATCTTGCGCATGCGCACACATCCAGTCTGTCAGACAGGAATCCGGATGTAGACGGACCGTCTCCCTCTTGACCCCCCTGGTGTCTTTGATATATCCTGCCATAGGCGGAAGTGTCTGGGATTCTGCTCTGCTCATCAAATTGGTGGTTTGCGAAGGGAGACGGGGCGAACACTAACGTAGTCCTGCGACCCGGTCTGCACTCGGTCCTCCGACTCCCTCCAGCGTCGCTGTGCATCGTTTAGCGTCGCTCTGTATCGGCACGGGACATGCGCGGTCAGGTTCGGCTTGTACTACACCAGACGTGCGCAATTATTGACGAACTAGCGCGAGGACAGATGAGTGTTTGGTGATAGTACGGATGCGTGTTTATCTCTAATGGACGTGTTTTGTTATAGCTCTGCGCAATCAACGTGAACGCCTGCCGTGACACAGTAGAGGATTAAGTTACTGCTGCTGGCGGTGGATTATTTTTATTGGCCTCCTCCTGTCACGCCCGAGTCTTTAGGGATCCTTTTTTTTCTTCTTTCTTTCTTCCATTTAGGAGAAGTCGAAAGCCAGGTATGCTATTGTACTCGATAACAATAACCTTGTCGTTTCCATAAAAAAAAAAAATGTCTCAGTCTGGGATCAACTATGCGTTGCTGCGCACCCTTTGTCGCGCATGCATGTAGTTTACTCTGCAAAAAAAGCCAAATTTGCTCGCATTGCGTGCAGGCAACAATAGAAACACCCAACGCAAATGGTGTAAAGTACCATGTGGATGTTTTTTGTAACTATATAGAAGGGAACTAAACACCACATCATTTATTGGACTATCACGGATGCGAGTGTCCCAGTTTGTGGCTCTCAAAGCTGCGTGGATGTGGAGTCGTTTTATCCTCGCTCGCTACTCGGGGGGCGAAATGGAGACGACCACCTGCATACCTGCTCAAATACATCGTATCTATGAGAACCGTGCAGCAGCACACCGAGTTGCCTCAGCAGCTCTGGCTGCCCAACCCCCTTCCCCTCACTGCCACGGCTTGTTTTGGTTTGAGGCGGATCATGGTGCCCTTTTGTCCCACTGAAGCTTTTCAGGACTGACTCCCCAGTATGAAAGAATGTGTCTGCTGTTTTTGGACCCTTTCCTCTCCTCTAGCTGACAACCTAAAGGTGTTGGGCATTTGTCGAATGAGCTGTGAAATAACGGAATGTACAATTATTTTAATTCGGAGTGTATTTGCTTAACTTGCTTGGAATGGAAAAGACTAAAGCTGTCATTTATCATGTATTTATATTTGAAGTGAGTCATGAGTCCATGTCAAACATTTTGCCCATCTCAAACAAACACAGCTATTTATCAAACACCGAAAGTACAGCGAGACATCATCTAGTTACACATTAGCAAAACTCCGAACTAACAGGTGTACAATTCAGAATAGCAGAAGTCCGAAAATAAAAGTTTAGTTTGATTTGATCTTGTTTGTTGTTTTCTTCATTCTTATGTGAACAGTCGATTCCGTCTCTCAAACATGACCCATGTTTTAAAGTAAAAAAAAATCGTTAAACATTATTGTGTGGTTCCCCAAAAAAGATTTAGAAAATAAAACTGCCCACGCAATAAAGGTGGCAGATGAATTCAACGTCGTTATTATCGAAAGTCCTGCTTTGCTATATTGTTCACTCTCCCAGATGTTTTCAGCTGGATGTGCCACATTATTCGTGTTCTTGTTCCTTCTCCGACAGACATGTCTTTCCGGCGCGGTGTCGTCAGGCAGAGCAAGTTCCGCCACGTCTTTGCCCAGGCGTGGAAAGCCGAGCACTGCATCGACGACGTGAGAGTGTCCCGCGTGACGTGGGACACCGGCCTCTGTGCGGTCAACCCCAAGTTCATCGCCGTCATCATCGAAGCCAGCGGCGGAGGGGCCTTCCTCGTCGTTCCGATCAGCAAGGTTCGGCATCAAAAATACAGCAGATCAATATATTAATGAATATTAATATGTTAAGCTTCTATCTTGTTTCCAGTCTTTCACTCTGCTACTAAAAGCAATGTGTCAGCAAGTCGTTGACGCCTCGACCCATGGCTGGCCGATGCCTATGCAGCACTTTAACATTTACAAGACCAATAGTTTTACAACGGTTTTACTCCTGTAGCGCGCTTTTAAAAAGCTTTTTTTGCGCCAGCCGTCACAGGGTCGTGATCTTAACTTTTAGTTTCCTCCCACAGAGCGGCAGAATCGATCAGACGTGTCCCACGGTGTGCGGCCATGCGGGGCCGGTGCTGGACATCCAGTGGTCTCCTCATGACGACAACATCATTGCAAGTGCCTCAGAGGACTGCACCGTAAAGGTAGTTTCACGCCTCGGTCAAGCTCGTGTGCTGCTGGTTTTCTGGCCCTTCATCGGTTATTAGTGTCACATAAGACATAGGTCCTCCTGACCACAGTTGTGTAAACTAGACCTCTTAACACCGGCAGTGAATTTATTTCTTCTTCAGCATATTGTTGTTGCCGTTAAAGAGCTGCTCGTGTTTTTAACGGCCCACGATGTAACCGCTGATTAAAATCCCCTTTTTTATTCTGACACACGGCTTAGTGCGCATTCCAGAGAACCTGAACGGAATACTTTGACATTTTGGGAAATACATGTGTTCCCTCTTTCTTGCCAAGAGTTGTTTAAGAAGATGGATATATGACGCTTTAGCTACGAGAAGGTAAGCTTAGCTTGGATCAAACACTGGAAGCAGGAGGGAAACGTCTGACCTGTTTTTGTCAAAGCACTGATAAACATGAATAATTAATACATGATATCTTGTTTATTTGTCTTGTACAAATTCTGAATTGATAATTTGTGGTTTTGTGAGGTGTTATGTGCTGGACTAGTTTCCCTCTGCTACCATTCTTTATACTAAGCTCACGTCTCGTAGCTAAGAGCTTCATATTTAACGGACAGAGGAGAAAGCAAGTAAGAGTACGTCTCAAAATGTTGTGCTGCTCCGGAGCAAGGAAAACCTTCAGTTTTAAAAAGCCTCTAGTTATTTGAGAGTGATTGTTAATATGCTGACTAGTTAACATCTCAGTGTTTTCACAAGCAGAGCAGAAATTAGGCAAAAATAAAGATTTTCAACGTGGCATTGCTCTGCCTGACGAACCTTTTTCCCCGTTTCTGTGCCCAGAAACATGACACGAAACATGTCGCTGCATTACATAAAACAACAGGAGCTCTCATGCACCTGAATGGCTCTCATTCACAAATAAATGTCTGCTTTTCGCCCCGGCGGTCTGAAGGTGTGGCAGATCCCAGACGGGGGCCTGACGAGCCCAATGACTGAGCCCATTGTGAACCTCGAGGGACACAGTAAAAGAGTGGGAATCCTGGCGTGGCACCCAACTGCTTTCAATATCCTCCTGACTGCAGGTAACGTCTCTGTTGTAGTGTCTGTGACTGCTGACGGATGACTTGATTAGGAAGACCCATGTGGTTTATATGTTTTTACATAGATTTACATGTCAAAGGACGAGTTGTTGTTGTTGTCGAATGTAAATCGACTTTGCCACATTTCCATGTTCCCTTGTTAACCAATACTGACGATGCCTATGAGAAGCATGGCTGCCAACGGTATTTATGTTTTGTCATCCATGTGCTAAACTCTTCACATTATCCAGAGAGAACAGGGGCCGGATCAAGCGCAGGGTAATGGTTTTTATTTCTCGGCCCTTTCCATAATGTTGTCGGACACTCAGAATAACACTTTTAGTGGACGTCCATTCTACGATTGTCAGGGAGAAATACATTTCAGCCCGTTTCGTGGCTGCCGGCTGCATTGCTCTCCATCAATACTGGACCAATTTTAAAGATTGTTGGCCCCATTTTGTTTCTCTTCGACACAAAAATATTGGGATAAGAGGTCAAGATTGAAAAAGTCACCCATTAACCATGTCGTGTGTTATCCTACTTCAGAACAATTTGTAAACAAATGTTACTGGGATTGCGACCGAAAATTGCAGATGAACATTTAATATCCAGGAATTCACATTCACTATTTCTGTAACAATTTGGTCGCAATTTAGCACACGTGCATGGTCCAGCCTTTTTCTAGGTGTCCACCTCGGCTCTTCTCATTGGTGCTCAGAAGTACAGGATGTCATCGTTTTCCAAACGAGTGATGATGAAATCTCCAAAACCGGTCAAACTCAGAATTTGTTGAGAAAATAGGTTTTCAAAATAAGTGACATAATCTTTATTTGCCCCTCGCTAAAATCTTTGTACTCCGGCTTTTTAAATGTTGTGTGTCCCTCCATCTGTAAAAGTTGACCCTTCTGTCGGCTTCCTCTGAAACCAATCAGACCACATCACTACAATCCTCCGAATCCCACATTAGCTCCCTGCTGCTTTTCAGAACTGTACCGTCTTGCATATCCATTTCAGATCCTCCTCTTGCTATACACAGCTCCTAATGGCATTTTCCACAGACATCAGGCATGCTCTACAAACTCGGCAGATCTCTCAGATCACAAGACGGCAATCTCCCTAAATGTATTTTCCTGTTTCACGCACTTAAAGAATGGATGTTGTGTCTTCCCCTCTCCAGGCTGCGATAATGTGATTTGTGTGTGGAACGTGGGCACGGGGGAGCTTGTGTACCAGCTGAGTGATGCCCACCCAGACCTGATTTACAGTGTCGGCTGGAACAAGGACGGCAGTGCTGTCTGTACTGTCTGCAAGGACAAGGCTCTGCGTGTCATCGACCCGCGAAGGGGCACCGTCCTCAAGGTTATTTCACATTAGTTGCCATGCGTGCAGATGCATATCAAAAATAAGTGGTGCTACACTCTATTGGGCATGTGTATTTACCTGTTGTTGTCGTCCCCCCCCCCAGGTGAAGGAGAAGGTCCATGATGGCACCAGGCCAATGAGAGCTGTGTTCCTCTCGGATGGGAAAATCCTCACAACAGGCTTTAGCCGTATGAGCGAGAGACAGATGGCCTTGTGGGATACGGTAAGTCTCTTTCAGGGTCGATGTAGGAAGTAATGCACACTTTATTTAGTAAGACCAAGAGTGTGTGGCGGTTGAGGTGGTGGATGCACATGAATTAAGTTGATCTTAACTTATTGAAGGCAACATGAGGCGTCAGCTGTTTGGAGCAAGTCAAAACAAGCAGATAATAATTTACAAGGCTGGATGAATGATTACAGCAAGAAAGATGTCCCTATCCCATTAAGAGTTTGACTTGACATTTAACATACCATAGTAGTTGTTGGCGCCTTACATGCCCTAACTACTGCCAATCCATCATCTAAACCATAACGTTTTTTTCATGTACAGACACTTTAAAAAAAAAATAGATTTAATGAGAATTAAAAATAAATGTTTTGTGCTTTTTTTTCTTCTTTTTTTAGAAGGATCTCTCTGAGCCAATGGCAGTCCAGGAGATGGATACAAGTAACGGGGTCCTTTTACCCTTTTACGACCCTGACACAAACATGGTCTACCTGTGTGGAAAGGTAGGACCTAAGTTGTGTTGACGACACAGAATTATGCAAATGGTCAAATTGGTATCGAGTCCCATTCATCTTCGGGTCTGTGGTCTTAATTGGATTGTCTGCTGGCTTTCAGGGGGACTGCACCATCCGGTATTTTGAAGTGACGGACGAGTCCCCGTATGTTCACTTCCTCAGCTTGTACAGCAGCAAGGAGCCCCAGAGAGGTGCAGGCTTTCTTAGTAAAAGAGGTGTCGATGTCAACAAGTGCGAAATTGCCAGGTAAATATGTTTGGTGATGTTTTCCTTCTTTTAATTACTTCAAAATATTTTTAAATGGCTGCCGATCAAATTGTATATGTTCCTTGTCATCAACCGAGTCCATTGAAAGACAACAATACAAAAACAACAACAAATTGAGACGACGTGTTGGATTTCCTGTATATGTTCTGTAGGAACAATTGGATTTGGGCCTTAGTGCCGCAGTTAGCATCAATAAGTAATAAAGCATTTAGATTCATGTTTTTTTTCATGTGTGTTAATAAAAAGAAAAATATTGAATAGGATATATATACTTTATTGTGATTACTAATGTCCTGGTCTTCTGTAGGTTCTACAAACTGCATGAAAGGAAAGTGGAACCCATTTCAATGACTGTACCACGAAAGGTAAGACATGCACCGCCTTTTTAAAAAGAAAATTAAGATTTAAAAAAAAAAAAAGTGAAAGCAGCTTTTGCATGCCTGGGAAGTGTATCCATAACTGTATAATAAATGTATGCAACACTTTTCTGTCCCCGCCTCTTTTCCCCAGTCGGATCTGTTTCAGGGAGACCTTTACCCGGACACAGCCGGCTCCGAGCCGGCTCTCCTGGCTGATGAATGGATCGCCGGGCAGGATGCGCCGCCCCTGTTGGTCTCTCTGAGCGGTGGCTACTCGGCTCCTCCATCCAAGCACCGAGACACCCTCCGAAGCAAACCCAAGCTTCCCTCGCAGGACTCTGGCACCGGGGCCGCCCCGCCCGGCAACGCGGCCGCGCCCACGTCTGGCTCTGCCGCCAAAGAGGCGGACGAAGATGTGCCACAGCCCCGAGTAGCCACGCGGGAGACGGATGGAAATACCGAGAGGCCAAAGAGGGAGGCGAGTTGACGGAATGAGACGTATTGACCGCTGCAACGATTTAAGTGCGCCGAGTCGTCGTTTTCTGACACGTTCCTCCTTCTCTCCTTCTTTCAGGACGAGTTGCTGAACGAGCTGTTGGCAGAAATGAAGGCATTGCGCGCTGTCGTCCTCGCTCAGAGCCAGAGAATAGAGTTACTGGAAAGACAGCTGGCTCGAATTGAGGACGGGGATGTATGAGCGTGGCAGAGAACCACTACATTCGTAGGGCATAGTTACTAAATCCAGACCGTAGCCTTACTAGAATCAACAGTACCGTGAGCTGTGTGAGTGGAAGAGTGTAGTGCAGGATGCCGACTAGCTGTGGATCTCAGTGGCTTACAACCAGGTCCACTATTGTGATGAAAACGAGACCACTCATTATTTCTGTGAATGTTTTCCAGCCTCTGTGATTGAGAAAGGGCGTCATCTCCGTAAAGGTGAATTCTGACAGTGAGATAATATTTTGTTTTTCATATGAAGGAGTATTGTAGCAGCTCTTTGGTGGCACATATAGTGCAGCTTTGAGCTTTGCATTACCCACACTTATATTGCACAAAGTATTGATTACAAGCATTGTGTTAAAGTTAATGAAGGATGACCTATGATAGCAAAGCAAATGGGGACCTCCGACATGATTTTCTTCCTCTAAAGCACTCACAAATATAACCATTAGGGCTATTTAATCAAGTAGTTGAAGCTGCTAAACTGTGATGTCATATCAGGCCCCCAATTGTTATTCATTGTGTGACTTATGCTTTGTTTCACTGCTTCATTATAGGACGCCATGTGTAAATGTAACCGTAGAAAAATATTGTGGTACACATACCATGACCGTGAGAGTTGTGTGGCTGATAGCTGACGGGAGTGTAGCTGAATAGTTTATGTGTATCGTGATTTTGTGTCGTCTTTGCAGTCGATGAAAAGGTAGCACTTTTTTTCCCTTTTTTTAAACATTTTTTTTACGCGTTATCAGGAACGAGCTGCGGCTTTACAAAGATTTCTGTAATCTCACACGGCATAGTATTTGTCCACATAATCATTAAGAGATTAAATACACATAAATTCTTGCCTCTTTCCTTAAGACTTGTGTAGAAAGGCCGCAGTATCTTGTGCCCCCTAAAATAAACTTGATTTCGAGTTTAGTCGTCAGTTGTGCACGAGCTGTAAGCTAAAATAAGAGTTATTCTGTGGACATGGCCGAAGTTATGCTGTATACAATACATGCAAATATGACCTAGCATAAGTAACGGTGCAGTCTCAGAACAGCATTTCAAAGAGGAAGTTTCTCTGAAATGGAAATCATTTTTGCATTTATATTGGTGTTAAAGATGGCTCTTTTTTTCTTTTCTTTTTTTACTTTGGATTTGTGTTTTTTGCCATTTACGTTTAGAGACATTTTTCTGTTACCTGTCGGTCGGTGAATATGTAACAATGGTACATTCCACTTCAAGCTTATCCCTTTTATTACTCGCTTTATATTTCTTTATGCACTGACCTCCCAACACTAACTGTAAATCCAGTAGCAGATTAAATGAGACTACATTGTGAAAGCTTAATAAACATGCATTCCTCCTTTTGTATTAAAGGAAATGTTCTGATCATGATCACATGTTTTTGGTATTTCTTACAATTACTTGGACAGTCTACATGTTGAGTGTGCAAAGCAACGGCTGCACACTCCAATTAAATAGACCTATGGACACAAAACACATTGCCTCCATTAAGGATGTAACACGCTGGCTAATTCTCACATTTTATAGAGGCCTTTTTCGCCATTCTTTTAAATTTATCTTATTTAAGTATTCTTAAAGGGGCTGTTTGTTTTCTTGCTCGATGAGAAGCTTAATGACACTCTCGTGTCTGTACTGTAAATATGAAGCTACAGAAAGTATTGAACTCCAAAATCCAAATCAAAAGACACAAGAATGGAAATATACCCAAACCACCTTGAAGGAAATAAAGCAACAAAAAAAAAAGTTTCTCATCTTATACTTCGACTTCAAAACTAAATAAAGATCTAGCATCTTAATTGACCTAAAAACAATATCTGATAACAATTTAACATTGTCATTCTCCATCAGTCAATGCAGATGATCTCATGATTGCACACCGATATCTCACTGGGTGATATGCTGTAAAACTTCGCTTGACATCTGAGCTGTGGCTGCCGGGCGTCCGGAGTGAAAACAGGATGTGGTCTTCTTCTTTCACATTATGAAGATGTACTCTTCGTGTTCTTCGGTTCAAATCTCTAAAGCAAAAACCTTAATATTTTTGTGGGAATTCAAAAGACTTATCTAGATCGTGGTTTAGTTCTTGGGTTGTCTTGTCATTTAAACGTGACGTGACGTCAAGAAATTCATAAATTCTACTTTTAAAAAGTTCAATTTTGATGGTGAGATTTTTGACAAAGCATGGCATCATGTTAACCTCGTCTAATATAATGTATATGTTTCCTGAAGAATTTATCTTTTAAATGCAATGTGATTTATGCTGCACGATGTAATCTGCACCTGAGCTGCAAACCGAAAGGCAACTTTGCAGGGAGAAAATATAAGATGTCTTCCTCTTTCCATAAATAATTGCACATTTGGTTATCTGTGTGCTCCACCACACCCTGCATGGTTTTATCTTTAATCTGAGTCCCTCTCCAGCCTCCTCCTACCCCAAAGGGCTGCAGCATGCTTTCTTCTCCACATTTCATGCATCAGCCCCTCTCTCATTGCGTCATTGTCTCCTCCACACACACACATGCGCACACACACACAGTTCAAAAGTCAGTCCCTTAACCACGTTCATGTTCTGAGACCTCAAACTTTATCTTCTGCTCACGACTTAAGGGTAAGTGCCTCACAGTTTATTTCCAACGTTTAAAAAATATATTTAACATTATCTTAACTCTTTTTTTTTTTGCTGCACATATTTGTGTCTATTCTTAATTAATCGTGATATTAAATGTCTTGTGTTTCTGCTGCTCTTCTATATTGAATTACTCTGGCGCTATTCATATTTCGGAGCTTAGATATATGAATATTTAACTTAATGTGCTTCATGTTTTTAAATGGTCGTATCATTTCAGGCATTAAGTTGCCACAAATGATCTTCATGCATTTCAGCTTTAAATTCATGTTAGGTACATGTACTTATTTCCCAAATCGTATTTTTATTTTTTTCATTAAACAACATTAAAAGATGTTGCAACACTCTAACTAACCATGACGAAAAAAGTTTCCACCCATGTCAGGCTGACTGATGCTGTTCAAATATCCTTTTGACAGGAAACCAGCAACGCTGCAAACGCTCTGCTAGCTTCCTGCCACCCCAGACCATACAGACAGTTTACATGCACATAAGATAAAAGGCAATACAGACTTCCTGTCACATCTTCCAATGTACGTTTCTATATTGCAATTATGAACCTTTGGCTACGTGTCAGCCAGCAGAAAATATGACTCTTATTGTAAATTGAGTCTGGTTTAGATATCCGTATTTAGAACAAATGTTTTATGTTCAAATTAAAGCCACTTTCGCAGCTTTTTAAAGCTAATATTGGCATTTCTTGGTGAGGTAAACCTCAAATGCTACAGCAATTGAACTGAATGGGTAATCTTTTATGTGACGCCATCTAATGGTTTAGCTGGAAGCACCATGAACCATTATCTAGTTTTCTAATGTTTTTTTTCTTCTAGATCCTTAATATCAATCAATGGATCTCCTGAAAACTTCACAACTGTTTTAAAGTACAAAGAGTTCTTCTATATTCTGCTTGTAATTGTGACTCCAAGCCAGTGGAATTGTTCTACTCTACTCTGAGGAGGTAAAGTACATTTATAAATCTAAGCTGTCTGCTTTGTGGAATGAGAAGATTTCTGTTGCTCTTGGAAAGGACCACCAGTGGATTGAGGCCACGTTCTAACAGTCCTCATAGTGTTCAGCATCTGTGTCAACCTGTTTTATATCACCTCCAGGGATGTTTTATAGCTTCATGTAAAACGTGACATTTACATTCGCTGACATCATCTAATCATTCATGCACAGAAGGCCTAGTAGACTATTGTTTTGTATGACAAAACACACCCACGTGGCACCCAAGTACAATATATCACATAAAGAAAAACTCTAGGAATACTTTGTCTCTGTATGGTAAATATGAAGATACAGCTAGCTAGCGTAGTTTCGCCTAAAATAAACGCTAGCAATGGCTCTTATGTTAAGCTAAGCTAACTAGCTGCTTCGGCTACATATGAACTGTACAGGAGAGAGAGGGGCATGAACGACCAAACTGCCTAACTATTTGTTCAAGTGTCGGTGGCACAGAGTACAACAATATTCAGAAATGAATAAATCCAATTGTGCGACCGTGGTAACCTCTCTCTCTCTCTCTCTCTCTTCACTTCACTTCAGGCATGGCTGACTCACAAATCACATATACATCATCGACTTCAACGGTGCTGATCCTTTTATTCGCTCTACTAGGCCTCCTAGTATTGCTCTTCTTCTTGTACAAGAGTTTGAACAAGGAGGCCAATGGAGAGTACACCGTGCGGCGCATGGTGTATAAGGAAGGAGGGGTCAGGGACCGGGTGAGAAGGGCAGTGTTCGCTCTGGAGACACGTCTCGGAGTCCAGCTGTGGCCTCAAAGTGATACAGATGAGGATGGAGAAGAAATGCAGGAAGTCCAAGATGAAGAGGAACAGGTGGAGGAGGGTGGTAGCCAGGGGAGTGACAGCAAGGAGGACGACCAGGAGGAGGAGGAAGAAGGGGAGGAGGAGGAGGAGGAGGAGCGGCAGTTTGGTGGGGCTAAGGGAGAAGGAAGTGACACACATGATGACTCAAGTTTGCAGAGTTCGGAGGCAGAGGTACAAGACAGACTAACGGATGAGGTGGAGGCTGGGGGAGAGACTGGGGAGAAAGTGGGAGATGGGGAAGGTAAAGGCAAAGCAAGTGGGGGTGCTGGATTGTTGATAGATCTAAAGCAGTTCTCTGGAAGTGCCATCTGGTATGAGCAAGAGGGAAGTGAGGACATAGACATCAGTAATGTGACCGCACTGTGAGATCAGTGTACAAAAAAAAATAATACTTTGGAGGCTTCGGATGTAGTAGCCTACAGAGGTCATTAGTCCAAGTTTCCTAATTAGATGTTAAAATATATTCTGTGTACATTGGATTTCCCAACATGAAGGAGTAAATACTGTTGCACACTGCCGAAGAAAAGTCTCAAAGTAGTCTACAATACTGGAATCACCCTATAAAACCCCCCTAGATACCGCTGGAGACCTTGTCCTCAATGTTAGCTTTGGCTTTTGTCTTAACTTCACTTCCTGTTGAGGCATGAGAATAAATATGTGATTGATGGATGAAGCTGTTATAAATATGAAGGAATACAATGGATTGCATTTTAAATGTGTGTTTAAATGTTTACCAGAAAAACTGTTCAAATAAAAATGTGTATTATTGTGTCAAGCGTACTGTTTATTGCATATTGTTTATTGTGGACTGTTTTTTATATCTTTAAATGTTTATTTTTCATTTACATGAAAATTAAAAACAGAAAAACAACAAAAACAATGGACTGCATTTTTATTGTTCATGATATAAATATGAGAACATTAGTAAATTAATTGATTGAGCGTCAGAAGAGTTTTTATAATTGTTTAGGTAAGACAATTGACAAAATGTAGATTGTCCTAGCTTCTTAAATGTGGATTCATGCTGTAATGATAAGTTGAGGAGGCAATTGGAAGAATATTTACAGTACAATATTTGGTTGCAACTGGAGTCATATTAATGTTTCAATCAAGTAACATTTCACATTGTATGTGAGTTACAATGTGGCTTAAATTGTAGTAAACATATCAGAATGTTTAATGTACTAAAAAACTATAAGATTATATATATATATATATATATATATATATAT
The DNA here is from genome assembly GCF_009769545.1 of Cyclopterus lumpus. Taxonomy (NCBI): domain Eukaryota; kingdom Metazoa; phylum Chordata; class Actinopteri; order Perciformes; family Cyclopteridae; genus Cyclopterus; species Cyclopterus lumpus. The sequence goes on along the minus strand of NC_046983.1, from coordinate 8,721,425 downwards.
ATATATATATATATATATATATATATATATATATATATATCTTGTTGTAATGATGATACCATGACATTAAAACATATAATACGGTTACTTAAAACTCAAAACCCTTGTGATAGATGTACATATTTGAGTTACTTCCCTGTACAATTAAAGTATTATAGGCAGTTCATGGTCGTTTGTGTTCGCACAATGTGTACATGTGTAAATGTTTGTACGCAAGAAAATCCATAAAAGAGGATTTTCTTTCTTACATTAGAACTATCCTTTTAGTACCGTCTTACCAACAGTACGATTACATCTGCTATGGTTATTAAAACCGCAATTTCGTTCAAGTTTTTGGATAAATGGGGATGTAGCTCAGTGGTAGAGCGCGTGCTTCGCATGTATGAGGTCCCGGGTTCAATCCCCGGCATCTCCATAATTTTAACAACTTATTTCTCTTCAGGTTCACAATACGGCACAACGTATCATGAGACAATGTTCTTGTCTTAAAGCCGTTTTTATTATTAGTAACAAATGCAAAAACATTTCAACAAACAATTCATACTGGTGTGAAGTGTACAATGTGCGTGTGAGATGTGACATGTCGGTGATTGGCCAGACGGCACGCAGGCTCGATTCGGATTGGACGTTGGAGGTCTTCGAGGAGCGTGAGTGTGGGAGTGTTCACGCACGCGAGTGTCAAACATTGTTTTTCCACCGACCAAAATATCTTCAGTGGTGGGTGAGAGCCCCTCGATCGAGACATTATGGATGAACCAATAAGTATACCAGAGTCAACGTAAACATAACTGTTGCAGTGAAACATCATCAAAGCAATTATGTAACCAGAAATCCGTGATTTTACCTCAAGACTGAAGACATTCTCACAGTGACAGGTGGACCATTAGGCTGCTAACGCACCCAAACTCCTCTGTGCTTTGACTGGAGACACTGGAGCTGATCTAACCCGGTAAATATTTCTATTATTTGCTTCCAGGAATCGGATCCTCCCTCACCGGCAGCACAGATCTAGTACCAAAAAAGAAGAAACAAAGAAACGCGCAACCTTGCACGGCACGATCAAGAGCCGTGCAGCCACAGTAACCTACTTCAGGAGTGCCGCACCACCGTGAGCATCCAAGTTGCATTTTCTCCTCTCACCCTAACTTGATTGTGCCGGAGAAATGATTTCAGCAGACGTCACTCATCTGCATAGGGAGTAAAATGCAACCATCCTGCATCAAGCTTCTCGCGCACTGAAACTCACTGTACCCTGGCCGTGTGATTTTAAAGGACCTACTAATTGCTGCATAACCGAAACTACAAACATGGAAGGTACGGTTTGCATTTCGTGTCATGGCAAGAATATATATATATATATATATATATATATATATATATATATATATATATATATATATATATATATATATATATATATATATGTATTCACAGATAGGAAAACACATCTGGTTTGCAAACTGTCCAAGATGGATGCAGCGCCGCTGTGCGCAGGGATGCACGGTGGAGCGGCAGCAGGTTGTCTTTAAACGCCCCATCATCATCATCATCATCATCATCCTCGCGGTTTTGCCTACATCTGTGCCTCCGTGTTGTCAGTAAAAAAAAAAAAAATTCTCTCCACCTTTTTTTTTTGTTGCAGGAGGAGGATGTTACTAGCATCCGCCGTGGTGGTATGGGAATGGCTGAACGAGCACGGACGCTGGCGGCCCTACAGCCCGGCTGTCTGTCATCACATCGAGGCAGTCATCCGGAGCGACCCGCGGTGTGGTAGTGTTGTCCTCGGCCAGGTGGACTCTCGCCTCTCGCCCTACATCATCGACTTGCATTCCATGCACCAGTTCCGACAAGACACAGGTGAGATAGCCGAGAGAGACACACACAGGGGCGGGGGTTGGAGCGGTGTATAGCCGGGCCTGAGGTGGAGGCCCTTTATTTTATTTTTTTCCTTCTTCTTCTTTTTGTATTGCTCATGTGTGTCTGTCTACTTTGTCTTTGCAAGCCCTCATGTTGATTCTGTCTCCAGAAGTGTTTTGTTGCGTCTCCTTTTTTGCAGCAATGACAATGGCATTCTGTTTTTCTTTGTTATTTTTTTTTTAATGTAGATTCCCAAGTCCAGTCTCGGTTACACCTTTTTCTGTATTATGTGACATTTCATTTAAAGGTGAGGGGGAGATTTCTGTCTGTGATTCTGAAAGGTGTCGGTGGTGAAGTGAGTCATACTGGTTGGGCTTGTGTGTGTGTGTTAGCAACTGGCACAAAGGCCACAGTGGCAGCTGAAGTGTCCAGTCATAACCACACACACACCAAATGTATTCTTTAAAAAAAAATGGTTTTACTGTCTTTTATAGCAGAATGTGGGCATAATAAATCATCTTTCACAAGTCAAAGCTTCACTAAAGAGAGGCAAGCAGAGCAGTAAGACAAAGCAGGGAGTTGTCAGTTGTCAGGCGTCTTACTTTGGCAGAGAAGCCAACATTTCCCCTTTCTCTCTCTAAACATTGGCTGACAAAAGCCTTTGTGAAGTTTGTTTTCCAAACCCAGCAGAAGCTGAAGAACTGGGGGCCCTGTCTGGAGGCAGACAGGGCCCCCAGTCTAAATAGGAGACAGGGAGGAGGAGAGAGGAGAGAGAAGGGTGGGGAAGAATTTCAGGAGTCTGAGGTCATTGATGAAATGGGGTCGATGGGAGCAGATCTCATGAATGAACTCCCTTGTCTTGTTAAATGTCGAAGAATACTGTTCCAAATTACGTGTTATAGGTATTGTTTCCTCATTTTTTTTTTTCAGAGGACATCAGAGATGGTTTGCTAAGAATGTTTGATACTACATGTATTTTAAATGCCTAGTTGTAAGTATACTCTAGGAAGGTTTTCTGATCCCGCAATAGTTTCATCTCACACTTGTGGATTCAAATGCACTAATCTTTGAGGTTTGAGGCACGGGATTGGATGTGTGAATGCTTTACAGTATGGAGGCTCCGTAGAGTTTCTCTGGACTCCCTGGGAAAGCAAACACAGCCAGCTTTGGGTTGGATCAAGCCTGCCAGCCAATCAGAATTCAGAACACTGTGTGCTGTTACCAGGGGCAACCTGTTTGCCCAAATCCTTAGCAAGCAAACACAGACATGTTGAATTTGTCCGGGTTGCAATCCACTTGTCTACAGTAAACAGTCTCTTATCTCCTATTTGGAACTACCTCTTGTCACCAACCGTCATGATAGTCGTTCAGGTCGAGGGCCAAAGAATGACTTCATAGTGACAGTGGAAGCCGTGTAGAAATCGTCATTGAATCGGTCCAAAGTTTTATTCACAGAAATAGTCCAAATGCAAATAGGAATGTATTGCCAGCAGTTCTCAAAATCCAAACAAAGTGCATTGGTCTTTTGCATTGTTCTGACCTCCTCACCCCTGCCTCAGGTACCCTTCGACCGGTACGACGTAGCTTCTACGACCCCACCTCAGCGCCAGGCCAGGGCTGGTTGTGGGAGTGGGAGAACGACGCTGGCAGTTGGACGGCGTACGACACGGAGGTGGGCATCGCTATACAGGCAGCACGCGATCGCCAGCAGCCCTGGCTGGACCTGGCGCCGCTGGGTTTCTGCTACCTCATTGACTTCGAGAGCATGACCCAAATCAACGGGCAGACGCAGCGCTGCCGACGCATCCAGCGCCGCTCCGACCTGGCTTACCCGCTGGTGTCCGGGCCCCTGCCCAAATCCCACCACGCCTGGGGGCCCATGTCCATGCCCAGCCATGGAGGACTGCTCGGTGTGGACGTATCTGGGGTGGGCATGGGGGTACGGATGAGCAGCGGTGGGACTGGAAACGGGAGCGCGTACCCCAGTGGGGCGCTCCCGGCCTCAGCCATCACTTCCTTAGGACAACCCTGCGCCTGTCAGCAGTGTATGCTGGTGCTGAGTGTCAAAGCGGGCGCCATGTCTGCTCACACTCTGGGTCGGAGGCCGCCACAGACCAAGCCACCTAGTCCCAAAATCAGTAGTTACCCCATCCCAGGGTCTTCGTACTCGCTGACACTCCCTCGGCCTCCTTCCCTGTCTCGGTCTTACTCCCCCCACAGGACGTCCATAGTCGGGGTGCCAGGTGGCTTCAGTGTTGGTGGTATGGGTGGTGCAGGAGGCGTCGGTTTCATCGGCGGTGGCGGTGTTGGCAGTGCCAGCTTCGGTTACGGAGGAGGCTTCCCCCACTCACTGTCCTTCCTTGGCTCAGCCACCGGTGCCCTCTCCATCTCCTCCACCCGGCCCCCTCCGCCGCCTCTCCCGCCTCCACCACCGCCTCCCCTTTCCGCCGCCACCACCCTCTCATCCGCTGCCACCTCCCCCCCGCACCCCTCCACCTCGTCCTCCCTCTCTGCCGCCGGTTCCGCTCCCGCGGCGCCCGCTCCGGGCCCGCCTCTCATCTCCACCTCTGCCTCCACCTGCACGCCATCGCCTTCGGCCCGCGTCCTGGGTCCAGTGTCTTCGTCTGGTGCTGCCGCCTGCGCAGCCCCTCTGCCGCCCCGGTCCAGCCTGGCGGGGCTGAGCCGACCTGCGCTGCAGCGTATAGCCATGGCTCAGTCGCGCGCCCTTATTGCCTCTGGGTGAGTACACAACCGCTGTAGTAGTCAGTTTGCGCATATATATATATATATATATATATATATATATATATATATATATATATATATATATATATAACTGAATTATACACATGATTAGTATAATATCATTATATGATCAGTGGATCAAATAGTGATGTCGATCGCTCGTATTGATGAAGCCGTGGATAAATATCTCTGTTTATCACTGTGAGTTAGCTCAAGGCGGTTAGTGACAAGCTGGTGAGCATTTGTGACTGTCGGCCTTCGAGTTCAATATAAGAATACAATAACCTTTTTATGAACATACTAACCGACCAAGAACAGATGGAAACAATTCAAATAAATGATATTGTAAAAAGTACATAAGCGGTGTGTCGGTTTGAGCGCCAGCATTGTTTTAATGGGCTCTTATTGTTTAAAGTTTGATGGGACATTCCATCCGTTATCAATATACTGTTTATGAAACTAAACCCGAAGTGTAAGACAATTCAGACCGGACTGTGTAATTAGTTTGAAGCCCTCATTACACAGTGTCTCATTAGCATTCGTTTGAGCCTTTCATCTTTGTGACAAAGTCCGTCGGGTATTCGGGCACGTTCACTTCCCTGGAAAAACAATGACGAGCATTCACGCCGAACGAGCCGAGCTCTCGCAAGTCTTTCGCATTCCAGACATTCGTCATGCCGTCGCTGGATGATGGATTTACTTTGCCAACACACACACACACACACACACAGACGAATATATACAGTGCGTAGTTTGTGTATCGTTTTCATGGAAACAATTTGTCGCTCAGGGCCTCGAGAAATCTGAAAAGCCCGAAAATGCTTTGTGGACTTGTGTGTGTCAGCACTGGGGTTAGTAACCGTAGCAACCAGTATGGACCAGGGGCTTGTTTCATAAGGCAGGTTTACTGAGATATCTGGATAACTTTGTTGTTTTAAAAACCTCCCGTTTGAAACATGAGCTGATTGTAAAGACACAACAGTCGTTGGCATCGGTGTTGATGGATAACACAAATCACAGTATCCAGGTGTCGTAGCCAGAGGCCGCTGATTAGCGAGACATCTGTGGTCGGGGGTGGAAAGAGGTTACGAGCAGACTCGTGGACCAAGAGCACTGCTGTTCCTTCATCATGTTATCGTTCCTGTCAGTTTCGCAGCTGGTTCTCTTTCGGGTGCCTTGTTGTTGTGAGCGTCCCAATTTTTTTTGCGACAGATTCCAATTATAGCCTTTCTTTTTATAACGTTTTCTAACAGCGACATTTCTGGAGTGCTCTAGATTTCACTTGTTCTGCAGTTGCCTCGGCTGTAACATGCAATAAATTAATCAAACGCATGCAGTCACGTTCGCAGATCTGCATGGAGCTACTTGGAGTACTATGATTTAAAAAAAATTAACAGGATTTTCGACGTGAGCAAACCCAACATTGCCCCTGCAGAAAACTCCAACTCTCAGAATCCTCGCGTTAGCCATCCAGCTAAGCCTCATATTAATACCAAACACCACAGGCTTAATATCCTGGCTCCAGTAATCTGTATTTTGTGTCGGGTGAATTGTGTGTCAAACCCATTCTTTCAACCTATCGGGTGAGAGCACCTGCTGCTGCTGCTGTGGCGAAGCTAGAAGAACCAACGTCACCGATCAACAGTGAGCCGGGGATTCTCCGCTCAGCCCTCCGATGTTCGCTCTTCTTCTCGCCCTCTATTTGCTCCTGACGCCACTTAGTGCTCCTGCTGTCATCGTCTTATTGCTTTATCCCCAAATTCACAAGTGGCACTAAATGGCTACAAATGCAGCCACAAAAGAGGTGCGTGTCGTTGAGATAAAAATGAAGGCCGAGTTTGAAGATGGGTGTGGTCCGAGCAAAGCTAGTAAGAAATGGGGAAGTCAAAACAAAAGGAAAATCATTATATTCCTAAAAAAAAGTCTCACATTTGTTATTGTTATGTCATTGCTTGCCCGAAGTGAAACGGAGCAGATGGTTTCCGAGTGAAGTGTTGAACTCCGAGGGGGTCGCTGACGTCACAAATCCATCACAGGGACGAGAGTGACCTTTGGTCCACACACCTGTTGTGATGCGTTCTCCTCTCACCGCACTGGCTTTGATTTCTGCAAGCGTGTCACAAGACCTACACTGTTAAGTGTGTATACGTGCGTGTGTGTGTGTGTGTGTGTGTCCGTCCAGATGGAGGTCCTCGATGAGCCGGGATTAAAGAAACGTGACTGCTTTTCCTTCACCTTCCTTTAATCTGTATTATCATATGACTCGCCGATGTCGGTCAGTTTATTATGCTCATGTTTAACCCAGCCAGAGAACGTCTCTGTGACTAGGTGAGTCACGTATGGCGCGGACACTTGTACTTAACAGAGTACAGTGGAGGCAGGTTGTCAGGTTCAGTTTAGTAACGCTTGACTACGTTTCATGGTTGCATCATTCGTAGGGACACATATATTCTTCCAGCTTGTGAGTAATTTTAACATTCTCTAAAAAAGAGACTTATCATTGAAGCATTGTTCAACATTTTTTGTCTTGTGTCACCCACTCTTCGCTTTTACCCAATTTCTTTTAGTCCTTCATTTTACCAATTTAAAGTTTCAGTTAGAGACTATGGTAAAGTATAACCAAATATATAACATGAAAATATACTCACAAAAACAATATTAATGAAATACATAGTTAAATGAACTGTAATTACATAGGTGGAGACAGACACAGGAAAAGATTTCTAGGGAATGTTTTTTTTGTTTTTGTAAATGCAGTGCTGTTTTTAAATGTGTTATTCCCATTGCACAAATCAAAAGGAGAGAATAAATGTCAAAAATAAAAGGTAAATAATAATAAACATTCAGACATAAAAAATTAAAAAAGAAACCCCACACAGAAAAATAATGACTTCAAATGAATAAATAAAAGTTAGAGGATGGGCTGTCTTTGTGGGGAGAAAGAAGGAATAAAATACATAAAAGATAAATAGATTGATGTAAACATCTCCACTAGGCAGTCGAGGAGCAAAGGCCCCCAAACACCAACAACACATCAGTGTAGCTCTTCTAGTTAATTGGCCTTCTTTGTCGTGAGCATTAATCGACGGGGAATGTGGGTTGTAAACATTCCAGTTCCAGTAAAATAGATCAGTGAGTTCAGACGGCAAACTTCCATGGACAGCTTTGATGAATGTAACACAACAGAGTATTAAAATGCTCCTGCCCCAATCTAAGGTTAGGATTCTATGATGCGGTGGTACTTCGTTAGTGTGTGTGTGCTCGTGTCGGCCTTCTGGCAGCCTGGCAGTGTGACATGGTAACTGACGGGTAATCCCTCCTGTGAAGGATCTCTAGCCCGGAGTTTAGTCAACAGATGGAAACAGGTGGATTATCCCTATAAAAGGAGGGAGGATACCCGACGGCCACACACAAACAGAGAAAGAGAGAGAGAGGGATGGACGGACAAGTACCGGAGGAAGTCAAACACTGCGACGAGTAGAAAGTGTCTTGAGTTGGTCTTCGGTGCTTTCTAGCATTGTCCAAAAAAAATGACAATTATCAGAATTGGCACACCGTAAGTAGACACCTGTGACTGGATAGTAATAGTGACATGCGTTTATGTGTGTGTTGCCTGTTGATGAGCAGAGATGCAGCACAGCAGTGGTGAAGGATGGTTTGACATTTGAATTCAATCTAGTAGCATTCAAAACGTGCCTGTTCAGAACGGGCAGAGCGCTGCTGCTGCTTTCTGGAGAACCGCTCATACTCCACACTCAACACTGCGCTCTCTCGGGTCCTCAGCCAGGCTACTTATACATTTATTATTATTATACATCGTTACTTATTAAACCATCCAGCATCATATTGGATTTGAAAGCTCCATTTTAAACTTGAAGTGCATTGTGCTGATGAAGCCTCTTTTTCACTCCTCACTTCAAGGACACATTTTAATGCAGGACGTTTACTGTGTGGTATTAACAGTTTTTACTATTATTAGTTATTCAAACGTGCATTGTATTTTTGCATATTTCAGTAAACCCACAGTGTAAAGAGTCTGCTGCCCGATGTCCACAGAGCCCCCGAGGCTCCGCCCCTGCTGTCACACAGAGCCGTGTGCTTGTTTATTCATATTGAACGCGTTGCGTGTTGCACCAACTTTGATGAAGTGATCCACTGGATCCCCCAGCAATACGCCTGCCAAGTAGAAAGTAGATCGGATGAGCGGTCCTTGAGATATGCTCAGAACACAGGCAGACAGAGATTCCTTGCTTTGCAGTTAGATTCAAATGAAAGCTGATTTCAGTCAATTTTGAAAAATAACTAATAGCTAAATACCTCTTTTGCCACGTCCAAATTGTCGATAATGCTACAGTACACACAATCCTAATCTTAAGCCTCACATAGCAGGGGGCCTACCTGGTAATTATAGGACAGTAAGTCAAGTCGTGATGAGCAGCATCTGTTTTCTTCTCTACATGACTCGGCAAAAGCTCCTCAGCCTGCTGACGTTGACTGAACCGGAAGCTCCAATGTTCTGTCATTCCACCTTTTTTTTTTTTTTTTTTAAAACATGTGACTCATCTGATGCCTTCGATGTAGGCCGAGGTGGCTCGGACAGTCGCATGCTTGCTTTTTGTGTGTCTTTTGATTAATGTGTTTTGTTTCCCTGTTTTTCAGAGTGCCAACTGTTCCAGTCAAGAACCTGAATGGATCAAGTCCTGTACATCCTGCACTGGCAGGTAAACAAATTGAGGCAACTATTTTTTTATATCCATTATATTTGAATCCATCAAAAGGGCTTAATTAAAAATAGGTCTGCTCTCAAAACTTGGAGGATTCATCTTTCTTCAACTAGCTCTTTAAATAGACTTTTACTTTTACTGCCCTACAGACACCACAGTTAATGACATGTAGCCCTAAATTTAACAAGTTAACCTGACCAGACCTCTAGAGTATGGTTAATAGATAATTCCTTGAATAAAGAGCTCATCACCACTGACTAAACCCCAAATACAGTGTCACTTTCCCCCTCTACTGGCTGTTTCCAGGCATTACAGGCATCCTGATGAGCGCAGCAGGACTTCCTGTCTGCCTGACCCGCCCTCCCAAGCTGGTGCTTCATCCTCCACCCATCAGCAAGAGTGACATCAAGCCCGTCCCCGGTCTGGGCCACTGCTGTCGCAAAACCACCAAGAAACAGGCTCGTAAAGGTGGGTTTGACCATGAAGCCTGCTTATTTGTTTGCTTTTTTCGTGTGCAGTCACGCCTATCATGTGCATTCTGGTCATAAATGGATCGTCTTATTTCGCCTTTCCGTCTCGTAGGGAAGACCCCTGAGGAGGTGGTGAAGAGGTACCTTCAGAAAGTCCGCAATCCGCCAGAGGAGGTGAGTTGTCCCTTACCGATGTTTTTTGTTTCATTCATTTGGAAAGACCTGTTTTTAATTGGCTGAACCTAAAAAGACCAACATGAGGAAAACACATGTTGAAAACCGTCTGCATCCGACTGGGCAAGTCATAACTCGTACTTGTCTTCCCGTCTCAGGACTGCACCATCTGCATGGAGGCCCTGGCCGGGCCATCAGGCTACAAAGGCCCCGGCGTGGGTGGCATCTCCCGGGCCGAGTCAGTGGGCCGCCTCGCACAGTGCGGCCACCAGTACCATCTCCAATGCCTCGTCGCTATGTACAACAACGGCAACAAGGACGGCAGCCTGCAGTGTCCCACCTGCAAGACCATCTACGGAGTCAAGACCGGCAACCAGCCCCCCGGCAAAATGGAGTACCACGTCATCCCCCACTCGCTACCGGGCCACCCGGACTGCAAAACCATCCGTATCATTTATAACATCCCTCCTGGCATCCAGGTAAAGTCCTACCCATGCTTGCATGAACACTAGCTTCTAAATGATGACTACAGGAAGCGTTATTTTTGCTTGGATGATGTGATGACCTTTGCTCTCGCTGTTTAGGGCCCAGAGCACCCGAATCCAGGCAAACCCTTCACTGCCCGCGGGTTCCCCAGACACTGTTACCTCCCTGACAGCGAGAAGGGACGCAAGGTAAAGTCTTTTCTGCGGTTTAACTTCCTGGTTGGGTTCAAGTTAATGTAAGGGGATTCCCTGACGAAGCGTCATCTTTTCTTTCTTCATCTCTCCGTCCAGGTTCTGAGGCTTCTTCTGGTAGCGTGGGACCGCCGGCTCATTTTCTCCGTGGGTACATCCAGCACCACCGGCGAGTCGGATACAGTCATCTGGAACGAGGTACACCACAAGACAGAGTTCGGCTCCAACCTGACGGGCCACGGCTACCCCGACCCGGGCCACTTGGACAACGTTCTGGAGGAGCTCAAGGCTCAGGGCATCACCGAGGAGGAGTGCCTGCCCAGAGACTGAACAGACGCATCCAAAAACGCTGTAGACACGAGAAGAAACACGGGATCCTGGAACGGGATTCACGGCCAGACAGACAAATGAACTTAAAAGTATGCTTAAAAAAAGACAAACAGAGAGAACTTTTACCAACTGAGAAAAAGCAAAACTTTACGGGAGCGTTGGAGTAAGTGTTTCAGCAGATTTTGCTGGGAATTAAATGTCATGACTGCATGAGTCAGTTACGATACATGGGAAGACTTTTTTTTTTTCCTCCCAATGCAGTAACCGTGTCAAGATCCAAGATGTTATTCAGTGAGACATTTGAGACCACTGTGCACATACAAGTCAGTGTTGGTTTAAAAAAAAACAAAAAAAACAACAACAACTGTCATTTATACTGTGAGACTTCATTTCAAGAATGTAACTTAAGTGAATTTAGCTGAATTGATCAAGTGTTTACCACAACTACTACTGCTGCTGCTGCTATGTGGAGCTGAACGGAGGTTACACTGAAAAGGAGTGAAGGTCTGTAAGTTGTTTCAAGTCCACAAGCAGAAGAAACTTGTCATTGCAGATAAATATTTCAAATGTATAACTGGATATCTGAGCATGAATATTTGCTGACCTCTAGTGGTACTTTTCCAGAACTACATTCCTGTTTAGGTTTGATTTATATTTTATTGTATTGTTGTATATTATGAATACTTGATATATGATATTGTTTCCATTCTGTCATGTTTTTTTAACATTTTAATTAGACATGTTGTTTTATATGGTGTGCTTCTTTGCATTGTTTTCAGTTGTGGGGTGAAGTTAAGATAAACTGCTGGTGTACCAGAGTTTGCCTGACACTTTATATGCCATATACCAGCCCCCTTTCTTTAACAAAATTGTTTTGTTTTTTTCTCAGTATTTTGTATTAGATTAGTTCACAAACTGACATTCCTTAATTGTTCTGCCCTCAGAGCATGGGTGCATTTAATAGCTTTCTATGTCTTCTTGTATCTGCAGTAATGTTAAGAACTGATAGAGGATAGGCGACTATGGATTACACCATTCCCCCCCCCAGGAGGAGTAAATTCCCAAAAAGCTAGGATTGGACCTCCTGCCTGAGCTCAGACTTGCACAGAGCTTTCTACTTAGTATCAAAATGAACCAGACAGCTTGTATCTACTGTATAATTGTGTAGGACACACACACACCAGCCTCAAATGCTCTACTCACACTAAACATGTGCTCATCAGTTGTTTTCATCATATGTAGTTTTTGCCATGAGCAGGTGCAGAAGACTATCTCTTGTTGTGGATCCAGCTTTGGCCAAAGTGGTCCAGTTAGTGTGCATTCGGTCCATTGTGGACCGGTTTAATATGAGGTACAGTAGATGAGATGTACAACCGTATGTGTTGACATACTAATGTAGGCCAACATTAAAAGCATTTATACTTTATGATACTTACTGTATGCACTGTATTGTATGTATGTGTTTTATGTGCACAAATTTGCATTAAACGTTTTTCTAAGGTTCAAAGAGATAACAGAACTTTACTCTGGTCCTTTGTTTTATATGTTAGGTGTGTTATTTAAGGTTTACTGAACTCCATATATGTGCCAGCTTTCATTACATTATAATGTTTGCTGAGCGTTAGCATCAAACAACAGTTTGAAATATAAAGATTTAATGGAGTAATGCCGACCTGAGCAGAGAATTAAGTCACTTGTCGTTTGTGTGTGTTGTGATCTGAGTCTCTCTCTCTGCTTTGTTGACGTAGCCGGCCGGCCGTCCGGCCTGCATGCCTTTTGGTTAGTGCACGTGCATGTGCCTCACAGGTTAGCTCAGTCAGCTGCCCGTTTAACCCCCACCGTGTTGAACGCCATGTGAAGGCCATAGATATGCTCTGTAATTCAAACACCTTTAAAGTAGGACTTTGTAACAGCAGATGCTGTAGCTCACAAATCAAAAATGTGCCTCAGAGGGCTTTACAATGTGCACACATACGACATCCTGTGTCCCGGGACCTCACATTGGCACGGGAACAGAGGATCCCTCTCCCAGGATGGACAGAAATACAATAGATGTCATGTGTACAGAATGAACAACATAACAGGGTTATAACACATTCACTGCATATAACAGGAACTATTCATACAAGAGTAGGCATGATGAAAAAGTTACGACCACTTAGTAGCAGTAGATGTAGTAGAAGCAGTAATGGTATTGGTAATAACAATAGCAATGTAACTAATATTAATAATAATAATAATAATAATAATAATAATAATAGTAGCTATAGTGTCAGGCAGGACCAGGGTCCAGACACAACCACGATCCTCCAACCTGTCAGGCGAGAAAGCACAAAGACTCCGGGGAAGAAGTAGAGTTAGTAATGTGCATTGATGGGACATGAATTCATACAGAAGGAGAGAGAGAAGAGGAGAGAGGAGCTCAGTGTATCCTAAGATGTCCCCCAGCAGTCTAGGCCTATAGCAGCATATCTAGGGGCTGGACCAGGGCAAACCTGAGCCAGCCCTAACTATAAGCACTATCAAAGAGGAAATTCTTAAGCCTCCCCTTATGTGATAAATACAAATTAATACTGAATGCTAAAGCTTTGTGTAACAGTAACGTTTCATTTGTATGAGGACGAATGGTCTATTTCTTCTCCTAGAAGATTTCCAAACCCATGAACGTTACATCACGTCTCTCTGTGGCAACATAAAAGAGTAGCTGTTGATTTCTAGGATTAACAGGTTATGTTTAACTTGTATCAACATTTTGGAAAGAATGTTTGGGCTAGAGATGTATCATGATTCTTGCACTACAGAGTTTTTTCTTTTTAAAAGCTGGTTCAGACACGTCATCCCACGGGTCAATGTCTGTTCTGCAACTCTGTGCTGCTATTGCACTGTTGAATTTACTGGAAAACCACCTGTAAATGTAATTGAATCCTTTATATACATATTTGTGGAAAGTGCAACTTGAATATACTGTAAAGTATAGTGAAGTGGGACAATCTAATGGAAAAATCGAGACGAGAAATCAGTTTTTCCTTGTGTGCGTTTGTGCACTATGTTGCACTAGAGTCATTATAATTCACCATCCACTCTGAAATAATCTATTTAAACTCATTCAAACTTTTTTTGCCATTTAAAAACTATACAGCATTTACTTCCAAACGTCACTGTGTTATAGATAGTGCAGTTACAGATACATGTTCTGCCATTGTGAGCAAGTCACAATGTAAAAGTCTCCTGGAAATTACTGTAGATCCTGTTAGTCTTGGGATTTTATAGATGTGGGTACATTACTTCAAGACAAGAGCGGCGCATGACCAGTTTATCTGTAGATTAGTCTGGCTCCTGGATTAGTAGTCTGGATTACTTCCACTTTAATGAATGAAAAAATGTACGGAGATAATTAAACACAATTATAGTGGACCCCAGCGAGAGGATTTAGTCAGGATATTGAAACGGACGAGGTTTAGTGAGTATTTACATTGTCCTGTGAAAAAACACCTACCCTGTTCATCCCGAGAGAACCTTGCACAAGTAGTATTTTACCGCCAGGGAGTCAGAAAGCAATACATATAAACCCATACCCAAAAGGCTAATTCACTTTTTGAGTCACAGATATTGTACCTGCACACATGGAGGCATCAGTGGATAAACAAACGCACACAAAAACCTTTCACATCAACTTTCGTTTGCGCTTCCTTTTTTGTGACCGCAGAGATTAACGTTTGTCTTAAGTGACAGATGTGATGGATTGGGCAAAGAAGCACATTTGTGGCTTAAATAAATGCACTGGCCGCCTGTCAGGTTACTGAGGAGCAGATGGGTTAAATATCTAATCAGGCCAGAACTGAGTTAAGCTGCACTGACAGCAACTAGTGGCACTAATAAAGATGAAGTGAGGGTGGGCTTATGTGTTAGTGCCTTAGCATTTTCTGCACCTTTAGGGTATCAAAAGTAAATATGGAGAGACAAAGAAAAAATGGCAACAAATGCTGCAGGGAGGGAGCAGTTGGAGCTCTGTGCACTGTGGCTTCGATACATAAATATTCCTGAAAGAAAGATGGGAACAAAGAGGGAGGAAGAGAAAGAGACAAGGGGAAATAAATGCACATAATATGCTAGATTAGGGGATTTGAGATGGGGGGGGGAGGTGGAGATCCACCCCTTGCTGAGATCTAAATGGGGGTGGGGTATCCAACTGGTCAGAGAAACCCCTCCTGCAGGGGTCCATTGTCTTCAGCCCGCGGCTATGAATAGAAAGCTGATTACAGATTACAGAGCAGTCAGCAATTTGTATTCGGTTGCAATGCTGCCTATGTCCCCCGCCCCCCTGGTATTTCCACCTAAAGTGTTTCACAGTTTTTCAGTGAGCTGTTTTTTCTTGCCTTTTAGGGCTAAACTGCAGGCTAGAAGCGTCTTCCTCTCTTCTACATCATACATAAAGCAAAACCTCTATCGTCTGTCTCAAAATGACTTGTCTATTATTAAAAGCTTTTAAATGGAGCAGTGTGTTGGCTGATGACCAAATCCAGTGCCTTGTTGCCAGGGAAACACATACCTTGAGCTCTCCTTTTTTTTTTTTCCCTCGTCCCGAGAGGCTCATATTTCAAAACTGTCGGCAATCTCATGCGCTCACACTGCTGCCTTTCAGCTAAAAGCTTTTTGTACTGCCAGTGGAGCAGAGTGGAGGGGAAAGGAGAGCGGATGGGAGTGGTTAGAGGAGAGGGAGGGAAAATGAAGTGGGCCTCCCTCGGCGTTGCCAAGGCAACTTGATGTCACGATGACATCACGCACCACTAAAAGCTTTTAACCGGATTCCTCTCCCGCCTTAGGCCCCATTTTGAGTCCTCTTTCAGCTAGGCTAGGGGGAAGGGCACAGGCAGGACGGTGTGTGTGCCTGTTTGCATGCATCCCTCCCTCACTGCAGATTGAACACGGCTCTTAGCACGGTAAAAGACTTTCAAATACAACCACCAAAGATCCTGCTTCTGCAAACGCAGGCCAAGAGAGCAGCCTTTACAAAAATGGCAAGCGAGGACGGTTTCAGCTACCTCATGGCAGGTCAAAATGAGAAACACAGGCGGGCCCCGAACTGGACCGACGGCGAAATGAAAGCCCTCCTGTACGTGTGGGAGGACCACCACCACGAACTGAAAATGAGCAAGAGGAACGCCAAGGTTTACGAGAAGATGTCCCAGAGGTTTTACCAGCTGACCGGAGAGCAGCGATTCAAAGAGGAGATCAAGATGAAAATCACCAACATGTCATTTCAATTCAGGCGAGTGCAGCAGGTCCAAATGCTCCAATCAGAGGTATGACAGGAAACTCCAGCTGTTGGATGACTTTAAACATCTATGTATTTTTGTTTTATCTTTACAGGCGACTGAAAACCGTAGTTTGTGAAAGTGGGGAGACGCCGGACTGGCCGTATTTCAAGGCCATCGAGAAAATCCTCTCCAAGCCGCTGGATAACGGGCGGGTGAACTCTTTGGAGTTGCAGGACTCCGCTGCAGGTCCCTCCACTTCCTCCCAGTCTACAGACAACCTGGCGCCCCAGTCGGAGGAAGGGGTGATGGGATTCCTGCCAGAGTACACAGGCTCCTCAGATGAGATGGAGATCAAACAAGAGCTGGACTCTTTGAGCTCTGACAGTGAGACGCACACGCAGGGCTCCAGGTAACAGGAACTAGTGATCTATATGTATTTTTGAAGAAGAGAAACTAAATGGCAAAAAACTCACGGTTAGCCTTCAGGCGTATTTTGTCGTCTTCCTGAGCTGATGGAGTTGTCAGAGAGGGAAAGATATTTCTATGACATTATCACAAGAGATAATATCAAAGATTAAACGCCTTGATCTGATACTTTGACATGACTACAATATCATAAAACCACCTTATCACGTCACTGTATTAACAAAATAGCCTCTCCATCTCTATGACGTCTTAATAACTCGAGACTGAACTTGCAATCTCAAGTAAACCCGCTATTAGGTATAACCTCTGTAGCTCCACTTACTTTAGAGAGCGGAGCAACGTATAACTACAGCAAAAAGTTGACGTTGAGGAAAAAGGGCTTTTGAAGTTTTTAGTATTTTAGAACAAACGTCAGGGAGACACGTGAATTAGAAAACATTCAATACTAATGAAACAGGATGTATTCCTCTTCTTTGCCCTGAACTATTTCCAAGTTCATGAATATGTGATTTTTAACAGCTTAACCACAAATTCAAGAGCGTAAAAAGCTACCATTGCGGTGACTGCTCCTATGCTAAGTTACCTTTGTAGCAGGAGTAGTTTAGCTGGTTTTGATCCTCAAGGCTGCTTTCTTAATATCAAGAGATAACCAACTAAATGACTTTGATGTTAGTTAATCCAAATGTATACGTTTCAATTCCAGGAAACAGCTGGGCTAGCTGCATCTATCCTCAGCTAGCTTTCACTGGATTGGGCTCTCTTGTAGTAAACTTTGAGTTTGACACTGTTTTCTTTGAACTCACACATATGTGACATAACAAGGGGGGACAGGAGGTGCTTAGAATGATTCTCTTCAGCTAGCTTGAGCTTTCGGTAGTTGACTGTTTGGTTTGGTGTTTAGCAATGTAGCTGATAGCGATGGTAAAACCTTTACTTTGTGTCTGGTCTTAACTCAAATTTGACTTAGTTACTGCATTCTGGCTTTTGTATACATTGATACCAATTTAATTAGTTTATTCTGTATTTTTCATTACCTTTGGTCCTTAAGTTCTACGATTTCTGGCTTTTTGAGAGAGTTGCTGATGTTAACACACTGTTTTAGATTGAAGGACTAAAGGTGAGCTATTGCGTTAAGAGGTGATCTCTTACTACAAGACACTATCTGCTCTGAAAGGTCCACTCTCTGTTCTCCAGCTCTCACCCGACTTCAGCCAGGAAAAGGCATGCCAACAAGCACCTGTCCATGAAGAGAAAGAAACTGCGGGTGATGCAGGCCATGTTACAGCAACAAAAGAAGTCGAGCCGGGCCATAGAGGAGACGTGCAGGGAGGTCCGACGCGTCATGCACCAACAGAACCTTCTGCAGGTCCAGTGTCTGCAGCTGCAGGAACGCATGATGAACCTTCTTGAGAAGATGATCCAGCCTCCTTCCGCCACGTCAGCATCGTGGGGTCAGAGTGGGGTCAAAGATCCAGTGAAGCCATGAAGTGTGTGGGTTCTGGTGCACAGAGGGGGAGATCATGATCTTGCCTCACTTATAGCCTTGTTAAAGCAAGAATAACATATATTTATTATGGATTTTAGTTCAATACAGAACATGTTTAAGGTCTATAATGTTGCATATGTCAAAGTGTATCTCTTATCAGTGCCGAGAGGTACAAACTTATACTGTTACGATTTTTAAAAGTGTCATCAGCTTGAATATCATTAAGGGCATGGACCATGTTAATAACCATATTGACAAATGATGGTACTTAAAAAGCATCTAATGTTTGTCAGGCCCCAATGTGTGCTTTTATTGTAAGGATAGCTGTATCAGATCTTCTGTCGTGATAATTTGTCAAGTACCCTATTAAAATCCCTGTGGGAACAACAGTGTTGCAAAAAACCACACTTATCTTGTCACATTTTCACTGTGCCAGGATAATTACGAGTTGAAAAACTTTGATGCCGAAACAGAGCAATGTGTAGTAGCATTATGAAGCAGAAGTTGAGGCAATAATGAAGGGATTGGAAATGTTGTCAGCAAATGTCAACATAACAGGCTGCAGCCCACAGACATGTCTATTTTGTGACTCTTATTTAGCTGCAATAAAAAATATCTGACAATGTTTGAGTCCATTGACTAATTTTTTCTGTTCATATCCAGCAAATTCATATTGTACGTCGCTGTGACCACACAGACTGGCTCTCTGCCTGCACATTTGGACTGACTAATGACAAACAAATAGCGTGCAGTTTAAACATGCATGGCATTGTGTGATTAGATTAATGGCCAAATGGAGACAGAAACCGCAAAACAAATTCTGCAATTTCTAGAATATGCAAAGATGTCCAAAGGTGTGCATTTCTGCTGAATAAAACAAAAAACAGTCTGCCATTATTTATCGTCTTTCATTTTTTTTTACTACAGAGTAAATATTGACATGCAAAATACACACAAGGCATGGCCTGATAGAGTCAAAATGTTAAAGTCTTTGCCTTTCAGACTATTTTAAGAGGATTTGGAGGAACTGGGGATTAAGTTAGTTTCACCGCACAATGGACCAACTCCATGGACGTCACTGCGTCAACTGTTTGTTGAAGATGTGAAGCAAATATTCCTACCTTTGATAGTGACGTTACCCAAAACTATATATAGAAAATAAACAATTGCTCCATGACAAAGGGCATTCGCCTATTCATCAGTAATCACAATGTGACATCTTTTATGTCAAATCTTTATTAAACCCTCTTTCTTGCAAATGTGTAGGCTGCTGCACATGTGTAATATAACCATGTGACCGTTGCGCCCTTTGACCAGAGAGGTATGTTTACAGACAAGTCAAGTGCTGCTGCTCCTGTGTGGAAGACGCTGGGGGCGAACCACATGCACAGGGATTGAGACACATGGCAGTAACAGCAAAATCATATAGGTAAGACTTATAATGAGTGGGTTTTCATTCAGATATGTATGTTGGTAACTCATTAACATTTAATGTGTGTGCATTTTTTAATGTTGACGTAATAATAACAGAGTTTGTTTAAATCACACTATTTCCATATTGAAGTGGCGTTACTTATAATAATAACCTTCTATGCTTTTAAATTAGTTCTGCAAAATAAAGACTGTCAACAGTCATCAGCATCAGCCAATAGCGTCTCTCCAATCGTTTGAATATTGAACGTGACAGACGTGGTGATTGGCCAGAAACGGAGGTCACGTGCTCCAGAGACGTTACGCTGTCATGGTTACAATGAAAGACGCTGTGTGATCTCTGCCGGCAGCGAATGGTGCGCCGCGGTGCTCGCGCGCTGCCACATGGAATAACTATTGAAGCACGGCAGTGAAAGACAAATGGACCACCAAAACAAAGGACGCTCAGAGGGGAAATGTAAACAGCGTTCATATTAATCCGTGGAAGCGTTTGAGGATTTATTTTTGTTTCACTCCCGTAAAAGGTAATTTGTAAAGTTAGTCCTCGCGCAGCCTCGTTGTGGCGATAGTTTCGGATTCGAGCGTAACCTCGGTTTAAACTTTTTAACTAAATATAACTGATAAAAAATACAAAATAAAACCACTAGGCTTCGTGTTTCCGGAGTTCAACATGTTTATTTTGTGTGGTCAGCAGAGTATTTGACCATTTAAAACCGATGGTTGACCGAAACCAAAGAGTCTGGTTCTCATTTAAATGTTGCTCGTGAGCAGGGGGCCAGCTGGCTCTCTGTTTTGGGGGAGTGGGTGGAGGGGTGGATACTTTGCAAGCTGTGCTGGGCCATGAAAGCTGTCTGTGCCTTATCTCTGACAGATAATTGCTTAAAAAAGATGGATGTCAGTCTTGGTTTATAGTTTACTTTAGTACGAGTGAGAAAGAGCTGGAGCAACACCCTGCCCTTAATGTGTAAAGTGTATTTGTAATTCTTTTTTCTTTTTTTATTCATGTATAACATTTTTATTTAAACACAACCTCGTTATTATACTGTATGATCTGGAGCTGAAACAGTTAATTGGTTAGGTCGAGGTCATCACCAGTTAATGAATGAGTTACAATGTTGATGATAGTTGAAGTACAACTTAACCTGTCACAGCCTCTCAGAAGTGGACATTCTCTTTTATATCGCCTCAAATGGCTGTAAACTAAATAGCGTTGTTGTTTAGACACACAATATTGGGAAACTGTGTTTTTTTTCCACAATTTCACAAAGACCAAACTCAACTCATTGCCAAGGAATTTGGCAGATAAGAGATAATGAAAATAAGTGCTGGAGCCCTAGTGTAACGCTTCAAATGAGTAGTTCACCACGTGTCTCTGGTGATAGCTGGTGAGCAACTGAATTATTGTCTGATCCTGTGTGATAATACTTCTGTTCTCTTTTTTTTCGGGGGGTATAATTTGGCAAACAAACTGCTTTTAAAGTGTCCTGTTTTTTCCCCACTTAGGATGACAATAACACAATAGTGTTGGCAACCTGTAATTGCTTCAGTCCCCACACACTGGATCTCACAGCATCCCGACAAGAAAGATGAGGATCCAGGGGCAGCCTGAGGGCGCACGGCGGCGTCTGGATTTAAATGCGGTCGGTGAGCTGAGGGGCGTGGAGGTCACCCGTGGTCGAGCCGGATATGGTTTTACTATTTCGGGACAGAGGCCATGTCTGTTGAGCGGCATCCTGGAGGGAAGCCCTGCTGACCTGGTGGGACTCAAACAGGGGGATCACATAATGGCCATCGATGGCAACGACGTGTCCACTGCTTTGCACGAGACTGTGGTGCAGTTGATTGGCAGCTGCAAAGGAACCTTGCAGTTGGTGGTGCATGCTGCAAGCCGAATCATGGGGAACCCCATTCTTACTGATGCAAAATTTGGGATTGTCCCGAAAAGTGGTATTTTCAAAAAGGCGGGTGTTCTCCGCACTATCTCGCATGATTCAAGCAATTCCTCCTTTAACTCAAGTCCTGCTAGCAGCACCAAACAGAGGCCGGTGTCCGAGCCTGATATGTCGCAATGGTCCCAGTGGAGCGGACACCAGTGGAACTCTTTAGCTGAGCAGCGACGGGAGGAACCCTGCAGAGCCGGGGACCGAGACTCTGCGTTTACAGACACAGAAGAAGCTCATTCAGACTGGGCCATGTTCAACATGACCTTGGTGGTGGGCTATCTGAGCTCCACAGAGCTGATTTTAAATATTGCAGAATCAGATGAGGACTGTTTGAAAGCCATTCGGGAGCGAATCCGATTGTTGGGAACAGAGCAGAGTACCCACACTCTGGTGATGATGAAGATCATGTTTGACTGCATCCGACTTTGTGACGACGCAGGAGCTGTTTTGGCAGCGTTGCCTGCTGAGAACCTGGTTTTAGGGGCCGTGTGTGCTGAAGACCCACGTTTTTTATGCCTTGTCACTACTGCACATATAATCAATGGCCGTGTACCCGAGGATGGTCCTCTGCGGGCCTCCTGCCATGTTTTCTTCATCGACCCAGAGCTGGGAACTCACGAGGACCATATAGGCATTGCCGGACGCTTTGGCTTTGACTGCACTCCAGATCCAGATGCCTTGGGCTGCGTGGAATTCCCTCAGACTCCCCAAGATGTTCTTCACTTTGTCACAGTGCTGTACAGTGACATGGGGGCGGCTGTGGAGAGGCTTCGAGTTAAACTGGACATGGAGACTCAGCAGCAAGCCAAGGAGATCGGCAGCAGGGGAAAACAAGGCAGCGCCAGCAGCAATGGGGACAGTGGAATTGGAAATGCGTCCCCCCCTGAGGAGAGAGCGGACAGGGATTTCCCCTCTGCCGTCCAAAACCACCCTGGAGCCCACCTCCCCAGCTGTCCATGGGATTATCCCCGGGCTGAAGACCTCACCCCAATAAATCTCTCCAAGAGCGGGCAAAAACTGAATCCCGAGAACAGTGCCGGCACACATTCCCTTTCAGAGTCACTACCTGGCCCTGATTCTCTTCATAGCTTTTATGGAGGTCCTCCACCCAGGCTCGAGTTCCAGTTTAAGCCCCCACCGCCTCCCCTGCCTTTGAGTAAAAAAGCTAACTCCTTAGGAGACCCTCTCAGAGGTAGCCAAAGGTGGTTCTCAAAGCCAAAGTGGTCTAAGGCACTAAGCGGTGATCCTGTGCCCCCGGTGACCAACAACTGGTCCTCCAGCCTCGGTCTGAGCACCGGCACAAATAACCTGCCTCCCCCCATGAACCAGATCCCCTCAGACAGGTACTGCTCAGCAGAGGTCATGATGCTTCCCCCCCGACAGGAATGGACCAGAAGGTTTCTTGAACAAAGAGAGCAACAGCGGAAAGAATGCGGTACCAAAAATGTAAGTAGAAGACACTTTTTTTATTAAAATGTTTAGAAGCCTACAGTTAGATTGTGTGAAAAATGACAAATTCATTCCTATTTAATTTCTAGAGAAGGTAAAAACATTTAACCCATGGCTATTTTATCTTAAATCAAAACTTGATTTGTGTGTACTTTTTCGTACTGCTGAGACTTGTTTTTGCTCACTTAAACTGTATCCTTGCATATATTGTTTTTTTTAGCCATGTATAAATGAGAACTCCTTGGAAGCACAGTCATACTAAGACATCTGTTTCTGTACTTCGTTCAGGTTTAACACAGCGACACAGGAAGTATTAAATAATGAGGCGGAGTTGACTTTCCAGACACTGAGTGGCTGTTTGTAAGCCTGTTTTTGGTGGCACCTAAAATGAAATACAATACACCTTTTTCAGCAGTCAATTGGTGCAGAGTGTGAATTGAACTCAAGAAAGCACCTGTTTTAAGTCAATGATGTCATTACAACATGCCGAGAGAGGGATTTTCTTTTTAAATGTAACTGTCCTTTCTGCCCACAAGATGGCCCTGTGTATCCACACAGTCCCGTACGTGAGGAAATACATGATCTGTATGCAGAATCTCACAGTTTATTGAACTCTCTCAGCCAAGGGGATTAATGCAATCAGCCATTAGACATGTGAACATGCCGGTAGCTATAAAATAAAAATTCAGGTAATTTTGTCCAGGTAACCATACAGGGATCTCTTACTTCCCTCTATCTATTCCATAACATATTTACTCCAGCTTCTATTAAATTCCTCTTCTGTGATCATTTCCATTTCTTTTATCTCTGTTAGTTTCCAGATATTGGCAGATGGTGAATTTAACGTCCTGCCAATTCCGTGACATTAGTTTTGATGCGGCTACTAAGCGTGTTATTGCGTGTTCAAAATATATCGTTTCTGAACTGTCGTTGACACTATTTATTGGTGTGTTTTTTTTTGTGCCTTATTCAGGCAAAGCATTTAGCTGTGTTTATGAATCAGAAGCAGATTGTGTCGCGCATTAGATCAGAAAGGAGACAATCTTCCACAGGAAGCCTGCAAATTACAGGGTAGAGCCCATGTCATGCAATGGTAATTATCTGCAATTCTTCAACTCTCCATCAAACATTAGGCTCCGCCTCTCCAATCATAAGAACAGCGGTGGTTGGTGAAACTGCTTTATCCCTTCTAAAGTGATGAAAGGCAGAACACTAGGGTGGTTTTGTCTGGTCTCATATGGTGGTTTAGTTGGTGCTGTATCGTTACCTTGGAAACAGGGTTGTAGTAGTTCAGGTCCACTTCATGAGACCAATCTGCATGTTGTCAGACAGGACTGTGTGTCATTACCCCCATTATATATGAATACAGAAGCTCCGTAGAAAATCAGAGATTTCCAGAGCTTGTCACCCCTTATTGGTCATATTTGATAGTTCATCCAAGCCAGAAATGACAATACAATTGAATGTAAGGAAATTGATTTGAAATTAATTTCAGTCACTTAGTATTGTTGACTGACAAACGGTCTGTTAATTCACAATGAAATACAAAGATAATGGTGTTGAATATGCTGTCTATATTATTGTCCGTTGTGTCTTTGCTCATCTGTTACTCCTTTATTCTCACAGGGCTCCAGGTTTTGGGGTATGGGTGTTACGCGTTCCTCCAAGCGCCGCTCTTGCAAACGAATGAGCTTGGCACGATCACTGGATGACCTTGAGGTAGGTGACGCGCTTGAAATTTCTTTTTTTTTCTCTCTCATCTTTCATTTGATTTGAATCAGAACATTCATATATGTTCAGCTTTTATATTCTGCAAAAGTTTTTTTCAAAATGGAAAATCATCAGCGGTCTGCTACATTCACGTGGGCATTCAGTTGAACCCCCCCCCTTTCTCATGCTGCTCCACTTTTAGCTCTTTCTCAACCTTCCATTTCCGTTGCCTTGAACTCTGCGTTCGCTGTTCAACTAGTGGCACGGGCTGGCTCACAAAGTGGTCTTTGTGTGCACCAGAGGCGTGGTCCTGTTTGTTTGGCCTCGCTAATGAGCGCTGCTGCGCGGCGGAATATCGTGCTCACATTTTCTCATTTTGATGCCGCTAAAGGAACTCACTCGCATGAGTGCAATAGTCATGCACACTCATTCATATCCACAAGAATACACGCCAGCTGGGCCGTCCTACCTCTCGTAATTGCCCTGAAAGCACACGAGCGGACACAAAAACAAACCAAAGTGCGTTGTCTATATAGCAGGCACAGACTTACCTGCCGACCACACATATACTCATAGAAGCTCTCCTCAGACACACTTCTTTTTGTTAAATATGCATTTTAGTTTTGTTTCTTTGCTCAGAGTTGGCCAATATGCAGAGATCCCCTCACCATGTTTGTCGTGTGTTTAATTTGATTCAGTTGCTCTGGTCATGGTTTCTCAGCAGTTGCAAATTGGTTTGCATCTAAGAGCATAATTACTTCTGAGTTCACACATATCCCTACTGATGCAGCTGTTTGCTAAGCATTGTTAAAAGTTTTAAAAAACATATTTTTAAAGAACTGAGTAGCCATAATCACTTTCCTACTTTACGCTTTCTCATGTGGAACTATTTCTCACTGAACAAAACAACATTGTCTGGACAGAAAGCAGGATGCTTTCACACTTGTAGTATTGTGTTGATTTCTTCGTTACATAATGAGTTGTGCACAATGTAAAACGTGGACTTCACACACCTACTCTTTTAGGAGCTGCTACGACACCGACAGGGGGGTCTGTTATGTTTGTCTCGTATCAGCTCTCGCATGCAAAGCATTATGGGTAACATTACATGATCAAGCTCTGGCATGTTGGCTGCTGAACGAAAGGGATAAAACACAGCTGAGTGTGACTCATGCTGGTGCAGGTACTGTATATCACTGTGTTCTTTTTTTTGGGGGGGGCTACAAAAGACATCTTTTGAAGACAAATGTAAGAATGTTCATGTAAAAAAAATACAAAAATAATCCCTGAATAGAAATTTCCATTTCCACAATTGAAAACAGTCACTGTTCTGCAAACAGAGTTGTGTGCTGTTTGTTTGTGCACAAAGCCGTATCGACTGCAGTTGCTGGGAGTGAAGAGACGTAGACGTTCAATTTCCCCACAAAACAAACATGCCTCGATAAAGGTTGTCGCAATTTGTTTCTCAAAGAATCATAACCAACTGTGGAGAGTGCGCACAGTTTTCGCATATGTAACAATATAATGACAACGGTATCTCTCCCAAAAAAGTATCGATTTCAATTCTGTCCCGCGATGTCTGCAGACAAACACGCGGATGTTATACTAATCGGATTAGCCGATTTCTGGAGATGATGTCGCTCCACTTCCTGTGAGATGGCATAAAAGAAATCCGAGGGTTATGCGCTCGTGCCGCCGCCGGCTCAATAGGTATTCAGACTGCATCCAATCTTCAGGAACAGGTCATTTTACCCGGCGCAGTTTGAAGTCATGCTAGGCCACCATAGGGGAGGTTTTCACGGTTGTCGAAGGCTATTAGATCCTCACGCAGCACTTGCCCTAGGACTCTGGTTTCAAGGGCTGAGCTTCACCCCGGGGTTCATGGTCAGGGATCTGGTGGTGCACTTCTAAGAGCCCCTGCCACAGCAAACCGAAACCACTCCAATGGCATTACTAAGTGTGTCGTTAGAAAGGTCGAGCCACGCAAACGTTGGTGGTTTTACTTCAGCGACGGGTTTTGCTCTGAAGAGCCATTGCATCAGACGGGAGAGACGGCGAAGATGTTGACCTTGAATCACTCCTTGCCTCTATATATTCAGTGTGAAAGTATACGCACTCGAGGGGTTGGAATGGTTTCTGGTCTCTCTAACGTGTGTGTGTGTGTGTGTGTGTGTGTGTGTGTTGTTGTGAGGGATTTACCGAGGGACTGTTCTCACGGCAAGCTTCGCAAAGATACGTGATAAGCGCTCAGCCAGCGCATGCACCTGGACTCACAAGGACGCCGTGAGACTATTTTGGAGTTCACGATCGCCGCTCGGTGGGGGGGGGGAAAGACCCCTGCGGGTAACCCCAGTACGTGACCTCGCTGCCTGTTGCGGACGAGCCCGGAAACAATTTGGACGCGTGTGGCCACGTTGTGCGTCACAGTGGCTAGCACAGGAATGAGCAAATGTTCTTTTTTCTAACGACTGTGGCACGTAGGCTTTGCGACCCATGCACCAAGTCAGCTGCATTAATGTGGTCCCGTGCTTTTTGTTTTGGATTTGCGTCCTCCTGGTTCAGCGGAGGGGGGTTGGGGGTGGACGACGGTACAGCGCTGTGCTTCCTCCGAGTCGTCTTCCCATCTCGTGACGAAGGCTGCTTTTGATGCACGCTGAGCTTTCGTTGACACATCCCCTTATGTTGGGGCATGTCGAAGAATGTGCCGCTTTGTACCTCCCGGTCTCTTTTCCTACTAGGAGCTTGTCAAGAGCCCAGCTGCAAAGGCCGCCGTGCATCCCAGCACGCCACTCTGCCAATGCAAGCCAGTTTCTTACTCCGCGCCCCCGGGGTCACACTGCCTCTTGTCTCCTGAGGTGAAAACATCTGTTCATGTGACTTACGTCAAAGCGGGGTGTTTTATTCAGGCGAATGCCTGCTGGGAAAAAGTCTGTGCCACCTCTTCTCCTGCCCCGTGAGTGTGAAGTTTCTCCCCTCCTCTTAGGTGTGGAGACATTAGCAGCTCTTGTTTGCACGCCTGCGGGTAATGGGTCTTTCTTGTGGGCGTATAGCAAAGAACCAAGAGAAGGCATGAAGACACAGAGAGGGAAAGAGGAGGAATTTAAAGAGAAGAGAGAAAGGTAGGGAGATAGAGATAGGGAGAGAGAGAGAGAGAAAAAGAGGGAGAGGGCGGGAGGGAGAGAGAGAGAGAGAGGGAGGGAGCAGGCAGCAGTGGAAGTGAGAGGGAGCTTTTGAACTCCCAGTAGCTGTCAGGATTCCTCGGCTCTCCTGCACGCTCTCTCTCTCTCTCCCTCTCTCTCCTGCCCCCGGTTGAGCGCCGTCTCTCTGCACCGCAAACACCGCAAACACCGCACGCGCCGCCGCGGAGCACCCGGCGGATGGATCGGTCTCCACGCAGCGGGCGTGTGGAGCAGCGCTGAGGACGAGCCCGACGCACGCACACGGCGACATACATGGAGCAAACTTTGACTCTCAGCGCTGTAAGTCTTGCCAGGAAATCCCGGAGTCTGCGTGGATGTGTGGTTGTGTGTGTGTGTGTGTGTGTGTGTGTGTGTGTGTGTGTGTGTGTGTGTGTGTGTGTCTTCGCTTCTCCTCCGTCTCGCCGGCCGCGGCTCCGTCTTTGGGCTCGTTGGAGCTCCGGTTGCAGCCTGTTGAGCGGCATACAGTGGTTGGCTTGTGTGGTCCGTCGGAGGAATGTTTTGACCAGCGGCACGCACACACACACACACACACACACACGCACGCACACACGCACACACGCACACACGCACACACACGCACACTCTATATAGTGAAATGTGTCCGAGCATCTATATCGGGATGCGCGCTGACTTTAAATTAGACGCCTCACTAAAAGGTTGTTTTGTGAAGTGACCCCCCCTCCCCTCCGCCCCCCCAGATTGTACGGGCCGCTGAATGAAGTGTGTGCTTTGTTGAAGTGACCCGCTTTTTGTTGTTGCAGTCACTTTGGTGGCGTTGGGAGACGTTGGGTTCGGTGTGAGGGAAGCGGAGGTCAGGGGTCAGAGGTCAGAGGTCGGATCGAACTGAAGTCGTGCTTTCAATTCTGAGGGGATCGAACTTGAAATGGTTGCCTGTGGTTTGTTGCCTTGCCTGTGCAGGCATGTCCCCCGCTCTGATTCACCAGCCCTCTTAATCACTTTTCTCAAGAAGACGTCTCCATGGCTACCACGTGATCTTTGTGACTCATACAATATGTTTTATTCCAAGCATCCAAACCTATATTCCTCACAAGTCGAATCATGATTATTATTAATATTCCAGACGCTGCTAAATTTAGATGCCGCACTTCGTCACATGAATCCTTCCTTCTATTCTTGATGTTTTATGATTTGAGAAAGATGAGCAGGAAATGGCGTGTTCCTGGGGATTAGCTGCAGAGAGAGGCGGGGAGAACACGACACGCATCACTCGGCCGGCTCTGGAGTGTGGGTGGACGGTCGACGCTCAGGAAACGGGTCCTTAGGCTCGCGTTACCGAATGCAAAGACCAAGCAGCCCCACGTTTCCCCCGAATGTCTCCAGTGTGATTCCTTCTCTGCCTCTCTTCTCCCGCAAAAGGGTTTTTATTATTGCCATTACGTCTCTCTCCAAACCCACCGACTGGTGGAAAAACAGTATGTTAACACAACAGAACTTGAATAGAAGTTATTTAACTGTCCAGCTGCTCGGGGTTTGAATATGCAACAGCCAATAACCAGATGACCAGATGTGGCTGCGGTTGCTGAGTTTGCTGTTTGACCAAAACTGTGACCACGGAAAATACCCGCCGCCTCGGCATCTCTGGACGGAGACGCACTGCAGCTCCGTTTTGGGCCGTTGTCACACCAACGCTATGAGTTAACCGCACAAGCGCTTCATCATCCCGTGCTGATTGGCGATAGGAAAGAGTGAACCAGGACAGATGAATGTGGGACACAATTTCTTCTTGGGGGGTGATTCATTGTTTACCTTCCTCAATTTTACTATTATTATTTATCTGCGCCACTGAAGGTGAATCTACTGCCAAGGGTGTGGAGTTTACTCAACAAGGAACGGCTTTGAAAGGGCCAAAGTCTTGTATCACGTCCCTGGAAACAGTTTAGACATGTCTGGGGAACAGTGGGCCGCTCGTCGTGCTCAACTCTTTACATCACACCTGGAGCTCAGGTGACGCCACGGCGCTTTTGCTTCACGTCTGTCTTTTGAGGCATTGAGCAAGACGGCTCGTCTTGTTTGAACCCGGAGAGGATTGCGGGGAGGCTCGGAAACTGAGTGTATCTTTTTGGCCTTGTGTTGGCGCAGGTTGCCCCGTGGAACCAAGCTAAAACCATGTCTACTTTCCCACTGTGGAAGTCATAAACATGGATTGTTGGTGGCGGCCAACTTACTCTCCCCGCGATACTGTGATGTATTGGCTTGGCGCTCGACTTTGGAATTCTAAACACCAACTTTCCCTCGTGAACTATTCCTACAACATATTCATCCTGTGGTCCACGTCAAGAAATCTGTTTAGGTGGCTTGGTTATTGCATGACCTCACTGCTTTAGGTGGAGTAAACTGTGACACATTGTTCATACGTTGACCTCCACCGTGTGTCATGGCATTTCTAAAGGCAGTAGATAAAAAGGTTGCCTTGAAATGCAAATGGTGCAGCGCTGTGTGAGTTGTTTCAGCAAAAGATGACCAGCACATGTCGCACATATCGTAGAGTTTTTTAGCATTAATGTGCACTTGCCATCAAAATGCCATCCGACCGAGAGGGATGAACTCTTTTCCAGTGTCCCTCAACCAGCTCAGGTTCCCTGCATGACCAAAATGATTAACAGTGGGCTGGAAGTAAACACTTATGGCAGTCCTTTGGAGCATATAGCCTTGTGCACTTCCAGGAGGCAGATATTCATTTAAATCACCACACAACAAATGTACCCAAGCACCCAGACTTTTCAAAACACTGTGCGCTAGACTTTTGTGTCAGTTACTCTTGATGTAAAAAAAAATAAAATAAAAAAAGAACCTCACAGGACTAATTACAAGTGTCGGGTTTCAGGATGGAAAGTCCATTTCAGGTGTTTTTTTTTATGGAAGAGAAAGGGAGCCGTAACAGGGTGTGGTGGTATCTTATGCGGTTTACCCACCTCGAGCCCTCCAGGCTCATGTGAGCGCAGACGTTTCTGAATTTGAGATGGGAGGGGTCGTGGCCACTGGTTCCAGTTTCCCTCTCCGAAGTTATTCTATTAACTGTTTAGCAGTGCCTTGCAAATCAAATGTATTGTATTTGTTACTTCCATTTCCTCCAACCTAGCATTCATTTATGGCTACTCCAAACAATAACGTCATGTTTCCATGCATGCTTTTAGGCTTCACAGGGAAGCTTCTGGTAGAGCGAGCGGTGCCGTGAGCTGTACAGGTTCAGGACGAAGATCTCAAAATCAGAATTTACGTTGTCGTCATAAGTTGGGGGAAAAAACACATTCTGATGTCGGTTCAAGCGCCACGTTCCTGACGCAGTGAGAAGTAGGGCAGCGGAGGGGAAAAGGTAAACATCTTAAACCAGAGGAATGCTCGTACTCCCTGTCGGCAACACACACACACACACACACACACACACACACACGCACTCGCACACCGGCAGCACTGAACAAAATCATAGTAATGCCACTTTAATCCAGACGGGAGCAGAGCCGTACCCATCTGCCGTGGCTAACCGGTTAAAGTTGGGGAGCATCCGTAGATTACTGCTGACGAAGGGGATTAAGAGATGAAACGCGTCGCGGCGATGGCTTCTGTTTGCATGCACATCACTCGTGTCTTTAAAGACATCGAGAACAACCCATTTGTTGGCTGAGGAGATTACACTTAAAAGTCTGGACCGTTATGGCTCGACAACCGAGGGCCAGACACGTATTCACCCAGCATCTTTGTAAGGTTTGAGGGACGGTCTTTGTTAATGTATTGTATTTATAGAAAAAAATCTGAGCACTACATTTCTGTCAACGACTGAATATGTACCGGTGAGGTAATGGCAACCGTTTTGAATTGTAATTTTGCCATGCAAATCTTTTTTTTTTAAAATGTTTGGCAATAACACCGTTACACTTTGTCTAAAAATAAAAGCCGGAATGCCCAAATCACATGCTTTCCACTGCCCCCTGGTTTTTAGTGAAAATCTAATTAAGTTATTTCCCGGGAATATGTGACACCAAATTAGATCATAACTTAAGTAAAGTTGAATTACACCACTCGCATCGTTTCAAAATGATCAAATAGGAATTTCTCACATGAATATGCTGTTGTCGGAAGAGACTCAATCTATGGACATAATACAGATAGGAAATCTAAAGGGGACGCTAATTATGTTGATGTTGTTTACCATTCCTGTCCGCCGCGTATCGTTTAAGCATGCTGACCTCATCAGACCTTTGCTAATGTGATTGTGTGAGTGTCGGACAGACTCGCTGTGCCAAACAAGATGTTTCCACAGTGAACACACTGGATCCTCCTAAACCTCGGAAAATCAAACACCCGGTTGTCTGACTCCACTATCTTCACTGAGATACCGCCAGGGGTGTTTCATAATTCTCTCCCCAGACTCCTTGTTCGGTTGGGAACTAAATGTCTCCCCCGTCTTATCAGTCACCGCACCCTCGCCCCCGCTCTGCCTCGAAAAGGAAGTCGCCTCCATGTGAGGGTCTCTCCTGATGTTATTGTCAGGGAATAGTTCGTCGTCGGCCACAGATAGCAGGCCCAGATAGTTTTCCGTCTGCGCTCAAGATTGCCTGGCGGAGAACTTGACATTCAATTAGTTCGGTCTTGTGACAAGCAGCGCTCGTTTGTCGCTCTAAAGCCTGTCAAACGTTTTATGAATTGATTAAATTCAAGCGGAGGCTCAGAACTCACGTGGAACCTATTCACTTTGTGGCAGCTCTGAAGCAAGAGGTAGAAAAAAAACGCTTCTCCGGGGGGGCACGGACAGGCATTTTGGGGTTCGAAGAGTTCCAACATTGCTTCGCTCTTTGTTATGTGAGTGTAGATGGGCTCGCCTGGCTGCGGTGGACGCTCTGCCTCAGGGAGGTCAAAGGGCAAACCGGTGCCCTGTGACAGCGGCTAACTCGTGGCTGACTTTTTATTTCGATGAAACAAAATTCATCTGGTTTCCATTTAAACTGACTGGGTATTTCTTCTCTCTCTCTCTCTCTCTCTCTCTAAAGAGAGAGTGCCCCAACTGGAAACAGAAGAGGGGGAAGGCCACTGTGGTTTGGACATGGTGTTTGTGTGTGTGTGTGTGTGTGTGTGTGTGTGTGTGTGTGTGTGTGTGTGTGTGTGTGTGTGCGTGTGTGTGTGTGTGTGTTATAAAAAAGCGGTTAAGTTAATTCATTTGATTCCTTCATGCCACTGTGGCAGAGACTGAATGTATTGTCGGGCGCGTTGCCATGGCAACAGCTGTGGCGTACGGCATTCTTTCTTTCCTCCTTCTCAACCCTCTCCTCCTCCTCCTCCTCTTCCTCTCTCTTTCTGTCCAGTACCTTGTCAGATTTCTTCCTCTCCCTCCCTCCCTCCCTTTCTTCCTCTCTCTCTCTCTGACTTGTACAGACATGGTTTGCAGAGTTTTGGGTGGGGAATGTTCAGGTATGCGTTCGCACACACACACATAATTTGTCTGTGCGCTGCTTGTGTAGCAGACTAGGGAACAATGAGTCTCAAAAAGAGACTTTCCTTCAAGAGGACTTGGAACTTCAACACTGTAAGTAAACTGTGGTTTGCCCGCCGAGCCTCCTCTTCCTCCTCTGTATGAAGCCGGGAGACTCCTTTTGTTTCAGTCAGCTGCTTTTCTCATTAATCTCCCTCGTTGGTGCTTCTCTCAACCACTCAGAACAGCTGTTTGAAGCGGTTGGGACTTGCGGTTGTTTGTTTGTGGGATGCTAGAATCAGCCTTGACTTGTGTAAAAGTTTAGCAGGAGCTTTTAACATTATTTGTTTTTACCTGACTGGTGAAGTGCGGCGCAGGGTACATCTCAATCCAGTTTTTGAGGGAAGGAACATGCCTAAACAAGCCCAAAAGGTAATAGAAATCACTTTTAAAAGATCAGAAATAATAGACTTTGTGAGAGGTGGTAATGGGTGACGTTAGCATTTGTGTTAATGGAGCCTGTTTGACCGGTTAAAGTGTGCTTTTGTCGCGGCGGCTCACTTCAGAGATCACACATGAGTCTGTCTTGGTG
The DNA here is from genome assembly GCF_009769545.1 of Cyclopterus lumpus. Taxonomy (NCBI): domain Eukaryota; kingdom Metazoa; phylum Chordata; class Actinopteri; order Perciformes; family Cyclopteridae; genus Cyclopterus; species Cyclopterus lumpus. The sequence continues at coordinate 8,687,528 of NC_046983.1, read as the reverse complement.
GGATCTTCTATGTTCCTTCAGCATGTGGTGTCTCGGGGATGCCAGACTGTAAGGCGTGGGGGCTGTACCACACTAAAGCCAGGAGAGTATTTTCCCACTGGAGAGCCAAATCCGGCTCCGCTTGGAGCCAGGGTACTCGCCGGGACTGGAATTGGGATTTGGTCCATTTGGTTGATAACAGCCTCTAACGTGGACGGCTTTCAGAGGGATTCCAGCTGTGAAATGGGATCTCTGCAATTCAGCCGTATATGAACAGGATCAAAGCGGGTTCGAAGTACCGCTTAAGCACCCACGGCGGACCGGCTCGTCACCAGAGGTGTCGACAGAGGAAGGTGGACAAGAGGTGATGGTGTGCCTCCTTGCAGGGGACTTGTGGGCGAGGAAGCAATAACGAGGGGTGTGTGTGGTCTCACCCCGGCAGCCTCATTCATACACACATACAAACACCACCCCCTCGGCCAGGTGACGGTGTCAACTTTTACAACTGTGATGCTTGATCATGATGTCATTTTCTTTGCAAGTACTTGATCGAACCATACTTTTGACAATGCATTTATCTATTTAGTTTGTTTAGCTTGCCAAAAGCTTCTATCGTGTTATAATATGTATTTCTAAATGTAAATTAAATTAACAAAACAAACCGCCAGACATGAGACAACACTTGAGTTGAAAACAAAAGACTCAAAAGAATAAAACTAAAATCAATCACACAAATTTCGAGTATACAATAGAATAGAAGGAAAAAAAACAGTAGAAATAAAAACTGCAGTGGTTATGTGATTAACAGACATTCTTCCTCACCCTGGGTTGGTTGGGATACCTCCTCCTGCATACCAAGCTATACAGGCATATCTGTCATCAACATAAATCTCCTCTGACACAAGCGTGCTTTAAATGACGACATATTGCATCAAACCAAGAGGTGCATTCATTAGGATTCACCTCTCCCCACTCATATCACATGTCTGCGAATGAGAGGAAGTGGATATTTATCCTATTTGTCACCACAGAAGTCAAATCTTTCCATACGTAGGTTTTGGAAAGTAGTCTTGACTCCCAAAGAATGGAGAGTAGGAAAATACACCGAACCGTTCTCTTCAGCCTGGAGACCTTTGTTCGAAAAACCAAAGTTTGCGTCACGTCGTGTGTCATGTCGGGTCTGCTTCTTTTAAAACGAACCGCTCAATGTATATATTTAAAGTTTGAGGTTTAGCTGTTTTTAGACCCGAAGGGACAGCCAGATGGAGTGGGTGTTCTTCTCTGCTCTGTTTGGTCCTCGTCCTACCCGCCCATGATTACTGTACACATGCGAGCCGCCACAGATGGGGTGGCTTTTTGGGTGTTGACTACATCGGGGGTTTGGACTCACCAGCAGCAGAGTTGTAAAGAGGCCGTGACAGACAATTAGTGGTTTCAGCTCTGATGGAGCTTTTACATGTGGTCTCTCCCAAAATGGAACGGGGCATCACGTCAGTGCTCATGACCCACGGTCACATCCCGTGCCTTCAGACGGCCGGTAGCCCCGTCGAAGCCTCAACGGGGCCCGCCCCACAGTGCGTCTGAGCTCGTTCTTCGGCCCCGATTGATCGATCTGAAAACGGCTTATTTAAATTGACACGCGACTTTTGTTCCTTTCCATTGTTCTGTGATTGTCGCGGCGTTGCAGTCCAGTATTGTGCAATTGCACTGAAGTACAAACGGTCTGTACTGCTCACACCGAGGCACCAGCCTGGTAACAAGAGCCTTGTTCAGACGCATTATCAGCCTTCGATATTCACACTTTGAAGTGGCAGCTCAGAAAACACTCTTCTGGAAATAGTCTCCCCTTTTCAGATGAATCCTCCAACGCGCCGTGTTTTTTTGTTTTTTTTTGTTCTTGTTTTGTTCTTGTGTTCTTGGACCGAACCCTAAGCTGCGCCTCTCATGTCCTCCCCTGCAGTTAAATATATTCGCGACAGCAGCTCCACAGTTCTGGCCTTAAATCTCTCTCCATCAGCCTCACCAAATAGGATGCTAACAGGTTTTTTTAAGAGAAGCCCCAAGCTGAGGCAGGGATTTCAAACTGAAACGTTGCCACGAGGATATTTGTTGATCCATCGTAAAATCAGACGCGACTCGTGTTTTAATTCCGCATTATTCCGTGGCTATAATTACACCCAATTATGGAAACGTGCCATTTGCCTCTTTATTCACGGTCGTCTTCACATGCATAAACTCCCGATTGCTTGAATTAGCAAGTGAAAAGAGGACCATTGCGGCCAGTGAGGGCCTCTCTAGTAGCTCTGCCTTGATGAGCTCTGATCTTTGTGACTGCAGTTAGCAGGAATGCACAGCGTGTGTGTGTGTGTGTGTGTGCGTGTGTTTGTGTGTGTGAGGATAATATAAAATAAAGGGTGAGTCCTGGTGTGGAGGTGTGAACAGCTGTGTGTGGTAGAGGCCTGGGGGTCCACCCACTGACAAATTGATGGCCTTGTGTAAGGACCCAAGATTCTACTTTCCCAGTAGCACGCACACACACACTCTTACTTACAGACCACAAGGACACACAGCTCAGAGCGACTGGTGGGATGCCTGAAGAGACACTGCTATCTTCAGTTTCTTGTCTCAGCACAGGAGGTCATGAGGGCAGCCTCTCACTCATGTCTCCCTTTGTTCTCTTTCAGTCTGCTGCTTCCTCCGATGGCGGTGAGTACAATTCCTTTGTTCCTACTACTTTTAAAACACGATACCGGAAGAATCTCAATGTGATCATTTGATGTGAAGCGTGGGAAAAAAGAAAAAAAAAGAATGCCGGCCGTGTATGGGGAAACTCCTAATACTGAATTGAATCGCCAGAGAAACGGGATTGGAAGGCTTTTTCTTGCATTTTGATTTCTCGTTTTCTGCCCGACACTCAACTTTGTAGCTGCTCAAAAGAAACGCTCTCATAAAAGAGGCCCAGTGAGGAGGATGCACTGTAGGCAGCAGCATGCCTCATTAACAAAGGATGTTTGCCCAGCGTGTTTTGGGTTAACCGGGGATGGTCGTGCGCACCCTGTCTGCTCCTCCCTTTCAATGCAGTTTTTAAATAACGTTTTCTAACAGGCTGACCGAGTCTGCGGCGAGGCCCGGCATCAGACAAATGCACGGCTCTTTGCTCTCTAAAGCCATTAACCGAGCGGCACACAATGTGGTAAACACGTCTCCTAAAGCCTCCGTCCTGATGGGGACTTCCAGAGGCCCGGGGGAAACCAGCCATTTGGCCTCATCGTAAGAGAGCAAATCCCACAGAATCTCCTGCTCAACGTAAAGGCTGTGCACGTTTGAAGACTGGACTGATGCCTGAGACGGCTGATGCACGGCGTTTTTAAAGGTCACGTAGAGGCCACCTGAGTAACATTCTGAAAGACCTCACTGTTGGTGACGTCGTGTATTATTTACAGCGCTTTAATTTCGCCACAGTTGAGCTACACCTATTTGTAAAATCCACCCCACTTATAGGGGCAAAGATGCACTCTGTTAATACCCGTTGCCCGTGCCGACCAGTTGACTCTCCCCAGAATGACAACGGCAATGTGTCTGTAATATATCTCACACCGTGACCCTTTTTGTTTTTTTGTGGGTGTCTGTGGTGTTTACTGTGCCTGCTCGGCCCCACAGCTGTAAAGTGGCCATCTGCTGCCATGATTGGAGGGGCTGTGCTGGCCGAAGCCCCCCCCCCCCCACACACACACACTTTACTTGACCAGCAGCTCCCGGATCCTCACCCGCTCTCCCTCCATGTGTCCTTCCAATCATCCTCGTCTCCTCTGTTGTGTCTTCTTTTTATTCTGCTCTCTGTCCTCGCTGCCCCCTCTCGGCTCCTCTCTTACCAACCGAGTGACATCTGCTTTTTGTCGGATGCGATCAGATCTGTTATCCTTGTTCTCCACACTTCCCCCGTAACATATTTTGAACTTTTGACTTTCACTTAGTGTGTGACATTTACCGGTGGGAGGTGTAGCAATGGGTAGAGTGAAGAGCCATGAGCTTTCCTTTTAAATCCCTCGGCCTTCACTTTATAGTCTAATCCACTTTCCGTTTGCAATTATGCTCGGTGCACATATAGGGCACCTTTTAGCTCCCCTTTATGTCGAGATCCTTTTATGGCAAGTTGACTTTTATTATATTGCGGACAACTCGTATGTCATTCCCTGTACTCTGAAGTAAAGTAGTGAAAAGACTGTAGTGAGAGTTTTAGGTGTAGAAATTAACACCGTAACCCGAATCTGAGGGCAGAAATGTGCTGTTTTATCGTAGTTTCTTGCTTACACGATGTGTAGCAACAGAAGATATGTTTTGTTGGTTTTTAAGAGAATGTTTTTAAAAACTTTATATATATTTTTTTTAATGAAAGCTCTGTTTTCCTCCACGGATTCAATTAACTCAGTCTACCTTCTCAAAAGAAAAGCAAATACAAAAAAAAAAGGCCGCAGGACACACAGCAGAATCGCTCCAACGTTCCCTGTGGCTGGGATTACCCTTTCACACGTGAGCCCTCTAACCTTTTGCATTGTGCTCTCTCCGTCTTGCAGACTACAGTGGAGTCCAGTTGCAGGGATGCTGCAGCCAGAGCAGCCTGAACAGTAATGGCAGTCTCCCAGGAGCAGGCAGCCTTCGAGGGGTTTCGGAGCAGCGTGTGGCCAGCTGGGCCGCCTGCTTCGAACGCCTCCTCCAGGATCCAGTGGGTGTGCGCTACTTCTCGGTAAGAAAACGAAGAAAAGTTTTTCCCGAAATAGATTTAATCCTGTTTTACTAACCAGCCAAAAGTGGTTGTCAAAACCTGCAGCGTGAAGTGTCTCGGTGCCTCAGATTACCAGAGCAAAACTAAAGTGGGCGAGCGGCAGTAGACTGCGTCTGATTTTTATTGATTCTGCTTATTCATTTGGTTTCTTGTTGAAGCCTGGTTGTGATTCGAGTACTTTGTTATCTTGATTACTGTGAACCTCCACACATAAAACACTCTCTTTTTGGTTATTGTATCAAGACATTTCTCCACACGTATATACATGCACACATATACAGTATATGAAATGAAGAGGAATCTTCTTTTGCTTTCTGTAGGAATGTGGATTTTTCAGATCCTTTTGGTTCGCATGTTCCACATTTTATCTGAAGCACACTGGTCTTGGTCCTGACCCGGTTAAGCCTGGCTTTGGTCTTTGTCTTGACTTGGTCCTGGTTTAGTTTAGTCCTTGACTAGATTATCTTCCTCTTGTGAATTTAATCATTTCAACGCATCATTACTTTTTTGTTGAGTCAACCTTCTTTTTTTTTTCTCATTGCCAGACTTTGGAGAGTTGACCGAATTTTTAAAAAGCACATATTTAAACAAATCCTAGGTTTATTTTGGAACCGGTTCTCGATGTCCAACCTCTCCGAGCACGGGCACCTTATTTATGTTACCTCCCACATAAAAGATGTGTCTTTTGAATTGAGCCCACAACACGTTCAAGAACGCTCGACATTGAGTTACGGCGTCCCAGAACCACCTCGCTCCTCACCTTCCCTCAGAGCTGCGCTGTGCGCCCACACTCTCCCTCGCCTACACCTTGCACCAGTCTTGTTCACAGCATCACACTCGATCATTTCTGCCCTCACTACTGGCCTCAACAATTGCACTGGAGCGACGAGAAGGAATGAGCTTGAGATCATAGAGAAACTCTCGTACTGTGTCTGTCTCCACAGGAATTTCTCAAGAAAGAATTCAGTGAGGAGAATATCTTGTTCTGGCAGGCCTGCGAATACTACAGTCATGTCCCTGCAGCTGATAAAAAGCAGGTAAGTCCACAGTACGAGTGAGGGCCATTGCTACAAAACATATACGCTGATACCTATTTGTATAATATCCACGTCAATAAAACAGTCAAACCTGACCAATCCAATTTGAAAATATCAAGTACATTTTCCTTTCCTCAGTTTGTTGTATTTGAAGGTCTTCTATGGGGTAGATACAACTAATTAACATAACTTTGTGTACCTGCATATGTAGAATTTGCACGTTTTTGATTCTCCGTTAGTACGACAGTTATATAGTCACAAATGGTCAATCCACATTAAATGACATCTGGATGCTTCTAGGATTTGTGTGTAAAATACATCAATGAAAGAGTACATAAGAAGACACGTGGCGACTAAAAAACGACTAAAAAACAAAAAAAACATTTGTTCTTAAAATTCTCCGTCATCCAACCTCTGTGCTGCAGTTGTCCCAGAGAGCTGGAGAGATCTACAACAGCTTCCTGTCCAGCAAGGCCACAATGCCCATCAACATCGACAGCCAGGCCCAGCTGGCGGACGACGTCCTCACCTCCCCGCGGCCCGACATGTTCAAGACGCAGCAGCTACAGGTATCAGCAGTTCTAGCTCATCTCTTAATGAAATACCTTTGTGTCTTTGGTTAATTTAGACTTTCAAATGTACACTGTTGAATTTCTAATTTATTTGTATAGCCCAATCTCACAAATTTGCCTCAGAGGGCTTTACAGTCTGTACGACATACACGCATGTTCGGTTGCTCCGTATGAACACTGAAGATCGAGACATTTGTCTTGACGGGGGGGGTTGTTCTCATCTAGCCTTTAGTCACTGTGCGCGAGCATATTGGGTTTTTTCGATGGCCATCTGGGTTTGTTTACGAAAGGACTCTGAGCCTTTACAAGAGCGATAAACACAAAGTGGCATACACCCACGGAGAATCTCGCGCTTACTGTACACACTGACACATCGACATGCAGTCAGAGATCTGTGTATTTTCAGCCTGCACACGAGCGTGATGATATGCTAACTGTTAAGATCTGCCATGGCATCAACTGTAACCATATGTTAACACTAGTCGTTTCTTCTCTCTTGTTTCTGTCAATGTGTCATTTTCTCTTCCTCACTCCCTTATTTTGAGCCTGACGTGCCTCTTTTGTGTATCTCACCTCTCCCTCCCCATCACTTTCATTGTGTTTTGTTTAACTTACCAACACCCACTCTTTACATCTTCAGATCTTCAACCTGATGAAGTTTGACAGTTATTCCCGATTCCTCAAGTCCTCCCTTTACCAAGAGTGCATGTGTGCCGAGGTGGATGGCCGATCCCTGCCGGACCCCTACCAGATTCCCTGCAGTCCGGCGCCCTCGAAGCACAGTGCCAGCTCTGACCGCTCTGCGCTCTCCACTCCCAAAAAGGTGCCACTATTGCTTCATGACCGCGTCGAAGCCGCTCGTCGTGGAAACACAACGCTGCGGGCATCGCTCATCACGTCAGTACGAGCGATGCCAATCTTTGTTTTTTTTTTTGTTCTCCAACCAACAGGAGGCCAGAAAGCAGAGGCCGGGGAGGTCACTGAATGAAGACAGCAGGGACGAGAGCGCTGACAAGAAACGGGGCATCTTCTTCTCGTGGTCACGCAACAGGAGCTTTGGGAAGGGTCCGAAGAAGAAAGACATAGCCGACATTAACCTCGGTAAGAATTTGATGTTGTCTGGTTACAGTTTTAGGCTTTTGCAAGACACAAACTTCCAAAGTGCTGATGTGTCCTTGAACAAGACACCAAAATCGCAGCTCCAGGGTTGCCATGAACTCTAGAGGCACGTAGGAACACAGCTGCTCCGCAGTCCTCAAAGTATTCCAAACACACCGGAGAGAGTTAGAGGCCAATGTTTTAAAGGTGGCAAAATACCAACATGAGGTTGATATGATATTGATTCTGAAAATCTTCGTTTGAGAATCTTACTGTTATAATGTCAAATTATAGCTTCTTATGTTAAATTATGTGTCTTATTTTCAAGGCTCCAATTGTGTCTTTTTCTGATTTTTTTTTCTTTTACACTTTCAAGCTTTGTAGAATATATAAATAACCATTCCTCATTTATTGTTTGTAAATATTCTCTGAAAGTAGTCATTCTGGTCTACATAACATTGCAGATAGCACAGCTTGGCCACCATCTTAATTATCTCCATTTCAATCGTGTGATTTCTTCCTAAATTGAACCTACTTTCACACCGGTGCGTCAACCTAAATGTCTCAGCTGCACCATCATTTAATGAAACACCTATCGCAACTATCTTCTGTGACGACTTTCACTTTTTTTGGCCTGTGAAGATTTTATGGTGTCAAACAACGATCACAAGTCAGCTTGTCGCTGTCTTGGTGTTACATATTGTGAGTCCTTCAATGCTGATGTCTCTTATCTGCATGTATTCATCATCCTCTGTGCGGTTTTGTGCAGATTACTGGGGCAGTAATGGGCGGAGGGAGTCCCAGGGCTCCTTGTCGTCTGGTACCAGTGTGGAGATGGCCACTTCCTGCTCCGCTGGCAAGATTGAGGTAAGATTCCTCTGGACAGATCACCATGGCAACACAGAGCCCTGTGTCTGGTGAAGCCATCGTAACAAGCCACAGTTGTTTTTATCTTTTACTGGTCACTTGTTTGTTTATAGATGGCATAAATGAGAGTACAAAAATAAATAAAACGAGCTATAATTTCAACCAAAACTATGTATCGTTGACACTTTAAAAGCCATAATCCAGATCTATACTCTTTTTTTTCTTTTTTTCTTCAAATCTTGTGTAGTCTGATAATCGCCACTCCGTATGGGAGCGTTCGCCCAAACATTGCAGCGTGGTGCTGCCCAACGGTTCCTGCCCTTCAATCAGCCTTCGGCCTGGTGCCTCCATAAGGGAAGTCCTCCAAGAGCTCTGTCAGAGCATTAGCATCAACATCGCTGCTGTTGACCTCTTCCTGGTGGGAGGGGAGAAGGTGAGGGAGGAAAACAAACCGACAACAAACTACTGACGATTGCTAAAAAACATCTGCTGCTAATAGATCAGAGAGCAGAGCACTGCTGCACGCTCCTCTGTAATTAATTGACTCAACCCTCTGTTATAAATCTGTTATAAATCAAACCTGGGTAAATACTGCACGACTACACTCAACATTTACACGCTCTTTATTTTGCAAGGAGTCGTTGTGAGAACTGTAAAAAGAGGAATTTCAACCAAAGTCAATTGAAAAGATTTCCAAGGATTAAAGTGTATGTGTACAGTCTTTTTGTTGTTGTTGTTGCTGGAGCTTTATGTGTTGCTAATGGCTAGTTTAATTGTGTTCCTCATAGCCTTTGGTGCTGGACCAAGACTGCCTGACCCTCAGCTCTCGAGAGTTGAGAGTGGAGAAGCGGACTTTGTTTAGGTATGAATAATGAATCAAAGTTTCACATATTAACATATTCTGTCTACGCTTTCATGTCTGTGCTGACATTTACTTGTGCTCTCTTCCGGCTCCTAGATTGGACCTGGTACCCATTAACCGCTCCGTGGGGCTTAAAGCCAAACCTACCAAACCGGTCACTGAGGTCCTGCGCCCCGTGGTGGCCAAATACGGCCTCCACCTCAGTGATCTTGTGGCCAAAGTAGTAAGTCATCCCCGGTGGCTACAATGGCCTTAATCTTTTTAAAGCTTGTGTGTGTACAGGGAGCAGCCTGTGTAGTGTGTGACAGTGCCACAGGGTGGAGTATCATGGTTAGGGGAGGGAAGCGACCGCATCCTTTTCCATCTCCACACGATGGTTAGCTCTCTGACTCAGCCCAGCCTCCGAAGATGGAGCACCAGGGCTATAATTAAGAATGACGACACCCTTTAAACATGCCAACTCCTCCCCTAAACCCCTGAAAGAAGATTTATTTTCGTCCTGTGGGTTTTTTAGGCATTATAACTGTATTATACAGTAGTCCAGAGCTAAAGAATAGTTCATACATTAAATAAGGGCACGTGAAGTCAAATATCAGCCTTGTGCTCAACATGCTAAGAGAAAATATTCCGTATTTTTAGATTTCTCCACAACAGGTGAAGATTGACCAATCACATTGTGTTTTGTTTCAGAGCGGAGAAACTGAGCCTTTGGACCTGGGCGCCCCCATATCGAGCTTGGATGGCCTTCGAGTTGTTTTGGAGCGGATCGACCCAGCTTCAGGGAAAGGTGAGACCATCAAACACACTGTAGCACAATATCATTACTAAATATTACAAACTTGGATACATTTTAAATGGAACTTGTAAACATCAGTTTCTTCCCTTATGTATAAAATGCCCTCTCTTTTCTTGTCTCATTCTCTCCTCCATTCATTCTCATTTATTTTCTTGTACATCTCTCTGTCTTTCTTTCAAATAGACAAATCTAAAGCCTCCTCCCTAAAAAACCACCCTCCAAGTCGAAGTTTTTCTGCCACAGTAAGTACTTGCTACATCTTTGCTCTCATATATGTGGCTTACGGTCCCCGGTGTGGTGTTTTGTCCCTTTTCAACTGCTGCGCTGCCTATGCAACATTCAGTGTCATTCATTAGTGGCCCACATTCAACTTTATTAACAATGTACACGCTTTGACACGCTTTAAGTTGGTGGGTTCCTGTTTTGTTTGTATTTCTTGCCCTAACACTGCCTGTGGCTGACTCACTCGCTCACTTTCCATGCTTATTGCACCGTACGGAGGCAGATAGCACTCGCGGCCTAGCGAGGTCCGTAAAGACACAGAGAGCCGGCAGATGGACGAGGCTCATCTATACATGAGGTGTCAGTAAATCCGGACACTCTGCTCACTAGGGTGCTTGGCAGCTCATGCTTAGCCTCCCCTTTATGACTCCTCCCCCGCTCCCCCATCCCCTAACAGAGTCCATTGTTATTGTTGCATCTGCAGGGAGATGAGAGGTCAACACCAAAGGACTTTTCTCTGAGAGCAAGTGGACCAGACTCAGCACTCCCAGGGGAAAAGAGAAAACAGAAAAAGATTAATATAGATGAAGCTGAAGGTAAATCCCTCTTGTCCTTCTTTCTCTTTCTCTCTTTGACTCGTTGGTGGATTTCTTAGCTTTGCTTTGCTTTGCCTCGGGACTAACCGATATATCTTTTGCAGCTCTGGAGGGTTATTTTCTCTGTCAGGTGTGAGGCTGCTACGCTGAACGTTAACCCTCAACTCCGTTTAAGTGAGGAAACTTGTTTGAACTCTTTTGTTGCAGAATTCTTTGAGCTGCTGAGCCGGGCGCAGAGCACCCGAGTCAACGACCAGCGCGGACTCCTGAGCAAAGAAGACCTGGTGCTTCCCGACTTCCTGCGCCTGACTCCACCCACCTCCTCCTGCTCCGTCTCCTCTAACCTGGCCTGCTCCACCCCCGACTGCCTGAAACCGAGCCGGGAGAACGGCGTCTCCTCGCGGGTGTCCCTCACCGCCAGCCTTCGTTCGGAGAGCCTGGACTCCTCCCTCAGCTCCAGTGCCAACGGACACTCTGGGAACAGGCGGTGCCTGATGCCCCCTCCTCGCCACCCAACTTTTGGCACCCATCTCTCCCCCATCCCCCGGCCCTTGGACACCCGGCCGATCCTCCGCACCGTCGAGGAGGACGCCCACAACGACCTGACTCTGGTGGGGGAGGGCGACATCAGCAGCCCCAACAGCACCCTGCTGCCTCCGTCGCCGTCCGTCGTGCCGTCCTTCGACAGCAGCCTGCCTGAAGCCAACTTCACCCCGCCACCACCCTGCCCTCCATCTCAAGGCGTAGGTGGGGAGGGAAAGTCCAGTTCAGGTACTTCTACAGTGTAACCAGCCAGTGCTCCGTGTGTTTGCGTGTGTGTGGTATGTGCATGTGTGCGCTCTCCCCCCCCCCCGGTGGTTTACACCCGACCACCTTCATGATTAAACTCCCTCTACACTGACTCTGATGCACTTTAATGACAAATTGATCCTGACTCTCTCTCAGTTTGCCATTCATTTAAACTGATTTGTTTTATTATACTTCGCAAAGCATGTGTGTGATTGATCATAATTACACTCGGATCGTCTTGTAAATAGCGATGTGTATATTTTTGTTGAGTAGATAACGTTTATTTGGATGTCACTTCCCACGCCACAAATTGTTGGGTTTTACGCCACATGACCGGGATTATTAGTTCACTCCAGTTAGATATTCAGTTTATTTTGTAGTTTGGCGTTCATGAGAATGCAGGTGTAACTGATTGCAGAGCTTGTGAATACGAACAATATATGCACAGTGCATACAGATTAATTCTCAATATTTGACAGTGCTGTAGTCAGTGAATTCAGAACGACTGAGAGTGATGCGATTAGCCGCTGTGCTTCCTGGCATATGGGTTCATTATGTGCAATTAGAAAACGTCGTAGCAAACCAGACCCATAGAATTGTTTTACAGTGTTGGACCTGCGACTGCGAAACCGTCAGTACAATATAAATACTGTATTCCTCTCCATCCCACCACCTCGAGTTAAGAGCAATTCAACATTGTCAAAAAGCTTCTTTTTTTTTTTTTTTTTGTATCTCTCTCAAACCTGTGAGTCAGCAAATTGAGCAATGACACAAATAATTAGTCACTGGAGGACAAGTGCTCCTTCGCTCAGGTGACATTGTTGAATTGCTTGTCATTCTCTATGTGGGTCATTCACTCCCTCTCTAGATGCCTGTTGTAGATAATCACTGCCAATAAACTCTGTACCTGTGATTGAGTAGATCTAATAAATGTTAGAATTTGAAATCACTCTCGTCTGTCTTTTTACATGTTTGTGAGCTCAGTTTTTCTTCCTCCGCCGCCGCCACCTCTCCTCCGCATGCCTCCTCCCCTTCTCCCTCAGCGCTGTCTCATTTTTGTCTTGTGGCTTCCTCCTCTCATCAGCTCCCACTCCTTTGTGTACTTGTGTGTGTGTGTGTGTGTGTGTGTCTGTGTGTGTGTGTGTGCTCGTTCCAGGGTGTCGCCGCTCGCCGTGTGTGTTCTGCTCAGATTGCTCAGTGCGGCGTTGTTAAAACACAGCTCGGTCCGCCTGCTTGGTGTATTGTGATTTGACGGCGGGGGTCACCGCTCTCTTGTGTGTCGCCTCAGCCGTGGCATTGTGGGTCTTTTTGAGTCCGCCCTCTTTCAAACTTGTGTTTTCGAAGCGTGACGTCTTTTCGGTGTTGACTCGTGTGTGAAGTGCCTCTCCTGCAGATGGATTTAATTTTCTATTTCCCCCTCCATGTCATTTCCCCCACTCTGACATAAGGTAAACACTCAAGTGGTGAATTGATTTGTAATGGTGATGGGATTTTTGTTCTACACTGGACATTTTCAGAGTTGCCAGGAATATATATATATATATATATATATATATATATATATATATATATATATATATATATATATATATCAACTACGGCCAAAAGCTTTCGGTTTTCAGATATCCAATCAGAGGCAACGTGCTTTTGGATTATTGGCTTTAACGAAAATGCCAGGAAACCTTCTTTGAAACCTTGTGAACTCTACAGAAGCAGAACATAATCCCGCTCTACATGTTTTTCAACCACACAGCTGACGAGTCTTTCACTCAAAGCCCTTCATCGAAGGAGCACGTGTGCGCTCACCACCTTTTTATATTGATAGCAAGGTTTTAATGTAAGGTACATACCTTACTTTAAAGCCTACGACACGATGAGGAAGGAATCAAAGCTTCCTCCACAGACTCGCTTCTCTTTTCTGGTTGCTAAGTGCATCTGCCTGATGTATCCCACCACTGGGCGCCATGGTAACCTTATCCATGAGTTGACTGAGCTACAGATAGAAACTGTTGCTGCTGGTTTTCATCCATCTCCCAGCCTCTCTCCCTCTCTCCCACCAGCTAAAATAGAAACAGCTATGATTCAGGCCTCTATCTCTGTTTGTCACCACGTTGAGGCTTGAAGCTGTGAGCGGTCTGCAAACATGGATATACGCAAGCAAGTTAACACGCCTCCACTTTTTAGAGACTTTATGAAGTTGTTACTTTTGAATTCTGGTGGAAAGTCATGCTCACAGGCTTAATAATGTGTTCAAGAAACAAACACCCACGGAGTAAGTCAAAGGCTACCAGTCCACGCATGTAAACAATGGTTCAGTAGCAATTATGCTCTTTTACTTTGGTCAATCTGCTGGATTTCAGCAGTTGCAGACGTCCCTCTCCTGTTTATCGCTGTAAAACTGACGCCCTCTGCTGTTCCAAGGGAATAAATAATGACCTGCTCAACATGTTCATCAGACACCGCTGCCACTATGCCATGAATAATAAAGTACTATAGAAGGGCAGAGGACAAAGTGCGGATGAATCTTCTTCATATGAAGTTATGTTGCTTAGAGAAATAACCACATTTGTTTTTAATACTGAGACTTTATTGTTTCCTCTGAATGTACTGCAAAGTCACCAAACTATACAAATTCATAAATATCTTTATAGATTTATTTTTAGGGGGTACAGTTACTTTTGTACTAAAACATCAAGTTTCAAGTTTCAAAGTTTTATTTGCCATTTGTGCCTAGAACCAATAGTCCGAGTCAGTTCAGAAATACCACTATAATAAGAGAAAAAATACAAAATATAAAAGTAATGTGTAATGTATTCCCTAACTAGACTGTTCATATCAAGAACTGCTGCCCTGTTGTCACCAGATCATTTCCTAATCAAGCTGTCATCGCTTCTTGGCCAGCAGGCCGGGTGGTGGGGATACGGACGCCCACTAGAGGGCGACATCACACAGTGTAATGACTGATTTAGTGATAAATATGATGAAGTTATGGTAGAAATGACATTCAGAGTCAGACGTTTTAATTCAGAGGAAAGGTTTGGCCCATACGAGAAGATCAAAGGATTCCTGGGAGTAAATGGGACATCCACTCTCAGACTGTATTGACTCCGCGGTACACCTGACCTCGGGGGCCACGTGGCTGTTTCCCTTCAGGCCCGTTTCCTCCTTGTGTCTCTGTGTCGGCTCTCAAAGCTGGCAGCCTCTGACCCGGGGTCAGCCTTACCATCCAGCTGGAGGCTCGATGCAGATCTTTGGCAGTCGTCCTCAGTGAGGACTGTTTGCTGGGTCCGTTCCAGTCTGGCTGATCTGTGTCAGCTGACGAAGACTCCCCACAGGAGACATGGTGACACGGCGGCGTGAGCACCCGTTGGACAGGGAGAAAGTGTTTGAGATGAGTTTTGGGTAAATAATGTAGAGAAAGCGAGGTGTGCAGATTGATCCATAGAATTAAAAAAAAAAAAAAAATCTCATTGGAGTTTCCCATCTTTCAGACACACAGGGGCATTTATTGTAAATATAACTAGTGGCTTAATTGTTAATAATAATAATTCTTTATTAATCCCACAGTGGGGAAATTCTACTCTGCATTTAACCCATCCCTAATAACTAAGGAGTAGGTTTGTATCTTTGTTTGTACTTTAATATTTAGCTTTTTCTTAAAAAAGAATATATATATATACACATTTATGACGTTGAAAGTACACGTATTGTTTTTAGTTTGACCAATCCTAATCCTTTATCGCAGCGCGTCATCGAGCCACTCTGCATACCAGCATCAAAACATCACATCCTGCGGGAAACCCCTATTCTATTAAATTCTCATCAACGACCACGACCTCGACTGCCAAACACGCGTCGGGATCGTGTCCTCGAACTTCAGACAAGACCTGAGGCGGTTGCTGCATGAAAAGTCCTCGGACTATGGTTCGGGATCTGCACCCACGCCGTTCAAGTTGTTGCAGTTGGGCTGAGGGTCCGTGTAAGGTCAGCTGTTGGAGCTCACAGGCTGTGTTTACATCTGAACTGCACGGCAGTGAATCACGGTCGGCAGAGATAGGAGAGTCTGTGTGTTGAAGTTGTGTGTTTGTGTCAGCCGGGCCTCTGTGTTTAGAGTGTGAGGGGCCACAGGGTTCACATGAGGATGGGAGAGTTCATCAGGCCTGCATCCCAGAAACTCTGCTTGGTACCCGCATGAGAGATGGGGGGAGGGGGTGGCCTCATGCCCAACACATGTGGGTTTAAGGTTTTATTAACGTGTGTCTGATGAGGTCATGCAGCCCTGAATTGTTAAAAAAAAGAAGGAAAAAAAGCACAAGTGGTAATGTTGAAATAAACCGCATGTGACAACAAGTCTATGAAATAATACATTTAATCCTGTCGCCATTTTCTTCAGTTCTTTCCCACGATTGGCCAAGCGAGTTTGAGCTGAAGAAGTTATGTCATTGTTGTTTCTCCTTCTTGACAACAGCTGGATTACACAGCTGATGCAGTTGTCAGTTTACACACACATGTTAAACTGATGTGTTCATTTGAGTTGAAATGCATGTGCATCCGCGTCATGGGGGACGGTTTCCATCCCTTAGACCCTCTGAAGTCTCACAGTCGTGCTGAGCATCTGGTCGTCATGCATTCTAACGGGCAGCACGCAGGTTCACGTGAGTCAAAGCTGCACAGAGATGGGGAAACATGTTTAGCATTTATATTTAGTCACCATTGTATATAAAAAACAATATATTTGACACAAAGTTGTAATATGAAGATGGGTTTGTCTGTTTTAATTTGCTCATTTAAAGCTGCCGTCATCAATATATTTCTATAAACAATGGATTTAATTACGACGTGGCATGTTAAAGGGATAGCTATAATATTTAAATGGACCACGGCAATCCATGCATCGACCGGTCTTAAATCTTCCATGTGCGTCTCTATCTCCCGTGCACAGAGAAAGGGACGAAGCCCAACGCTGACACCAAAGCGCCCGCCGACAGAGCCGAAGCTGCACCGGCGGTCCAGGAGGTGATGGATGTGGAGGGGGTTCATCTAGAGGAGGCGACACCCGGACCATCGCGGGGAGAGGACTCCGAGCTCAGCCTGAGCTTCCAGGGCTACGTCGCTGAGCTGCGGCAGTGCCAGAGCAAGCTGAGGAATACCCAGATGCCCCAGAACGGCCGCAACGCACCAGAGGGCAAGGACTGCAAGGCTGACCTTTACAAGGCCACAATTGTCTGAAGGGAAACACTGCTGCACTTTTTAAGCCTGAGGCACTGTCTTTCGAAAGGGAATTAGTTTAACGATGGGCTGCATGTACACTCCAAAAAAAAAAAAAATCAATATTACAGTGATAGATATTGTATATTTGTTACGATTTCTGGCGTCTTGTTGATTTTTAGTACTGGTTGTGATATTTGGACAGTGATATGTTTTTGTTATGGTTTAGTTTAATGATAGGGTGCATTAAGAGCCATGTTGGAGCAAGGACAACCATGGAAGAAGCCGGAAATGAACTTTTGGGTACTTTTTTTTTTAAGTAGAGCATACATTGCAAATAGTTTATACGTTGTAATCAATGGGTTTATTACAAGTCTTTACTTTCTAATAAACCATCTAAATGAATTTAGAGCGAACAATTCGTCAAGCCAAGGGATGAACCATTAATTAAGCTATTTATTACAACTAGTATAAAGACTTTATTAAGTGTGATCAAAAAAATCTTGATTCAATGTCCACCTACTAGCTTGTCAAGCTCGTTTTCTGCTGAGGAAGTCTGTGACATGCAGTTGAAAGCGCAAAAAAAAGAAGAAAAAAGCTAGTAAACCTTGAGTTTGAATTTATTTGTCAAACTACTGTTTTACCGGGTTAGAAAGTTGTACCCACTTTTGTTGGACCATATATGCTGGACAGGACTCAAAAGGGAGGCAAATGACACTTTTAATGCATATTTGAATATTTCCTCTATATCATTCCTTTGTTTTGAACATGACCGTAGCTTTTGTGGCCTGTACTTCCTGCTTCTGTGGTCTTGAGGTTGTTCACAACGATTAAAAAGCTTTGATGGCTGTATTTCCAACAACACTGACTCTCTTCTCTTTTGTACGTGATTAATTCTGGTATTTATGACACTAGGGAAATCCTCACCATCCCATCCTAACCTCTAGCCCCCCGAAGACTTGAAATAACTTCTTTGTTTTAGTTCATAGCTCCCCAAGTCTTACGCAAGACATTCACAGCTCCGAATTCTCCTACTTGCTAAATGTGTTTGCCAAGTTAGTCATAATTGTCAATAATTAATGGAAAGACTGTGGTTGTCTTAGTTGAACAATTTCCCTTTTGGGAAACAAGCTACCTTCTTCACCTGGGGATGTGTTGCCAATGTGGACCTGCGGTGCAGTCGTCCAGCCTCCTCTTTGTATTTTTAGCTCAGCATCTGGAGAGATTACTGCAGCTGGTGGAAATGATAAATTAGACTCTTTGGGACTGGGGAGTTTGTCTTGACACAGCATGTTGCTGCCGGAATGCTGACAACACGTGGGGCAAATAAGAGGGTTGGGCTCTTTCATACTTCACTCCCCACTGTCTTCACTGAATTCTTCATAAGAACCTCCTCTCCACCCCCAACAAGGATTAATCTGACCCTAAAGGTATCGCCCAGTGGGTGCTTCCACGTCTAGACTGTTTCTGTGCCAGCTCCCACCACGTGTAGTGGGAGAGAGCAACTTCAACCAGTTTGAGGACCACAAGAAGAACAAATCCCAACTTTTAACATCTCTTGTTGTGACATAAGCTACTTTTGCCCCTGACAGGTCGTTCCGGTTACCAGCAGTGAATCACAACGTTATACAACCACGTTTAAAGTTAGTTACTAACGTTAGTGATTGATTTCAGTATTTAAACGGTTATGTATTTCTTTTATATTAGCTCGATCCTCTGTCATGAAGTGGTATTTAATGTCACGCTAGTGTAAATGTTATAAACCCGTAAATTACTGTGTTATGTTTTATACAAACATCTGTATCAATTTTTTTTTTAAAGATACCACACAACAACAACAGCAGCCAGAAGTTACAGCTTGAAACAATGTAAAAGTTGATATATTATGTGGCAAAAAAAAAAAAAAAGTAACGTGAACGACGCCGGATTAGCGCGTGAACGTTACACGGCCCCCGGACGGCAGGAAGGAGGGAACCTGGTCCTTTTGGTCCTCTCTCGATGACTCCCGACCGTAACGAGCGTGGGCGTCAGCGGGGAAGGTGCAGAGGGAACACCAGCCGGGATACGGGATGCCTCAGAGGTCGACGAGCCTCATGACGCAACGGGTTTACTCAATCCGGCTCCAAGTTGTGAGGGACAGGATAATACTTGCAGGGTTTCCCACGTTCTCTATGACCAAAAGCAGGCTGAGGACTCGGGAACTCACTGCTATAACGTGACAGGCAACACCTGGAAACCAGCTCCTCCGGACACCGGGGACCAACGGGACGCGAACCTCCATGATGGGATACTTCATGCTACTTTTTCTACCTTGTGTTTTCAGTACACGGGCGGTAAGTTTGAACTATCCTGCGCAACCCTTGCGCGTCTTTTTTATTTTCTTCTTCTTCTTCTTCTTCTTCTTCTTCTTCTTCTAATTCTTCTTCTTCTTCTTCTTCTTCTTCTTCTTCTTCTTCTTCTTCTTCTTCTTCTTCTTCTTCTTCTTCTTCTTCTTCTTCTTCTTCTTCTTCTTCTTCTTCTTCTTCTTCTTCTTCTTCTTCTTCTTCTTCTTCTTCTTCTTCTTCTTCTTCTTCTTCTTCTTCTTCTTCTTCTTCTTCTTCTTCTTCTTCTTCTTCTTGTGAAATCCATTTTTGCGTGCGCTAAAAGCAAAAACACGTGCACTAACTGATCTTCCCTTGATTCCAGCGCATATTGGTCCCGTCGTATGAAAGAGTCATCTCCAAAGAGCCGTTCAGGGAGAGCCGGAAAGGTAAGTTTTACCTCAGGTATATGTTTGATTTAGGGGAGAAAAGGATGGGGGGGGGGGGGGGGGGGTAGTGCTTTCATAGGTCTGTCTCTGTACACTTAAACGACACATCTATCTAATAACACACCATGTGTGTTAGCTTTGTTCATATTCTGTTAGATTTTAGGTGATGTTATTGTACTTTGTTTATTGGTATGCACAAATGATAAATGTGTGTGGAGACACACATGGCACCACACCTTGTCTGAGTGTCATGATGTGGCTGTTCAACAAGAGGCTGGTGGGTTTAGTGTCCTCAGATCAGAGCTTTGTACAAAGTCAAAGGAGTCTTTTGTGTGTGAGGTGCAGGGGGAAACGGCACCTCACACGTGTGCTGTTTGCACATCTGTGTTCATTGGAAATCAATAACAAGCTGCTTCTTTTTGTTGTTGTTTCTTCTTCTCTGCTGCCAGTTTTTACTACATCGGACAAAGAATGTAAATTCCCATTTCGTCAGGGTGGAAGGATTCATCATCACTGCCTCACCATCCTCTCCTCAAAACCATGGTGAGTCCGTTATTCGCCAAGCCCATCCGGCTCCGCTGTTTTGGTTACACAAACAACCACTAATGTGCGTGCAGTCACACAAAGTTACCACACACTTGACCTCAGGCAAATCTCAACACAAGTGCTGCGTCATCATATTTGGTTACATTCAGACAACACGCTCATAAGCTACACACCTTGTCTACGTCTCTGTGGCACACCGACCGCAGGTGTTACGTCACGGGCGTTTGTACGAATGACTTGTCCTCAAGTTGGGATGACCTCAAAATGAACAAAAACACCGCTATTTCCCATGTTGCATTGCGGCAATGGCATCGATTTGCTCAAAGACACATTGATGCTGCGTGTAATTGGGTTGTGTAGTCAAATGGGTTTATGCTAATGTTATATTTAATGAGGTAATGGGCTTAATTGTTTCAATAAATTGCTCATCGCTGAATCGTTGGTGGGCTTTATAATAATATGTGTGCCCCCAACTAGAATATCGTACAATGATGTTATTATAACCAGAAGATATTAAAGTGGACATAAGCTATAATGTAGAAAATCCATCTTAAACAGTGACAGCGGTCCACCTACACATGAAGTTGACGCAATATGACTCTGCGTGTTTATGCGATGTGCTCATGAGCTCGGTGGCAAGAGAGGTTTGTCATTATGTACTGCAGCTGCAGCGAGCAGTGCAGAAGTATGCAGAAGTTACTTTGAATAAAGTCGTGGTTGATTGACAGAGTTAGTGAAGGTTGATTGGTTATGTTTCAGATAGATTTTCCCTTTTTTTCTCAGAATAAAAAAGGCCTCAGAAAGTGCAGCATTTCCTTCACAGAGAGATTGTTGGAGCACCTTGTTCGTACTTGTAGGTTTGAAATATGTCATTTAGGGGTGGATACAATCCACAAGTAGTTTTATGTCACAATAAAAACACATCATATATTTATTATTTAATAATTGTATAAAAAAATAACCAGATAGGGACGTCTATTTTTTGCTGCAAAAATCTTCAAACATGACAAAAGGTCGTCAGCCTGCTAACAGCCCTGCGAGGCTGTAATAGAGCTCAATGCTAATATCCGCGTGCGAGCATGATCATAATGACACGGTTGATATGATTATGAATACATATTGGCCAACTCTTACACAATTGCAAATGTTTCTTCCATTGGTAATCCAGGTGACGAGCTGCTGACTGTATTATATATTTCTCCTCTGCTGTAGGTGCTCCCTCACAAATAATTTTGACCGTGACCGGCAGTGGGGCTTCTGCGCACCAGAGAAAACTCAGCCAGGCGGTTAGTTCACGAGACACAGTGCATTTAATCAATCAATCAATCAATCAATCATGATACTGTATTCTTCATCCCGTAACGGTTTTCTTTGTTGATGTGTTTCAGTTGTTGTCCACACGTCACGCAGAGTCACCGATCCATGTCAGGTGAACCCGTGTCAGAACGGAGGCGTCTGCACCATCCCACGACGGAGCTGGTTTGAGTGCTCCTGTCCCGAGAGCTTCACCGGGAGAGTCTGTGAGCAGAGTAGGTACAATGGATGATTATTGTTATTATTTTATGAACGACAAGTATAATACCACTGTTTGGTCATGCGTGTCCTCCATTCAATCTTGTCGACATGTTTTTCGTTTTTTTCGTGTTGTCTGATTCTCTCTGCAATCATTATTTAATATCGTGGTGCACATTTGGCTGCCAATCACCTGGCAGCTGCTGGAAAAAACAAACAAACTCTTATCACCAGCCTCGAGATGTTGATGGGAAACTTATGCTAACAGGGATACGATTTCACTCTGTTAAACTCATTTTTAATTCTTGAACTCTTGAAAGCCTACAATAATTATCAAGAGAAAATTAGCCAGATTTCTACGTGGATGTCCAATCAGCATTGATTGGTAAATATAGTCGACGGAAGCAACACATTGTGGTGAGGATGACTTCGTAGTTCTTCCTGCATCCAGCGCCATCATTTGATGCGACAGTGACGGAGGTAATGGAAGAACTACGGTTTCATCTTGGATTTCTAGTCTCCGCCTCCGAATATCCAGGCAGGAGAAATCTGCTTTCTTTGTCAATATAACATGCACTAAGGAGTTTATTGCTTTATTTGACTACATTCACCATCAAGAATGATTGGACATCCACATAAAAGGTGGCACACCCCTAGTTGCTCCCTGCGCCGCCCACTGCTCCTTAAATTCTGAGGATGGCTTTAATGCAGAGGTCAAATTGAGTGAATGTGACGATGAAAGTTTAGTTTAATTCAGACGACCGTGAGTGAGGTTGTGTCAAAAAAAGAAAAAGAAAAAAACCTGTATATGTTATTTAAAAAAAGTCTTAAATGTGACACGCTTCGCAGTATAATGAAGTTACATGGGTAATATTTCAAATGATTTTTGCCAAAACATGATTTTCCAAGATAGAATTTCACGCTCCACTTCTGCCTTTTCTCAACTCCCTCGTTCGGTTCAGAGAAGTCTGTTTGGAATCGATTGCAAAAGAGGTTTCTATCTACATTGGAAGTTATATAAATTGCTCCCATTCAAACAAAAGCAAAAACAACATTTTTAACATGCGTCCACTCGGAAAAGAATCTGGCACAGCTCGGCCACCAAACCCTCGCTACCGCACGCTCCATTGAGCTCTTCAGTCTGCGCTCACGTTTCAACCTAATGCCTTTTTATGTGTTGTGTCGGCTTTTCAGAGAAGTGCTATGAAACCGTACACCTGCGCTATTATGACACCGGAGAGTCTTGGGGACGAATTCACCTCCGTAATGTGGAACAGTGCACATGTGTGGACGGGGAGGTCGAGTGTGAAAGAGTTCGCTACACACGTAAGATGTGCTTTCAGCTGTTGTTCTGCTTCATCTGTGTCCCGCCTTTCGCTCTGCGGTCTGCTTTTGTTGAGCTGACTGTCGGTTAAGTGAACTCTTTATACTCTGCATGTGGTTTCTAAGAATATGCAGAAAGTCAGCGTGCATTTTCTAATGCTTGACATCATGTAAAATGCGGACCATCGACGCAGATAAGCGCTCTCTAAGGAAAGACGTCTGAAGGTTTTTTTCATACTTCATCAAGACACACGATACACAAGTGTCAGATCTCCTCCCCACCCAGAGACATGCTTTTTTCCCTTTGATCACAGCTCCATAGTTACACGACTAACATAGCAATGGAAGAAAAGACAGATTATATGACTCACTGTGACTCAGGAATGGTGTTTTAGGACACACCCCATGGGCCCGTGAGGTGCTTTCATATCAACGTGGGGGGGGGGGGGGATGTTCATGGGCATTTAACATGAAAGAGAAAGGCAGCGAGGTAGTTTCATCCTCGCTGAGCCGAAACCTGGAGCGTAACTTACTGGGGAAAATAAATCTGTCCTTGAAGCTAAACGCAGCAAAATGCCCGTTGACTTGGCCTTACAATTTTACTTTTCTCAAGATCAATTTGATCTTCTGGCCTATTTGCACTAATTTATTCTCAAGGGAACACATTCAACTCCTAAAACACTTGTGTTTGAACTCTTTAAATGATCCCAATGCAGACGTAGCTGAAGATATATAACTTGAACAACAGTGACATATTATATATGATTGTTAGCCAGCAGTTACAAAGCCAAATTAACATTTGTTTCTGCTTTTATTTGAGCTTGAAATGCTTTAAATGGCTTATTGTGGAAATGTACAGTATGTATGGCATTAAGATGTGACCTGGCTTCCCCGTCTGTGTCCAGTGTGCCGTTCGAACCTTTGTCAGAATGACGGAACGTGTCGACTGATCACAGCCACCGGCAAAGAAGTGTGTAACTGCAGACGTGGCTACAGCGGTCCGTACTGTAGCTTCGGTGAGTAAAAGCAGGGCCGGAGTGTTCTTCGTTACGTGTGCCCTCCTGTGCGTTTGTCATGCATGCGTGTTCATGCACGTGCGGGAAGAAAGGTTTGATTAACGATGCCAGGAGAAGACCTGTGCAGGCACCTGTTGTCAAAGCAGACTGACAGGGACTGATTTTAGTGTGAAAGCAAGATATCTGTCATCACACGTCTGGAAATTGTCTGATGGACATTCACATTGTTAAAATACCTGTGTTGAGACAATTGTGTTTTGTCTGATTTTCCGCCTGTGTGTGTGTGTGTGTCTGTGTGTGTGCAGAGCCGGAGACGGAGTGCTATAACAGTAGGGGCACAGATTACAGAGGGCTGGTGGGCATCACGGTGTCCGGCGCCAGGTGCATGGCGTGGAACTCAGACCTGCTGTATGACGAGCTCCATGTGGGCACGGTGGTGGCCCCGCCCCTCAGGGGCCTCGGGGAACATGCCTACTGCAGGTGTGTGTCGAGACCTCCCGCTAATTCTGGTAGCGAGCAGCGTGACAGACGATGGCCACTTCTAGTTTGAGTAGATCTTCTTGTGGACTCTGTGGTTGCTACAGTAGGAACGGGCTTATCTGAAAGGCCAGATTTCTTTAAAGCTGCAATATCCAACTTTTCATCCTGAGCTAGCAAAGCTGCCTGCCAGTCCTAGCCCTTATCTGCGAGGTTCACGTGGCAACACTTGTCGCTCATGTTGACGAGCCCTTAGAAGAAGTCTACTCAGAGGCAACCATAAAACCACCAGAAGCATTAAAGAAGCACACGGTGAATCCAGCCTTTGTGAAATAAAAACTAAGCTACTCCACATTCGCTCCTCTTCCATTTCTTAAAGCTTTCCTCAGTCGTTGTTGCCATGACTACGCAGCAGCCATAATGGCATGCCCACAGCAAATGGCATGCGCCCCAAAAGGCCCCAAACATCAAAGGAAAGCCCATTCCAAGCAAACATTGGGATTTAGGCACAAACACAAAGTTTTATTGCCGGGAAAGTTTCATATTGCAGCTCAGGGAGACTTGATTCCTGGTTATTAAAACTGAAAACTGAATCATTTTCAGCCTCCACATTCAAAAGTGATGGAGCCCTTGTAAGCCATCTCGCTACGGTGTAACACAATAGAGCCACGCCTACACACACTCTGTCGCTGTGTTTCTGTGTGTGTAGAAACCCAGATAAGGACAAGATGCCGTGGTGCTACACACTAAATGACGGTGTCATCTCCTGGGAGTACTGCGACGTCCCCTCCTGTGTGATGCCTGTGTGTGAGTAAACGGGCACTGAACGGGTGTATTGATATACATTAATGCTCTTCCATATTGGTAAAGCATCTGTTAGCTTGGCCAGATTGATTTTGCTTTCATCATTTGCTTCCATCGTTAAAAAAATTGATTGCTGTAACTCTGTTCTTTCCATTCAATTGAATTGAATTCAGTTTATTTTGTATAGCCCAATATCACAAATTACAAATTTCCCTCAGAGGGCTGTACAATCTGTACACATACGACATCCCTGACCTTTGACCTCACATCGGATCAGGACAAACTCCCCAAAAATAACCTTTCACAGGGAAAAAAGGGGAAGAAACCTTCAGGAGAGCAACAGAGGAGGATCCCTCTCCCCGGATGGACAGATGCAATAGGTGTCATGTGTACAGAATGAACAGCATTTACAGAGTTACATAAACACATTATTCATTCAAAGCAAGAAAAGAAAAAAAGTCCCCTTATGTATCTCACCAAGGATGGCATATTTATGTCGATGTTTTCATTATGGACCCTTATTTGAACATAATGAACTTATCATTATAAGGAATGATCGCGGTCGCAAAAATATTCCAGCCGTTAGACCGGTCTGTCGTAGTTTTAGTTCCCGTTCACAAATTGGAGCTTGTAGTCACAATTATGCCACTAAGTCTGAATTAATCCCGCACTTTAATTTTTGTTTTCTCCATGCAGCTTCTTCTCGAAGGATTATGCCGTTTAATGTCCTGCCCGGCATTAAAAAACCCAAGCCCTCCGTGCCCAGCATAAAGAACGTGTGTGGCAAAAAGCACAAGAAGAGGTTATCGATAGCCAGGGGGCGGATTATGGGCGGAAACTCAGCCCTGCCAGGTACTCACCCCTGGATGGCAGCCATCTACATCGGACAGTCAGACTTCTGCGCCGGCACCATGGTCTCCTCCTGCTGGATTGTCTCTGCAGCTCATTGCTTCTTCCGCAAGTATGTCATGGATGCACATCAGCTTATATTTGTATGTGTGGCAAAAGGCAATGATGGAGAAAAAAAACTGAAACTTTTGGGACCAACACAACACTTTGTTATATAAAAGACTGAAAGTGCTCAGTTTGAGTCAGCAATGCAAGAAACACACAACAAAACATTCATAGATCAGAGAGGAGCATTATTTTAGCGGTTTTCTGACCTTTGCAGCTAAACAAGAGGTCACAGCTCACGTTGACAGCTTCACGAACGCCCTATATTTAGACAACCAGTTCGAGGAAAACCTAAAAACGTCTCATGCACAGATGCTGTTTACATGCAAGTGCATACATTTCCCCATGTGATGTCAGCTAACAGGCATCTGTTGTCATTGCTCAAGTTCAAAGATCTTAAGCTAAATCGTGACATAACTCAAGTGATTAAAAGTGCAAAGTAGTTCAAAAGTTGTTGTTTTTTTCAGGGTTTTAGAAAAAGATACAGAACATAATATCTGCAAGGCACTGCTAAACTGATTTAGTATCAGCTGATAGTGATTTGATTGAACTAATGAAAGTCCACAATGTTCCTTGCACGACACAGTACAGACACCCAGAGCATAATAAACAACATGCTGGAGATTTAGCTGTTATTAGAGTCTTGTTATTATCTGTCCTCAGGGAAAGCCAAGAGATCATTAAATCAGTCTGAAATGGGGAGGGTTCATCCTCTGGGGAGCATCCATGCACTAGATACATTAAATAGAAATCTGCTCGTTAGATTTCGATATTTCTTGTGCAGTCATTGACAGTTTATGGCCCATCAATGTTGGTCGCATTCCCGCGATTTACACTCTGGGGATCAAAGTTTAAGGAAATTCAGCTGGTAGTGTTCACGGCGACTTGGCTCTGGACGAAGATGTTGGACAGACAGACGGACACGAGTGTTAGCAGTACACACATACGTCGCTGACAGTAGTGCGTCTTCTGCCCTCAGCCCCCTGAGGTCTCAGCTTCGAGTGGTGCTCGGCCAGCAGAATTTCAACGTCACCGGTCCCAACACCAGGACGTTTGGAGTGGAGAAGTACATCTTTCCAAAGCAGTTCTCAGTGTTTAATCCAACACTACATGACATTGGTAAGCATTAAGTGGACACTCACACTAGTGACTCACATAAACAAAGACCTCCTGTCCCCCATTCAGAAAAAACACAAACTCACTAAAGGTCTGCGTGCACAGCTGTGCGTCACTCAGCAGCTGTGTCCCTGTGCTCCCCCAAACACACACACACACACACACACACACACACTGGTGTGGTGTTTTCATTGGCCAACGGAGTCTTCAAGTCTACCACTTGTGTCATCATGTTAACGACTCTTTTGGACCTCTTCATTGGCCTTCGTCGTTTCATAACGTTGTGTTTCTGTCGGGCAGTCCTGATCAAACTGGCCAAGCAGGACGGGCGGTGTGCGAGGAGAACCCCGTTCATCAGACCCATCTGTCTCCCAGACCAAAGCATGACGTTCCCCGATGACTACTGCTGTACTATTAGCGGCTGGGGACACATGCATGAGAGTGAGTAACGAGGAAACCGTGGCAGCGTCTTCATGGTGACACCTATCGTTTGTTTGGTGTCGCGAGTGCCAATAAACGACCTTCTTGTTTTAAACTGCCAGAGCAGAGCCAGTGTTGGTTTGACAGAAGTTTGGTCTTGATTGTCATTTTACTTCAGTGTTATAAACCTAGTGTACGTGAATCCATCCGTACATTTGTGCTTAAAGTTCTTCCGAGGTTATTTATTCTTCTTTTTTCAATCAATTGATTTAGTAAATCGGGAGGTACTGTTGAAACTTGAGAGCTAGGAAATATCTTAGTATCTTAAAGACTTAACCAATGTGCAAATCAGTGTCTAGAGAACATCCGTGGCGGTAACGAATCAGAAACAATTGTCTATGTATTGCTTAAGGTTCAGGGCAGGAGCTACCATTAAAACCGCGGAGGTTATACTCTTCTCTGAAATGTCTGAGCAACCTGGAAGAGTATGCTCTACCATCAGACCGTCATCTTGGGAAAAGACACAATTCTTTTGAGCATCTGTAATTTCTTGGAAAAAATGATGATAGTGTGTATTCGTTAATCTTAAGAGCCCTGCACACCCACATAGGTGATATTAACTACTTTAGTAAAGCTTTAGTCAGAAAATTGGGTGGAGCTATGCTGGTAAAGTATGTGTTTTCATACAATTTAATTAACTAATAACACTGAGAGTGAGGGAGATTAAGCCCAGTCAGTTCACGCCCACACAGTTCTGAGAGAGAAGAGGTCTAATTAGGCAACATAAGTGGATGGACTATCTGCACTATTATTAATTAACAACTAACTGAAAAATAGTGTTTGTGCTTTATTTTGACAGAGGCCGAGGGTTACTCTAGTCTGCAGGAGGCCGGAGTGAGGCTGATTCCTCACGAAGCTTGTAGGAAGCCAGATGTTTATGGCAACCATGTCACTGCTGACATGATTTGTGCGGGACTCAACGACTGTGTCGACGCCTGCCAGGTAGGAAAACATTTTGAGACAGTGATTAATATTAAATCCCGAACTACCAAGTTGATGGTTATGTTCAAACAATTCCTCACCGTTAGGGAGAAGGTGAAACTGCCACTGTCAGGCTCAGATTGCTGATTATGTTTATTATTATTTCCTTTACCTTTTTGCTTGATCCGTTCTGTTTATTGTATCGAAAATCTCACGTTGCACCCACATTGTCGAAAATCAGCTCCATATTCAGCCATGATATTGAAAAGCTCTCCTTTCTGTGCTCCTAACACAACAACTCCGACAACAGTCACATGACACAATAACAAGCGGACACGATCAAGCGAAAGGTAAATAAAGAAATGTATCGCCTCTCTGTCGGGTCCTTTCCATGACGCTGCCGGAGCCTGACAACAACAATCTGAGCCTGTCGGTGGCAGAAACGGGCACTTTTTATTGGCTGCTGTCTGCAGCGTTCTGACTCACTACTGGACCAACTTATCTGTCCACCCTGAAAGACAATTCAATTCAATTTATTTTATATAGTCCAATATCACAAATTTGCCTCAGAGGGCTTTACAATCTGTACACATACGACATCCCTGTCCCAGGACCTCACATCGAATCAGGAAAAACTCCCCAAAAAATAACCTTTCACAGGGAAAAAAGAGAAGAAACCTTCAGGAGAGCAACAGAGGAGGATCCCTCTCCCCGGATGGACAGAAGCAATAGATGTCATGTGTAAAGAATGTGTACTTTATCTATCCTGAATGTGTCCAGACTGCTATTATGTCGGCCAGGAGACTGCTTGTCCAACAATGGAAGTCAGCTCATGCACCATGAATCATAGATTGGCATAATCTGCTTGCCAGGCCACCATATGATTGGGTATCCCTCTATCTGCTGGGCAGGATGGAAATGTATCATTTTGGATGTCCACTGCAACAGTGTTCAGTATATCTTATTTCTCTTGTTTAACTAGTTCATGTCTTAGTCCTTTATTTTGAGTTGTGTATATAGTGTCCTTTACTCCTTGTTTCATATTTGTATATAATCCTATGTCTTTCAAATTTAGTCACTTTGTCACACAAACATGGGGGAACAGGGTCCAGGCAATATGAGCTAACAAAGAGCTGGTGCAACCACCTCATTCCCCCCCGTCCCCCCCCTGCGTGACTCAGATGTTTGTGTGACTCCGCTTCGATCCGTGCGCGTATGTTTATGTGTATGAACTGTATCTATTTATGTGTTTCCCCAGGGCGACTCTGGGGGCCCCTTGGCTTGTGCGAGGGATGATGTCAGCTTCCTGTACGGGATCATCAGCTGGGGAGAGGGCTGCGGCCGCACTAAAAAACCTGGTGTTTACACTAAAGTGGTGAACTATATCGATTGGATCAATTCAGTGATCAGACGCAAACCCAAGGCTTCATGAATGGACATTACCTGGACATTAGCTTTAATATATGAGATATTGTACTATAATGTATTGGAACAGTTGTTAATTGTAATGCTCGTGGAAGTTGTCTTTTTTTAACTGTGAAACATTTTGTGACTGAATAAACCTTTACTGACTTGAAAAAGCTTTGAGTGTCGTGGAGACGAATGAACGAGTTCAGATCTGCTGAAGAAATGTCATCTTTCCAGTACTTAAACTCCTCAATGGTAGTTGATGTGGGCAATAAATATGTATGGCTTTGATTTTAAGATCCAAACATATTATACATGTAATATGTTGGCAGAAAGCACATCTTTACCAGAGAACATGATCTTTATGATCTAAACATCTGCACACTACCTACATACACATTTGAAAAGGAGTAATTCCCTTTCTGAAATAACATGTATACCTGTGTGTGTGTGTGTGTGTGTGTGGGGGGGGGGGGGGGGTCTTGAACCTGCGTTTGTGGAGACGGTTCCCAACTGTCAGAAGTACTTATGAAAGGTGGTATTTGTGGTATGAGAACCACGTGACTGGTTCCTCCAGTAGTAGCAGGTGGTGTGAACCAGCCCAGGTGGCAGCAGCATGGTGGGCTGGCCGGTGCTGGGACAGGACACTGGTCAGGCCGTTTCCCACGTGCCTTGCTGGGGGCGAGAGAGAGAGAGGGAGGGAGGGAGAGAGAGAGAGAGAGAGAGAGAGAGAGAGAGAGAGAGAGAGAGAGAGAGAGAGAGAGAGAGAGAGAGAGAGAGAGAGAGAAGCTATTTTGAAAGTGACCCCTCATTCAGGCAGCGACTGAGCAGCTGTCAGGAACCATGACTGAAGATGACGGATTCTGTTGTCGTGGAGGGATATGCCAGACTCCGAGATGGAAAAAAGGTGTTTAGCGGGTCAATATGTGTTGCTGACATGTGGCAGAAGTAACGCAACGCACTTTCGTCTGTGCTTTGAAACAAAACAAAAAGAAGTTTGTCTTTACTTTTTGCTTTCTTCCACAGTGGAAAACTAGGTGGCTCGTTCTTCGCAAGCCGTCGCCCGTAGCAGGTAAAAGAACAACAAAAAAGTAGCACCGGTCACTTTTGCATATCTCATCTTGGTTTGTTACAAACTCTTTGATCTTTTTGCGCGGCGGAGTGGACGCACGAATGCGCATGTCCGCTGCGTTGTCCGGTTGCACACGTCCTCTCCGTGTTGACGAGGCCTGCTTTGAGTTCGTCTCTGGGCTCACACATCAGGGTCAGAGCGAGTGGAAGAACGAGTTGTCAAACCTGTTGTTGTATTTCAACCCTTTTTTACAAACGTGACAAAGGTGCAAGAGAAAGTCGAGCTGTAAAAGCGTGTTTTTGTGTTGAAACAAGACGAAGAGTTCAAGTGATCTTAAGACGCATTCAAAGCAGAAGCTACATATATATATATATATATATATATATATATATATATATTTAAACAAGTCCATTCAATGTTGACAGTAAACGGGTTAAACGTCCTAAATGAGCGTTCATCAGTGTATTTATTAGCATATTGTAATGTCTCTGTTTCCTGCTTTGTGTCTGCACTTCAATGTGTTTGTGCGTGACCTCACTGTTGATGTTATTTGTGCACAGATTAGATTTTGACATTCAGAATTCTTATTGTACTATTTTGGTCTTCACGTTCACCAGCTTCCTCAAAGTGGATTTGCTTAAAGACTTGAGCCAGGCTGTATATTTAGAGCTCCACGAACTTGTTATTTAGTCCCATTTACTGGCGAGGTTTCAGCTTGCTTCAAGTTGAGTACGAGGTTGTCTTCTGGCCTCCTTGCATGTTGTGAATAAGAAACGAGGAGTCAAAGTGACGAAGAAACTGTATTGCGTTACACAGAAAGGTGTCTTTGGATATCTGGCGCTGGACAGCTTAACATGCTCCACAGATTAGACCGAGGTGGAGCGCTGCTCCTCTTCAGATCTTTGATGTCACTGTTACCACAGCTGTTTGCGCTCAGGCCCCGGTTATGTGGGTTAAAAGGTGTGTGTGTGTGTGTGTGTGTGTGTGTGCAAAGGAGTGACACACACACACAGTCTTGTTTTGTCAGTTGACACTGATTGTATGAAGGTGCCAAAAGACCACAGGACACTGCAACCGCTACTGTGTGTCAGATTACATCTTATTAGTGTTTCTTGACGATGTAATGTAATTACAAAGCGTATAATGTTAACCGTTAAGTACGTGAGGTATTCTTTCTCCGTCTCCTCCAGACTGCCTCCTGCTGCTGGTTTTCAAGGACAAGTCGGACAAAGCGCAGGGCCACAAGGAGAGGGCCAGCGTCACCTTGGAGGAGATCTGCGGTGTGGAAGCGGGACAGTGGTACGAGGGCGTGGCTTTGACTCTGGCCATCCTTTGCCTGAACCAGGCTGCTCTACTGGGCTTCGACAGCAAGGAGGCCCTGCATGCGTGGGACGCCCGGCTGCGCTACAGCCTCGGTGAAGGTGGGGAGCTCTGCCTGTGCTTTGGTTTCCGTGTTTTGTCGTTTCACTGCTGGTGCTTTTCAAGAAGTGTGACTCGTTGTACGTTTTGTAGAGAAATAGGGCACGTTTTGACCGCGCTGGACTGGAATCAAAGCAATTCTCAACAAGCCAATTGGTTCATCCATCATGCTGCCAGGCTTTCGGTGTTTCAAATGTACTGCAGAATAATGAAAGTACCTTTGCTCTTTTTCCAAACTTATGCAAAGAAACGGTCAATTTTCATCACGAGTCAGTGTATTTGCCCCTTTCGAGAACAGGAGCTCTAAAGTTCATCAGAAGAAAGAGCACAAGATAAACAAACAAACAAACAAACTGCCCTCAGCACAGGATGGGGGGCGTCACTGCAGCAAAGCTGCACTTTCCTGACTGACATCATGGTTCAAATTCATATTCTAAAGCTGTCATAGTGGCAATTATTAATTGAGGTATATGCTTCTTTTGACTATTCAACATGAAATTGGTTGCTGTCGTATTTGGGGTGTTTTTCTCTTTGAAGTTATGGATGATTTTCTAAATTGCTGTTGGCCTTGTGAGGTTTTTCTGATAAATATATGTAAACACACCTTTTTGTACATATCCATGCACTGTGAAATACTGACACCATAGTTTTAAAAGTTTAATTTATAGCAAAGCTCCTAAACACGACATGTATAATAATAATAATTATTGAAAAATTATTATTATTATTATAACAAATAAAGACATTTTGAAAATAAAATAGTGTGCTGAAATAAATAAAATGCTTTTTTGAAAAGATCGAGAAGTGATTTAAAAGATGTCACTGATTCTGCAAGCCTCCGGCCGACAGTCCACTGAGTGGATTTATGGTATAAGTTTTACAAGTGATAAACAAATAGGCGCTAATTATAGCATTGGACTGTTCGGCTGCTGGCTGGAATCCAGCTGAATTTGAAAGCAGTCACTAATCACAGTGTTATGGGACCTGACTGTGGCAGAGGACACGGCGCTAAAGACAAACTCGCAGTTGTTCCTTCCAGTCTGGAGCGCGTGCAAGTGAAAATATACGTGTCCGCTTGCTCTTACGGCTGCACCTGCCTCTGTGTGTTCTGAGAGCCGGATAAAAGTGTGTGTTGTCCTTGAATCTGTGTGTGTGTGTGTGTGTGTGTGTGGAGGCCTGCACTAATGTCACATGTGGGTTGAGGGCCACTTCGGGCAGATCCTTTGTTGTTTTGTGTGACAACGCATGAATCTCCCTTAACCTGTGCGATGACATTTCCTCATCATCGCCTCCATCGATCTCACCTGGCAGTCAAAGTCTGAGCTCCACGCAAGCTTGAATGAAGTTCAGCCGAACTCGCAGGCAGAAACACAAATGCGATGCTCGTAGTTCTCATTTGACATCCAGATGTCCTCGTCGGTTTCTTATTAGCGACTGTAAACAGACTCGATTATACAGATGTTTGTGATTGGTTGCATTGGGCTTCAGATCTGACACCGCTGTATTCGGAGCTCAGCTCGCTGATCTCATTCTCCTGAGGTCTGCAGCTGTTTCTCCTTTTTTTTAAATTCTTGAATGAAATTACATCCGTGTGGAAGTAATCATTCTGTAAGGACACGGTGTTTCTATCCGAAATGCAACTATGTTGACATTTTGAGAAATACACTTTGGCATGTATTAGAATGCACGCAAGCATTTGTTCATATGTGTCAGTGTGTTTTAATGCGTGTGCCTCTACCTAAATGTTGATAATGTGAAACGTTAAACTTCAACTTCATTAAAACAGAGCTCAAAACAGAAAGAAAAGCTCATTTTTACTCATTTATTGGGCCATTTGTCTGCTACATTGACTGCGTGCTTTAAACTGCAGTGTAATACCTGCACACCTCATTATAGTGAATATCAATACATTAAATAGAAGAAGCTTTCAATCCTTCTAAGGCACACTTTACTGGTCCAGTAGAACGCTACTGGAGAGCCACAAGAAAAGTCTCTGAAAAGAATGTGTCTCTTCCCTCAGTTCATAGATTCAGTGTTGGAGTCTTACCAGGGACCAAGTTGGAGAGCGGACCTGCAACTCTTCATCTATGCAACAACCTGCTCGCTCTGGCCAGGGACGTCCCTCCTG
This sequence comes from Cyclopterus lumpus, assembly GCF_009769545.1. Classification (NCBI taxonomy): domain Eukaryota; kingdom Metazoa; phylum Chordata; class Actinopteri; order Perciformes; family Cyclopteridae; genus Cyclopterus; species Cyclopterus lumpus. The sequence continues at coordinate 8,652,795 of NC_046983.1, read as the reverse complement.
TTATTATTGGCCACTGGAACCTTCCAGACCTGCGCAGATATGGGCCTGTCCCCAATGGATTTGTGTTCGAGGGAGGATCAAGATGTGGTTACTGTAAGTGTTTGCTCTTAATTGTGTTGCTCTTATGCTACTTTTGGATGTGTTAAATGGTAAATTGGCCATTTAGCAATTATGTTGCTTCATAAACTGTTTTCTTTTTCTTTTTTTTTTTAAGCAAGGTTTAAAGAGCACACTTGTGTTTGGGAAGTATGAGGGGAGCTAAAGGAACTATAAATAGTGATAAGTTTAGTGAGCGATCGATACCAGTGAGTGGTTGACAAAATGGGAGGCTTAGAAAACAGAACTAGCAGAAAGGACAGGAAAACAAAAAAACTATTCAAATATAACAAATTATTATTATCATGTCATGATAATAATTGCAAGAGTACAATTGGGTCACATCATTAGAAGCTAATGGCTCATTAAATAAGTATCTGTGACCTCATAATCATAGAGCTGTGATTGGAGATGATTCATTTATAGCTTTCATTCAACAGTGGCTGTGAAAGAGAAGCTGCTTCCCAGGACAACAATGTAGTACTAAATGTTATTCAGCCATTTAGAAGAGGGGAAAAGGCTCTTTCTTTTCACATTTTCATTCAATTCCAATTCAGGGAAAGTATTCATTATTATATATAATATCTAAACTTTTTTTTTTTTTTACCTCCACAACCTTATGAGATCCATTTTGACTTCTCAGCTGGCTAACTAGTTTTCATGCACTCTTTAATCTCGGCACATCGTGAATGTGTTGCACCTGACCCGGTTCCCTTGGAAACTGAGACCTGTCCTCTGCAGTCGGCCAATCACAGCTGGTAGTTTGCTGGTTGTTGTGACATTAGATATATTTCAATGTCACACCAATCTGACATCCAGTTTGTATAATTTTGCTAAAAACGATTGTGTGTCAATTTATATTTTATTGCAATACACTCTCGGATGAGTACTGGCAAGTATATAATATAAATGGCAGTCAAATATTTTTGTCACTCCAGAGAAGTTGCTTTTGAGAATCTGAGCTATTTTATAACTGTGTGTGTGTGTGTGTGTAAAGGTAAACTACAGTTTGCATCTTGGAACAGAGATGTAGCCATTAAAGCCGAGAGGAGTGCATGTCAACACCTGGAGGGGACAGAGAGACACGATGACCTCGCTGGAAACATGACCCTTCAGTATGCAGTGTGTGATTTATTTAGCTCCATTAAATCTCCAGCAGTGGTTAACAGGACGACGTTCAGAAATCACATGCTCATTAAAGTCCAGAAAGACGGTCAAAAAGAAAGAAAGGGAAATGTGTGTCACCGTGAAGGTGCATATTAGGGTTGCATTCCTGTGACACGTAATCTCTCGGCACAGTTTATCCGCAGCAGAGGGAGAAGCGGTGTCACGGCGTTGAACCTCTCACTTGTGGTTGAAGCCGTATTTGTCCGGCCTTTTGTCCCGTTGAGTTCATCCGCGACGATTCTAGTTTCTTTCGGTAGGAAATGCGAGCCAAGTCGCCAAAGAGTGCCGTAAAACACTTCTCACACTTGATGTGAGGGGCTCAGGTGATTTGGAGAAGAAATACTCACCCTACAAAAACACCTACAGATCATCATCACCCAGCTCTTAATTTGAGCTTTATGGAGATTTGTGTACGTCTTTTAAAGGTGCAGTGTGTAGGATGTGGCGTCCTCTAACAATGAGGTTGCAGATTGCAACCTGTTGAAACCTCTGTTGTGTGCCATGCCATGGGGGAACTACGAAGGGAAACCCTGGTTGGCCCGATCGAGAGCAAGTTGTTGTAAGTCAGTTTGAGAGTCGTAGAGCCAGAGTGTGTGTAGTGGGAAGTGAGTGGTTAAGAGAGATGTGTGTCATCGAACAAGTGAAGAAGAGATCTAGTTTATCGCTGAGATGATAATATATTTTTCTTGGTGGGTGCCGGAGACCAAAAATAGAGCTAGAAGGAGAATCTTTATTGTACGTGGACACAAACACAATTCCAAATGATTACTTATGTTGCTAGATGTCATATTATATGTTGTGTTTCTAGCTTGTTGTGTTGCTTTTAAAGACAATTACAATTGTTGCTTGGAGGATAGTTCTATTTTCCTTATTTTCCAGGGGAACATAACTAGACAGTTCAATGTGTACATATATTATGAAGTTGTTGATTTCAGTATTAATTATGAAATCCATGTCTTGAAGGAGGCTTATATTGTTCCTCTGGGGGAAGCGGCAGCTAATTCCATAGATTATTGAGTTAATCTCATTTAGAAAGAAAAGAATAGAAAGAAATAGTGTGGTTTGCCCAAAAAACAAACTAAACCTTTTAAAGTTTGCCTACTTGGATGACTTTTGTCTGGGTTAAAAAATGTAAAAAAGCTGCACACAATTGAATGAGTTCTGTGATCTTGTAATGATTTTTTTAGAGAGGAGACCAGAAGGGTCCACTTGAGTTGTTTTTGTACAGCATCTTTGTCGTAAACTAAATGAGTCCTGCCACCTGTCCTCTTGTTTTGCTTAGTTTGTTTGATCTCTATCTTTTGTCCAGTCCCCTGCTAGGAAAGGCGTGACACGAGGAGATGTGCTTCCTTTAAAAAGAAAAGATTGAATCCTAAATCCACCCGTAGTGGTTTCTGTGCCGGATGAGATTTACAATATAAGATGAAATGGATTACTTCAACTCAATTAGATCCCTATCCTCCACATCGGCAGACAATGCATCTTACATGTTGACTGGTGCAGACTTTACTGTCGACCTTTGACCCTGCTCACTGCAAGGGGAGTGTTGGGAATGTGATTGAGGCCTGTCTTGAGATGGGTGGTCTCAGGGACAGGGCGACACATTGACCCTTTTAATGGTGACACCTTGTAATGAACGGCCATTTGTATCGTCAGAGGGAGGTCAAGAGGCCTCTCGGGTCCATGGCCTGTAACCTTTGCATTCCTACATCATCTATGTTGACATTCTAAATGTATGTGAAACACAAACTGGGAGCATCGCAGCCACGACAACGGCTGATCTCATACCTCAATCATTTTTTTTTAAATTCAGAAATCGTAAAGTACCAAAAGTTTTCACCGGCTGCCCGGACAGATTTTTGTTCACTTAATCTTTGATCATATTGTTCTTGTTTTCAATTTTACTCAATATTTTTATTTCGGAAAAGTAGTTATACAACCGCCCCCAAGTGGCTTATTCTTTTAAATGGCAAAAAAAGTATTCTGTAGAAAATAAAGGTAGTGCTGGTAACTACAATCGAATGGCTTGATGAGGTCATGTTTAGCCACGGTTACAGGTGTAGTCCCCACTTTGGTCCACTGACTGAAGACTGAAGTATCTCGACAACTATTGCATTGATTTCCGCAAACCTTTGTCCACATATTTACGATCCTCAGTTGATTAATTCCTTCTGACTTTGGGGATCTTCTCATTTTTTCTCTCCTGTTAATATCTGTCTATTGGATGGATAACCATGACATTGGGTTTGAACACATCTTTTTGGTTTTTTTCAGTGCTGCAAAAACTAACGTGACTCTAATAAAGTCTGCCCTCCACAGGGGCCGGCGTTTTCTTGCTCTCATCTGCTGAGAGCGAGCAGATCAGCTTTCTATTCGACTGCATCGTCAGAGGCATCTCCCCCACCAGAGGCCCTTTTGGACTGCGGCCAGTTTTGCCAGGTCAGTACCGGAGGCGTTTAAAGCTGCTGCGCCGGAAAGGACTGGAAAAAACAACCGTTGTGCCACAGAGAGTCTGAAAGAGCCGTTGTCAGGACCATCATTTACAGAAAGAAGGTGGATCTCTGTGGGATGCTTATTTGGATGAATAATAGTCTCGCTATTGCCAAGGAATATGAACAAAAAAACACTTCAGTCAACAATTTAAAATTGTAGCAAATATGCATGGCTCCCCTCCTGTGCCTCCAGGGATTATCATAGCTGTCAGGTGTGCTGCCTTTCTGGCAGAATGAGTCAGAGGATGGATGTGCTTTGATATGACTGAACTATGACTGACAGCTGTTTTTATGTAATTGGGTAATCCTTTGAAGCAATTTATAATTTTAGTCAAACGCCCTAACCCCTGACTGCGGTGAATGTAAAGCTAAGGGTCACCTTAAACATCAGTGAGAGGATAACTACTGTACTAACTGTGGTTATGGAAAGCAAATTGAATTGCAGTCTATGTTTAGTTGAGGGTGAAGTTGCTGGAGAACTGGCCCAGTTCCAAATAGCCATTAGCTTTTTTTTATACTCTTGTTACAGCAGCGTTTTCTTGCAAGAGTCCAGTTTGTCAAAGATGTCAAGCACGAAGGTTAAATGGTAGACTTCATGTGTGGCCATCACTGATCTCCATTTTGGAAGATTTGAAAACTAAAGTATGATAAGTTATCAAAAGAGTTATACGGGTGTCACAGCTCACAAGGTATTCGGTGCGGGCTCTGGGAAATTGGTTGGTATTTTCTGACAGTTTATATAACTAATTTATCAAATAGTAAAAAATAAAACTGATAATGAAAATATATTTGTTTCAGAATAGGTTTCTTCTCAAATTTGAATTTGAATCCAACGCTCACAATTCTAGCTGCTATTATCAAAACGATTGTATCAACAATGGATCAAGTGAGGATCGAATGTAGTGACGAAGTCAGAGAGAATTATCACCCCTCAACTCTTCACTGTAACCCTCTCGTCGGCTTCGCTGTTGTCACTGAAACACACAGTTCACTACTGACTCGACTCTGAACGCAGGCCCATAACTTTAACGACTACCTGACGATCATAATGCAGCATTTAGGAGCTTAAGAGACAGATATTACCCTCGGGAGCTGGTGGAGACCAAATATGGAGCGTGATTACTGCTCTTTCATTCGCCAGATGCTCAAATGAATGATGATGGTGCATCATATCTGCTGGATGTGTATGTAAGCCGCTGTTTGCGGACACATTAGCCATACCTTTTGTTTTCAGACCATGATATGTTAATATAGCATGCACAGCTTGTTTCTGCAGCCCTCAAGTGGCAAATACATTACATTGTTAAATATTTTAAAATAAACTGTAACCTGGCACATGGAAAAGAAAGTGATGTACCGTAGATAGTTGAGTACCTTCGAACTCTTATTTTCACATTTCCCTCTTATCACCATATATCAAATAGAAACAGTAGAAATGGTTTTGAATACAAATATTCAGACACACGGTCCATCTCATCTTTTTGATTGCTCCAATTCCTCTTATTTTAATAACACATTTGGTCTAATATCACTAAAGCGGTTGAACATTATCTGCTCTTCTGCTGTCTACTTTTAACACCTTCGATTTTCCACACTAGCAGTTTTCTAAGAAAATGTCTCACCCAGCGAACGACTTAACAGGAAAATGTGGACCCGGCAGCTGTGGCCGCTCGGGGATATTCTGGTTTTCACACATCTCGACGCCCAATCACAGGTGGAGCTCATCCCCCTGTTATTGTGGTGCGTAGTAGAATAAATAGCAGGGAGGATGTCTGAGGGAGAGCGAGGGGTCAAAGTCACAGTTCACACAAGCAGAGCAGCCAAAGCCTCCTAATCACTCCGGGCATGTATGTAACCTCATCCACAGGATTCCACTGCCCCCCCCCCCGCCCCCCCCCCCTTTCATTTCATACTCGGTCGCCCACCGCTCCGCTCCTCTCCCCTCCTCGTTCTCCTTTAATACTCTCTGCAGCCCCTTAATTGTGTCTCTCGTTCTCACTTGTGCTTCACCTCTGTCTAATTCTCTCCGCCTGTGCTTTCATTAATTGCCGTTATGTCCCCGGCTCAGTTTGGCCCCCCTGTTGGTTTCCACCTCTCTCCGCCTTTCACTCTGCTGCTCTCGGTTCGCTCTGCAGGATACACCAATGATGCCCGAGGTGAACATTATAGACTCGCATTTATTACGTTCATCTTGAAAAATGTGAAGTAATCAAGGCGCCCAGTGGATGACAATATAGGATATGAAGATTACAACGGCTGCTTCAGGATGAAGTGGAAAACGTATTCGGTTTAGATTGTGTCCATTTTATTTATAGAGCCCAATATCACAAATCAGAAATTATAAGTGCTGTTAGTGTCAGTTTCTTTACTTCTTATTGCTTATCTTATAACCGTAGACAGAACTGCTCTTTACCAGCTGCAGTAGTAGGAAATCCTATTTTGGTGAAAGGGGAGGAGGTCTTAGTGGAGCTTAGCTGAGATGAGGTAGCTGCAAGAAATACAGCATGTGATAGGCTGCGACACCTGCCAGTCGGAGAGATATGACCCCGCTTCTTTCTGATCCGTATGATGTTGAATAAATATGTCCGTTTGTATTGTTTACGATGTACACATTGTACGCTTTACGTGCCACAGAGATCCTTGGGATCTTGAAACCAGCAAGACACACTAGAACTGTAATAATTTGTTGTCATATTAAGCTGAAAGTATGTTTTCATCTTGAGAAAAACATCTAGTTATAATGAGAAAACAATAATTTTAATGGCTTGTTTTAAGTGCCACCCTTACGAATGGGAAGCATTTATTTCCAATTTTTTTTTACAAATGTGTGATCAAACATTTTAAATATTATGTATATCTCAGTTTGAATCAAACCAGTTGAGATGATGAGTTTACCGCTAAGCTATATATCAGTTTGAAGGTTTTCTCTCGCCAATTACAATTCCTAAAAATGTGACGTTAAAGGTGGATTGTTGCACAGGTGTTTTTCAGCAGGAGGTCGACGCCTCTCGATGTTTGTGTGATGTGCTTCTTGGTACAAAATAGCAGCACAAAGAGCTGTGGTATTTAAATTCAAGATAAACGTTTATAATTGTAAAAGTTGAATGTTAGTTAAAACAGGAAAACTCAAAATGTTTCAGTTTGGACCTTAAACCTACTAATTCTGACTGTCATATTACTTTGTCTCCATCAGATTTAAAAAGTCTTCTTCTTCTTTAAAAGTGCATCTTTGTGCACACCAGTAGGATATACAGTTGTTTTGTATATTTTTTTCACAGGATTCCTAAAGGAAAGCCCAACAAAATAAGACAAGGGACACCAGTGGCTCACTAAAGTCATCTTTCAGTTTGTCCCAGTCATTCTTTTAATTGATGACACTGCAAGTCAGTATTCCACATGTAGGATGTGAACTCGACCATATGCAGAGTTCTGGTCCATTTACCGCATAACTGCCGAGGGCTCGGTGGGAAAGAATCGATCCGGTGCTGAGCGTTGACCTTCCGAGGAACATAAATCCTTGAGCAGCACCGACGATCTTCAGCCACTCGGCGCAGAGCGCCTGCCTCCAGACCACGTGGCAGCGCTAATAATAAACCCTGTAGTGTTACACAAATACTGTTCCCCCAGTGTGAGCATTTTCTGTGCTTGCGCAAAGGCCTTTTACACTCTCGCCGAAGTGCTTGTTAATTATTATACTCACCGCCATCTTGTGGCTGACATTTTATTTTACTCGCGAGTGAGGAGTCTCTTGTGGTTTAAAGGGTCCCTTCTCGTTTCTCGTTGTTGTCGAATAACATGTTGCAGCTGTGCGCAGTCGAGACACTTCCTGTGTCTATATGTTTAATTAAATTCAGGTTTTTTTTCTTGGGATGCTCTCTCTAGCAGACCCCGGTGCCAGTCAGACGAATTCGGAAGAGAGGCTGAACCACGAGGCCCAGGAGCTGGAGAAGAGACTGAGCATGCTCTCTCACAGGAGCAGCACAGGTACAGTTACGCTGGGCTGAGATTCAAAGTAGATAAACGGTGAAACTGCAGCTAAAAGTTTGGAGATTTTACAAATATTGCTGCTCCTGAATGTGTGTCACATTTCCCCAAAGCACCCATAATTATTGTTTAACTGCAGCGGTCCCTCTCGCCCACCAAAGAGAATAAATGATACATTGGCTTTTAATGATGCTGCACTTAGATTAAAATGTAAGATTTGACATTACACACAGAGGCGATGTATTGTTCTAATTATGTGGGAGAAGAAACAGGCATAATGATATTATGATGCTTTAAAAATGCTTTGTTGCTGTACTATATATATTTTGAAAGCTATTGATAATGTGAATTAAAATTGCATTATTGTTTGTGTCTTTCCTGGCAGTCTCGTCCACATACTGCCCGTCTGCTGGGGGAGACGACCGCAGCATATCCGGCTCCTCCGACACGTCCGACACCAGCCAATCAGACGGCAGCGTTGGCAGCCGAATGGCCGTTTGGACTGAGCCGGCCTCCAACCCGTCTGACAGCGTCAGCCATTTGGGAGCTAAAGCGGCGTTACAGGGCATCGAGAAGCTTTCCGTCAACCAGGGAGCTGGAACCCGGCCTGTGGCCAAACCCCCCCGGCAGCTCCAGGAGATCGGCCGCCAGAGCTCGTCTGACAGCGGCATCGCCACTGGCAGCCATTCCTCTTACTCTGGAAGTTTCTCCTCCTATACAGGCAGCCTGGATATCACCACCACGGAGGACTTCGGGTCCGTTTTCAGCTTGCCTCCCCACTTGGCTCAAGAACTGAGCCCTTGTTCTTGCGCCACTGTCCCTGGACATGAATACCAAGTACCAACCACACTTAGGTATCTCTATGACAGCCCCAGGAGTCTGTTACAGGAGGGAAGCGGGGATGCTAAAGACGATGAGCCCTCCAGCCCCGCCTCCTTAGGCCTCACAACAGACTCGGCACAGGAGGATAAAAGCGGCGCCACGACCTCTGACGGTCACTCAGAAACTCCTGAAAGACAGTCAAAGAGTGAACACTTACAAATCCCCTCCGAGGAGAGTAGGAAAACCAAGTTGGCCTCTAGTGAACACCCAGACTCCTGTCACATCTCCAGCTCTCTCGCATCTGTCTCCAAAACCATTGTGACGATCTGCTTAGTTTGTGGTGGATTTAAGGTAAGTAGAACAATATCTTTCCCGTCAGTTGTGATTGTTCTTTTTTTTAAATTTGTTTACTTTTTTGATGTGTTATCCTCATGCAAGAAACACACTTGGGTTAGGCTCAGATTTCAGTGTCGCTCTATTCTCGTCGGCCATCTGTTTACGTCAAAGAAATGGCCTCCTGTGTGTTCAAACGGTCTCCAACACGCTCTGTTGTGTAACTCCTTGTCGTACAGTAGCAGCTTGTGTGAGCAGGCCGTATCATCACTGGATCATCTGCTCTGTAGCTCGTTGTCAATATGACCTTTGCGGTATGCAGGCGGTCACATTGCCCATCTGTCTCTCAAGATGTCATTGTATGCAGAATATTTCAACCTTGTGACTGTCTTGACACCTCCACCTTTACTACTCAACTTAATGCTGTTGAGCTAAAGGGAGAATTACATGTAATCTCCAGACTGAATGTCATTCGCGGCATTCATACTATTGGTGGTGACAACAATAAGCTTCTCGTAAAAACCTTCCCCATATGATCAGTGAGGTTCGACTGTCTGCTCGGAAGTGACGGTGCTTTTTATCCTGGGTTTGGCCGTCATGGAGCTGGTGGTGATTTCTTCTTCAGAGTTGGATTCTTCTTTGCTTCGGGGCTGCAACTAAAGATTATTTTCGTTATCGATTTAATCCGGGGATCAATAGGGTGATCATCACCCTCAAATGTCAGAAATTACTTTTGAAAAAGAGAATATCAGTATATTTTCAAATATGTTGCACTCTTGAGTTTGAGGTTGAGCTCTAGTTTACATTTGTGTCATTTGAACACCCAGATTCAAACCCACTAAAAGCGTTTTTGTTCTGGTGTCATGTCAGTTACACGTCTTGGTCATTGAATATTCTAAACTAATAGCTCCACCTACTGGTAGTGCATTCAGTTAAGAAAGCCAAATTGCATTTGATTATCTGAATAAAATGTTCTCTTTATCTTGGTTTCTTTTCAGTCAGTCTTCAGTGAACTAAACTAAGTATGGGAGTTATTGGCCAGAAGCTTACGGATCAGACATGAGCGGTGTGGGAGGTTATTTATCACCCTTCGCCTGAGCAACACCATCTATCCCTGTCGTCGTCGTGTTTATTGGCTCACAGTTTAAGGGCCAGTTCCAAAGAAAACACCAAACGGCAACTAAATACATGTCAATTCACATATTTATACAAGCATTAAGATGAGTTAATAATAATGTATTGTACTTTGGCTCGTTTGACAAGAGAGTGTTATAAATGTACAAAAGAAAATGCTTTGTGTGATGAATCTGACAGCCAAGGACACTGAGATAAACTTATTTATATTATAGAAACAGTCCACTGTGGTGAGCTTTTAATGGATAAGGCTGGCTATATTGTATATGTTCTTATTGTCAACAATTCCATAAATCCATAAAAAGGCTGCGGAAGTCTGAAGTATTGAGACTCTGATTACTGCACTGTAGGTTTTCGTCTTCTCATTGTATTGTTGGTTTATTTTTGTTGTTGTTTTTTCTTCTTCTAATCAAACCACTTTGTATTTCAAGAATTTATTTTGTGTACTTTTCTATTCCATCCCACAGGGGACCTCGTGCATCCCTGCCAGTGGTTCAGCGATACCCGCCATACCAGGTAAGTGTAATCAGTTGGAGTATTGCATGCACACTGCATGCATTGGATCTTGCATGCTTGAACAGAGTTGATAGAGAGAAGGCAAAAAAACATTCATAATATGCTGTAGCAGCCAGAGGTTGCTGATTTGATTTGGGAGATTTGGGATTTCTTTGCCTCCGGAACATCATATTTTCAATCCAGCAGATCAAAGTGTTGACAAATCACCGTTCACCGCCAGTAAATACTATATCGCAGTGAGGAAGGTTCTGGAGAAACCCTGTGCCTCGCCTGGCTCTGGGAACACCCACAGCTTGGAGAAGCCAACAGTGAGGAGAAGGGAGGATTCACCGCTGCCAAAAACAGGAAGAGAGAAATTAGTCAGTCTCTTAGCTGATCTGCTCGGCTTCCCGAATGCAGATCGGCAGCTTGAGGCAAAGACGGACAGACTGAACCTTTATGAGTCCATGAGCCCCGGTTTGGGAAATGGCACCTGTGTACCATTACAAGATTCAGAGCACGACAACAGAGCTGTCATTTATGAAAACTGTTTGAAGTGTCAAGGCGAGCACTGCCGCCCTCCTCCACGGGCCGCCCCCGCTGAAACGAACCGCAACAGGGACGCTTCCACTTTGCACACCTTTCCAACTGGGCTGCGCCTCAAGAAAAGCCAAGAACCCGACGCGGCCGCTCACGAGGAGCCGCTCTACCAAGCTCCCGGTGCCGGCTCGCTACATGAAGAGATGACTGGTCCGACAGTGACCAGTGAAGGTAAGAGGCCTCTTCTCCGGGTTTCCTCTTCGCCTCACAACAAAGCCTCTACGATTCCTTCGGCGGCCTTTTGAAATGGATCTTCTCCTTGTTTCCGTTCTGTTCTTCTTGTCTTCAATAAAACAGAAACAACTTATTTTCCTTCTGGCTTTCTTTTTGTTTAATCAAGTGCTTATTTTTTATCTCTCTTCCTTTTGCCGTGTTGCTTGTACAACTGAGTTTGAGGGCTTTGAAAAGTAAAAGGGATTGACGTTGTTATTGGATGAGTTATGAAATTATAAATGATGCATAGGCTCTACGAGAGACTTACACCTCTTTAAAACTGTTTCAACAAAAACTGAACTTTTATAACGCTCTAAACCTAAAGGTTATTTATTAGACACTGTATACGTTTTTATCTCACCGCTACTTGTTTGTATATGCCAAATAGATTTAGAACAATAATCTACCGGGCTGATATTAGCTTAATACACATATATTAATATGTATTTTAACCGAGAAGTAACAAGATATTGCAGAGCAGGACATTAAAATGACTAAACGGCTGCATGTTTAACCTCTTTGTTGTGTTTTGCACGCTATCAATGCAGCTCTTATTTACAGCAGGGATGCTATATATGCTGTATATGCTATATATATATATATATATATATATATATATATATATATTATATCTAATATCTATTTAGTTGATGTTATTGTGAGTTGATGATCCACTGTTATTTGTTCCCACCACTGGATTTGAAATAATTCATTTATAGAGCACCGTGTCTGATTTGACTCACAAAATGGATTAAAAAAACAATGTGGGATAATGATTATGCCCCGGCTATCGGCACAAGCGGTTGCAGTTTAATTTCTAATATTTAAAACAGCCTGTGTTTTTCTCTCCCACCAGACAAAAGGCTTAAGAGTAAAGAGGAAAGACGCAGAGCTGATCCTTCTTATGAGATCATGGAGAGTCGTGCGCCGGAGAGGAACCCGGAGGTAGGCCCTTTCATAACTAATCCGCTTCATGCTATCAACCAATGACACATTTTGACTGAAACTTATTGTGCTCTAAGTTGAGCTTAACGTTTTGGGGGCAAACGTCTGATATCAAGGGAATACCATGGGAATAATCGGCTCAAGTAACATCTAAAATGGAACATGGAGTTAGGGCTAGTCGTTGGTAGCAGTAGTCTTGAACTTCTTGTCCCGTTAGTTAGATCGTCTCAGTGATGAAAGCAGACCATAAACGGGCTGTTCTTAAAATGTGTCTCAATTCTGTGCTTTGGACTTCCTCGTGGTTTTTTGGTGAGACACTCAAGAGGTGTTCGTTCAGCCAAAAGGAAGAAAAGTTGAGCACTATAGAGTATAGGTTGGACGGTAAGACCTCAGGAGGACACTCGGTGGCCATTTTATGTTCCAGAGAGGTGTTGATTCAATTGGTTTTATCCAATGTAGCACATTATATATCACGATTGATTGACATTTTATCTCTATAATGAAAAACATATTCATTTCATTCAGTAAATGATATCTCTTACTTTAAAACATTCGGTACAGGAATAAGGGCTTCCTGGTTGAACCTGTTCTTGGTAGCTCTGTTTAAAGGAATCATTTGGGAAATGTGCTTTTAAAAATGTCCCTTTTTATTTCAATAATCTAGATGAGAAGATAGATTCCACTGTCATGCATGTAACTGACTCTAAAACCACGAAAATTGTTGTTTTGAAGTTACAGTTTGTTTATGGGTCAAACTAAACAAAATAAAGCTTAAATTAAAGTTAATGATCAACGTCAGAGGTGAGGGTTTCTGAAACTTGGGAGCCAGGCTGTATTTGTCAACATATTGAACTTGGGGTGTGGGATACAGATAATGTATTAATGCCAGCGTTACATATTCAAAAACAATACAAGAAGTTGTCAATTTAAAGTGTACCGATATATGAAGCAATCACCTGATGCTCATTCCAGATATCCCATTTAAGTACATTCTCAGTGTGAAGATGGTCCCATCAAGGGATCCCTCTTTGGGAGAAAAGTGGCCTCTCTTGCTGAAAGCAATATGGCTGCACTCCACTTGGCTTTTCACACCGCAATAGCTGTGCTTACAGCGGCTGTCTAGAATCAAAGATTACATGGCTGCAATTTTAAAAGGCATGGTTATCCATCCACAACGGTGAACAATTGCAGACAGTGTTTCGACATGAAAGACTCAGCCTTGAGCTCGCAGTAAACCCGGAGTTTGGGCCTCTGTCTGTAAACACTCCTGACGTGTCCACCGAGCTGTTGAGGACAAAGTCATCGTCACACTTCTTACGTAATACATTTATGGGTTCCCTCGCTTACGGCAAATTCTAATCAACAGTGTTCACTGTCTGTGTGTCCCGCAGGCAGAAGAAAAAAGCAAGTACGAGCTGATGGGCAGCTGCGGTCAGCAGAGGTTCCTTCAAGAGACTCAAGGTGAATATGATCGGGTTGTTTTCCTCGACCAGGCCAGTTAAATTATGCAGATTGTTGTTTGTTGCAATGGGCAGTCTGAACGTAGCCAGGCTTCTTCCGATAACCAGGACTCGCTTCCAAAAAGTGAATTAAATTCATGACTCATGCACTTGAGTGAACACGGCTAAAAGCAACATCGCCGGTTTCTTGGTGTGCATGAAATGAAGCTCATTCAGGGTCTGAAATGGCAGACTGGGTGATGTAAGGAACGGACACGTACTCCTCACACACAATGTTTCCTCAACTCTATGCAGGGTAATGGACTGTGACGTTGACAGGAAGTTGTTGTCATGAAGTACGTAGCACACACTGCACAGCGCTGCATACAGACTCATAACATGTGGAGCCAGATGCACCAACTCTTCATAAGTTCAAGATCTAACAAACTAAATTAAAGCAGATTGCCCATACAAACTAGTCTTAACGCAGAGATGGAGTACATATTTACACCCAGTAACTGCCATGTGTGGCTGTTGCAGAGCTAACCAACTAACTTACTAATATACAGCCCATTTAGATTGGAGAGTAATATGGATTGTGACTAGACACAAAAGAAAAACAGAGTCTTAGGACAGGGGCTCGGCTGGCAAACTGTGTTTATTGATGTGATATCAGATGAATCGCATATGAACCAGCAACCTCTCTTTTTTTCATTGCGTGGTAGCGGGATCACTGCAGACCATCTGCATTTTCTTTTTCTTTTTTTTTAACGCCATAAACTCGAGTTACATAAGAACCAATTGTGTCAAGAGAAAACACTCCGATGTCCAAACAAACAAACAAAGAGCACAGCGATGTGTGACCGGATACCTGGCCTGATGCTGAGGTGAGAGGACAGCCACCAGGAGACTTTTGGCCACTTAAGCATCCCACAGTCAGAAACATGCCCTCAGTCTAATGCACACCTGCTCTAGCTGTCACCATGTGGCACCAAACCCTTCAGTCATGTACCTACACACACACACACACACACACACACACACACACACACACACACACACACACACACACACACACACACACACACACACACACACACACACACGTCTAGTGGCTCAAGTTTACTTGAGGATGTAGGCTTGATGGCCACTGCAATGAGTATAAGATGTTCATGGGATGTGATCGTAGTTCGGGACCACTTTCCTGAAACGGTGCAGTTAGCAGCGACTGCTGCTGATGTTATATTCATGTATTTTGATTCCACGTTCAGGCTATTCTTTTGTGCAAGCGTTGAGAAGTTTGGTGGGACATTTCCCTTGAGGCCACTCTACTCTGTATAAAAGCATTTATTTGCGGGATCATTTTGTCTCTCTTTGACAGAGATTGTGATCAAGATTTTATTGGCCCACAAAACTATATGAGATCCATTTTTTGTTTTGTCAGACTTCTTTAATGAATCCATAGGAAGGTTATAGTGTTTGACTCTTTTAGGGAGGTGTTCAACTTTCCTTTCCCATTTTTATATATACACCATAGGCTAAATAACAAAAACACCAGTTTGTTTAATGCAATGCAGCAAAAAAAAAAACTACATCCAAGGTTTCAACAAAATATAACATTCTTGAAGGGAGGATTTATCACACGACTTCTAGATGTAACTAATAAACTGGCGCCTGAGCGTAGGACCACCACGTGTACCAAAGACCAAAGATCTTTCGTGGTTTTTGAAGTGTTAAGGAGCCTCTAGTCTCAGTAGCATGGTTTTATCTGCTAGTCTCCTCTCTTGTTGCATCGTATGCAGCATTGTTTTTGTATACACCATCTAATTTTATCAAAAGGTCAGCATTTGGGGATTGGAATAAACTCACCCAACACCGGAGAGACCCTAGCAGTGGGATCTTTGGCTCGATCATGCGATTTGATGAGTAAAGTTTCTGGTGGGAAGCCGGTGAGGGAGCATTGGCTTTTGTCCCGACACCAATGACACCCGCTGGTTGGTTTGGCCTCTCGCACAGGGAAATTATTGCTGTTTGGTTTCATTCAACATTAATCATCATGTCAACATTACGTGAAAATACCATTTAACAGAGCTTCAAGGTCGTCCTTTTACTTGAGAAATATTTCTCTGTTTGTATTTCAAGTGAACTCATAGCTCCTTTGGGTTTTCAGACATGTTTTCACCTCCACCTCAATGTCTGCCTGCTAGAATAACATGTACAAGGTGGAAACCCAGCTTGAACAGGCCTCTCTCCCTGAAGACACAGCTGTCATTAAAGCTGTCATGTTTCCCCTCAAAAGCAGTGAACTCTGGGTCACTAAGCTCAGCCAGGTCTTCCCTCCTGGGCAAAGTGTATGATGGAAAAGTCCCTCAGCCTCATAGCTGTGGGCAAACCCACTGGCAGCCATTTAAAAAAACACAACTGTTCTGCGAGGGCTGCTTGGTGTCTGATCAATTCGGGATGGGACCTCTTAGACGTTGCCAAAGGCTGCACCCACCGAGACTCTGCTGGCCTCTCACGGATAGCACGAGTGTCCCCCTGGGGTCGACGCCTGCGAGTTGCTGCTAATGGCCGCTGCCTGTTGCATTTCAGAGTCAAAGTACGTGAACTTTTGTCCCCAAATGTGATGCATTACTCAGCCTCTGAACACAATGTATAACGCTCCATCTGATGATTGTTTAAATCTGTAATTACAACACGGCTACAGATACATTTGAATCCATGACACTGAAACTATTGTATTTATTTGTACATGTTTTATGCAGTGCATATCAACTGGGAGAGGGGTATAATAACTGTAATCTTCTAGAGATGGCCTCATTAGTAAATGCCCCCAGAAGGAACTGCTTTCTGTTGTTGCGCTCCCACTGCTGTCGGGATTATTTTACACACAAAGCAACCGCAATTACACGATCAGTTTCTGTGATCTCGATATTCTCTTTGATCTTCAAACATCAGCCGACTTGCAGTACCTCAACGTGTACGTTGCCACATTATACATGAAGTGTCTGTTGGGTGATGACGTGGGTGAGTTCAAGAGAAACGATTAATTGATGATGCAAATGATCGTTAGTCGCAGGAGTGGCGAGTGTGACGTGGACCTGCTCCGTATACACTAATGGAAACATAGTTGTGAATTTTGTGTTCCATTTCTGCTCATGGATACCTCACAATGTTACACACTGGGCCCTTTAACTGCTGGACGAGCTTGATGCTGTAGCATGATGATGATGATTTTAAATGCGTGTTGCTAATCAGTGCTGATGGCGGTGACCTCATTTCATCAATCAGTCGATTGTTCTGTGAACTAAAGTAACATCACTAACTAATGTTTACATCACTGTTCTGGAGAAATTGGAAACATTGGAAGACCGTGTCTATGTATATTTATACATATTGTATGCGGTTGCTCTGAAACTGTATCAATAAGACAATGAACTAAAAAGCATTTACTCTGCATCTCTTTATGCTGGGTGGCTTTTATGTTGATGACAGGTAAGGCGTCCTGTATTGACTAGAAACCATCAATCAAACATCAACTTTTTGTCAGTAAACACACAAAGGTTGTACATGTTTAAAGAATTGGATATTGGATCTGGAGCGCTGCTGGTGGATTTAAAAGGGTAATAAGTTATGGTTTTACAGCCTATAAAATGATCCTAATGCATCTCATAAGTTATCCCTTGGGCCGAACCAATTATGCATATTTAGCCTCTTGGTAAAGGGCAATTTTGTGGGATACAATGTGTACCACTTTAGCTGCTGATCTCAGATCTGCTGCCGTAGCTTACTGCTAGGGAATATAATGACTTCAATGCAGTTCCTATTAACATGAGGCTGTTGATAAGGACGGTTGCCTCAAGACCTTTCCAACCCTGGAGGGAAAAGTCTTCTAGCTTTTGATGAAGGTTATAATAACAAAGCCATATCCTTGATTCAGTCATTGTTATCGCTTAATTGAGGTCACAATGACAACTTGTTTTTATAAAAATCCCCTCCTTTTTAGATAAGTGCCAGAGTAAAGCTTTTTAATATTATCGACACATCCTGTGAAAGGACACATGGATGTGTTGTGTTTGCAGCCACAGTCCGGTGCAGCTCATTCCTCCGTGTCATAGAACTCCATTGTTGTCCAAAAAACGCCATATGACATATTGTTTATTACAACGACCGCAGCCAGTGTAGAAAAATTGAAAGAAAAAAAAAACCCAGCAAAACACTTGTGAAATAACTAGCCTTATTATTAATGAACAGACATCCAAATGCAACTGAATCATGTGCTTATTAAAATGTTCTTTGGATGACAATGGAGTTATTTGCCGGTCAAAGATTAATCGTGTTAGCAGGATGAACTACTTGTTAGTTTGTCTCTCTTCTGGGATTTTGTTGTTAAAAATAATTTCACACCTGTTTTTAAAAGAAGCAAACAGCATAAATGAACAAAGCTCAATCAACACTCTTGCATTGACAGGGGCCGTGTTCGTCTTCCCCCCCGAGGCGGCGCTCCCGGAACGGCCTCGCGGTGAAGGTGTGACGTATGTGAATATTCCCGTTAGTCCCACATCCAAGAAGCAGCTCAACTACATAGAGCTGGAGCTGCAGGAGCCAGGTCCTGGTCCCCGAGGGACCGCCGCACATCTCCCCCCTCAGAGTAAGGCATGCGGAAACCTTGTGATAAGTAAAAGTGATGATATTCAACCAGCTTCTCTCTCAAGCAATTATTACATTATTGTACTCATTCAGACAACAGCCATGTTAAACAGTCAGAGGCAATGATCAGGAAATATTGTTTTGGTATCGGTTCAAAAACCTACAGTAGGTATTGTAGGCACACGTATAGAAAATGTTCAGTCCTAGAGGGAAATAATTTTGCATTATTTGTATTTATCCTCTTTTTACTGATATCGCTTCATATTTTAAATACTTCAGCACACACACAAAACTCATTTTCTATTATTAGACATGTATTAAATCGTGCTTTTAATGAACTGTTCCCCCGTATCAATATTAATCGCTATATCAATCATCAACGTAAACTGGAGAATCATGAATGGACATTAATGCATCTTCAGATACTCATCAGAGCAGTAATTTAATGCAAAGGTTTGAATTTTAAATGAAAATCCACATCCTGAAATTGATTACACGTTACGTAACAAGGACCTCAGTCTTGACCTTATGTTCTCGTCACACGCCGTACGCGGCTTGCTCATCTGTGCTCGTGTTTCTGATCCGTGCAGCTTTTGGGAAAAAAAGCAATTTTTAAAAAGATGTTCAAATCCTGCAGACGGATAAGAACGCCAACTTAAAACAAACCAGGATATCAATGCGTAGAGGATGACAAGTGGCTTAGTCTGTAATTCTATTTCACTTGGTCAGAGTTACTGGAATCGCCCCCAGACGAGTCGGTGGATTCCTTTTCATTTCTCTAAAAGACAGCAGAGTCCTGGTCATCAGAGACGCTGTAATTGACGGACAAGTCGGCTATCGGCTTTATTGCCCTCAGGAATACGAGGACTCTGTCACGAGAGAGGATAACATCTAGTGTCAGCGATACAGTTTCTATCCCGGCGTGCGGCCTCAATCTGCCACCCGGGAGATGGGGCGTCCCATCTGAAAGCGGGTCAGATCGCAGCTGTGAATTCACTGGCTCAAATGGGAACCTCCTCCGATGGCTCTTACGGTTTTGTTAGCGCCTGTTGGGGAGTGTCTCAATCTGATGTAAAAGTACATTACTTTATAGACCACTCACCAGGGATATTCATGCAAATGCAGGGCGATGTCTGCTTTAAACGTGACCATAACTTTGTGTGATAATCAAATAAGCAAGATGTCAGTGGTTGATCGTTAAGTGGGTGTATATGGAAAGCTGTGCATGACTCGATGCCATATTCTTCTGCTTTGTGTGGCGACTCTATCGTATTGGCATCAAGGGCAGAGATCCACTTAACTCTGAACTCTCTGTTGTCCTGTTTGTTTGGATGTTTTCAGCAGTTCTCAAAATTAGTATACATTTTTTTTAAAGCTGATTCAGCAATGCCTTTTCTGCATCCTACAACAAGGATAGGCTTCACCTAATTAAAGGGTTAGGGTTACAATTTGCTGCAACTAATGGTTCTTTTGTTTTGGTCCAAGAGGCCAATACCCAAGAACGTTCAGTGTACTCTGACTTACTTCACGTCAAACGGTCTGTTTGTGTGTCTTGACAGGAAAGAGCTCCACCAAGTACGCCCAGATTGACATCACCGCTACAGAGACGGCCCACAAAGTGGGCACGCAGCATGCCCTGGGACGACAGGAGGGCCTTCACACTCTGGAGCTGAGGAAAAAGGGGACGCCACATTGATTTCTTCATCACCGAACTGTTCATCTCAGCAGGCTGTCTGTAACAGCGTGCTCCATCTCTCTGAGAAGGTTTTCTTTTTAGCTGAGACTGTTCCAAAAGATCCTCTGCTGCAGGTTGCACCAACTGCTCTTTACTAAGCCTGGTCCTAACTGCCAAGTGTGTCTTCAGAATTTACTAGAAAGGAATATTTGGGGCAATTTTATGACGGAGGATTGGAGAAGAAGAAAAGGAAATCTCACAGACATTGAGATACAATAGTTAATGGAGCTGTAACAGTTAAACATCTTAGTCATTCTGTATTGAAACGAATGACACATCCGATTAGGCATAATTCACACGACTTATTGTGCTCACAAAAGATAGAAGTCAACTCAAAACTCCAGAGGGCAGAGGAGAAGAAATCCAGGATATCATCAAATGGCATTAAAGAATTGAAGAACAGAGTGTCAATAGTTTTCAATACTATATTCTAATATTGGATATCAAATTGAGTTTAGGCTACAAAGCCTATTGTTTGTGTACAATTGCTTCAGTGAACACAGTCACCTCACCCTGCACTCATCTTCACCACTTCAAACATATAGCGGTCTTATTCAGAGCTGTCAGTTTCACCTCATTCAGATGCAGAGACAATGGGTTTGAGTTAAAAAAAAGATTTAAGAAATAATGAATGAGCTTCTGACTAGACGTAAGATTTACACCCGGTCTCAGCAAGAAGAAGGCTTCAGCCTAGATGGGGCAACCGTCGTAACCATTAAGCTAAGTTGGTCATAACTGGGCTTTCCCAGACTGACCTGAGACCAGAAGTAAGCACTGATGCTGCAACCGGCCTCTGGTGTTCATGGGGAATTAGTTCTCTGCTGTCGTCACGGACGTTACTTCGCCCCGTCTAGACACAGTCGACACAGCCCTTCACCAATTCTCTCAGATTCAGACGTCTGTCATCACAAAGCAACCTGAAGATGGAGCACAGGGATCAAGAGCAACGCTTCAATCTTGTTCTCCTCAGGCATCTCATTAAGTGGCATTATGTCAGCACTCGTGGCTAATTTGGAGGAAGATGTGTGAGTCCTGAGCTGAGTCACTGGCCACAATACTTTTTTAAAATGTTTATATTTAGGGAAATCTTTCATCTTGTCTTACTCAGAATGCCAATTTCAGACTGTTAAAAGTTGTCTGAACAATGTGGAAGTAAATGCAGGATAATCAATGTTTCTGCATAATACTTCCACCTTGGTGACGTTTGGCCTGGGTGTAAGTAATGGATTGGTGTTTATGGTGAACCGAATCTCTGTATTAATAATGCAAAGCAGAGAGGAGATTGAAAATCAATGGATTTTATTAATCACTCTGTAACAACAAGTGTAGCCCAGATTTCACTGTGTGGCACTCATGGCCATCATTTATCAAACTTATGTATTTTGCTTTTTTTACTCACTGAAATGGTTAAATACTTTTCATCATTATTCCTAATTTTGTGTGTACACATATGCATTTTTACTAAAACTAAAATAGGTATTAAGTGTTTTGAAGAGCTATTTTAGTAGCCCATTTTAGTCATTGTTTTAGTCTCATACTGTACTGTGATTACACTTTATTTTCATATCTGTAAATACATTTTCTTTCTATTTAGATGATCTGGATTGTTATTACATATACATGTAAAGACATTATGTATGTACAGAAATGATGAGTTCAAGTAATGCCATTTTTCATGTAAGTTATTTCTAACATAATTACTGCTTAGATGGGAACGTTCAGTAATTTTGGAGCTCCAGTAGATCATATATGGGACTTTTCCCCCATATACAGTTGTTAACCGGTTTGGTAAGGTATTACATAAAGCATCTTTTACTTATTTATTTTCATTCAGCATTAAGCATTTGAATGACTGAACTAGAGTTTAAAGGTAATTACCGCTGTTCTCATTTTTTTGAAAATATATGCAACATTTTTAACTTAAAGTGTGCTCCTGGAATAATTAGATTATTATATTGTTAGTAAGAAAGTTATGAATTTGAAGGTGATGTATTACAAAACAAAGCCAATACAAATTGATAAATAACATCTGCTATTAAATTATGCATTATAAAACTTATAATATAAAAAGACTTACAAAATAATTAAATTTGCTAATGAATAATTCAAGTCGTGAGTTGTATTTACATTCATACAGCCCAGTACCACAAATCACCTCCAAGTCTGTCTGTACATGATTGAATTCATCTTTTGGAAAGAATCATTAAATAAATATGAAATGCTTTACATTTTAACTTGTTATTCCTTTTAGTTACGTGCCTGCCTGTATATTAAACATCCTTTGCTGTTAGATGTTAGATGTCTTCTCATAAAAGAGGTCATAGTACAGTATGCTATGAACAATTGCATTTAAAAAGACTGATAAAATGCCATAACAATGTTGTAAGAAGTCATGTTGTATTATGTCATAGTAAAGTATTTTATATAGTCTAAAAAAGTCAAATCGGTGTATAGTGTGTCCATAAATATGTAAAAAAAAGTCATAATATAGTATGCCGTGAAAGGTAATTGTATACTATGTTTGAAAACTCACAGTAGTATACTATGAATATAATATGCCACAATAATGTCAGAAAATCGTACAGATAACCAACTACAAGCCTAACACCAGTCTTGACCCCATCCACCAGCTACAGACCACCAGGTCCAACAGCTCCAGACCACCAGGTCCACCAGCTCCAGACCACCAGGTCCACCAGCTCCAGACCACCAGGTCCAGCTCCAGACCACCAGGTCCACCAGCTCCAGACCACCAGGTCCAGCTCCAGACCACCAGGTCCACCTCCCCCAGCTCACCATTGGATTTGGTTGTCAGTTTTTTTGAAAGTACGAGGAGCGCCACACAGACCCTCCCCACTTCCACCCGAATGGGGGGTCCCGAAACCTGCATGAGGAGAAGGAGAACCATCAGGAGATGCTCTCACTTCCTGTTAGCCACTGCAGACGGGAAGGTGGGAACGTCCTCCCCCCATGCAGTGGTTGTAGTGGTTGTAGTGGTTGTAGTGGTTGTAGCGGCTGTAGTGGTTGCAGTGGTTGTAGTGGTTGCAGTGGTTGTAGTGGTTGCAGCGGTTGCAGTGGTTGTAGTGGTTGTAGCGGTTGTAGTGGTTGCAGTGGTTGTAGTGGTTGCAGTGGTTGCAGTGGTTGTAGTGGTTGCAGTGGTTGTAGTGGTTGCAGCGGTTGCAGTGGTTGTAGTGGTTGCAGCGGTTGCAGTGGTTGTAGCGGTTGCAGTAGTTGCAGCGGTTGCAGTGGTTGTAGTGGTTGTAGTGGTTGCAGCGATTGCAGTAGTTGTAGTGGTTATAGTGGTTGCAGTGGTTGCAGTAGTTGTAGTGGTTGTAGTGGTTGCAGCGATTGCAGTGGTTGCAGTGGTTGCAGTGGTTGTAGTGGTTGCAGTGATTGTAGTGGTTGCAGTGGTCGCAGCGGTTGTAGCGGTTGTAGCGGTTGTAGCGGTTGCAGCGGTTGTAGTGGTTGTAGTGGTTGCAGTGGTTGCAGCGGTTGCAGTGGTTGTAGTGGTTGCAGCGGTTGTAGCGGTTGCAGCGGTTGCAGTGGTTGCAGTGGTTGTAGTGGTTGCAGTGGTTGTAGTGGTTGTAGCGGTTGTAGCGGTTGCAGTAGTTGTAGTGGTTGTAGTGGTTGCAGTGGTTGTAGCGGTTGCAGTAGTTGTAGTGGTTATAGTGGTTGTAGTGGTTGCAGTGGTTGCAGTGGTTGTAGTGGTTGTAGTGGTTGTAGTGGTTGTAGTGGTTGCAGTGGTTGTAGTGGTTGCAGCGGTTGCTGTGGTTGTAGCGGTTGCAGTAGTTGCAGCGGTTGCAGTGGTTGCAGTGGTTGTAGTGGTTGTAGTGGTTGCAGCGATTGCAGCGGTTGCAGTGGTTGTAGTGGTTGCAGTGATTGTAGTGGTTGCAGTGGTTGCAGCGGTCGCAGCGGTTGTAGCGGTTGCAGCGGTTGTAGCGGTTGTAGCGGTTGCAGCGGTTGTAGCGGTTGTAGCGGTTGCAGCGGTTGTAGTGGTTGTAGTGGTTGTAGTGGTTGCAGTGGTTGCAGCGGTTGCAGTGGTTGTAGTGGTTGCAGCGGTTGTAGCGGTTGTAGCGGTTGCAGTGGTTGCAGTGGTTGTAGCGGTTGTAGCGGTTGCAGTAGTTGTAGTGGTTATAGTGGTTGTAGTGGTTGCAGTGGTTGCAGTGGTTGCAGTGGTTGTAGTGGTTGCAGCGGTTGCACCGGTTGCAGCGGTTGTAGCGGTTGCAGTAGTTGTAGTGGTTGCAGTGGTTGCAGTGGTTGTAGTGGTTGCAGTAGTTGTAGTGGTTATAGTGGTTGCAGTGGTTGCAGTAGTTGTAGTGGTTGCAGTGGTTGCAGTGGTTGCAGTGGTTGCAGTGGTTGTAGTGGTTGTAGTGGTTGCAGCGGTTGCAGCGGTTGTAGCGGTTGTAGTGGTTGCAGTGGTTGCAGTGGTTGCAGCGGTTGCAGCGGTTGTAGCGGTTGCAGTAGTTGTAGTGGTTGCAGTAGTTGTAGTGGTTATAGTGGTTGCAGTGGTTGTAGTGGTTGCAGTGGTTGTAGTGGTTGTAGTGGTTGTAGTGGTTGCAGTGGTCGCAGCGGTTGCAGCGGTTGCAGCGGTTGTAGCGGTTGCAGCGGTTGTAGCGGTTGCAGTGGTTGTAGCGGTTGCAGTGGTTGCAGCGGTTGTAGTGGTTGAAGTGGTTGCAGCGGTTGCAGTGGTTGCAGCGGTTGTAGTGGTTGTAGTGGTTGCAGTGGTTGCAGTGGTCTGTATCAAGGGCCCAGTGCTGGCAAGCAGAGCCTTTGTATCTGCAGTCAAAACATGTTTGTAAGGTCTGGGAGCAGCTTTGAGGTGTGAAAGCTTTGGAAACACAGTGCAGATTATTTTCCCAAACAGTGTGCTACAGATCAGGCTGTAAAAGGTCCAAATTAAAAGCTTTCACACATTAATAAGGATGGTTCCGGTTCCGCACATTTTACAAGATGGCAATGTGTCGTCCGCCAGCTGTCAGAGCAACATGATTCACATTGACTCGTCACTACGGAGGGCAACCGCGCTGACCTGGAACGAAACCGTACAGGTCGGCGAAGCGTGTCTCACAAACTCATTTACTCATTAAATATAGCCAGGGAGAGCACAGCGATAAAGCATAATTATCTGTTTCCGCGGTCCAATATTGATCTAAATAAATTAATGTTAATGCTATTGAGAAACTGGTGGCGGTAGTTAAATGAACTATGCAAATCCACAGACGGCGTTTGTGTAATTGCTGTGCCGGTTTTGATGTAAGAAACTGTAGTTTAACTCCTGTGGCTGGAGTTGTAATCTCTCCCACTGTGACCACCGACAGTGAACACACCACAGGTCTAATTCAGGACCACCATCTGTCTACCAGAACTTGTATCTGTAGACTTGACACTCAGACTTGAGTCAGACTTACTTTACTTAAGCTGGTAAAAACAAGATCAGGTGGCCCTTGGATGGCCACATGCATTAAGTCTACTGAGACTAAATGGCTCTGACATCACTTGAAAATCCTTAAAAGACTTGTAACTTAACTCAAGACTTGACTATAAAGGAATGTACTGAACAGGAAGAATACAAACGCTGTCTTATTACTGAACCTTTATATAACTACGAGCCATTGTGTTCAGATTCTCGGGTACATTGGGTTTGAGGAACAAAGCCCGTAGAGGTGTGTAGCTTCTATAGAGTCAGGGCCACTCAGTTCTGTTCTTTGCACCGGTTCAATGATCGGTAATCTCAAATCAAACTGGTTTTGCTTTGTCAATCATAAACTTACATGTTAGAAAACAAATTCAAACAACTACATCTTTCTTTATTCATGACAATTCATTTTTGGTACTTCATCACGAATCCCACTGCTGCTTTCAGGACTCGGAAGAAATAAAGGCTAAATTATGCCAAGAGGTTTATTTTCAAGCCACAGCAGCACTTTAAGGCCTTGACAGGAAATTCCTGCCACAAAGTACATTAATATTTCTCCAAGAACAAGAACATGTCCAAATATGACCATAACCATCTACTTCCCTCCAGCAGTCTCTTATTTACATGTCTTGAAGACAAAATGAAGTTTCTGGGGGGAGAGCACCTTAAATTAATTGATTTTGACTTTGGGCACAAAGAGAAAAATGACTTGTTCAAGTTTTAAGGCAAAACGAAATCTTAAGTAACTGTCATAGCATCTAAATCAATTCAGGGCAATGCTGTGGAACTTAAAGCTACGCCTATCGATATGTTTTACAATAATGGATCATATGTGTAAAGCTCCAGAGATGTCAGAATGTCAGTTATCAGACAACATGAACATAATTCACTGAACTCAAGTTGTTTACATCCTTCCAACACCTGTAACAGCTTTCCACCTCTGCATCCCTATTGCCCAGGGAGGTAAATGTAATTCATCCAACATATAATCACAAAACCACCGAGTATGGATCAGTTCTAATTGTCCTTGTTGTCCTCACCCCATGATATTGTTATTCATGCCACTCTGTTCCTCAAGTTTCAATCAATTATCATTCAGTGCGTCGCTCGGCAGTACATTACATTACTGCAGCGTGCTCTTCAGGTGGCAGAGCAACAGAGAGCTTAGAGAACACGCAAGTGAGTCATTTAGGGTAAATGTCTTGCTTTGAGATACACTTTACTGACACAGTGAATTTCAGACCAGACATGTGCATATTACAGTATGTTAATATGAATCTTAATATCATTCACAAAGGCCAGACAAAGGCCGTGAGTGCTTTCACAAAGCAGTTGTTCTCAGATGTGAAACAGGTCACGAGTGTCGGCCTCTTAACTCACGCGCCGGGGCTTGAACCTACAACCTCATGGCTTCTAAGTAAATGTTGTGCTCCCACAAATAGCAGCTGATCGGTTTATCTGTCGGAAGTGATTTGTTGCAAATGGTCAAAGCCGGCAGGGTTTAGTAGCATTTCCAAACGACAACCCAATAAACTCCAGCCGCTGACCTTTATGGTCTCGTCATTGGCCTCGTTCAGCCCAACTCAATTAGGAGCCCTAATGTCTCACACAAACACACAAAGAGCCTCTTGCAGTCAGTGCCCAGAAGGCATCTCGAGATGAATAGCCTTAATCTTGTATTTTATATATTTTTATTCCCTCTTATGAGGCTTGTTTTGTCTTTGGATTGCAGCTGTTTGGTTGCCTTATGCTTCGCTGACTTTATTTGTGCTTATGTGTTGAATATTTTCTGGCTTCAAAGTGATCTGTATTGGTGATGTGATCACCGACGCCGACCAATTCACTCCGTCACTTCTGGATCGCTCGTTATCCGTCAAGCTGCTCCGGGCTGCGCTGCTAATCTGTGTCATTATGATTCACTCACTCGTATCTTTGGGAGAGAGGATCATGGTGCTAAATATTGATTGAGCGGAGGCGGGTAACATATTTGAGCTTTTTAAAATTCGTTGTATCGCTGCAAAAATCAAATTGAGTGGACAAACAGCTTCTACACTTCACTGCGTGTAAAACGTTGGCGTGCTCCGTTTCTGACCTCCCTCTCTCTCAAAGGAGTGAGTGGCGGCTGTAGTCGGCCCTGTTTTGGGTGTGAGTTACGTAACCCACCAAATGGGGTCCGTTTTCTTCAATGTTCGTAGCAGTTAACAACAATGAGTGTCCAGCCAAACACAAAGAAGCTTGGTAATTGCACGCTCATCTGCTGACTGTGACTGAGGGGAGGACAACAACAGAAACGGTGAAGTGGCTCAGAGAACAAGTGCATCAACAATGGTCTACTTAGTGACGCCATTACCTCGGCAATCGGCACTGAATCTCAGCTGTTTGCTAGTTTTCGCTTGTGTCTAGTGTACAGCATCTTTTGATTTCCATTTGTTCAGACAAACAGAAGAACAGCTGCTTCTTGTACCTTTCTCTACTTTTAATTATAGCGAACATCACTGAAACCTCTCCATGCGGTCTCGATTTGATCGTCAACTTTCTTTACTGCGTTTCGCGGGATCAAGGAGACAAATGAGAGAAGTTGCTTCAGAACAGTTATCACAGTGAGGGCTGCGTGACACAGCGTGACTCAACTCAACACGGTAGAAATCATCTTTGAAATGACTATTCATGGATTTAAAAAAAAAAAAAAGGGATGCAAGGGGTGGAGTCTGTAGGCAAATCGTAAAAGTGATGATAATTGTGAGCGGCATCTGATTCCTTCTTTCTGTTTCAGTCCTGTGGCTTTTGCTATACAGTATGTCCTGATTGCCATCTCTTGGGATGTTCTTTTAATTTCCTTTGCTTCCCCTCATTAGAATAAACATGTCAAGATGTGTTGATACAGAAATGAGCATGTTAAACAGGAAATACTTGGACTTTGTAGACTGCGTATGTGTCAATTTACTTTGAAGTGCTGACAATGAACATGATAATGTTAGCATGAAATCCCCCCCCCCCCCCGAGACGCACCAAATGCCCATAATGCATTTTGTGCTACAAAGTGAGGCATGTGGCACTTAGCGCCCCGCAAAGCAACACCCTGACATCCTGAAATGAGGAGGCCTGATCTGTGTCGTGATCCATGGGTGCGATAATGTGAGAGAGGGTGGGATACAGCGTTAACAGACGGGACCAGAGCAGAGGCCTTGGTGTTGCGTTACATTAAATCTGACACATACTGACCCGCACAGGAAAAAATGCACTATTGTCTGTCCGGGGTGACTGGGTCCACGTTTAGAAACTTTTTGTTCTATATTCTTTGGTTGAAATATCGCAACACATAACATATTCTTCCTGTTTTGCGTCATAGCCCCCAGCATATAAGCTGCCACTTTGCATGGCTGATTATTACACAGTATCGTTGTCATTACATTACATTACATGTCATTTAGCTGACGCTTTTATCCAAAGCGACTTACAATAAGTGCATTAAACCATGAGTCCAAACTCAGAACAACAAGAATCAAGCAAGTACAATTTATTCAATAAAGTTAAACTACAAAGTGCTATCCGTAAGAGCCATTTAAGTGCTACTAAAGTGCTTAACTACAAAGTGCTATCAGTAAGAGCCATTTAAGTGCTACTAAAGTGCTTAACTACAAAGTGCTATCAGTAAGAGACATTTAAGTGTTACTAAAGTGCTACTACGGCTCTACCTTCCCTATTCCGGTATAGTCGAAAAAGATGTGTTTTTAGTTTGCTACAGAAGATGTAGAGACTTTCTGCTGTCCTGATGTCAATGGGCAGCTCGTTCCACCAATGAGGAGCCAGCACAGCAAACAGTCGTGATTTTGTTGAGTGTTTAGCTCGAAGTGAAGGAGCTACGAGCCGATTGGCAGAAGCCGAGCGAAGTGAACGGGCTGGGGTGTACGGTTTGACCATGTCCTGGATGTAGACTGGACCCGATCTGTTCACAGCACGGTACGCAACTACCAATGTTTTTAAGCGAATGGCTATTTAATCTGAGTTAAATGTGGTTTAAAGTTGAGAAAGAAATGGCACTTCTTCAGGTGAACATCTTCAGCTTGTACTACTGGGCTTCTCAACTGAAGGGGATGCTGGCACATCTGTGCAGAGCAGAAAACATGGCCTTCGATTAGCTCTTCAAGGCAGACTAATTGACGCACTCATCGCAAACCAATGGACTTGACATGTTGGAGATCAGTCACAAGGTCTCAGTGCTGTAGGCTGAGATAGGTAACCATTGCTCAGCGAATCGTTGATATCTCTGTATAGTCAGTGCCTGTGTGCAAATGCAAATCTGACAATGTTACGGGGATACCACTAATCCAGGAGGAGCGCTTTAGTCTGTGTGTACTATTGTCTGTTCAATATGCAAGACGTGTGCACTCGTCACATTTGGTAGCTGCTCTCTTGCTCTCTTCTCCTGACTTCCTGAAGCTGAAGTCGCTGTAGATCATTCTTTTTTAGCCAACTTGTCTTGTTCCTCGCTGTACATTTACTCACAACTTCCCTGTCGCCATAGTTTACCATGTCTGATAATAAATATGAAGCATTACAGCCAGGAGATGGTTAGCTTAGCATTGCATAAAGACTCCGAGCGGAGAGAAACCACCAGCCTGGCACTGTGCAAATGTAAAGCTACAGGAACGAGATACAATGTGTTCATTACCGAGCTTCAGAGGTGCTAGGAACTTTGGGCAAGCTGTTGTCTGTTCTAGTCTTTATGCTAAGCTAAGCTAACTGTCCAATGGCTAACTGATACATCACAAATGTCTATGGTGTCATCTAAAAATTATTCCCAAAGAACAACCGAAAACACCTTGTGAATAAGTTAAATAGCTCAACAGCACAATTTCATATTTGCCAGTATATAAATAATAAACTAGTCTCTGGTGTTATTTATTGAATAATATTGTGACTGAAGTACAAACGTTGAGCAGATTTCATTTGATAATACACTCAAAAGATAAGTCGTCGGTATTTTGTCTGTATGCACAACAGCATTAATGCACTTATAACAATAGCAAGACTAGGCCTGCTATTGAGTAATCAAGGTTACGGCTGTTTTGCATGTGCATTGCTTCAAATAGACTCTGGTTCTATTTTAGTAATTTATTAAAACACAAATGCATTAAGAAAGTGTTTAATTTCCTATCAGAGTTGGACATAATGAACAAGTTAATGGAGTTGAAGGTAGATATTTAACATTTTCTTTTAAATAATTGCTGGTTAATGTTATGTCTTTGAAGCTTAGAGCAACATTTAAAGAGAAACGGAAATAAACTCAAGTGTTTTGTCAAATCAATTGACTAGCGCAATGCATCGGGGGCTCAGTGCTGCTTTTTTTTTTTTTTAAATGACAATTTATTTAAATTGCAGTGCTATAAAAGCCACTTAAATCTCTTTTCTCCATTTTCTTTTCACTTTCACACAAGAGAGGATGAGTGGGAGTTGTCCCAGCAGGCCAGCTCAAACAAACAGATTTGAATGATGGACCTACGCAAAGAGACGGCATCTCTAACAGTTTGTAATGAACGCTCTGATGAATAATTAGACCGAATATGTTTTGATACAAGGTTTCATGAAGGGATATTGACATGGCATGTTGATTTTAGATAAAGGGGTGTTCGCTTACAGTAGGCATATTGACGCACCGTGAAAGTAAAAGAAGACCAAAGCCACAGTCATATTCTGTATTGATTAGTTTTCACTGCAGACTCACAGCGCGCTGTTGATTCCTAAATGTAGTCAATATTTCTCTGAAATTAAACAGTTTTGAGTGTCCATTGACACCAGTATTGATTATTATGTCATAGTGGCTCCCCAACTGTAATGTATCAATGGCAGCATTGAAAAAGGATATGAACTTCGGCACATGCGAGTGGGTTTTCTCTTTTTTCAACTGGTGATATGTCATTGTTAACAAAGTACTATAGGCCATTTTCATTATGACGCATCAAGTATAAAGCTAGAGCCAGGATATGGCTAGGTTAGATTAGCATAAAGACTGGAAGCAAGGAGAACACTTTCACCAAAGTCCTTCTGTGTTGTGGTAATGTTCTTAAATATGTGTGGTCTCCAGGAAAAGACTGGCAGAAGAAATCTGATGATAAAAAAAAACATATAGCTACAAACAAGATATATTGTGTTAATTGATAAGGATTATAGGTGCTGGTATCTGTTTTTGTCTAACTTTGGAGTGAGCCAGGCTAACTAATCAATCTTACTTTTGGAAATAAAACAAACAACATGTATATTTAACTCTATTCAACTGACTCCAGTAATAAATACAAATGATTTTCCAAGAAAGACCAGAAACTATAATCAGGAGGCTCGGTCAGACTCTGACACTTTTTGGTAATACACAGGGAACTCCCCATAGCTATGAAAAGTGCCTTATCAAAAAATATATAAGGAAGAGCAAAGTCATTCTGAAGCAGTTACCAGATTCCGCAGCGTAATTAAGACACCAGGCTTCCTGGCTGTCCTGATAGAGCCTTGGTAATGGATTGCAGAAGGGGACCGAATCGATACGGCTGTCCCCAGTCTGGCCAGGAAACCATCACAGCAGAGCAGACTGTACTCCTGTGATCTAAAAGGGACAACCTGGTTAGTGTGGGCCGCTCAGTGACCTTGATGCTGACAGATTCAAGCAATCCGTCAACAGCAAGCAGGCGCCGTTGCAACAGCGGCCAGTAATTATTTTTCCATTTTTGCAAAATGTTGAGATCAGTGGTTGTATCCGAGATCTGCACGATATTGTATATGGAAACCAAAGTCCTTGAATAGATCTTTTAGAAATGTTGTTTATGCTCTGCCTTATTGTTCTCTATCCTGATTATTTTTGTTACCTCAGGGTTCTTCTGTCCAGGAGGCAATTTCAAAGATACGGGAATATTTGTTGTTAACCCATGAAAAAAGGTCAATATTGCTTGTAGAAAGTTTAATTTTTTTACAAGGAAAAAAGTTAATTGCATATATATATATATATATATATATATATATATATATATATATATATATATATATATATATATATATACATATATGTTAGATACTTGCTATATAAACCGAAAGCACCAAAAGCTACAACCGCAAGGCTGAGGACAGTTTATAAAAAAATGTAGTTAAAAACTAAATAACTAATAAAATGTTGTACAAAAAAAATCAACATTTTCTAAATTATGAAGCCCATCACCAGTTGTGTAAAAATAACTATGATACACTTCAACATTTATACAGATCTTACATTAATTGTCACTCTAAGTTACTTTTTAATCAACCAACGATGTGTTCGATGATTATCAGTTATTATACCTTCTAAAGAATAGTTAGATCTTTTAGTTATTTCCAAAAATAAAATAACTTCATCTCAAAATGATGTTAATCATTAATA
Organism: Cyclopterus lumpus; assembly: GCF_009769545.1. Lineage (NCBI taxonomy): Eukaryota > Metazoa > Chordata > Actinopteri > Perciformes > Cyclopteridae > Cyclopterus > Cyclopterus lumpus. The sequence goes on along the minus strand of NC_046983.1, from coordinate 8,619,875 downwards.
TAGCTAAGAATAAGAAAGACTTAACAATTACAAAAAACGGTTAATATTTTCTGATCTGCCACATCCCTGGGTAGTTGTTCAAGTTTATCCAACTAAATCGACATGATAAGGTGAAAGATTGTGGTTTAAAAAAAAGCTACTTGTTTTCAACATGAGTTGTCCTTGGGTGCTTGTTGGTTCCCATGTGTGCAGGTTGCACATTATGCATGCTTTGCTTGTCCTCTGTTCACTAGCTAGTGATAACCTCGAAACAGCAGGAGGGCTTTCAAGGCGACAATCAGCGTGGCAGTTTGGAGGGGCGTCCTCAGACAGGCGCTAGTGCTGCGAATCTTCAAAGAGTGACCTTCGACCCCGCTTTTAACCCGACCCATTTCTCAAGAGTCCTTGAGGCGAAGACATGTGCTGACTGCGCTTTGACTTTGAAGGATTTGGTTGTGCTTTGGGATTATTGACGCTGAGTGTCAGGAATCAGATTGTGGCGCTGTTGGTTTGTGACAATTTCTTCTTCTTTTTTGTGGAGTTTTGGACAATTTGTGGGACCAACATTGATTCAAACTATCAATGGGTATATTCAAAACTCAATTTCTAAAAAAATTAGGTAGATATTTCATTATCAAAAACCTTAACCTCACAGAATTGGTAAGCTTATATCAGAAGAAGAGGCAGACTTCTGGAAACTATTGTGGGTGCTTGTAAACACAGCAGTCAGAAACTTCTGAGGTGTTTAATCTTTTGAGAAAGATAGAGGCGACCCCATCCAAACACACCAAAGTGGAAGGACACTTGTCCCTTCTGCAAGAGAGCAAGAAAAGCTTTTGACTCCTCGGGCTTATTTTGGCTCAAACATGGTTTCGCACTTTCAGTTTAACTGTTGTTTGTACCAGGGAGGGCTCAGAGAGTCGTGATGGGAAACACGCATGAAGCTCAATCTCTAGCTCTCACCGGAGTGTGTGTGCTATTATTATGCTCATTGATTTGATCGAGGAGTGTGAGGAGTGTATTTCTTGCACTTTTTCTTTTGTATAAAATAAATTACTCGGCATTCTTACTTTCTTTCCATTAGAACTATCACAGTAACTCAGTCAGCAGGTGAAACACGAGGTGGCTTTTATTGTGAAGGAGGAACACGAACGTAGAGGTTACGGTATTTCTACAAATCATTTTGTATTTCATTGAAAATGTTTTCCATTTTGTTGAAGGAATACCAAGGAGTGAAGTACTTGATTCAATACAATAAATGTATTAGACAGGGTGTATATAGTCCTAGCTAAAGACCCATGGTATCTACATAAGGGTTAACAAAAAGACTGGGTCCTCTGCTCTCTCTGCCATCTGGCGTTTCACTCCGCCACCCGAGTGTGGCCGCTTGGCTATAAACGCACACTCTGGACGTACGTTTTCAGCACCACATGTGAAATTCATAAGGGAACTTGTTTATCTTCGTCACACGAGCAGAATATCATGGTACATTATTTACTTCTGTTTTGCTGGCATTCTAGTTTGCAATCCCGGGTCAACCTCTCATATTACATGAGAGGTTGACCCGACTTGGAATGGAAATTAACCTAAAGGTACCATTAACTATTAACGAGCTGAGGCAGCAAAGTGAGACCGACGACTCGTTTTGAACGTCTTTTCGAAGCAGAGAAGAAAGCTTGTGATCACCTGTACTGACGTCTAAAAGGCTTTAGAAAACCCTTCATTTCTCAGTGGTGAGTCCAAGTCAATTGCCTTTTATACTTAGTGTTTAAGAGTATGTATATATTTAGGAAAGATTTCCATTGAGAACCACGTTGGCGTAAGTTATGTTCAGGAGGAATTCTGAATTTGCTTTGCAGGAATATCAGCTGACAGTTCAGAGAGCTATCTTCATTTCTAAGCCTGGCCTTTCCAGGACTTGACATTTATTCTGCTCTTGATTGGCTAACGCAGAGGAAGTACTCTAACCTCTCATGCCCTCCCTACCTATCCCTTGTCCTCCTTGCCTCCTTGTATTAAGGACTCTGCCCTTAGGGCTGCCGAGAAAATGCTTTAAAGCTTTGAAGCATGTTGGTGGCCTCACAAAGAGCACACGCTTAGAATGCAAGGACCAGATCACGCAATCACAGCTTGTGTGGACAAACAGAGACGAGACTTGGACTCACACGCTGTCGTGTACGGAACATTATTTGGAGAGAATATCGTCTTCCGACTTTTCAGGCTCAACACTGTGATGCTTGGTTTTAATTAAATTGACTAAAGATGAAATGCATTGGATGCACAATGTGCCCCGTGATTCATAACAGGCCTAATCAACTAATAATCAACAGAGTGTGTCTCTTATCAGGTCTGAGGCATGTGGAATTAATTGGTTATCAAAGAGTTGTCACGATAAGATGGATGCAGAAGCGATGAGCCCCTTTCTCACATCTTAGTATGAAACTCTTTTTAAAAATTCTCAAGTCCAGCCTTATTGAATTGAATGCTATTGGAGGTTATTGGTTGTGGTTGTTCTGCAATATTTTGATTCAAGTTAAACAATTGACTGGACAGTGAAAGTAAATGCTGCTTTATCTCAAATGTCAAACTGTCATGTATCAAACAGATCATTGCCCTTGGGAGTACTGTTTGAATAGTACAGTGCAGCCTTGAGGGGATGATGTTCACCACCATGAGTAAAACAGGCTGTACCCACTAACACAATTAACTCCATTTTCACTGAACATGAACACATGATGACAAATATACCCACATAACGCTCATGTGGCTACAGAACAATTTGATATTAAACTTATACATGGATATTACACAACTATCAGATGGCTACAATAAGTGTGTGTCTATTGCTCCACTTTGGTCCGGACTGAAATATCTCAACAACTATTAGATTGATTGACATGCAACATCCACGCTTTCTGACTCTCTCCACTTGTTTATAATATTTTTACTTGAAATACAATATCTCAACATCTACTAGCCAGAGTTAGGGTGAGGGTATTTTTTTACAACAGGAAAGCTGATTTAAATGAGGACAAAGAATACTTTCACGTGACAACAATAATGACTTGCTCTGCATCAGAGTGCAGTTTTAAAACTTAGAGTGGGGTGATGTTTCTCATCCTTTTTTCGGTTGTTGATGGTACAAATGATTCATGAAGAGTCTCTAAATTACCCTTAAACCCAACATACACAGCTAAATTAGCACTCAGACTCTAATTTAGCTGAAGGCTGCTGCAAAGGAGCAGAGTAACAGAAATAATCAGAATGAGCAATTGTTGCAAGTGGAATTCAATTCCCCTCTCCCAAAATCTTCAATTATTTTATGGAAATCGTCTTTTTTCTTCTAACCCCCCCCCCCCCCCCCCCCCCCACACACACACACACGCACACACACACACACACACACACACACACACAGTGAGTAACTCACAGGCGTTGAAGGAGAGAAGATTTAGAGTGTAATTACATTTGATACATAACTCTTACGAAGTGCGGTCCTTGAAGATTGCAGCAGTGTTGTAATCTATCTTATGTGTGAGTAACATTTGAAAAACCTCATTCTGTTTGTTTAGTGAAGAATAGTAAGTGTGGTTAGTAGTGGTGACAAATCAGATGATTTTTTTATGCAGGAATGCATTTAATCCATGACTTTGAGCCATTAACCTTCTCTCTGAAATCACCAACGTCTACTTTTGCCGACAGCGAGCTGCCTTTAAAGTGCTGACAGAACTCATCCTCTGATGTGTGAAGAGTATTTCAAGACAGCACAGTCAGCCCATTAACATCGACGAGTGCATTAATATTAATCTGGATCCGTTAATTGCTGTGAGGCTGTAAGCGGAGGGACGGCCCAGTGGACCTTCATCCTGGATCTGTAGCGCCAGAATCTCTGGGACCTAATCATTTAATGGATATTTAATTACAGGTAGACACATGCAAGAATTTGAGGTGAACAGATGAATCGTTGTCTGCAACTCTTATTTCTTTCACTCTGTGGCCGATATCTAAAGGCACAATCCAAAAGGACGTGTTAACGCATGCCGAATAAAAAGCAGCAACTGAAATGAATGTATTCTAAACTAAAGTTGAACTCACATATAAAGCCTGTCCCCTCATCTCGGCACCCAGTTAACATTATCCGATTTTACAAATAAATGTTTTTTAAATCTCAAATAGAGGTAGACGAAGCAGGCGTTTCATTTGACTGTGTATTTTGTTTGTCTGGTGTTGTTTGGTTGGTTTAGCATGGGGAAATATGGATTAACCTGCAAAAGAGAAAAGACTATATGTCACTACAACACACACTGGGAAGCAAAGTTGAGCCGTCAGTGGCGACTCGATGAAAGCCTCGTGTACTTTAGCTGGAAATCCTCAATTGTAAGTTGAGAAATACTTTTTCGTGCGGTTAGGGTCCAAATAGTGGTTATTTTGATCATTTATTCTGAGGTATATTTACTTAATTTATTAATTTAAGTAAATCTATAGACTAAATGGAATACACATATGTTGTGCCTTTCCAATTGAATAAATCTGAATATACACTGTTCACCCAATACCACTATGGCACCGTCCTGCAGACAGATGTTTTTCTTTCTTATTTGGTAATAAGACAGTTGGCAATCATACGCGTTAGTCTGACATGCTAATTATTCATAGCTCCAACAAAACAATTTCTTACTATCTTTTGGTTTAGGTAAAAGATTAAAAAAGGCTGTGGAAAGGTAAGTTGTGTGTAAGAATGGCACTGTAAGAAACCTACATGTTTAAATATAATTAATTGAGAACACATCAGATTTCCCACCTATAAAGCAAGCTAAATTATGACAATATGCCACAAATTACAAAAAAAATGTCCTTTGGTGCAAAGATAACATACTAATAATCTGAGGAAGATAACATGAGTTGATGTTGTTTCATGCCCAATGGATTGAAATGATGAAGCACTCTGATGGTGAAGCCCTCAGTGACGTTGAAGGCCGCACGTTCAGTCGAGGTTCACAGTGATGACGTGAGATGTCACAGACATCGGCCTGCATGAGCGTAAGAGTGTTTGTTTAGTTAATTACTATGATTACCCAGAGCTATCTCATCAGGTTTTACATCTATTTTATTCACTGCATGCCAAATACAGAGTATGTGTATATGTTGAACTCCATCACTTCATAATGTTCCTGCTGTCAATAGATGGGCAGACACAGGCAGGTATATGATTGATTATAACGATCAGGTTTAAACACAAATGGGAAATCTGTGTATCATTCAATATGCAGCCATTTCTTTTATTGCATGAAAGGGATTCTTCAGGTTATTAAAACACTGCAGTGTCTGATATTTTTACATCTGTGAGAGGGAAACTAAATGCATATGTCATTTGTCAGTATAATCATACCACTTTTTGTTTGTACTACAATTTATACTCTTGAGCAATACTGCAACAGTGAAGTATATCTATATTTATATATATATATATATATATATATATATATATATATATATATATAATTAATATTTTATAAGCATTTATTGGTGGAAAAACATTTCTCGCTTTACTGGCAGTCTTAAAAATGGGTAAAAATGGATGTTACGTCTCAATAAATAGTGAAATGACTTGCATATTTTACCCTGCAGTGAATCCACATTGCCATTGTCTTTGCTTATTGTAGACAGCTATTCAATGAGCACATTTGATCTTCCGCTCTGCTCCCATGCTGAGCGCAACTTTAGATGAGTGACATGAACGTTTCAGAAGGTCATGACGGCAAAGCAGACGCAGCATATGGTAAGTGTCCCTCTAAAATATATTAAAAAGTCTGTGCCTGATCAATTATTCATGGGGTCTTACTTATTATCTCTTAGGAAAATATAAAATGTAGATAAGAAAAGCATAAGCTCCTCATCTTGGCTTACAGTTGCTTACATGCTGCTGTGCATGTAGAGTATAGAAATGCTTTATTAATGCCCAAAGAAGAGATTGTGATAATGTCATGATTCCTTGATCTGCTTTAAGGTATCCGTTGTTTATAATTAGGAGCATGTTAGCAGAGGAGATCCAGAAAGAAGACGTGAACACTGATGCACAAAGAGTCCCCGAAGCACCTTCACATGCGTTACTCACACACCGTGACTCACACTTGTGCGAAAAGGACAATTTGTATCTGTTTGATTGAATTAGAAAAGATGTGCATAATACACAGATGATCACGGTCGGCTTAATCTCTTGAACAGCCACCGAGGAAAGAGAAAAGAAAAAAAAGAAAAGAAACGTCTCCTTCAAATACAATGGAAATGGAAATGGAGAGCACAAAGAACTATGGTTATGTGTATCGGAACAAGACCCTTATTGACATTTTAAATTCAGCTTAACAAAGCAGACGGCTGTCACACACATGGTCAAGCTGGGTGTTCAATGAGATATGCATGCCCAGGGCATGATTATTCAAATTGTGTGTACACTTATTAGCCAAAGTTAACAAGAACACTGACTATGAATCCTATTATGTAAATCGTATTAACTAAGCAAACAGATCGCAGGGATTTACATGTCTATTAACTGCGAGGCACAATGTCAGTCAAATATTGATTTTGTTGTCTTACTGTAATCTGTCCAATTTAACCATACTGTCAGTTTGGTTGAATAAAGCTCAACTAGCTATAACTAGAACAAATTACACTGCAAAGCAGTTGGCATGTTCATGTCACCTTCAGTATGGCCACAGAAAACCATGAATGAGGAGAAGTTAATAATAATTATATTCTAAATGTTTTCATGAACTCGACAACACATTGTTAGTAAGTGACCTGAAAACAAATGTACAGTCAAACTGTAAAATCAAAGCTGTGTCTTTGAAAACTCGCTGAAACAATCACTCAATTAATCAATCATTGGATTTACAGAAATGTAAGTAGAAACTAATTAATATGCTTTCAAGCAACAACATCGTAAGAGTTTCAGTTCAGAAGTGAAGATCTGCTACTTTATTTTGACATGAAAGTAAAGTTACTATCTTCATGTTTTGGACTGTTGGTCAAACAGTAAAAGATGTAAAAACATTGCATTTCTTTTTTAGTTTTGACTATATCTGTTTGCTTCTTTGACATGAACTTAATTAAAGATATCAATATCTCGTATCGACCTTGGGTGCGTGATGGATGAGTGTCTGGAAATATGTCGATCCTAAAAGACTTTGTGACTGACATTGTTTGAGAGAGCAAGCTGCAGTCAAAAGGAACTGAAAGGGGGTACTTTCCTAAAGATTAGCTATTGATGAGCATGGAAGTGCTCATTTTATTTAGTCATGCAGCTCTGCCAGAATCACATGATGGAGAATTAGGCAATTCTACCAAGAAGAACAAATGAAAGGCAGAAACAGTAAACAGCTGCTTTGTGAATAATCTTAATGTAGCAGAGACTCGGTTGAAATATCTTCAAAATGTGCAAATAGTCTGAGTGATCAATATTCATTCACGACATTACTTTTTGCCGAGTGTCTAATTCTCTATAATATTTCTGCTGGGTTTTGACACTGGATGTCGTGAGGAGCTCTTCTACTTCCCTGGGAAATCCTGCTCCCTTACAAGATGTCTCCATCATTATTGATCAAAGTAAAGTACCTCCTGCTGTATTCTATTTACCAAACGCTCCATTCGTCTCCTCACAATCTTCCCCGAGTCCATTCTTACTCATATGCAGCTCATCCAGAAAGCTGCAGTCTTCCTGAAAATCTGCAACATAACTTCTATTTCTTGTACAGTTTACAGCATTGGATGATCCAGGGCACATCCCACAATATATGACATATATTTTGATTAATGCTAAGTATTTCGGATTAATATGCACATTATCTCAATAAATTAGTAAACTATTTTATTAGTGAGTTATACAATAATAAACTGTGAAAGATTCCCCTAAAGATATCCTAACCCTTTCCAGAACGCATTAGCAGCCAATTTACTATAAGGTAATTAAATTTCAATTGAGCAGAAGCTACGTCTGGTTGGCCTGCACCGGCTGCAGGTGGGGGCAGGCTAACGGATGTAGCTAACGTCTGAGCTTTGATGGGGCGGAGCCGTGCATCTAACCCACTGGGAACTGCCTCCAACCTAGCAAAGTCATCGCTAGCTGCTAAGCTGGCAACCCGAAGAGATGCAATACGCTTACCGGAAGAGAGAGATCAAAGAAAAGCAGCACATTCTCACTTTTGAGAACCTAAAATCATAAATCATTTTTTAATGATTAGGTAATTAGCAAAATAATAACAGATCAATTAATTTTCCAAAGCAACTTATATTGGTTAAATGGATCGAAACTCCAACCTTACAATTAATGGCCAACCCTTCCTTCCAACTAACACATTTTCAGTGTGTTAGCTTATGTTATATGAGCCTTTATGGATCATCAGGGACCCATATATGGCACTGCTGTTATTAAACAGTCATCAAAGTGCAGAGCAGCAACGCTGAGTGCCCTGCAATGATGCATTTAATCACCCCGTTGCTTATTAGTTTTATTGGCTGCTGGGCAGGTGGCTCGTTAGTCGAGAACAGATATGAATAAGTAAAATACTTGTTGCTCAGAGATTTTGTGATGTTTTTGGTCCAATCCTGTTAAATCTGATACAAATATTTACAGGAGTTTTTTAAAAAAGGCAACCAAAAGGTGTTATTCTAACGTTCACGTAATTTACGGTTCAGCATTCTGAACCAGGCCACAATAATGTTTGGTGTGTCCGTAAGAAGACCCGCTCCCTATATAGATAGAAACATTATGATATCCCATTTCTGTCAATAGGTTTCCCTAAATAGTACGCACTGTACCTTTTTTAAAAGTAAACTTTGGAGTACAAACAACCCTCCCGGTCAGAGTAAGTTGTACTGGAAAAGCCTTCTTCATCACACGCTGCCACTGGACCTTCAATGAAGAAGAGTTGTGGTGCACTTATTGGGACCGATTCCTGTGAGGTGTAGTTGATCAGTATACATTTTCAGCAGTAAGTGGAATATCTCACAAGGCAGTCGGGGGCCATATTTCATAAATATATACGGCACCATTAACTGTTAATCTGTGTCCGCATACAGATTGTGATCTACAAAAACATGTTTAAATGTCGATCACTATGTGTTTTCAGGCGAGAGCCTTTATCATACATGTGTTTTACCCTTTATAGATGTACGCCTCTTACATTATAGGATTCTAATATTGGAAAAACAATACTTATTTTATTTAATAAAGATTTTAATAAATCAGATTTGAAATGTCAGTCGCCCTCAGGCACTAAATAACATCTATTAATCAGTTTATTTCGAGTTAACATACGGCATTGCGCAAAGTATTAACCAGGCGTTAACAAGGCTTAAGATGCCCACAAGGTATGCTTTCAGTTCATTAAGTAGGCATTATGAGTTGTCTTCATTTCCATAATGTAGATGTGTGTTATAGGGCCCTATTCCAAGTCCTAACTACAAATAAACAAAATAAATTAATGGGTTCTTCGTTGGACCAAAGTTTCATGAAATATATAGAACTTGTTAGTGTATAGGCCTGCAGCAATGATCATGGATCTGGATTAACATCAATAATATGCACCATCTGAGGTGCAGCACTCCCCTACTGAAGCAGAAAAATAAGAGCAAAAACAAAAATTCAACAGTCTGATAACATTCGATGAGGCTAATCTACCTGATCTAGCTGTTTCCAAGGTTATGGTTAAGAATATACTTTGAACCTCAATATATAAAGACGATACATTTTACATCCCTCCCTTTAATAATAGCTTGTAGTTCTCTTTGTTTGAAAGATTTTGAAAAATATTTAAACTCCTGCCCAAAGGAGAGTTACGTGACCCCCAAGAAAATAATGATCCCGACAGGGAACGACTAACAAATAGAAAACGACTTGGGCCGTTCTTTATGTGACTGATCAATGGGCACTAATTACACTGATCACTCTGTGGTACTGACTGTACAGCAACGGGGGTGGGGGGGGGGGGGGCACTCTGGCTTTTATCTTGATTTTTCCTCGCCTCAATACAACCCGTGGCGAGCTTTACTTTTCTCGTATCTTATGCACAGCAACGACTGACATGTGGCAGGAACTCTCATCATTTTTAACACAATGTATCTTCGTAAAGGAAGTTACATCATCCTCAATATGAGCTGCTCGTGCTGACACATGCTAATGCCGTTCCATCATTTTGGAGAAGACTTAAAACCGTAATTAATTAACGAGCACTGCAAACTGAAGGAAAACCCTTTTGACTCAAATATGAAAGCGCAGATGCACAACTAACAGTCTGTGATGTGGTGTTCAAACGACTCAAGTCATTTTAATAACGGCAATACTTTGCTTGGAGGAGAAACCGCCAAAGTCACTGCATGACTTGTCGAATTTGAACTAAGCGTATGGAGGATGCATCTCGCTCCAGATCACGCGTAAAAGTTCTCTCAATCGTGTGGAGGATGCAGACACGTTAACATTGTAAAAACACATTTTCCAAATATGTAAATTAAATAGATAATTCTTAATTATTACCAGCAAATTAATGTCTAATGAGGCTTTGTATGACTTGCCACCCATAATGATCAGGCAACAAAAGGGTTCACGCTGAGCACTCAGACAGCTCCCCCCACTCACAGTTCCTCGTCATGCCTCACAAGTGCTTTTTGTGCTCGATTAACAATGCGCCGCTCACTCCTCAGCAGCGCTTGAGAGAGCGTTTGTTGGCTCGGCACTGCTGCCACCATAAACCTGATCTTCTTTGTTGCAACTCCATGCATGCTGATGCATCCCGTTTTCCTAAAGGTGGAAGAAACACGGCCATTTTTCTTGATTTAAAAAAAAAAAAAATGGCGTGATGGGGATGTCTCTGCCTTTCCTATATCTCAGTTCAAGTCCCATGCTTGTTTTCACTATCACCATTCATTCATTCATTACTGTCACAGACCTTCACTCTTCCACTCACGCTGAAGATATACAGCACAATGATCATATGCAGGGAGTCTCCAACTAACTCTAGTGTAGTTTTGACCTCTTTTCTTTTTCTTCTTCTATTATAGTTTTGTTCATTTTGTGCACACTCACAGGTGACTCCATACACGATCCTTCCAATGGGGTCACACTCTGCCTGCCAATCATCAGGTGGCAGTAATGAGAACAAGAGGCTGCTGGCAAGTAAACACGGGGGCAAACAATGCTGGACTTAAAATACTTCAAGGAAATCGGCTTTGCAAATATCTTATGAGGAAGAAATGCATTCCATACATGTGTTAGTCCCTTAAGGATACACACAGTGTGTTTATTTCACACGGCTCGCTCCGCAGCCACAAAAGGCTTGCGACCTGTATTTTCACATTTTCAAAGACCAAAAGAAGACCATTCCTACTGTGGTGACCCTGTGGTCACTTGACAGTCCAGACCAATAAGAGCAGAGCAGTACTTGTGGTTGAAAGCAGAGGCAGGAGTTCCCGTCATTGAGCTCTTTAAACAAACGTGAATTGTCTGTGATGGCTCATTGGACTTCCTGCACACTCAATACATCTTAAACTCTGCAGATCACCACTAGTTGATCACTCTCCTCCTCTCCTCTCCTCTCCTCTCCTCTCCTCTCCTCTCCAGTGATTCATACTCTCACCTCCCCCCTGCAACAGATACTGAACTGCTGTGAAAAAGACAAGTTTACTGAATCATGCACAATCATATCAAAGTGAACACAAATGTTCTTTTAAAATCTAAATATATTGATAGCGCAGTTCATTTATGAACAAAAGATACATTATGGAAAAAAGCGACAACAAGACTATAATATCAAAGTATATCAAAGCCAGCCTTGAATTTGTTGACATGCTTGAAGTCCTCATGAGACATTGACAGAGAGCCCTTTTCTGTTTTCAATCGCAGAACTAAATCTTTTGTAGTCTGACACCAAAGAACTAAGCCCTGTATGAAAAGCCACATCCATCCTTGGAGCGTTGTTGCAGGTATCCTTTAGTTAAGGGAGAAAACTATATTTCCTTTGTGTGATTCAGGCTCAATAAGTGATAAGGCTGCTTGTTTGAAATCATGCAGCACAAATGCATTATCCTGAAAGAGAATGTTAAATGTTTAACCTTACTTTAGTTATTGGTTAACTGCATCAGTCTTGACATATGCTATGAAGCCAAAAACTTCAAAGATGACTGCAAATATCCTAATATTTCATAATTTACCACCAATGCTTTGCTGTAGTTGTTGATGTGGATATCAACACTGGATTATATCATAATCATAATTGTATTTAGTTTGAAAATGTTGAACTGGTATTTTTTTTACATGTTCAACAACTTTCTCACACTACTCTCTCAGAAGCTTTGCACATATCTGTTGGATTTTCAAGGATTCCATTTATATTGTCTTCTCAAATTCACCTCTGCCTCATGAAAAGAACAAAATATCTTTAAATGATGAAAGCTATTCATTGAGATGTGCAGGGATCATGGAAGATAATCCAATAAAGAGTAAAAGGCTTATTCAAATGTGCACTTTAATACACGTGTACTTTGTACCTACAGTAGCTAGTACCTGTTTGTTGTGTAAATTGTTGATCTTTAACCTCAACTTTTTACACAATATGGCATTTTGAACATTTCTGTTGAGTGAAATGCAACGATCTGTAAGTGAAAATAATTTGTGTGACTCTTCCATCACAGGCGTGAGCAGTGCACCGTGACGTGCTGGAGAATGGCTGTGATTTTCAAAACCTCTCCTATCACTGTTTTATAGGAGCAAAAATAAGCGTTTTTATGAGAAAAACATGTTTACCAGACCACCGTTGCACAGAATAAATTGTTGTTCCTGTTCATTCAAATCAGTTCCCCCATCAATGCACTGGCTTGGGTTGACTCAGACACCAGGCAGGACACGTGCATCATTTATGTGCAGGTTGGTTTTATTAACAGGTTGATGAGATGCCGGCTGTCAGTGTCATAACATCTCTGTTAGTGCTATTATAGAGGCATGGGCCCTTGGGTGTTGTTGTGTGTGTTGACAAACAAGCCTAAAATATAAATGTGGCTGTCCAATCTATCTTCTGATTCTTGCCTGATGAGCTCGACTCAGAAATCCCAAACAAGCCTCTCACATCTTCAACTACCCTCGACTCACCCACATCACACTCCTAACACAACTCCTTCACACTCTCTCCTCTTCAAGACTGCTTCCACTTCAACACGCACGACTCCAAACGAAATGAAATCGTGCACGTGTCTGTCACGTGTTTCCATTTACAAAACTCAAATATCCTGACAAATGATGTGGAGCATGCAGCTCACAGTGCAAACATACTTACCTCCAGTGAGCTGCCGTTAACCTGTCAATACTATAAGACACTAACAACCCTCACTTCTCCCTTATTTTGAATCATAAAATCTGGAAATGTTTAGTTTAAAAGTTTTACATTTAAAACCTTGGAAATGTAATAACTTGTAGATTCTAGATAATGTGGGCTATAGGATACGGGTCCCATGGCCTTATCGTATCCCAACAATATGAACATAATGCTGTGCGGAGGGGGCGGGGCCGCAGTGGGTGAGTTATATGTCTCATACAACTCGGGGCATCATTAGGAACGAGAGCGCACACGCTGAAGGAAGGGGAGCTGCGGCTGGACGCCACTCCACGCCTCACAATCAGGAGACGCGTGACAAGACGATGGCAGGGTGCGTGGGAGATTTGTTTTCTCTTTAAAGTAAGTTATCTGGAGAGATGATCCACCGGCTGCAAATAATCTCCGAAGACTCCACTGAGTGGGAATCTTTTCACGCGCGCGTCTCCATCTCGTCAGATTGGTAAATTGGATCGCGGATCTGCGCCTCTTGATGGACTCCTCGGTCTTTAGGGGGCTGAGTGTGAATTTAAGCCGAGATTCGGCCACTCCAGGATACACATAAAGCTGGTGTCCCTGGCACACAGCCGGGATGGATTTGTTTAACGCCAGCGGAATGGACGCGTTCACGGTGATCCATCTGAATTCCACCTGGAGTCTGGACAGTGGATATTCTTTAGGAGCGATAGCCAGCATCGCTGCTCTTGTAAGTTTTCTCATTCTTTTCACCGTTGTTGGGAATATTTTGGTGGTTATTGCGGTGTTGACGAGCAGGGCGCTGAAAGCCCCACAGAACCTCTTTCTGGTGTCCCTGGCCACTGCGGACATCCTGGTCGCCACTCTGGTGATGCCGTTTTCCCTGGCAAACGAACTTATGGGATATTGGTATTTTGGAAATGTTTGGTGCGGCATTTATTTGGCTTTGGATGTGTTGTTCTGCACTTCGTCGATTGTTCATCTGTGCGCAATAAGCCTGGACCGCTACTGGTCCGTTACGCAGGCTGTAGAGTACAACCTGAAGCGGACTCCCAAACGCGTCAAGTGCATCATCATAATTGTGTGGCTCATATCTGCTTTCATATCATCTCCGCCGCTCTTATCCATAGACAGCAACACTAATATGAGCCCTCAGCCTCAGTGCGAGCTGAATGATGACACTTGGTACATCCTCTCCTCCAGCATCGCGTCCTTCTTCGCCCCGTGCATAATCATGGTGCTGGTGTATATCAGAATATACCAAGTGGCCAAAACCAGAACCAGAACCATGTCGGGAAAAAATCTCAGGCCAGAGGGTGTTACTCAAACTGAGAATGGAATGAGCAAAGCCAACTCCCCTTTCCATGTTGAGAGAGAGAACGGTCACTGTCAGTGCCCGCCTACGCCCAGCCAACGCACCGTCACTGTCGGCCAGCAGACTGAGGACGCAGACATGGAGAGCTCCTCTTCGGAGGGCAAAGGTCACAAACCCCAGCAGGAGGACTCCAAGGCAGCCAAGAGGGCCAGCCACAAGAAGAGCTCCCTCTCCAAACAGTCCACACGCATCTCCAGAGTCAGTAACAAATCCATGGACCTCTTCACCTCCAGGAGGAAACGCCGCCGGAGCTCCATGGCCAGGAAGAAGGCCTCTCAAGCCAGGGAAAAGAGGTTTACCTTTGTCTTGGCTGTGGTCATGGGGGTGTTTGTTGTGTGTTGGTTCCCCTTTTTCTTCAGCTACAGCCTGTACGGTGTGTGCAGGGACTCCTGTAAGATCCCCGACCCGCTCTTTAAATTCTTCTTCTGGATCGGCTACTGTAACAGCTCCCTCAACCCTGCCATCTACACCATCTTCAACCGGGACTTCAGACGCGCCTTCCAGAAAATCCTCTGTAAGTCGTGGAAAAAGTCCTTTTAGATCTGAAGCAGAACTGCTGGACCACCGTGGCAATCTCAAAGGGGTATATCAAAGTGAATTTAAAAAAAAAAAGAAGCCTGTTTTGTCTCATTGTCCTGTTGTAATTCAGGTTAACCACCTGCTGGGTGTCTCTACAAGGTCTTATTAGTGGGCATCACCTTTCTGTTATTCCTACTGATGTGTGCTGTAATGCTTTATAGTGTTTGATCATTATCAAGCTCTTCATACATCCACAAAAGATACACACATGGCCAAATTTATGTGCTTGGACACCCCATGACCTCCTGGGCCGTGGTTAACCCCACTAGCGGTGTACGGCCACTCACTCTAGTGTGTACGATTTCTCTATAATTTTAGTGATAGAACACTACTTGGTTACAGATTTGCTGGAGGTAACATATTTATTTCAAAATCTGTTACATACATAAGCACAAAACTGAATAACGACGGTTTAAAAACTAGATTTTGAAACATGGAATCATTTTCCAGACAGAGCCTTAAACCGTGAGTTAGATGAGAAGATAACCATATTAGGTCCGTGTGATACATATGGAGCTGGAGCCAGCAGCTGGTTAGCCTAGCTTAGCATAAACTGGAAACCAGGAGAAACAGCTAGCCTGAAACTCTCCGAAGGTGCAAAGTGTGCCTCATAGCACATTTAATGCTCACTTTAGATCTAGTTTGTTTAATCCATACAGAAACCGAAGCGTAAAAATAATTTGCTGTATTAAAAGGGGGGTCATGTGCTTATCTGGGTTTGAAGCAGTTGCTAGGCAACGAGTGGAGATGCCATTAAATTAGTGTTGTTGTAATACTTGTTTTCACACTGCGGAGACAAAACAAAAAATATATAACATGTTAATTAGTGAGCTTCAGAGGTTTTGGTAGATGGGTTTTGAATAGAGCCTGCATGGCTAACCGTTTTCCTGTTTATGGTCTGTAAACTAAGCTAAGCTAACCGACTGACTGCTGGCTCCAGCTACATTACAGAGATATAAATGTTTATTTCACAAAATGTCTGTTCCTTTCAAATTAGGTGATGAAGCAGAAACCATCATCATGTCAGTGTTGTGCTCCAATTCTGCACATTTCAATTCACAAACAAGTTCACACACAGTAAGCCTGGAGCTTTTGGATCAGCTGTTTACTCAGCCCAGATTGATAATCCAACACACACACACACACACACACACACACACACACACACACACACACAAGTACATGTTTACGAGTCATTTGCAGTTTAACCACAGTGATTCTACTGTCTCAAATTATTTAATTCAAAACAATATTTTAGAAGCCTGAGGGCGTATTGTTTTACAAGAAAAGGTGGGGGGGTTCTGGCTTTTTCTTGGTCTGCTTGCCATGATGTCGTGGGCAATGTGAGCTTTTACAGTTTCTTTTCTCATACAACTGTAAAAAGTGGTATGAGAGAAGGAAAAATAAATTAGCAGTGTTTTTCAACACCTCGGTGCTCCGAGTGTATCCATGAAATTACAGCGTGTTCATAGTACTTCATAACAAACGGTGAAGCACAACATTAGACTAAATCATGAGAAACTTTGTTCTGATCTCTGACCTTAAAGACATGTTATCTATGATTCGTTCAATATTAATTTGACAGTGGCCATAAACTATGGTTATCAAGGAACAAGAACATTTTTCAAGAATCTACCTCTCTGTTTGTTTAGTTTGTGTTGGGCTTTTTTTCTTCACATTTTGCAAAGTGCAGTAAACACTTTTCCTCTGCTTAAACTGTCTGCTGTTGTGCAAAAATAAAAGATGAAGAATTCTTAAGTGAACTGTTGGTGTGATATATGGAGTCCCTTTAATGATCATGCATATCAATAGATACAATCCTAACAAATGTTGTGGCTGTTTTATTTTTGAATGAAAAGACAAAACGGTTAAAAAAACAGAGCACTATTCTAACTCAGGGGGTTACGGTTTGTTACCAAACAATTTCATACTCTCAGCAATGTGAGTTTGGACTTTGGAATCAATCAGGATGCCATGATGGGGTCAAAGACAAGGGCTCAGTCCCTCTAATGGACAGTGGCTGCCTGGTTCAGGGTGTTCGTGGCCTTTCGGCACAACAGGTTTGATGTTGGATCTGGCCGCCTCATAATCTAATATTCTCCTGGGCCCCGGTGGGCAGGACTGAGGTGAAACTGAATTCCCCACACCAAACTCTTGTTGTTTTCCTCCTTCTTGTTATGCTGCGGCTGAATGTGCACAGACAAAAGTCATTAGTAACGTGTTACGGGTCCATCTGCTGTTGTTCCAACGGCTGTTTGAGACCACCGGAGATGTATGTCCCCAAAATAGGAAAACAGTGTCCGAGTGTGTGTAAGGACAATAAACGGCTGATGAAAAACAGTAGGAACATATGTTTGTTACCAGTCGGTGTATTTTATGTTTCATTTTGTAACCAAAGCTAAATTGTTTTTTTCTTAAAGTCCAAGAAAGATGAAGTAGATTAAGCGTGCTGTTCTTCCTTTGGATTTATAGGTTTTGGTGAGAACAGTGCATTCTTCATCACATTAAATGTATTTGGCTGCACATAAAACACTGTGATTTTGGGGATCGTGATTGATAGCAATGACTCAACAATAATTTTGCCGGGTGCTGAGATTTTATGGCTTTGAAAAAAAAACTCGCCAGCACGCACTTTGTTTGAAAAGTCAGCAATGAGTGAGCATGAAAATAGAAGTTTGTTCATTTCTTTTCTGGCTGAAAATCAAGGTGAAGGCGTCACCAGGGAAACAGATTTCTATTTATATTAAAGAGATAGTTTGATCACACGGTTTCATTTGGTAAAACCGTTATTGTAAAGCGTTTCATAATCACTTATAGAACGTAACCAACAACTCACTCGAATCTACAAGGAACCTACAATGTAGCTGTTTTCTCCTTTTAAGCCAGTACAATTAGATGGAGGCTCAACAAGTAAACCTCTGGGAACAAAACTCCTGAGTCGGCCCTTTAGCTGCTTAAAGCACCACAATACTCACAAGCCAAGTCACGAGCTTTGGTCGTGTGCGGCGGGTTTATCAGAGATTGTTTACCAATGCTTCTGTAAATGATGAGAGCGGTGAGAGTGAACCAAACAGTCAAGTTGCAGGCTTTAAAATACGAAACAATGAGCTGAAAAAAAGACCTTAAAGTGCCAAAGAGTCCAAGGCTATAATTATCCTTGGGTGTGTCATTATGAGCAGCACCCATCACGTTAATTTTATCCAGTTATTGATACAATTGTTTGGATCGGCGCAGCTTTAAACTTTTACTTTGAATAATTCGCTTGGTTTATTTTTGAGCTAAAAAGATTCAAGGTGGGAACCACAGAGACGAGCAGAAAGGGGTGTGGGAATGTTCTCTAAGTGAAAGCTTTGAGTGTTACAACAGCTTTTCCCAGGCAGACGTTCCCATCCCCTTTTGTTCCAGTACACAAAATACCACACAAAAAAACACGATACATTCTCAGTTTATAATTAATGGGGAATAGACCCTTAAAATACTCATTGTATCACAATTCAAGAGGTCCAGGCTGAGTAATTAGCTCCTTGGGTGTTTTTCAATTTGGAGAAACACTTACTGCTTGAGAGTAAACACCGCATTGATGCGCTCCTCTCCACAATATGCTCCCCTCAAAAGCAGGCGAGGTTTCTCATCATTATTAATCCTGGGAAATGTTGTGAAAGATGAAAGGCCTCAGAGTTCTGTGACGCTGCCACACCTGGCTGCCTTCAATTTTCTGCCAGACATGAGACCCTGGAAGTGAGAAAATATGGGCCGGCCATCAACCCAAAAAGAGCTATTTGGTGGCTGAAGCCTAAAAAAATAAATAAGAAAGTTGAATTAAAATGTATGTGTTTACCTTTGAAAGCACATTGTAAAGTGTTTCACTCTTTGAACCATGAATACATAAACACACTCTTGGTTTGTCTTCAACTCTTATGTAGATTCTTAAATCATAATTTGATCAAGAGGAATTATAAAGTAAAAAAATTATCCACACAGCATCATGTGGGATGATGATGATACATTGTAAAAATGAGCTCTTCCACCCTTTAAAATGTTATAAAAGCACTGAAACCAAAGTTAGTATTTTAACATTATAATCTTTGCTGATCCTCGCTTATAATTCATCACTTAATTTGTATTTTATGTAATGCGTTCGAGTGTGTTGAGCCGGCATCAAAGCATTGTGACACCTACATCTACATTTTGATGTGTGATGAATTATCCCATCTGTTGACTTCAGCCAATCATACATCACAGCGTAGCAGTCACACATGAAGATGGAGAGGACATCAGTCGCTGTTCACTCACTCTCTCACAGCTGAGCTCACAATTCTCTGCTTGAACAGAAAGCCGGCCGGCTGTCCAGCCAAACAGCTCGGATACCAAGAAGTGTGAAAAGCTTTAGTCAAAAACCCTCAAATCTGGATCCATTTTCTCCGTAGACGCTGTGCACTTAATGTCCAGAAGATGGAAATCATTGTGTTACTCACACAGTGCTGCTTACATTGAATAACAGCTGTGTGACAACAGCCAATAATTCAACCAAATGTTAAATGATAAGGATGGTGATATTGATATTTCAATGACAAAACTCATCAACTTGTTAGTGCGTCTCTCAAAACCTTTCAACTGTGCCAATAGCCTCAAGTCTATTGATATATATTTATATATATACATACATATATATATATATATACATACATATGTATATACACATACATATACATATATATACACTATATATACACACATGTATACTGTATATAGAGCTGTGAAGTCGTAGCTGTAAACACTCCAACTACGTGACCCAACATACGACACCGAGATACAGAGGAACAGGAGGGCCCTTAAACACCCCATAAGTCACTTTTATTGTTTTGTTTGCTCCACTAGGCTCATACAGCCTCGGGGAGAACATGAAGGCAAACAGCATGTCTGAGGGTCGACTCCTGTGCATCACAAAGCCTAGTGTGAAACCAGTCACATCTGTTCAAATTGAATTATATACTCTAATGAGTCATTTTCCCGTGTCAACACTGTCCAATCCTCGTCAAATCTAATTAACAATTACAATTATAGCCTGCAACTCAAAGCCTGAGGCACGGTGAGAATTTGGTGGTAATTACTTGTGCAGGGTGTGAGAGAGCGCAGAACAAGATGTCATTTATTATCTCATAATGCCCATGTGTCAAAGTTAGTGCTTTTACACTGGAGAGTAACTGTGGATGCTGTAAAGCCAACGAGGAATATGAAGTAAATAGGCGCGTGTTGTGTTTTATGCTGTTTAAGTTATCGTGAGGAACATTTAACTGGTTATGCAACAGCTTCAATGTAATACTGACACCTCTATATGACCTGCATAAGTAAATGAGACCATCAGCGAGAATATTGGCTATTTCTTTATAGTTATTCTTTATGCTTATCATCGGTGCCGTCACGTGACTAGAGTCACGAGCGTTGACCGACGAGAAGATGGTAAAGGATTTTGGTGTCAAAGCGAAAAAGCGCTTATTTGGCAATATTACACGTTTTAAGCCCAATGCTAAAAGGGAATTTGATAACGTTAATGACACAATTTGTAAACCTTTGGTATACGGCCGTGGAGAGGACATAATTAAACCGAGTCGCAGTGGGAAACGAGGAGTAGCAGCAGCTTTCATTTTCACATCCAAAACACGTTAAGATCCTGTGTTGTTACAATCTTATTCGGCTAAACAGATTAGTCCAAATGAAATGCAGTCGGGTCCCTCACTGGGCAATAACTGAGATAATAAGATATATTGAAGGAGGCCTGATGGGGTCCCATAAAGTCCCACACAGCCTCACCATCAAAGCAAAGGTATATCTGTCCCGAGGTCTCACGAAGCTCCTTCCTGTGTGAGAAATGACTAACTGCTCCGCCTCCAGCAGCGCATTAGAACATGTGTCATGTGAAGGATTTTACACGAGTTTATAACCCACACCACACAGCCTCTTCAAACGGGATGAAATGAGCACCGGGCTCTGAAATGCATTACGTGACGATGAGAGTTAATATATCAATGTCACGTTTTTTTATTATTCAAGGGGAATCTTTACATTCCGAGTGGCTACATTTTATGAAACAAGGCCCAACACATTGAAACATTAACTTGGAGGGGTGATAAATGGTTTAAAAGGACACTGAAACCTCTGTGAACATAAAGCCCCGCAGTATCCAATACGTTTGCAGCTAAACAAAACTCTAAGAAAAAAAACAAGGTTTGTAAGTAAAATTCAACCTTCACCCCTTGGAATGGATTCCAACGTCAGAAAATGAAGACGTTATAGCCATCTGAGGCACAATTTGAGATCTGTTGGATATCATTTAGGATGATTAACAGCGGGTTTGATTGACTGACAAATGATCAATACCACTTTCAGATAGTTGAACGTCTCCATTTATTCACAGTAAGCATTATGGATGTCTCAACAGCATCTTCAGTCAAGTTATGAGTCAGTGAAATGATCGTCTCCATCCTCGAGAAACACCCTCAGCTGAATCAGGATTGTACTCGTGATTCATGGCAAGATATAAGAGACGACCTCTTGAGAGTTCAGACCTCTCTCACAAGGACGGGGAATCGAGGAAAGAATAAATAGTAGTGCAAAAAAAGGAATTGACAATAATGTCTGTTTACATTTAACCTTTAGTTAGATAGATAATCTCATTGAGGCACAGGGTCACATCAGCTGTTCAACAGTCTCCAAGTTAACTCCAAAGAGATGATGACAACTTATCAGCAAAGAGATACAAAAACAACAAAGAGATAACAGGAAATAGAGCATTTTTAGACAATTGACAAAAAGTTTGCACGGCTTTTGTGGACGCTAAATCGGCACAAATGACAAAGACAAAAGATCTCAAATTGCGCTGCCAAGCAAATAGCAGCGAGATGCTATTTGCTTGTATTTAAATTGGCTAATATGCAATTTAAATTGGCTAATATGCAATTTAAACAATTTAAATTGGCTAATATGCCGACATTGCCCGATGCAAAGAGCCTCATTAAAAGAACAGTCCCATTCACAAAGGTCAGCGTTAATAGCCACACGCAGTTTCAGTGAACGCATTCATATCTTCAGAGAGCCCAGAGATCATAAAAATAGATCATGGCATATTAAATTTTGAATATAGTTTCAGCGTCATATTTTAATTCCTCTCCCGAAGCAGATATTTAGTCACCTGAGAGGGAGTTTACATGTTCAGTTACAGTCAAATATCACATGGTTCTGGGTTCTGGGTCAAGATTTGATAAATCCTCCTGTTTTTAGGTAAAACACTTAAGTTATATGTAAAAATAACATGAAGCGATTAAGTATTCCTCCATCAGAATGACATCACAGGGAATGTGGAGAATTGTTTGGAACAGCATTTAGACCTTTATGTTACACATATTTTATACTTAAATGAGTTATCATGCGACACAAATTTAAAGATATGTCTACTCATTTCTTAAGGAGCGTGGGTTGGAATTTGGACTCACGACTCACCTTCTAAGTTAAAAAAACCTCTGTTTGAACCTTCATGTGTCGCCCTCGATGCCAAGTGTGGTTGCTAAGTGTCAAGTGCGAGGAGATCAGTGGGACGCAGCACAACATTACAGTATTTAACAATGGGCTCCAATCTCAGCTTTCTCAGAGAATTCCCTTTTGAAGTTTTAACAGCGTTACGACATCATGAGAAGAACGTGACATGACAAAAGAGAGATGAGCATGCGGCGGCCTCCGCCATCAACGCAACAGCTGTTTGTGTGCTTCTCGCTGTCCCTGCCGGGGATGGAGGTCGACGTAGTCTAACTGTGGCTGTCCAAGAAAAAGCACAAGTATTTAAGAAAAACAAGACCTCAAAAGTATTTTTTTCTGCCAAATGAAATTTGCCTGAAATGTAATGATTGTTAAAGCACCCAATTATATAATTTTTTTTGTTTTCTTGCTTACCTTTTATCAACTTTCGACTTCTGTATTTTTTGCCGTTAATCCAATATTATTTCCAACATTAACAAGAGCCTTAGTTTCCTTTTTTCTCACAGCATCATTTAAACAAATGAGTTTAGACAGGAGGGCTGAAGTCAAGCTGGGAGGACAGAGGAATTATTGAGATGGCACTTTTTACCATTCACCCCTTTCTGCATTAATGCAGCTCGGGCCAGGTTTGGGATTTTCACCTAATGGAGGATGCTCATATCTCATCCAGCACCATGCGGGCGTCTGCATGTTCATCTTCCATTAAGAATTATTGCTGCTGAAACAAACTGCTCCACCCCAAATTGAATATAATGATGGATATTACAAACCAGGCCAGCGGGGAAATCAGCACAGACTTGAATGAAATGATTCATTTCTGGGTTGAAGGCTGAAATTACCTTGGACCAAATCAAAAATAATTTTAGTCTACATCTCTTCTTGTTTAATTATATGTTGGCTGCTTCCACAGACGTTTCTGAAGCTGAGGCTACAGCACTGATGTCAATGGAGGAAGATAACACCTTTAATCAATCACAGCTCTAGTCAATATCCTATAGGACACATGTACCATTCACCTGCCATCTTTTAAAAAATTAATACAGATTCTTTTCCATACAGCCATAAATACGTCTCTCTTAATGTGGACAAGTGATTTGCTAAATGTCACTTTCACCATCATCTTTCACAGGGTTATGCACTTTAATGAGATTTCACTTTTCATCCATCTATGGGATGGAGAGCAGTCTTTATTGCTGGCAGTGCTCAGGCTTGATTCATGTGATTTTACAGACGGTCTAATTTGCGACTCTCGTCTCGTTCATAATATCAAGACATACAGAATAAATAACCTCATTATGGATAGTCCTGGAACGGCTGGTTGCTAGTTTGCGAGTACATTATATGTACATTTTGAGTAATTCTGTGCACCAAATCCAAGTGGATAGTTAACTCCAGTGCATGCTTGGATGGCCTTCTCTTTCCTTATTGGCACAGTTGTGTTTACGGTCAGATTAAAATATGTGTTGTTGCAGAGCTCTGGCTCATGTTTTGCAAATAATCTATAAAGAATAAATAAATATTAAATATTATTTGTAGGAAATGCAGTATTCTGTATTGTGTACACAATGACTTAAGTATTCAAATTCATGTTAATTAAGTTGAGACACATGGATGTCAAATCTGTCATACAAAACATTTGGATTTATGGTA
The DNA here is from genome assembly GCF_009769545.1 of Cyclopterus lumpus. NCBI lineage: Eukaryota > Metazoa > Chordata > Actinopteri > Perciformes > Cyclopteridae > Cyclopterus > Cyclopterus lumpus. Next base: position 8,595,431 of record NC_046983.1, on the reverse strand, counting down.
TGTGGATTTTCCTTCAAAGTGGGAACAACTGCCAGAATCTGTAGAGTCTTTAAAACATTCAAATTGCATATCGATTTAAAATTAAGTAGATTCAGCTCGATAGCATATGTTAGCCTTCAACAAGGAAGTTGTCAAGCGTCCACTTTTTGACAAGCTAACTTTGCATCTATTAAATTGCGTCTAGTTTATCTGTCGCTTCTAAATGTTTACTTCTATCGTGTACAGCAGAGGTCCAGAGGAAAGCAATATCTTATTTTAACATAGAGGAGTAATGCTTTTTAAAATTCCTTTTGAACTGGACAATAAGAAAAGGAGCACAAACCGTTTATTGTTTTTAAAGGAGTATACTGCAGATATCTTACTGCAATACGGTTGCCTGTGTTCAGCTTGTTATGCTGCTGGTTCTTGGTGAACTAAAGAAGATGAAGAAGATGAAGAGGAGGGCCAGCATGCACAAGTCTTACAGATTAAAAAGCTCTTTTAAACCCGGCTGCTATCTGCCTTCTTTAAAGGTTGGGTCGCTTTGTGGTTTAAAAGGGTTGCATGTGTCATGTCACTAATGATGCAGTGGGCTCCACCTGCACACTGTGATGAATCATTGAATGAATAGCCAAATGTTCATGTTTTTGACATCTGTTTATTGCAGGAGGCTTTTGATGTCTGAAACCCCATTTTTATACAAATTCTGCCAAATCCAAGGTGACAGAAATTAGATTTTACCTGAAAGGAAATGAGATTAAAACAACCTCGCCTTGATATCAATGTGATAAATGTGTTGTAAGATTTGATTAGACTGAATAGCACCTTCTGTCTTGTATTATGTCTTTATCCGTGTTGCATTTGAGCTCTGAAAATGTGATATACCCCCTAAGATATAGGTCATCACTAGCTCATGTGAGCAAGAAAGAAAAATACATCAAGTTATAATTTAATAGTATTTCTATTCCCCGGAGCGTCTCCTTGAAATAAATCTCAAAGAATAATTACAACATCAATTGCAATTTACAGAAAGACTCCCGTGAAGAAAGCGACAAATCCCCGAGCATGGCCGTACATCTGGAAGGCATCGGCCGCGCTGCTAATGGATGCATGAGAGTAAGATGGAAAACACCCGAGGCCATCGAGCATTCGGTGTTCCACAGCTCTTTAATTACTTTGACGGCTGAAACTTAGCAGACGGAATGGGCGAGACAAATGAGTCCCTTAATCATGACCCACGGAGCTCTGCTTATCGAGACCAGTCGTGTGTTGGAAGCGGAGACATTCAAAAGGACCCAGGATGTCAGACATTACAGTTCAGCGTTTATGATTCTGCTTTTAACTTTGGAAATGACTCCTGTTTCACTCTAGAGAGCTCTAGATGAGTCTTAACCTGTTCACAGCTCCAGGGACAGAGCAGAGATGTGGTAGGAGAGATATTTTAATTAGTTTAGAAATGTGCAAGAGTGAAGAGAAATGGCATCTTGGTAAATATCCTTATGAGACTTAAGATACGTGTTGATTTTGGCATCATTTTGTGCGACAAATCATGGTCATAATTTCTATTGTGTGACCTTTTTGAGTGTCATAAAACAGCGATGTCGCTAGGAGGGATCCTTGTTATTGCTGAAAGAATATTTAGGATGTTTCGAAATATGAATAACCTATTCTGAGGTAAAAGTGATTTAAATGTAACTTTCAAACGCAACTCGTGGGAGGCACTAGACGTCCAGTCTAAACACGGACATTTATTAAACCACTACCAAACTGGTAATGTTTCCAGCACAATGTCCTGCCTCAGGCATTGTGAGTGTAGACGCTTCATCATAACTATAATATACATAAGCACTTACACAAATGCACGGGCTAAGGATCCAGCATCAATTGTTGCTGAAGTTTATGTAATAACATTCCCAGAATAACCGCATCATGTATTTAATTCAGTGTGAAAAATTCAGAAATGGAGGTTTAATCATGCAGAGTTTTGGTCAGAGGGCATATGAACTTAGAAGATGCTTTTTAGGCCAGAAAAAGTATATGTATCACTTGCTATAAAAAAATATGTACAACTGGAATTACATGTCCTCCTTTAAAACCTTTCTGACAGCATGTCCAGTAATGAGAAACCATTTCTACAGAATATTGCCAATAAAAAGAAGAAGATGAAGCATTAAATGCTCAGGGCTGAAATGAAATGACTGACGTGTTGAACAATCAAAGGCAGCTTTGACTGAGTTACTCTTTGTTCATCAAATATAACACAATTACTGAGAGCACATACATTTTCACCAATCTTGTGCTTTTAGGGGATCCGAGAGGAAAAACCTGATTCAGCAGGTGCTTCAGTTTCCTGCTCGGCCCTCTGACTGATCACCGCCTCTCAGCTGCTGTCGTTAGACTGATCAATTGTGGCTGTTGATGGCGACATGGTGTTGCTGCTATCATCGATGCCATCGGGCGATCGTGCTGCTTTCGGAGTCAATAAAGCAAATGTTGGCTTCCGCCGGCTGCAAGCTAATGCCCTCGAAACAGAAGGTTCGTCTCGCTGCTGATTAAACGCCATTTCTCATCGCGATGGAATTCAGAGTTGAGAGGCCAACGGCGACGCAACTGTTTCAGGGGATTAAGGGAAGAGGTGACTTGGCAATCGGCAGCAAACGTTAACATCAAGAGCCTTTCAATTTCTCTATGAAGAAGCTCTGTTTTCTACGTGCATCCCCTCATGTAAGAGCGTTGGTATAACGTTGAGTGTCGTAAAAGCTTATTATCAAGGATTGTATATTGCTCGAAGCCTCCGGAGAGCTGCTGTTGTATCTACACCTGCTCTGCTGTGGCCCTTCTCTCTGCAAATCCTCCCTGCAAAGGTCAGCCAAAGTGAGATGGGGTTATTAACAAAAAAGGAGGAGAAAGATGCTTGATAAGAGAATAGATTCACCATCTGAAACAAGAATATGTTTGCCATAGATTTCTGCACCTTTGGATTTGCGCTTGCTTTGGTCCCATTTTATTCACAATGTCATCGTTTCAACAGAAACCTCATGTATTTCTTTACCTCATGCATAATATAATGAGTCAAGATAAGAGGGCACTGGTAAATAATTCAGCAGCGTGGATAAGAAGAAGTTGAGGTCTAGGAGGTGGTGGACTGATTGAAAGAAATCCATTTACAGTACTTTTATGCATTAAATTGATCCATTTAAGCTATGGGTTTGCAGATTTGCTGTATATTTAAATTGCAAATTATCGCCCTACCGTCATCCATAAATTACAGTGGAGAATATAAAAGCTCTATTCAGCAGAAACAATGGGAAAGTTCTTCATGTACAAAAATGCTCTAGAAACGGCGACGTCACTACAAACTCGTGCAGTGCAGCCGAACACGGTCAAACACACAGATCGGTGCTTCTAATTCTAGTGAAAATCCTACGTTTCCAAAGGACACCAAAAATAAAGATACTTTCAGCTAGTGTGAGATAACATGGGGTTACATTTGATTGATAAAAACATGTTCAAACGAGACCAATAGTCTAGCTGCACAGCACCGCTTTCATCTGAACGCTATTACAAGCATGTTAACGAGCTCAAAATAATAAAGTTAAGTTGATGTTTAGCAGATGTGTTTCCCATCTTCACCATCTTAACTGAGTGTGATAGCATGCAAGCTACAGAGAAGTTAGGAGGAACCATTTAATCATGGATGGATTAGTGAACGAGCGTACCGGAGGCAGAGGCGAGACGATCACAAAGAGCCACAAAATGTATTTAAATAGACAGCAAGCATACGAAGAGATGCAAAACGACCCCAAAGACACAAATAAAACCTCAAACTAGAGGCAAAACATGGTCTAATAATCCACCCATGTACTCAATGTATCAACAACATGAATGGTAAACTTCAAGCATCAGTCCCTTTAAAATAAAAGAGCATGGCTGTCTCTCTAGATCAAAGGGAATACTCCATTAGCGAGAATGCACAGGTGCCAATGTCTGCACTAAAAGACATTGGTATCTGTCAATAGAGTGCAATGCAGCCACCGGTAAGGAATTCAACGGTCTACACCCTACTTCAGATTGCTCATCACACTGTTGCACTCACACACATTAAAGCTACAGTTGGTAACTTTAATAAAGAGCATTGCTATATCCTGAGAGTGGAACACAAGACCGATAATCTGGTACGAAAACAGGTTCCTCCGCCTCCTTTTAGTTCTCCAAAAGGCATTCGCAAGATTTCAGTAAAACGACCAATCAGAGCCGAGGAGCCTCTCATGCAGCTGTCAATCATTACTCGTAAGGCTCATGAATTCCAATCGAGCTGTCAAACCTGGGCAGCGCCGATCAAAATGTGAATCCGCATCCTGGAACTGAATTGCCTATTTTTTCTGGCTTCAAATGTATTCAGAGACATACGTCAGTTCTGTTTGGCTGTAAAAGGAGAACGTCGGCTCCGTGTGCTTGGATCTGGCTCAACATGGCGGCCGAGTCACAAACTTGTGTGTGTGTGTGTGTGTGTGTGTGTGTGTGTGTGTGTGTGTGTGCGTGTGTGTGTGTATGTGTGTGTGTGTGTGTGTGTGTGTGTGTGTGTGTTGGTATGCATAACATCACAGTCCCATGTGCAGCACCCATTGTGCAAACAGAAGACTTCTGTTGGATTAGTGGGAGCCTGTGATTAAGTTGTAGGTCTGTGACAGGTACGCCGGCCACCTGCGGCCTCCCCGCTCGGTCAGAGTCAGGTGGAGGGGAACGGACACTCTCCATTAAAAGAAAGCCCGAGGCTGTGAGCCGCAGCAGCACCATCTGGGAGGCTGATACGGAGGTGAAGGGCACGGAGGTATTGTGCCCCCCCCCTGAAGAACACAGAGGAAAGTGAAACAGCTTTGATGTCTCGTGACAAGTCTGCAATTTACAGGATGAACATAATTTAGAGGAGGAGTGATGGATTATGAAGAATGTGAGCTGTATACATGTCTGCTCCAGGGTTCATTTGAGCAACTATTTGTGTTGTAGTCTCAGTCTTTAGATGAAAATGTTTGATTGGTTTCAGTCCTACTTTTGTCCTTCATAGTTTTAAGTCTGCGAAAAGTCTTTTTAGTCAATTTTAGTCATTACTTTTAGTAAAAGGTTTTCTCTCTGTCTTCGTCTTGTGTCAAATGTACTTTTTCATCGGAATATAGTGAATATTTTAGTCAAGTTAGTCGAGCCCAAACAATTATTTTGTCATTTTAGTCCAACTTATTTTCACAAAAAGAAATACTGTTAAAACATTTTATTATTTTTTAAAGAACTGTTCCATCATTCCTCAAAGATATTTTCTACATTCGTAAAATAAATGTTTTTTAATTTTTTTTATAGACAAACTGAAATGTTTTTCCTGATGGTTCAATTATGTTGTTGGGATACGGGCACATGTTCCAAGGTTGGACCGCAGCGTCTCCTTTGTTCTGTGTTTCCTGCGTCTGGAGCTTGATACATAAGACGTTTTCCATTGGAGAATTCAATAACTTTCTATAACCAGATGGTGCCTGGGCTGCCGAGGAGGACACGTGGAGGCAATGCAAATGACCACGTCAAACCTGGAGCCCAAGGAGCTGCCTCCCAGCAGAGCCAATGCCTCCTTGCACACTGATTTTTAAAAAAGGTCCAGTAACACTAATTTGCATTATGATGGAAGTGATTTTCTCTGAAGAGAGATTGCCTTGCACAATTCTTCAGATTTTCTTCTTTCTGCACAATAACTTTGTGACAGGCGACTTTCTCAGTCTAAGCCCCTCCGACGGGATCCTTTCATTTGATAGGCTGTGGAGACAAAAGGATCCCTTCGGCTCCTTGTAATGAATCAAACTGTTCATTCTGCCCAGTCACTCGCCGTGTCTCCAGCCAGCCACGCATAATTATTGTCATTTTTAACCTCAGCAGGTGTTAATTGCCCCGGTCAAAATGCACTGGAGGACCAAACCGCTCTATCCGTCTCTCCTCTTTTGTAGATTTCAGTGAGAGCTGCGGGCCCTTGGTCCGGTCATGGTAACACTGGGTAATGTGTAACTCTCACTGGCCTCAAGTGATGGATGACTCAGAAACAGTCAGTGTCCCTAAAATCAAAAAAAATTCGAAGCAATCTGTCCTTTGACACACTGTTTACATGATTACACAACATGGCTGGACTGCGCAATACGAAATGATAAAGAGAAAAAAAAAACTTATTAACAGTTCACAATACAATACTAAAAACAAAGAACATTATTTTCATAATGATGTTTATAGGGTCATTGCGTTATTGTGTCTCTGCAAACGTGGCTTAAATAACCACGTGAGCAGTCAAACCATGAGACTTTATTAAACGTCTCGTCTCTATATTTGGAAAAGAAAGACAAACTGTGTAATCACCCGACTATAAACATGGACCTCATGTAACAGAAGTTGAACCTGCAGCACTTTCTGTAGTCGTGTGCACACGCTCAGTTTTTCTGTACAGTCGGGGATTATTTCTGACATTTCAGGTGTGCTCACTTTCAATTGTACCTCCAAATAAATTGCTTCTCATCCTGTCCTCATAAAGACAGAGATATAATCATCTCAGGTAACTCATGCTAATGTCATTTTGTTCTGTAGCAGCTCATACAATCCACTTGATAGATGAGGCTTTTCCACATTTCCCTCAAGTAAATTATCTATTAATGAGCTTTCTATTGATCGTCTTCAGGCCGGCACCAGGGCTTCGTAGTCCTAGTGCATACTAACTGTTACTACTGGAGAATACAGGGCGACCATTTCACTGCATTATACTGTACAACAAATACATAGGAAGAAGTAATGTTCATTATGCTGATTCAAGTCTCGAATATGGGGTTTCTTCATATATAGACACAAATATATACACACACATATATACACACACATACATACACACATATATATATACACAAACATACTGTATATATATACCCATACATACATGTACACATTCTGTACACACATATATATATACACATATATACACATATACACACATACATACAGTATATACTTATACACATACTGTACAGACATGTATATACCCATGCATACATACATACATACATACATACATACATACATATACACATACTGTACAGACATGTATATACCCATGCATACATACATACATACATACATACATACATACATACATACATACATACATACATACATACATACATACATACATACTTACATCTTCGTCTGACAGGCTTCATTACAGCTTCTATATATCTCTCTACCTTTGTGTTGGATGATGGCTGATTGAAATGAATCACACAGAGGCAACAATAAACCAGCTGTGAAGGACGATGCTGCCACCTAGTGGCAGAGTATGTTTTTACAAACATGAAATCAGTGGACAGTTAATGTCTGCGGTTGATTGTATGACAGTACAATTAACTTTCAAAACTAATTAAAACATGTATTGTAATTCTAACTAATCAAAGAAAAACATAAAAAATGTTCATCAGTTCCTGATGGTTCGACATTAATATAAATATTAATTTTAATATTAATTATTCTATTATTGACAGTGGTTCTCTCTATAATCCATGCCAAATATAACAACTACTGTTGTGTGGTAATACACTTATTGATTTGTATAAACTGTGCTTTGCTGCCCTCAGCTGGCCGGCTGCAGGCATGAAATACTTACAGTAACAATAGCATTGTCTTATTAAAGGAATACAAAATTCTAACCTTACATTTTAGAAGTGTGCATGTTTTTTGTACTTCCATTGAACAATGACTCACTTTTGTTTGTATTAATGCTGTTCAGCTGCATATTGTCTGTATATTTCTGTTTTGTCTTCATCACAGTAAGAGATATAAAGCAGAGGAACATTAATCAAAAACAGGCAGCAGATGAAAGTGTATTTTTTGTAATGTTTCCACACAGTGAACTCAGACAGCAGATTACAATACGTTGAGTTTTGGGCCTCCCAGCCTTAAAAACAGCTTCAGGCACTTTAGTGACCTGACCTCCCTCACTGACTCCCTCTGAAACAACTTCACATTAGTCCGTTTCTTTCATGTCACACGCACACACACGCACACACACACACACACACACACACACACACACACACACACACACACACACACACACACACTGCAGCAGTGGTGGGACTTTTAAACTCAAAGTGCTTGTTGGCCATTTCAAGAAAACGTCTCACATATATTTGTTGGTTCGTTTTGTTCTAACCAGGAACACATGTGTTGTTGGAACATTGTTTTCTGCTTTAAATGTGATGAACTTTACAACTTGATCTGTTTACTGTATGTTGGACACATTCTGCTTATATCAAATTTGGCCAAAATAGTGGGCCTGTTTCGCAGGATTCAATATAAGTATAGTTTATGTGAAAAGGAGCATGTATACAATAAGTTAACTCAGATGTTGAGAGAATGATGAACTTCTATGTCCTAGTGGAGAGCGAGCAGTGTTATAAACCTCATGATGACGACACAACCTAAAACCATGGAAGTAAACATCCAACTCAAACGTTTAAAAATGGCTTAAATAGGCCGATTCGAAAAATCCCAATTTTCAGCCTTGTTTTTAACTGTTTTGTTGTTGTTTTTTCATCAGAAAGCAATAGTTTCAGAAATTATTTTTAATTAATTAAAATGTCAATTTTACACCAGCAATTAAGTGAAAAACATGTATGTAAACTGCGTAAAGATGGACAAATAGAGCTTGTGCGAATAGATTAATTTTTTTATTTTTTGGGGTTCGATGAGTTTTATTAACAAAGTGAATATACGTTGTTCATTCAAAAGAAATGCCGTAACATATTTTGCCGGGAAAAAAAAGAGAAAATCGTGTTTTTGTTTCTGTAAAGTTTTAAAGGTCCTTGGTTTCGGTTTATCAGCTATTTAAATGTTTTACGGCTCAACCAATCAGAACTGAGAGATAATAAATAATTAATAAATAGCCTAATGCAGGATGCGATAGTATTAAATTGAATTCACTGATGCAAATATTCGAATTAGAGCCTCTTTACGTTAAGTAAGAATACTGTTTTCTTCCGTATAATCTGTAATATTAATGGGAAGCTGACTTCACTAATTTCACTTTTAAATTGAGGTTTGATTTGAGTTTGTAAAAGTGGACCGACATGTCAGAGATCAGAAAATATCGGCTCCATCCAAAAAATGTAACGTTGTTTTCTAAAAAAACGAAACAAAAAACGTTATAGGCCTATATCCCAATAAAACAACTAATATTATATTTTCTAAAACAAATCGGTTTTAAAAATCTAAAATAATTGTTTTCGAGACTGCAAAGTTATTGAGTATAATAATTATCCTTACTGATGACGGTATTTTAATGTTGTAGCTAATTGTGCAGTTAATTTCTCTATTTTAAATTACATTGGGTATTTAATAAAAAATATATAAGCTAAGTATATGTGTGTATGTTAAACCTATATGTAGAGTAACGTAACTATATATTTAAAGTGGCATGGCACACAAGTAGCCTACCTCAAACTTGTTTCTTTCCCCCACTGACTATTTCTTACTTATTGAACAAGATGAAATTGTTGATTTAACATCAGCACAAATAAAATAGTCCTCCCGAAAGAATAAGCTCAGGACATCACATCTCTGCATTTCTCGCTGATTACTTTGATTTCCTGTCGACCACCGATTTGGCAAACGTTTGCATTCTTTTACCCAAAAACGTAAATTCGTTTGACGAAGTTCAACTGACCATAATCCATATATTGAGTCATACAATCATTCTAATGTCATGTATTACACATGTCGGCTTCCACCATTTTACACTTGACGTATTAGGCCCTCCATACTCCATAGAACTACGAGCGTGTCACGGATAAAGAATAAAGAGTCTCTTTCTAACATCCGCGTCCTCGTGTCAAGACTCGCGTGACGAGAGGAAGACACGGCGGTGGAAATCTGTTCTGCAGGAAAACATTCAAGTGGACTCTTTCATCTTTTCTTGCCCTGTGCGTGTTCAATCAGAGACTTCCCATCGACCATTCCAAAGGAAAAGTATAAAAGTGGACATATAACATTAATACCGTCTTCTTCAGGCGGAACAAAGAGGAAACAGAAAGGGCAAAAAAGGAGAATGTATAGGCTGTTTCATATAGGTCGAAAGAATCATCAGAGATATTATTCTGAATACTCTTTATTTGTATTCACTTTGATCTTTTGTGAGCTTAATGAACAGTAATAAGAAAGACAAACTATATGCAATCTCTTTCAGAAGATGTATAGGTTTGTGAAAGGATGTTGCCTTGAGGAATTTTCATTAGGACAACAACTGTTTTCTATATACTGCATATGTAAAGTGGCTATATGGTAAACACTTAAACTTTCCTCATTAAGTGTAATTCAGCAGTATAGTGGACCACGAGGAAGGAAATGCAGGCCGTATATATCTAACAGCCTGTGTGCTCCTAGATATCCCTCAGGGGCATGATTTATTAAAAAATATAGATCCATGTGTATAAGCTAATATGACAGAAGTGCTTTGACCTCGAGGGGCAGTGCACTCTCCATGGCAGTCAGCTGCTGCCTTGAGCGGTCGTTCTCACGCGATTCCTCATTTGAGCTGCATGTCCATCCTTTCTGCATATTTACTGAAGTTTAAATGTAAAGAAACAATCTGAACCTCTGAGTCAGCCAGAGTGTGCTCCACCATACACACGGGGAGGCAACGCTCTATTATTACAGCATCTGTCTGCTTCCAGAAGTAAAAAAATAAAAAAACTTTTGAAAGTTTGAGCATTATCAATAAGCTTTTCCTTCAAATGTTATTTGACTGAAATTATCCCAAGAATCAAGTACTACGTTAACATTTGACCCCCAGTTCCTGGCACAGCTCAAGACATTAGCGGTATTAAAGGGGAGCTGATGTTTTCTCATTGATCTGATGTCCCATAAGTCCTGGTATTTGTGGAGGGCCTGTAATCCATCTGAAGTGCTCCTTCGTTCCCACCCCACACCCACAGGGAAAAGACATGTTTCCTGTGTAGGTATATTGCACCTGCCGGCTGCACTTATCTCATGTGATTAACCCATCACTGTAATGTGCTGCAGAGCCGGTGGTTGTTGAATCCTGAAGGAAACAAGACACTAAATAACTTTGTGAGAATGATGCAAAAGCTCATTTTTTTACTAATTGTTCCAATGGGTGTTTTTATGAAGTTTTCTTTTGGGGGTGTTTTTGCTCCACTCTTTGAGTCACAAAGGCTGGGGAGGTGGCTTTCGGCCATGGTGTGGTTAAAATATCAAGTCTTTTTCCTCCTTTGTGCTGAGCTGACAAGGTGGCTCTAACAGGGGTTAATTTGCCGTGCAAGGGTTAAACAAACAGGCTTTAATAGTTTATTCCAGCCAAGACTCGAATGCGTTTTCTTTTCGATGCTAGAGAGATACAATTCTAACCACAAAAAAACAACTAAAAACAACGAGGTTATTATTTTTGTTGACAGGCTTTTGAGTGAGGCCGCAGAGGCTTACAACAAAACAAACAGCTCCCAGAATGCCTTTTGGTTTGCACACGGATGAATTGGACTCCGGGTGCAGTAAGGTGAGGGCTAATAGGGATTAAGCAGGAGTGTCAGTTTCGATGTTCGTAATCTGGACTTTTCTTTTTGGAGTTTCTGAGCAGGTATGAAACGCAGATGAAGTAACGTTTGTGATAAGTGACAGCGGGAGCCCGGAGGTCTGTTTTCACGCAGGGTCCAACGCTGACCTATTTGACACAAACTGCCGGGGAAACAGCGTGTTTAAAATCTCATCTGATGGGAACGGGTTCAGCATTTTGAGCAGGAAAAATAGAAGCGACTGCGGGTGAAATAAAACCAGAGCACAGACAGTGAGCATGTTTCAGGAGAGCTGGGAATCCGACGGATTCGTCAATAGCTCCACGCTTGATGTGGCATAAAGGGGATTTCTGGTCGACTGCCTCTGTTTAGGCCAACCTAAGAAGTCTGGACCTCGCTGACCTCATATACACTCTTGCATTGTAGGCCATAGCTTTAACCTCAACAGATTGCATCGCCATAGTAGCCCATTAAAGTGCTAGTAATGATGTGGAGGATTCCCCCAGCAGACTATTAATACAGTTATTGTCATCCTGAAAGACAGACATATGATACCGGATTAGGACCCGATATGTATTGGATTCATTATGCTTTGGTTACGGATGAACGGTCGTCAGGAAATCAAAGTAATCAGCGAGAAATGCAGAGATTTGCTGTCCTGAGCTTATTCTTTCGGGAGGACTATTTTAATAATACCCAATAGAATTTAAAATAGAGAAATTAGATGCACTTCAACCAGCTAGAACATTAAAATACTGTCATCAGTAAGGATGATTAAAATACACAATCATTTAATAAATAATTATATTTAGTCTGCCTCATGAATGGTTTTACTTTTGATATACACTTGAAGTGCGTTTTGCATATAAAACCTGTGTACTTTTATTGAAGTACACTTGTATTCTTATGCTGTTGCTACTTTTACTGAATGGAAAGGCTCATTCTTTTTTCACCACGGCAAATGAAAGTGTAATAATTCTTAAAACGGTACATTTACATGAACATTTAGTCACCACACATGTATTTTCTGACCTCTTAACCTGGAAACTGAGTTTCAAATTTAACAGGAATAAATGAGAAATTCAAATGAGAATTTCTAAACAATAAGTAACACAAAAGAATTCTTATCCTGAGAGCTCGTGGAGCAGGACATGTTGAGGTTAAGTCCTTCATTGCATCACATCTACCACTGAAGCTGCAGTGCCATCATCAATTAAGAGATCTTGAGCAGGCCTCTGTGCAGAGCGTCACAATGAGGCCAGACAGGAAAGGAAGTGTTGTGGCGTGAGATCGTTGCTCAAGCGAGACACAAAAACACGTCCGTGGGAATTATTGTTGGAGAAAGATTGTTGGGGAGAAAACAGCAGCTAAGCTAAATTCTGCAAAAATATTTTTTTTTAAACACCCGGACACCTCGACTGCATGCAAGTGTCTGTGAAATGGATCCCTCCACAGTTATTCAACGCCCGCAAAATAGTTCCAGATTAATAGGATGTGAGGTCATTTGAAGCAATTGTGGCCCTTGATCAAATTCCTTTCTCTGCCATGTCTCTGCATGACTTTACGAACCGCTGACCAATAAGCATTTAATTACACAAAGCTATAGAAAAAAACAGTCAAATTACTGTGCACTTAAGGACCAGGCTAAAAACACTTCAGCACGAAAAGAAAAACACTTTAAAATACTAGATAGGAAGAAAAGTTGTATTTCAGCTATGTGTTCACAGCAGTCTTTTTCCTCAGGCTTTTTGTACTTTTCTTTTTACATTTTGCTTTGGACATCTTGAGGCCTCTATAAATTATTAAAATGGGAAACATTCTGAGGAGAAATACCAACTGTTCACACACACACATGTGCAGGCTGTGACGAGGAGTTGCAAATGGACTCGATGGACGCGATGATTCCTTAAACGGTTCTGGGTATTTTATTTTGTCTCTGTGCTTTTCATCACTGGTTTGACATGGGGGGACCAATTAGGATTTGGCAATATTTGAACCATGAATTTGAAACATTTGAAAGCTGTTTGGTTCCTGTCATCAAAATCAGATAAATCCACACCCGCACAGTCCTGATGCAGCAGATTAGCTGATGTTTTGAGTGTTAAATGCTTAATAAATAAGACTAAAGATGCTTTTTTTCAGTACATGCAAACTTTTTAAACTGCTGAAGTTTTTTCAAATTCAACTTAACTTAAATAAACTCAAAGCAGTGGGCACACACATCAGATTTGCAGTTTATGGTGCCATTATGTATACAATATATTACTGCGCTCGTAACCCTCCTTATTAATCACAAACATACTAGTTATACTTCAAGGCTACAGAGTAAACAAATAAACAAAGCATGTTGCGTAATGAGTTTAAGAACTTTTTCTTGTCTGAAACTCTCTTGTAAATTGGGAATTCATGTAAAAATATCTGAGGTATTACACCTGAACCAGAATCTGGAGTATTAGGTTGATAGGCTATTACTGCAAAAGAGGCTTAAATAAAGTCAAGTCAGTGCACAATGGGGAACGATTGTGCCACGAACTCCTCTGAGAAAACAAACGGGTTGTTGTTCTCTCTCTTCACCGATGGCTGGTCAGCTGTGCAGGGATGTACACGGACTAGATTACCACTCGGGTTTGTTTCCTCTTTTTAAGGATTCTTCAACTCCTGTTTCTTGCAGTGTTTTCTTTGCAAAGTGAAGAAGGAAATACTTTGATTCAATAACACGTAGTCTGAAAACCTGCAGCCTGGAATGTTCCGAGCATTTGTTCAAGGCTCCTTCCAGATGAAAGTAAGCTTTTCAGAGTGTTTAAATCCTATTACCACTCCAAAGGCAGAGTGGTGTTTTACTCCACCGTTCACAGCTTCCAAGCTGACTAAACATTCTCCACCTTCAGCATTAATTAACTCATGTTAAGCTGGAACACACTGTCACTCCATCTACGGACATTTAAGGTAGCATAGGCTCTTACCAAGAAAGAAAAAACAGGTTTATTCTACACTTGAGTGTTCATATTAGGCTTTATTAATATGTCCTAATGGCGCAATCAGCGTGAAAGTGAGACAGTATTCTGAAGGTGAGGCGAGAAGAATATCGTTGACGCCTGTGGGTATGTTGTGCTCGATTTGGAAATGCATGTTTGCAAACACACAACTCGCACATAAAACATAAACATACATTATTTTGTATGTTTTTTAACAGGCATTGAAGCCCACTTAAAAGTGTGTTTTTCTTATTGATACTTTGAGGTTTGACTTTACATTCAACCGCTGACAACGAGAAAAGTCCCTCTGCTCTCACCGTAAATCTGAGTTTGCATACGGGTAAAAGGTTGTGACATCACAGGCCCTCATGGTCCAGTATGAGACATAAAGGATACAGCCATTGAAACCTCCAGTGCACAAACACAGAGAATGGACTTCTGAGTGAAATGGAAGACATTTTGTGTGGAGCAATTCATATTTGCATATATTGATAGATTCAGCAATGAGAGAAAAGATTAGGCCCCGATGTGATTTTATTTTTGTGGAAAAACCACATCAAACTGAAATAATTCATGAGTATTCTACATGTCTCAAAGCATGTTGTTTTTATTTTTAAAAAGGAGGCCGCAAGATGCAGATTTTAGACCGCATGTTCACCTACAGCAGATTTATAGACCTTTATAACTAACTTACAAATAATACAAAGGAAAACCACTTTGGTTGATAGAATCACCGATTTTCAATAAGAACCATTATATGTCCGCTGTGAAGGGATTTGTTTAACCCTTTCTGCAGTTGAACAATCACAGATATAATAATAATAATAATATTTAACAGTTTTTTCACTTCTTTTTTAAATGTTTTTTTTATTCCTACGTTTTTTTGCTCATCTTTGTCAATTGAGCAGATAAAACAAAAAATGGGTTTGTTCGGTTGTTGTTGTTTTACTGATGTTGTTATCAGAATGAGTTTTAGTTGATAACGAGCGAAAAACAACATTTCTTGCTAATGCAAAGTCAAAGTATAGCTTGCAAAAACACTTTTACCCTGTTTGTGAATGAACCTTATATTAATTATTAACCAAGCACGTGCCGTTTTATGAACAAAATGCGCAAGAAATAAGAGCACACAGTGAGAAAAGAAGAGATTTACAGAGTGTATCCAAAGTGTGCATGGTTACATGTAACCAATAGGCGGTACTGTGCCATTCTTCATGAAGCTTTCTCCATCTCCAGCCCCGAGGACAACGCTGCATCTCTGCTCTGGTTTGCTCCCTAATTGACCTAAATACTGGATCTCTCCGATCCCTCAAGGCAGACTATCACACGAGGAGTCTCCGAAGCACGAGACGGACAGTCGCGTGTTTCTTTTTTTTCTGGAGTAATTCCTCGTCTCTTCTAGACGAAAATTGGGTCTGGATCTCACACCGCAGAGCTCTCGCTGCTGCGCGCACTGGCCCGGGATGGCTCACGCGGAGCAGAGCGCACTCTGGAAACGAGACGCATTCCTGCGGTGATGATTTCGGTTTTTTTTTTAAAAAGGTGAAAGCTACTCGAGAGAGGACAGACGACGTAAACATGCCGAGATCGAAGCTGCGTCCTCCGTCGAGAGGTTCTTCTTTCTCCATTGAGAACCTGCTGCGCACCGCTTACAGAGGGGCTTCATGCGAGGAGCACGTGGACCCCCCGAGCTCCAAAGTGACCGTCCACTGCCCGGTGGTCTGTCCGGGACCGGAAACAAAACGTCTGACCGGCGGTGAAGTGCTGCACTGGAACAAGACATCGCCAAACAACGCGTGCGGCACGTCGAGAAGTGAGTGCACCTGTCGGTCCGTCCCAACCCGTTAATACAGAGCACGCGAACACACATGTGGGGGAAAGTACTGCGCTCATTCCGTCCGTTAATTCTTCATAATCTGTTTTTACAGGGTGGAGTCGGGATTAAAAACGGTGGTTTCAACAAGTATCTTCAAATATCTCCCCAAACAGTAAACACGTGGCAACATAACAATACACTATCATGGATCATAATGAGGCTACAGCAGTGTATTTATCCAACTCACAACACAAAAAAAACAAATATATATAAATACATATATATGTCATGGTTCTTCAACAGGCCATGGGAGGACATGACACAGGAGCTGGGCACGTTTCACTGTCCTTTCCTCCGCGTAAAACACCCGAACTCTCCAATTATCCGCCTGTGTTTGGCATCAACACAACAATGTCATTATGTTGCTCCAGAGCTGGACCAGCAGCGGAGACCTGACGCTCGTGCGTCATCTCTGAGAGGACGGGCAGCATGAATGCGCACGTTTGGTGCAAAGAGGGAAATACGTCTGATAATGTGTTGCTATATTGGACATGAACGAAATGATTTATTGACCCCCACCCCCACCGCCACCCCACCCGCCTTCCTCGTAGGTCCACCGTACAAAGATGAACAAGCGCACCCTGTGCCAACGTGCGACCGGGATTCCCCAACAGAACGGGCGGGGACCGACGAGCCGGAGGACCAGGGGGACGATAGTTTGACGAATGACAGAGAGGAGGAGGACTCGCGCTCCTCCTACAGCTGCGATACAGGTGAGGCTACATCCTCTGCCTTCAAGAGGTCACCGCGCATGCGCAGTCCACCTAAAATGCTTCCCCTGGCATAATAGTTGTTTGTCACATCCAACACGTTATATTTAGTGGTTGGTGTTTCACAAACGTTGTGGTTTGGTGTATGTATATTTTTTCAATACACTATATGTCTTAACCTCCTCCTCTCAGCCGACATGAAAGTGTCGCGGAAGAAGAAGACCCGCACCGTGTTCAGCCGGAGTCAGGTGTTCCAGCTGGAGTCCACTTTCGACCTGAAGCGCTACCTGAGCGGCTCGGAGCGAGCCGGGTTGGCCGCCTCGCTGCAGCTCACCGAGACCCAGGTGAAGATCTGGTTTCAAAACCGCAGGAACAAGTGGAAGAGGCAGATCGCTGCGGACATGGAGGCCAGCAGCGCCGGGGTCCCCTTCGCCGCCCAGAGGGTCGTCAGAGTTCCCGCGTTGTATCGCGAGAACATCACTGCGAGAACGCCACCGGTGGTGTTCTTCTCCAACGACATCAACTACCCATTGACTTCCCACTTCAACCACCCGGGGTCGTTCATAACGCCACAGATGACTGGACTGGTGTGACTTTCAGGGTGCAGCTGCGTGACTTGAAAGAGACTCAGCATATACTTGTTACTCTTTTGACAATCAAATAAAGATGCTGCAAAATGTCATAGTTCAGTTGCAGGTCCTGCAGTCACGTGATAATAAAGTAAATTCATCCTGTTTTTAAGTTTTCTAGAAGAAATCGTCAATCATGACCTTTGAATGACTGCTTTACCCCTTAAAACAAGACTCTCTCTCTCTCTCTCTCTCTCTCTCTCTCTCTCTCTCCCTCTCCCCCCAATGTTGTTTTACAATTTTAAACTTAACAAGTCATTTTGAGATTTAGTAAAAGATGTAGAAACTCTGATGGATGTTTGTGGCCTTTGGAGCCGTCCCCGGTCCTAACCGGAGGATATTTCACACCAGGCCACAGCGGTTTCACGTATAGCTATATTGTGTGATGCTTTTTCACAGAAGTTTTATGGATGACCTACACTTACAGGGTCAAATGAGGGTCAATAAGACTTGTAAACAACTTAACATGGGGTGAAAACAAATTGTGACTGTGAAAATGTGTGCAAGTGTGCAAAATATATCAACGCTCAACCCCAAGAAAACAGATGATTGTGAACATTGAGTACAGATTGAAAGCAGGAAACCAAAGTTACTGTGTGTGTGTGTGTGTGTGTTACAAGTACACATTTTGGCAGCCAAAACCAGAACCCAAATCTCAATTTTCAATTTCTGTCTGCTTTCAATCTGCATTCCAGACCTCATGTAGATTTGTTGTCACATGTTTACAAAGGAAGATATACAAGCATGACTCTGAATCTTTTTATTTGTGTTTACCCTATGAGCACATAACTTGGGATTAGTATGGACTGTATCCTGTCCTCAGACTGATACACAATAGTAGAAAGTTTATCATCTAAAGGGTGTTTGTGAGCACGTTATATTTGTTTGACGCTGTTTTTGTTTATTTAAGAATATTTTAATACAGACTTTTGTACACTGCTAAGTTCACATGTGAATAAAATGTATGCACAAACTGTTTGGTGAGCTTTTACTAGCAGCACAACATTTGATTGATGATTTGTTTTCCATAGCAAAGAAAGTATAGGGACCAAATCAGATGTTGGATTATAGAGACAAGATAGTTTAGGCTACACTCCGTCTATATATATATATATATATATATATATATATATATATATATATATATATATATATATATATATAACAGTCACAAGCAAAACTATATAGCATCAAATAGCTTTACTGGAGGAAATGAAACAAAGTACTTTTAGGTCATATAGTTATCATGACCCCAAAGAGTTGTTAAGCTGCTGTGTGAAAAAAAAAGAAAAAAAAGTTGGATATCAAGCAAACTCATAAAGTGAAATATACCGACTACAACTCTTAATCAAAGGGAGCTCAACAATACTCTGCCAGCGTCTCGACTTGGCTCAGTCTGGCGCGTGAAGCCAGCAGCCAGCAGTCTCGATGACAGACAAATGTTTAAAGCTATAATATGGCAGCCAGACGCGAAGCTGCATCCCGCCCTCATCTGCCCCACGGCTCGCCCAATCACAAGCCGCTAAACCGCAGTCTTCCGGGTCGTTGAAGAGCGTCGCACCTCGCTCCTCTGCGCGCCGCTAGTCGCTGGCGCGGAGCAATGGTGCTCGGAGCGTCCGGAGACGTCGGTGTTTCGGGATTTCTCGGAGGAGCAGATGAAATGCCGGGGAACATGAGCAAAGAGGATGCCCCGAGTCGGAGCGCTTCTTTGACGTTCACCATTGACAACATCCTCAACCTGAAGCAGCGGGGCAGCGGGGACTGGGACGGGTCAAAGCAGCAGAGGGACGCTGGATTTAAGGGTGATGGACAAGCGCGCTATGATGAGGCGTGGGACGTCCGGAGGAGGCATGGCAGCGGATCAGACGAGACAGGTAATTGGGAATGTGTACATGGAAACCAGAAGAGAAACTAAAAAAGTGTCTGAGTGGTCTTTAAGTATTTTAGGATGAATACATTTGTATAAATAGACAGTTTGAGGCCGAATGTGCTTAAAGATGGATGAAAATAGAAGAGACTGCATGGTGCTTTTTTGGTAATGAAATGGTAAAGATCGCGGTCCAGAAGTCGTTGTTTGTTATATTTTGTATCCATTATTAAATCAGGCTATTGCGATTATTGTGCATAAGAAGAAGAGGGGAAAAAAACATGTAGGTGCGTTTGCCTCAACCGCTGCACTAAAGCACGTTGTGTCGCTTCATTCACAGCGCAAAGGAAGCCCAGAGTCCACCGCGCGGACTGCGGGGAAAACGCATCGCCGCCGACCTCCGGCTGCTGTCCCGGGGCGCAAAGTGCGCACACGGCGGAGGACGCGTCCGAGGAGCAGCCCGCCGCGGACTCCAAGGCCACGGTCAAGAAGAAAACTCGCACCATCTTCTCGAAGAGACAGATATTTCAGCTGGAGGCGACTTTCGACATGAAGAGGTACCTGAGCAGCTCGGAGAGAGCGTGTCTCGCCAGCTCTCTGCAGCTCACCGAGACGCAGGTGAAAATCTGGTTTCAGAACCGCCGCAACAAGCTGAAGAGACAGTTATCCACGGACATGGAGGGGCCGCTGGCCGCCGAGCACCTCTCCGACGCGCGGAAAAATGTGCAATTACCGACTTTTTACAAAGACAGCAGCCTGCTGGGCGGATGTTTGTTACCCATGCCTTTCCCCGTCGTGTACCCGACTGCAACCGCCGCGCCTTACATCTACTTCTCCAACACTGGCAAATACTTTGGCCTGTTTGATGCAGACTGATGATTCTCTCGGTTCGGGATCAGATGGCAGTGTGTGGACATATGGACATACGCGTTACCCGGTTTTGGCTCTAGGCCTTTCCCTTTTTTTCTTCTTTTTTTTGGTTGTACTTAATACACATCTTCTCAAATCTAATGTCAACATATCAACTAATCCAAGAATTGCATGTGCCACTTTTTGTATTATTATTATTATTATTATTATTATTAATAATAATAATATTATGCTTAAGGCGTTTGAATAGAAAGCGTAATATCCGATGTGCGTGTGCAATGTCATCTGAACGAATGTACGTTAACTCTGCATTAACTTTATAACTCCTCCGTCGTCCCGCGTGTTGAACTTTAAAATAAGTTTCTTTGGAGCAACACTCCGTTTCTATTTATATGGCCTTATTATAATTATTATAATTACAATTATAATTATTACTATTATTATTGTTATTACTATTATACATTTTTATTAAATAACGAAACACTTGTTTGTTTTCACGTGACCTTTCATATGACAGACTGTGACTACAGTTAGTATATCATGATGAATTTTGCAATAAAAGTGTAATATTTGCAATTTTACCAGAGTGTGTTGAATAACATTGGGACAAAAGACGCTCTAACAAAATTAATTTCCACATTATTGATTATTCATTGCGTTTTATAACATTTGTATTGTACATTTGGAGCCGCGTTTGAGTCATGTTTAAAGTGAAATCATAGGAAACAAGTGTAAGAGGGTTCCTCTTGGTCAAATTGTGGTTAAAACCTAACTCACGTGCAGTGGACCGAGTTGGAGCAACATAATTGCAATTAAGTTATGTTCTTAACACAGACAATTGTTTACAGTAGTTCATATCCTGCATATGTATTAGCAGTTGTGGAAAATTCAGATATTATAAGTAAAAGTCATGCATTCAAAATATTACTTATAAGTAAAAGTCACCTACAAAAGAATTAGCATCAAATATACTTAAAAATACCAGTAAAAATAGTCATTATAGGGAAAGGACCCATTTCAGAATAGATATATACTTTTGCATCATAACCATTGCAACATGAATGTGTTCATCACTTTAATGTTGCAGCTGCAAAGGGTGGTGGACATGCCAATTACTTTATACTGCTGTGTAGTTTCACTTATATATCATACTTGATTAGTTGATTTGTTATTTTGTATTGATAATATACATCTGCAAAGTAACTAACTCAATCTATCAAGTGTAGTTTGAGGTAAAAAGTGGCATCAAATGAAAATACCAGTAAAATACCTCAAAATTGTACTTAATCAGAGTATTTGAGTAAATGTATTTAGTACATTTTGTGTCTCCGCCAATTGAATTCACTCTTGATGATCATTTGTTGTTTTGGTGATTATTTAGCTGATCAAAACGAAAGACATCCTCTTACTGAAGATAGCATTTTCTAGTCTGACAAAGATTGCAGACTGTTATCAGAATCTTTCGTTAACTTAAATACAAAATATATACACTGGACAAACTAATATGACTTTCAAATATAATTCTTAAATAATTTGCATAATCACATGCACCAAATACAGTTTGGAGTATTATAAGAATTAAAGCAGCAACGCAAGGAGAAGGGCAGATGGTTTTGACATCCATATGTAATATAATTATTTCAGATTAACATCTGAGGGAACATCTTGTGAGCTTCAGTTCAAATATAGAGGTTTTTATTTTAAGTCAAAAACTTTTCACGAACGATTCATAACTCTATTGATTAACAGAATGTAGTAAAATGTGCAGGTTGGTTAATGCTTGAAGTGGTTCATACATTTGGCCAATGTAGGATTTAAGGAAACCCAGACCCAAATATGACAAAAAAAGAAATAATTACTTACACACCCACACACACACACACACACACACACACACACACACACACACTCATATGCATTTATACTTTAACGCCTCATAGAGAAAAAGTGATAAAGTATTATCACATAAGTTTGGCCAACTGCTCGTAAATGTTATATTTAAAATGAGGCTAACAAAAAGTATATTACAAAAAAAAAAAGATTACAGTCTTTGGTCGACTGGACTGTGAGTCTGAGTGAATTCATAATGTGAAGACTTACAAAAATGTCTAAACAAAAAAGTAACAAATAAGGTTGGAAAATGCAACTTTATAACAACCAATGACTGTCCAGACTATGGTATAATTATACACTGATAATTATCAATTGTTGATCAATTAATACAACATTAGCTTTGTGCTGCATTCTCACACTGCTCAAGCAAATTTCCAAAAAGCCCAACCAAGAGACCAAGACGTCATTTAACTCACAACTTCTATCTTTGGCCATCAGGAATGCTTTTTTCATGTTTTTAAAATCTGAAAGAAAATCCTCCCCCTCCAAGTGCTGAAAACCGGCTCAAATCAGAGAGTCTTTACTCGTTTTGTGTTGTGTCTGTAGGTGATGAGCAGAGTCAGAGGTTCCCCCACGATCCGTGAGAGCCTGTGAGCATGCACAAGTGTGGCTGAGTAATGCATCTCCGCGGAGAGAGCGAGAGAAATAAGAGAGCCGTGTTTTTAGGTGGACTTGCATCAGTGCTTCTGGAGGGATTTTTTTTCTTCCTAAAGGGCCTAGCAAGCTGCACTTACACACCGTTTCCGGGTCACTTCCCCCTTCAGTGCTGGAGCCTCTCGCTGCTTTCTCCCTGTCACAGCCATTCAAGGCCCCGTCGCTGTTAACCTGTTCACTCAACCACTCGGTCCGCCTGCAGATCTCTTGTTGGCTCTGCTACATTCCGGTCCACCTTTGCAGTGCACGTTGAGGTTTACTGCATCTCATTATTCTCACGAGGGAAATGAGCGGAAAAAGAATTTCAGGACTAAAATAAGTAATTATCAGTACACCTATTAACATAACTGTTTTAGTGTATATATTTAGCAGCATGGTACTAACTGTAAATTACTGCAGGTCCCAGCCTTTAATGCTATAGAATTGGATTTTACCGACCGGCTGGAGCCCTTTGAGAAAGTAAATAATTCAACTTTGACAATGATAACCTCCCTGTTTTACGACCATTCACATTAATCCTGTTGATTTACAGAATAGATCATACTGTAGCCAGTCTATACTGAATAATTGAGGACAGGACCTCCAATAATTCAAGGCAACCTGCAGCATATTATTACACTGAAGTGCATTTTAAGAAGCGATATCAAGAGACTATATTTTGTGTTACGAGTACTGAGTGAGATGTATTTACAACTGTGCACATTATTATTGACTTCTTGACAGAAGGTATATTGCAATATAAGTGCTGTGAATGCATGTGGGGAATATTCATGTTGTAGAGACAAAAACCTGTTTGCACCATCCCATCTGGGACGAATATTCAGTCAACGTTACCAGTTTGAGCCTGAAAATAGAATTTTGTACCTGCGATCTTATATCTTTGTGAGCTTGCACAATTAGGTTTATAACTGTAAACTCTGTGTTGCAAGCTGTTCTGATCTGTGCTTGCTGGTTTAATTTGTTTACATTTATAAATGTAGCTTTCTGCATGTACATTTGTTAGAAGTGCACAAAGTTAGAAAACATTTTGCAATCAAAAACCTAAACGTTCCTTTTAAAATTGAGCCTGCAAGCACAGGCCTGAACATGGTTATTTTTTAAATGATGAACGTGTGTGTGTGTGTGTGCGTGTGTGTGTGTGTGTGTGTGTGTGTGTGTGTGTGTGCGTGCATACATGCATACGTATTTTAAGTTTACAGACTTACTTTTTAGGGTTAAGTATATTAACCTGAATAATTAGTTGAGTAAGTGATAGAAAATCCCCATTTTGTGCAATTATAATCTGATCATTATATAAAATAAAGGCTAATTTGACTCAAACACCAACACAAACATTAATGAAAACACTAACAGTTCATAATAATGATAAAAAACTAATAATTTACTTATGTTAATTCTGTGTTTTGGTGGTGGTGGGGTGACACTTACATTTTGATCACAGATTGAGGTCTAAACTATGACTGGATTTAAATCAGGTTAAAGGTTGTCCATCGAGCCGGTATGGTCAAAATTAAACTGCAGAGAATGAATGGAAGTCAATACAAATGTCCTCACAAGTGTAGTAGTACAGGTTTGTGTGCAGAAGTGCCTGCTTGGTGTGACATGGAGTGTGTCTGAGATGGGTGGTGGTGGGGGGTGGGGGGTGGGTGGGGGGGGGGGGGTTTCGGGTGGGGTTTACAGTCGCCAGACTTCCTGACTCTCCCGCTGTCGGACACTTGTGAGCGCAGCGCTGGCTCTTTGTGTCTGCAACCACAAGGTTCAAGTGACCCCACCGGCAGCCTGCAGTCTGCCCCGGGCCGGGCTGCACTCCCCCACCGCCCCCCCCACACCCACCCTCGTCTGTCAGAGGCGACGAAAAATCCATTAAAATCTCTCGACCTGATCAAAAAGAAGCCCAAAGCCAAGACACCATATGCAGTCATTTAGGGCTATCGATGACTGGCGAGCATTGTGGGGTAGCTTAATACATGCGATTGACTTACTGCCAACAGTGGCAACAAAGACTCTGTTCCTACAAAGAAATAGAGCTGCGAGTTTGGCAGAGTTATTCCGGGCCGATGTGCACCTCAAGGCCATCCAGAGCTGTCAGCACGTTCCTCCAGTTTGACCATCGGTGCACCGCGAAGCACATGGTTTCCATTCGGCGTTAAACGCATGAATGCCGAGCCGCCATCGTTTGAAATCATTGATCCCCAAATTGCAAGTGATGATGGTGCCGCTGAATGATTAGCATGCAAATGTGGATACGTGACCCAACTACCGTGGCTTCGTTTTACCGTGAGAACTGTGTTTATATACACAAAGTCATTTTAGATCATGTCCAAAACCAGAGCGAGTGGAGGGATCACATACTTGTACTATGGATCATCATCTCGTCTCTGTCTCAAAGGTTGACATGTTGTCATATCTCATTCCAACTTTGATTGAGATGTCCATAAAACCATTCACCACTGGCCTTGTTCCGAATAGGCGTTAAAGGAGCCTTTAAATCTACGTTCACACTTCTTGGCGATCCGCCACAGGCCTGTTTTGCCGCCAGATATCTTTGTGCATTCTCAGATGGGATTTATAATTACTACCAATTATGGTTAGAGCTGCCTCAAGGTCGGCTGCTTCTGGAGCAGCTACTAGCTGGGAAGCCTGAGCTTAATTTTCTTAACACGATGCATCAGAAGTGAGCTGTAACTGATGTAAAATACAACTATTTTTTTTTAAATTCAAGATATATATATATATATAAGAACATTTTAACACCAATAGGATATAGTTAAATTAAAAATCAAGAGTCAAGGTATGTCAAGAATCTTAAAAAAAAATTATTTCATCAAAAACGTTATTTCTTCTACATTTCCATATCTCTGAAAACTCTCTGCAGTGGCGTATTAAACTCCGGCTAAGAGGGCGGTTTGTTCAAAGGACTCAATGACGCTGCACTTTACAACATAAACAACACCCCATTCATTATGACTCGTAACTTGATAGCGACCAGGGGGATCTGGACTCTCCCGCCAGGCTTTCAGAGGGCTTATTGATCCATTAATTTCATCGACTTTAGCGGTCTGCAGTGACAGAGTGCCTCTGTAAATTGAATGGGGGCTGAGGGATTACAATGACCGTATCTGATGAAAAGGTCCTGCATGAGTGGCAACGACATAAATAAAAAAGGCAAAGGTCATTCATCTTCCCCTATCATGAACCGGTCTACTGTGTCAAGGGGTATCACAACTCATCCCTGAAGGCCCCCTAGTGGTAAGTATGCAGTGAAGGGAAGCAAACGTCAACATATGCTCTTCACACTTTGGAGATGCTCAGTGGGGAGGAGGCTATTACTGAATTCATGTTTGCATTTCTTTTGACTAATTAAGGGTTCATGTTATTCGTTTATGTTTTAATACTAATTGAACCAGGCTATTTCCCCCAATAAACGTTATATCACGTTTTTGATTGTGTCCCATGATCATCAGCAGAGCAAACTCATGTCAATGTCGGCCTAAAATGTGACACGAAAAAATTCATTCTTGAAACAGCAAATGGCTACTTTTCTGTTCTCAAAGGTCACGATTCAAACTTTTGCAATTTTCGTCTTGGCCTTCCACAACTTCCTTTTCGCAAGACTGGATCCCTAATTTATCTTATCTGTACTGACACCTCAGTCTTAAGGAAGGCAGGTGAAGTCTGAAATGACTAATATCACGCCCGCGGGACACTTTTCAGTAACAGATGTAGGCGAGTCTCCAGGGATATAGGACCATATTGAGGCCTGTGTTTGCCGTGACACCCCTCTGTGTATGCGTGTATGGCAACAAGAGGTCACTTCATTGTGGCCTCTGAGATGAAAAGCCCTGACCTTGGAGGGCACCGGTCTCGCCAACTCTAAACTACATGTCATCAGATCCATGATCCGCTGCCTTCCGTTCACGCAACCACACATTAGTGAGGCAATTATGAGCAGCGACAAGACAGAAGTCATGGAAATCCTTTCATAAGTAGAATATGGAGGAACTTTGACGCCCCAGATGACAGAATCCACCCGTCCTCGTCTTTAAGATCTGTATAGATGCTCTGTTACAAAAGACACACCGAAATCAATAGTACAAGTTGGAGGAAACAGATACTGGAGACTAATGGACACTGGGAATTGCGGCTGATGAGAGCAAAGGGCTGAAATTCATATTGATACGGACATCACAGGCCAGTGGGCTCCAAGGGGGCGAGAGGAGGTCACAGGTTGCTTTGACAGCCTACCCCCTCTTAATGGAGGCCTATCGACTGAATTAGAAAAAGCTACTGCGACTAACTGGGAGGCACAGAGTCCGCGTATTCCTGCACCAGAATAAATGTAGAAGCGCTTGTACATGTGCACCTTTAATGTGTGTGAATGCAGACATATCAGTTCCTTAATAGTCCTGAGGGATTCTCACTCTGATCAATACCCGGTTATTAGTTGCTCAATTCCTTTTTCTACTCGGGAATATGAAAACGACAATCTTGCTGTTTATTTGTGCTCCAATATGACTTCATTTAAAATTGCTACTTGTGTGATTTTTGCATATATGTATATATGTTGTAATGACACAGTAGTTACCCTCAAAGTGATTTACACTCAAAAGGTCTGATTGTCTGAAGAAAAAAATATCCCATCAATTATCTTGCAGTGACAAATATCTTGTTCTATATATATATATATATATATATATATATATATACATATTGTGTTATACTATGTTACTGCAGCTCATGACCACATTGAGCACAAAGTTAATGGAGAAACAATCAACGTTTTATTTTCATTTGTATTATCTCGAGCACAATTTGCACTCATATCGTCCACTCATCAGATATGTGAATGAGCAAAGGGCTAAAAGGGGAAAATGTTTGCTTCAGCTTGTAGAAAATAAACTACACTTTTGTATCCAAAGTGCTGCCTCAATAGACCGTGGAGAGATGGTACTGACAAGGTGACAGTTCATTGACAGCAGGTGTATTTCCTGCTGATTTACCCTCCTCTTCCAGGCGATTGGCGACAGGACAGTAACCCGACCGACATCTCTCACCACAAAAATGTCAGAATCTGCACTGTAACCATTCTGCTTCCTTCTGAATGTGCTCCCGGCTCGGCTCTCCTCAAGGGCTGAGCAGCTGCGCATCTCTCAGCTCATCCAGAGCAACAGCCCGAAATCACAAGCGCAACAGCCCGGCCATGGGAATTTATCATCTGTAAACACGCATATCACTGAGCAATCAGCGGCTGAGTGGAATACAAGTCGAGCTGTGTCTGATGCAGTGAAAAGGACAACTTCTCCCCAAATAGGGATCATTGGATCGCGGGCTAATAGCGTGAGTGGCATCCTGCCAGGTAGATGCACATGCAGCTCTTACAGGCTGCCTCATCACTACAGTTAAACCATTACACACGGCTTTAGAGTACCAAGAGAACCATTAACTGAGAAACAAGCCTTACACTCAATAGCACAACAACTTGATCTATTCATGCAGAGTTCCACATCAACAAATAAAGTCAAAGGGTAAACTTACTGGACAAACACTTAGGCAAAGCTCCTTTGATGTCACTCAAAGATCTTTAACAGCATGGTTTGCAGTCAAGGCCATCTATGCAGGCCATGAAAAAAGAAAACCCTAAGACTCTCAGCTCCAAACACACTTCCTTCATGTTTTAGTCATACTGCCTTTGGAAGGAAATTATATATCCATCCATCCATCCATTTTCAATACCGCTTATCCTCATTAGGGTCGCGGGGGCGCTGGAGCCTATCCCAGCTGACATAGGGCGAAGGCAGGGGACACCCTGGACAGGCCGCCAGTCCATCGAGGGCAGTTATATATATATATATACTGTATATATATATATATATATATATATATATATATATATATATATATATATTCCTACCTGTTCCCACACTGAAAGCCCCTCTGGATAAAATGCATCACTCTCAATCAGACATGAACGCGTCGCAGTGTTTGACAATAATGTGACGCCACAATGTGATTGTTTTCAGAGTTATGAATTAATCAGCAGCTTCCCGCTCCACTTGGCCTCCAAGGCGGGTCTCTGGAGCAGCGCCGGTCACGTCAGAGCCGAACAGTGGCGCTGTCTCGGTGCCAGAGCTCTGACCCGTTCACCAGCTCTTTGGCCCTCGCTGGAATCCCCAGTGTAACACCATTTGTGACAGTCCAGCTATTCTGGTTTCAATCAGTCATCTGAAACAAATCCAGTGGGTCTGGGTGATATGCGGATACAGATGGTGCAACGCAACTCACTGTTCGGTTAATTACTGCATGATGGATACCCAGCTACCAGGCCTTGTGCAGAAAACAACCATCGTCACCATGGAAATGGAACCCAGTCAACGAAGAGAATGAAGGAGTGCTTTATATGGTGGTGACGAAGGCTCGAAGATCCTCTCTGCAGTCCATGTCCGCTGACAAATGGATCCAGCATGACAGCAGCCTGAGGTTGAACTCTCAAAAGACTCTCATACAACCTGTCATCTGCTATCCAAGCCACTATTAACGTGGCTGTCTCATCAGCTGAGATGAATAATGTGAAGCAAAGGCCACAGTTCACAGCCACTTGAGACTGTCAACAAATGTCCAAGTCAATTCAGCCGTATGTCATACAGCACTGAATTTCATGTATGTTGTTCAGAACATGGACATCATTGCCACTGGAACATACATAGACAGCTACAGGTGCATTAGTTACTGAGCCCTTGTTCAATTCTGTTAAAAGTGTGCTCTTATCCATAGTGATTTACAGTGCTTTTATGAAAGTCTGTCAAAGTTTTGTTCTGAGGCTTTTATCGTATATTTCTGGAAAACATGTTTTCTACTATAACGTTTTTCCATCAGTTGAAAACTACAAAAGCTCAAAAGGTGACTTCCTGGGTTATTTTGTCTAGAGTGGTGAAGCCACTTGATAGCGCTGGTTTGTTCTGAAATCAAACAACGCTTCATAAATATCTGTGCTTCAGATCCCCCGCTGTCCAGAAGTGGCAACTCAGAGGGACGGATGCTTTCAGCCATGTATTATTCACCACTTTAATTCCACAACCCTACAAAAGAGAAAACAGAAGTGTTTGTGTTTATTTTATTCATCTCTTAAATCCACAAATAGATAGCAGCAAAATGTTACCCGTTAAAGATTCATGAGCCGGCATCAAATGGTGAACCTTTGCTTTGAACAAATGGTGAAGAGTTGCCCTGAAAGGGTTATGACCAATATCTGTGCATATCAACACATAGCAACCAATCTGGAGAAAATATTTGTAATATTTAAAAATGTATTTCTTTTCTTTTTTATATTTGGACTTTTTCAGGGTTAAATAAAAAGTATACTGAAATAAATCCTAAAATGAAACATCCATTGTCTTTTTTTACCAACATGTAGTCCTCTTGGAGTCACGATCACAAGTACACATATACATTACATTACTATAGAGACGATTGATTAAATTAATCACCAAGTCCTATCCACAAATGCATTTTATTAATACAAGGAATAGTTTCACATAGGAAATAGGTTCATTGTGTCTAAGAGTTTAACGACGAGATTGACAGGAGGCGATTAGCCTAGCTTAGCACGATACATGTTTATTTTGTCTTAATTCATTGTGTGAACTTGCAGCCACCTGTACAGCTGCGCCAATTTTTTTCCAAACTTGTAATATTATTGTATTAATGAAGCCAGGTAGTTAGCTAGCTATATGAGGACACCCCAATTCTTATTCCAACTACTGAACTCTGTTCAATCCACTGTTCCTCCGACTGGTGGACACAGAGGTGTGGAAAAGGGCCAACTGGGTGACTTCCGGGAGTCCTTTGTGAAGAGAGAGTCAGGCTAGCCGTTTCCCTCTCCTTCCAGTCTATATGCGGAGCTAGGCGAACCACCACATGGCGCTATCGCTATAGTAACGCACAGACATGAGGCTTGTACCAATCTTCTCGTCTCACGCTTGGGAGGGAAAGAAATCCCCAAATCTCTTCCATCAGTTACAGATTTACTAATTTTAAATAGAAGGCACATGTTTTTTTTTTCTCCTCTCTCTGGACATTTACCACCCGGACATGAGGAAAAAGTAAAAAAATAAATAAATAAAAGCTGTCAGATGAGCGCTGGTCAAAGCCATCTTTCAAACTCAATTGTGTTTAAACTCATTCAAAATGTGAGATGTTCAAACCCATCCTCTCCCGTAGACTGAAGCACTCTCCAAAACTGCTTTGAGATTTAGAGGGAAGTGGCTGAACAGATTGTTATGTCACCATTAGGGAGCTGTAATAAAGTCATATTTCTTTTGCATTTTGCATGACTGGAGGGCCTTCCACTCTCGCCTGTCTGCTCCTCTCACATCAGCCTCCCTTAAGTGGAGCAGTTCTGGGCTGCAGGTTTTGCCTCGCTGCTGCCAGAGAGTGTCTGTGCCAGATAGCGTTGCATGATTACACTCAGCAGCGCACAATTTTGTAGACAGCGTTATAGCAGGAGAATGAAATATCTTAGGCCTCATTAAACGCCCACACATTTGTAAATTAAAAACCAGTTATTCGTCATTGGGAGGGGAATAGGGATATCAAAATTAAGTGCTAAATAACAAGCCACAAGGAGATGGGCTGCTTAATGAAAATGCTGTGTGATAACCACCAAACCTTTACTAGACGTTTCACATAAATCAACATTGAATGGGTAAATGAAACTTGAAAAAGGTATAAACTGATTTTTTTTAAGTTAAGTGTGCTTGTGAGATGCTTTTAAATAACTGCAAGCTGGAGGAAAAAAATGCACACAGCATGCCCGATGGGTTTCCTTTTTTTTTATTGCACCGTGGTGTCAGATTCCCAAGCATCGCTTGTGGAATGTGTCATAGTTTTTGGAGCAAAGCTGGAAATGATTATGATACTGATAAACAGTGACAATCAAGTGCATGCAATTCATTGCGTTTCCTCCGAGTGGTAAAACACTAGAGCTGTTCTGACAGATATTTCTTTGCCAGGAGCCAATGCAAACAGAACAATAATGTTTTCTGCTGCATATGTGAACGTGCTATAAAAGAGCATGCTGTCATGTTAATGTTGTTCATATTTTCAAGTGGTTTCCTGAATATGTGGGGCAAAGTGTGCACGACTGCTCGTGAATATTTTACCAGTTGCTGAATTAATAAAAACTAAACTAAAATCCTCCTTGTCAACTAGCAAATCATAAAGGCAAAAACCATCGTTATATGGAGAATTTCCTCTCCGTCTGCTGCTTGAGGGGGAAAATCTCCCAATAATTGAGAGTGAATCTAAGACAATTAATCACGTTAAGTATTTTCATGTGACTCTTCTATCATAACAACATAATGTCACTGATTAGTTCGCCGATGTTGGTTATGGAATATATTTTGTATTAGAAAGACACA
Source organism: Cyclopterus lumpus (assembly GCF_009769545.1). NCBI lineage: Eukaryota > Metazoa > Chordata > Actinopteri > Perciformes > Cyclopteridae > Cyclopterus > Cyclopterus lumpus. Next base: position 8,562,968 of record NC_046983.1, on the reverse strand, counting down.
CAAGCACTATGGTGTGATGACATAAAATGGCGGCACTTGTAATGTTTAATGATGAAAAGGGTTACAGCTTTATGTACAGAGAGTCAGGAAGGAGCGTAAACCTTACGGCTGATTAAATACACTAGGCAACAGTTAACAGAAACCTCTTGAGTTCTGACCGTGCAAAAATACTGCAAGAATGCAAATTGTCGCACAGAAACAAACAAGGTAACAATGGCTTGTACTACTTCTAATAAGTTCAACAAGACCAGGAAAAAAAAAGGAAGAAAGCGAGCCGTGGTGCGACTGTGCCGGGTGGAGAGGCATGCGACTGTGTATGTCTCCGTTTGTGTTCAAATCTTTACAACAATCACTGAAAGCGACTGTATCTGAAGACTTGAACCTGCAGATATCAAACACTGTGGGATTGTATCTGCCGGCTGTCGACACCAGCTGACCCAGACTGGAACAGACCCGGTCCAACTTGGTCCCAGCGATCACGCACAAATCATATTCATAATCAGCTAACAAAAGTCCCCCCCCCCCCCCCCCCCCCCCCCCCCCCCCCACCCCCCCCCCCCCTTTAAGAAGAATTAGAATTGTTCAGACATGAATAAGAGTTTATTGAAACGAAAGGAAGAACTTGCAACTTGAATCACCTCAGTGGGCTTCAAAAAGCCGAGAATCGACCAAGTACAAATCGACCACTAAGACTCTGCGGTTTGGAGCCCCGGACATCGACAATCTTCATCTCTTCGACACAGACTTGATGAAAAATAAAAAAAAGCGTTTGCAGTGTCAGGCCTGTATTACCAAACTTGTTGGAGGATTAGATGACCGCGGCTTTTCTCAAGTGGGCATAGCTGCTGCTTTAGCTCTTCCTTGTGCCTCTCTGGGTTTGATTTGAGCCAAAAAGAGCCACAGGATACAACTTCCAACGCATTAGCATTCTCAACAGTCACCCACACAAAGTTCAGATCACACTAGTTTGAAGTGACAGCGCGCTTAAAATACAGTACATGAAGGTGAGGAACAACCGCTGCATGCTAACTACAAACACATTATGTAAGGAACGGTGATCGGCTCATGCCCTTTCATCTGCACAGTCCGTTTCTTACAGTATTTCCCCACGCTATAGTGTTACATCTCCTGGGTATGGACATGCTAATGCCTTAAGCACGTTGAGTTTATGGAATGGTTGAGGAGTCCAACGATTGTTCTTTAACTCATTGTGTTTAGTCCAACAAAGACAAGTTATTCTCCAACCTGGCTGTTTATCTTGTGCCGTCTGTACATTCTGCCGGTTTCCATTGAAATCCGAAAGAAAAAAGCAAACTGTGAAAAACAGACTTTTATTTTGAAGGTCTTTAAACAAATTTTAAAAAAGCCAACTTAAAACAACTTGCACATTAATTAATTAACCGAATTGATGCAGGATACGCCAGCTCTAAGCCTACCAAATGTATTTGGAAAGTGTCTTACAGTCGCTTTACTGTGTTTTCTTTCCAATTACTTTTAGTTGTTATATGGAGAACTAAAGATAATTAGAAGTTGCCTTCTATTATTGTAAAAGGCTTTTCCCATCAATCTGTTATTTGAGTAACCCGTAACCCTAATCCCTTTTGGTGTGAAGCCATGTCCACTGCTGCACGCCCCGTAGTCCAACTTGAATGATTAGGTTTTTTAACCATCGTTCCACAAAGTTTCAATTGCAATGCATTCATAACATTAAGAGGTTTCCTGTTTACGGGCAGACTGGGTTGAAAACAGAGCCCCTGACTGACTCCCAAAATGAGAGTAATTTGGTGTAATTGCACCACGGGTGAAACCTTTGAAGACCCAGTTTGCTTTGTGACTGAAACAATGATGATTAGAGCTTGTTCACTTGTCAACTGCAAACAGGAGAGTGACCACGTTTAAAAAGCAACTATTATGTATTTCTATCATGCAACACTTAGTATCCCATATTAAGTAAACGCTTTAAAAATGCATACTTCCGTACAGACTTTTGTTGAACAACAAATACGTCATACGTTTTATTTGCACATTTTCCAAACCGCTATCTTTAAGATAACCCTAGTTATTTAAATGACTGACTAAGAGGTTGATCCGATATACAAACGGGACCAAAGAATATATATTTACATTTTAGCTGCAGGGTTTCACTGACAAACAACACAGCATGAGCTAACTTGAGGCTTGAAAGGCTACTGCTCACACCACATGATATAGATTACCGTTAGAGAAATCTGGGCACCTATTAACACTGCTGTTTGATCTCAGTGGCACAAATTGATCCAAGGTGAAGAAATTGTAGCGTAATTATGATTGATGATGACAAAAAGGGGAAATGATTTGTGCCTTTAAATTCTCAGTGAGAAAGTTGTTCCTTTGTTAAAAGTCCACAGTAGGAACTTGAATTGTGACGATTCAACTGAGTTCAACTTTATTATTATTATTATTATTAGTAGTAGTAGTAGTAGTAGTAGTAGTAGTATTAGGGTCACAATCACTGTAGTATTGTTACAGTGGCTAGATGCATTTTACAAAACCTTTCTGTTGTTGGGGTCTAAGCTTTATCAAACATTTGGTGACTGATAATAATGTATGTTTACCTTTATTTAATTTTAACAATCTGGTAAAAAACCTTTTTAAAGATTTTTTCTGTCCAAGATACATAGTGAGCAAGAGCAGCTGCTCTATGTAGTAAACGTAAAAATACACATTATGCAATTTGGAACACAGCTTTAGAGTCTACAACCATAGCTGCTCTGCTAAATGCTATGAAAAGCATCCTAACATGCTTTCAACGACAGCGCTGATGTTTAGCAAGTATAACGCGCTACGCTAACATTAGCTAATCACTCCCAATTACAAAGTACAGTCTGATGAAAATAATTAATTGTGTTGGTATTTGGTGATAAAGCATTTTACATTTGACTAAAACCCCAAACTGTCAATGTCATGTTGACGCTAGAGGAACATTCACTGAAGTCAGTCAGCAACATTTCATGTAATCAATCCAATAGTTATTTAGATATTTAATTTTAGAAGAAATTATTGCCAAATGTGGGGTTAATAATACACATTTGGTACATCTGGTAAGCAAACCAAGATATTGCTGAACAGACTTATTACTGGTGTGCAGTAAGTGATACATCTGTGAATGAGCTAATATTGGCCAATATTAGCAGCTAATTGTGGGTCAGGCTCCAGAACATGGAGGACAATTTAAGCACCATGAAGGAACTGGATACACTGCTTGTGCCGGAAATTGTCAATATGGAGCACATTACACCGTACACACATCTGAAACACATTAATACAAGCACATTTAGCTTTATGGCCAAGCCCCATGGCCAAACATTAGACTGAACGAGAGCACATTTCATAAAGGAGCCTGCCTGTTAACAGATGCATTACACTTTTCACACACTTTCATTATTATGTCAAGAAAAAGGAAGAAATTCATCCTCAATCTAGTCTACTTATGTTATGGTGTCAACTTAGTCTGTATCCTGCTACTGTCTCAGGGGGGATATACAGTCAGCAGTCCAAATCTGTAACATATTTACAAAAGAAAAGGCATGTTTGAGACTCCTACTTCCCCATGTCTCCGCAGAGACCCGAGCCTTTAACATTTTTCTCCAACAGCCTCAATTGAGCAGGAAGGATTTTCATGATGGCAGTGCATCTGTAGCTCGGTGTCTAGAATAACTCTCTAAATAAAGAATAAAAGCAATCTGCTCTCGTTTCACTCAATGCACCTTTTCCTTCCCTGTTGCCAGGGGGATGACCGAACGCATTTCATATGCAAGCGCCGCGCTCCACTGGCTTCTGAGCACAGAACCGAATCATGTTCCGCTTTAAAAGATGTTAATTTTACATTTTTAATGACTGGCTGATGGCTTAAGTAAGTGAGTGCTGCATACAAGGGAAGATGTGATGTTCTGGAACTCCTCCTCCACACACCTCCAACTCCTCGTTCTGCACCGAATTATCTCTGAGAAGGACGGAGATGGGACTCCTGTCAAAAGAAAGGAAAGTGGCGTGGAGTGTATATTTGTATTCCAAAAGATTTAAATGTTTTCATGGTGAAGTATTTTGTGCACACTATACACCTCACGAGTTAACAGGCTGCTGGAATCCATTAGATTCCTCAATTTTATGGCTGATTAGCCTGATGCCGGGATTATCGTATGTTATTTTAAGGCAGATAATACAAGATTATGACTAAATGGGATCTGTGAAATCAGCTGGAAGACACCAGGGCCTCTCTCAAAGACAGATCTGCAAAATGCAGTTCATGCTAGGCAAAGAGGAGAAATTGCTGACCGAAACTCTATATCCAAAGGGAATATTTGACACATAAATTATCTATGCACCACACATGAAGAGTTCACAGCTACTGTAGTGAAATATACACAGCTTTTAAGCAATTTTTGCAAACACCTTCATGTAAACTCCACACATCCTTCCCGAGGGCTGGCCAGCTTCCCAATGTTGGGAGGAGAGGTTTCAACATGTCTCAGATATGAGCTAAGCGGTTTATAGCACAAATTCTGCTTGCCTTTTTTCTTCTTCTTCTTTTTTTTTTAAGGGTAATTAGCTTGTGCTCAATGCTGTCACGTCCATAAGGGCAGCTGCTTTTAAAAAAACAGGGCAAGAAAACAAGAGACCAAGCCTCCCCGGGGTCAGTGCCCAGCACAGCCTGGATTATGGCACCAAAGGAATCCTGGGAAGCGTGTATTGATTTGGCCTGACACTTGCTGCCACATTTAGCTTAGCCGCCGCTGACTTGCAAAGGCTCCAAGCAGTTATCTGCCATATTCTCTACTATCTTTAAAGAGCAATGAGAAATTACCTCATGCCATAGAAGATTTATCATCACATAATTAGCTTGCTGCAGCTAACGGCAGATCTCTTTTGACTGCTAATACAAGCTTAAAGTTCATGTGCAGAGGACTATGCTTAATCAACTTGTTAGTATGAGCATGCTGAGACGAAACACTGGCCTTTATGAACTGCATTTGTTTTACATTGTCTGGGCGCTGTGCTGCACTGCGTCCGTTATCTGCTGGATGCTACAGACAACACTCACATAACCATGAACAAGTGTAATAATGCTGCAGGTGCTATGAGCATATAGCATATTGCTAGATTGGATATTTTGTCACTAAACAAATGAAATACGTCAGTTATCATTTTACTGATGTATTCAATATATAAATGTTGCAACTTGCCAGATTAATTTACAACATTTCCTTTTTAATTTAATAGGAAACATAATAAAGACGGGATTGCGTCAAAACATATTTGATTTGACCAACCAGTTATCTAAATATATATTCTAGGAGAACACTGCTGCTGCACAAAGCAATCGGGAGTTTAAAAATATGCAAGCCAATTCAAAACATTTAAATTAATTCCAAATGTTCGTGGGACAGCAAAATTAACTCTTTGGAGAAACATTTAGTTTTCTCTCTATGATGTTTAAATGACAGTGGCCTTCTAAAGTCTAATCACATGTGTTGGTGCACACATGACATTTCCGTCACCTTTTCCCAGTTGCTATCTAATCAAGCCACAACTCACGTATGTGTACACCCAAGAGGAGAATTATTGTGTTTCCATTATTTTTTCCATCGTTAACTGCAGCATCAGATATTTCTCAACGAACATCTCCCAAAACGTGAAGCAAAGGACTGGACTCACTAACCAGGAAGATGACGATTTAAAACCGTCAAGGCGGCGTTTAGTTTTTGCAACCAAGTGGTTTACAAGAAACTAAAATCCAGCCACACAGTTTGACAGAAGATCCGTCAGCTGAAGAATATGTGTTGCACAACGAGAGCATCTTTAAGGCTCTTTGTGGTTGTAATGTTCAGTGAAATTGTGTCCAGTGTCATGAGCAGATTTGACTCCTCAAATGCCCGGCGTTCACATTTCTACTCAGCTGTAAACATCTCATCACCCCAGTGCTGCTGCTCTGCATGGTTCTGGGCAACTATGTGCAAAGAGCAACCCTTGGCAAATCATCCAACACTTTACCCTTTGCAGCACCCTTTGGCTTTAAGTGGCCAAACGCCATCTTATTTTATTCATGTTACGGCACTTCTGCACTCTTTTAGTCGTCCTTTTCTCTCGGAGTAATAGTGTATAGTGAGTCTCACCCCTTTTCCACTCGACAACTGTCAACCGGATCAGATTTCTCCTCTTTATCCGAATGTTTTCCATTTAATTTAATTCTCTGAGTAACAGTTGTAACATCATAAGGCATCTTCTTCTGCATCTCTGTCAGCTACAAATGCAGTTGCGGGACCGCGCTGGATGAAATGGGCAAAGACAGCTTTGCAGTCGCCAGGGGTGTTATTCTAAGATCAGGCTGGAATCAGAAGTTTTGTCGGTTTCAGTTAACCAGGGCGCTGCTAAATGGCTTAAGTCAAGCATCAGTGCACCCAGCGAAGGCTCTGAGATATTGCTGCATGACAGCTAAAGTAGCTGGGTGCATCACAGACATGTACCCAGCCTAAAGAGCCCTCGGGCTTTGTCTTCTCCATGACTGACTTTTAAGTGTTTTATCCCTGGGACACAGCAATAATGTGCATTAAGATCAAGAACACTTATTTCAATTGTGCTTTATGTTTTGTACTGGCCTTAAATTTGGCAGTGTCTAGACCGTGCTTTGTTGAGAATAGCTCACTCCCACGGCTTAGGTATGATAACATTATAGTCCACACTATTATTTTTATTTTCATAACATTTTAAACTTTATATATAACTGTTATATATACACATTATAAACATGAATTAGCTGTTTTTAATATATACTGTATATAAATATATATATATATATCCATCCATCCATCCATTTTCAATACCGCTTATCCTCATTAGGGTCGCGGGGGCGCTGGAGCCTATCCCAGCTGACATAGGGTGAAGGCAGGGGACACCCTGGACAGGCCGCCAGTCCATCGAGGGCAATATATATATATATATATATATATATATATATATATATATATAGTGCCCAACAAGTGCACTGTTTACTTCTATTTATATATATATATATATATATATATATATATATATATATATATATATATATATAAAGCCTAAATCATCTCCTAAAATAACTGGGCACACAGAAGTAAACAGTGCATTTGTTGGGCACTATTTCCAGCAGTGGATTTGATGCTGTAATTGGTATCAACTCAAAATAAAATATGGTGCCCATGTTTATTGTCATGAAGGAACACGTCACCCAGTGTAACGATTCACTGATGTGTTTTTAATACTTATGGAGAAAACTGGTGCTCTAATGCTAATCAGGGTTTGGCAACCATGGATTGTGAGAAACCATTTGGGGGAAAAAAGAGATATTATCACAGTTATAAAGGATTCTTCCTGAATACAGAAATATACATAGCTAAATTGAGAAAACTATGCAATATAACTTAAATCATGTTCTTACGATAACGACTGAAAGGCTGTGTTGTTAATTTAGGAACAGTGGGTTGCTGGAAAATCTGATTCTGTGATATTATCCCACTAACAAATAAATGTACAGTACAGTATAAACCTTAAAGAAAATATTAAGTAAAGGCTTTGAATTGACATGCACTGTTTTCTTATAGGCTTTGGTAGACTCCTGAAGTCTCAAATTCCAGACTGGTAAAAATGACTTGTTATTACAACAGTAGGACATATATATATATATATATATATATATATATATATATATATATATATATATATATATATATATATATTGTCTTTAAAAGTCAGTAAAGTCTTCAAGATCTTTCTGTTCATTTAAAATTATTTTTATTATTATGTGCTCCTCTATTTACCTTAAGGAACATGTTGTACGTTCCGATACCCATACTATCATACTATTTAGTATATCAGAAAAAGATTCAGTATGAGCCAATACAACATATTTCAAATGCAGCAAGCCAAAAATACCAGCATGCATTTCTAGCTATTCTGACCCACAATCCTCTGCTCAGTGGAAATATGAGGGTCAAAGTTCAAGGTGCAATATTATGCCAAAGTAGAACAACATACATACATACATGGTTTGTAAGGGCAGCTGCACCATGTACTAAACGTAAAAAGACAAAGTATGTGATTTGGAACGCAGTAATGCTCAATAGTTTTTATAGTGACTTTTTAAACATGAGGTGATGAGGACACATACAACATTTAGAGCTCTCACTCGCTAATCAATTAAAGTTTCTGAGGGATAGAAGAGGGGAAAAGGTGCAGCCTTGTGTTGAAAACTGCACAGGTGAGCAGCAAACACGCTCAACATGACAGAAAACACACAAGGACCAAGGTCATTTCAAAGTCTTAAAGTTCCAGGCCCAAAGCCCAGAAGAGAGACATGAAAGCAGTGTAATACAACACCTGATAGTGTGACAAAATAGTCCTTACTTTCTGACACAATGAATTTAACTCCAGGAAGAAAAGTCTATATTAATATTGATACATTCATGGAAAACGTCCAGCTACTGTCATTCCTTAAACACGAAAACTCAAACTTGATTAATCAATCCCGCAGCCTCGGAATCTTCTCAGCATGTGAGTTTAAATCCCAGAGAACCACATTGTTTGATGCTTACTGCGTTGGAAAGTACTGACAAATATAATCTAGATTTGTTTTGTTATCTGTATCGACCAACTCACTCTGTCATCCACACAGACCCATGTGCTTCCTATAGGCCAAAAAAACCCACAGAGACAGAGCATGATACTGGAATATGAGCACACTGTTAAAATTAGAACGTAAAGACAACACAATCTTACCTGTGTTGTCAGGAGACACGTGCAGGCAGCCCCAAAGACTTACTTATTTATTAAAAAGAAGTCTGAAGACTCTTAAGAGATTAATCGCATGATCTTCTGTGATAAACAGCAATTAATCGCATTGTGCGCAAAATTCAATAATGAATTAAAAACTAGTGTATTGCACGTACAGGTACCAGAATAAAGATTAGTCTTTTATCAGGGAACAGCATTAACAGTGTATGTTCAGGAGTATTTTGCACTTGAACTGTGAAGATAGCCCTTAGCAACTGCTTACAATGTTGATTTATATCAAGAACATAGGACCAGGGCAACACAGGGGAAATGTTAGCATGCCGATGTTAGCCCAATTCACCCCTATGCCAGTACAGTACAGTGCAGTACAGTACTGTACAGTACATCCTCGCAGGGCGACTAGCATTGGCTGTAGACTCTTACAGAAGACTTGTTTAATAACCAGAAAGACATCTTACGCACTAATAAATGAGAGAAGTTTTCAACTTTAGTAACCGTGTCTTCTCTAATATCCAAATGCTGAAGTTTGGTTACTAAACATTCTAAATCTTTGTAGATTTAAGGTCCACCAGCCAGAGGCCTATGACTTGACAAGGACTGAACAAGCAGATGCCGTGTCCACACAGATCTCCCCTTTGATCCCGAAGTATAAGAGAGTATCTGAGCGTTGCAGGAATGAATCAAAACAAATGAACACAATCAAACTCAGGAGGAACATGTCAACAAACATGATTCTTCATCTGAGCTTGCAGGTCAAATTAAAGCCTGTGTGGCCTCTTTGTACGGTGACCTCTGACCGTCACGCTGAAGGAGAAACCCCAAATATACCAACATCACAATGCAACAAAGGAACTCTCCAATCCACGGCGTACCTCCCAAGTTCATAAACACCAGCAGTCAATCAGCCTCTTATTGTAGAGGAGGACATGACTCACAATCGAGCAGCTGTATTTTCTATTAGTATATGCTGTTGTGGTTTGGGATCCCAACACTATTAAAGTGGAATCACCGTAACCCAGTTGGACCAGCTTCTGTCATAGCTGAGGGGTTTTCTACAAGAACGTTTGGTGGGGTTTTGTACACACTCACGCTTGACTGGTCGCATTATCTTTGCTTCACGTGTTCCCCCCCCCCCCGAGTTTGTTCAGGGTCTGTAACAAAGAAAGTGGCTTATTATCACCCAGCGGAGGAGTTGTCTGCACATGTACCATTTGGTAATTGCTGCCGCTTAACAAGCAGACTGAATTGGACTTGACATTGAGCCATTATTAGGAAATGAAATGCTGTTTTTGCAATTATGGGAGTTTTGCAGGGCCCAAAAGAGAATTCAGTTACATCCACAAAGTTGCAGAAGTACGGTGTGATGTTTGAGAGTATATTAGAAGGTATTCACTTGATGTTCAATAAACGTGGGTGTAATTTATGAATGACAGGAGTTTAGTAAAAAACGTCACTGAAATGTAATTTTTTGTGGATGAGGTGTCATTGTTAGTCAAAACAGACTAATTCTTACTTAGTTTGTCAAGAAGAATTAATTGAATGGCTTGCTGCTGTTAAAACGTCACGTTCGCTATACAAGAATCAGTAGCATTATTAGTGCAATCCTGACTTCACGGGAGCAATCTTCATACAATTTTAGTTTTATAGTGAGGTAACTGAATATGCCCGATATACTTTATCTGCACGTCCCTCAAGTTGGTTTATTGTGCGACTCCTTGGAGCGCTCCTGTTCATGGATAGCAATTTTCTTATATCTATTCTAAAATGATCTTTAAGAGGAAAGACCTTAGGGAGTAAGTAAAGCAAAAGTGTGATACTTTACAACAAAGGTTGAAAGACTGCGCTGCTTGATTGCATGTGCCACCAGGATGCACCCATTATTGACCATTTTGGATTCATTTTGAATTCATGTTGGCAGTGTTTTACCGCTACAGCCAACGCAATCAGCATGATGTCAATTTACAGCAAAACTAGTTGTGAATTTGTTGCTGATAGAAAGGAGTGCTTAATTGTTATGTCTCTTATATGATTTTGAAACTTTTCTACAGTATGATGGATGGAATAAAAGTAACCCCCTGCTGCAATGGCACCTGGTCGCACTATATTCACATGGTAGACTAAGCGTTCATTAATAGTCATAGTTACAAACTGATCTTGGGTAGGATATAAGCGTATTAAAGCTCCTTTGAGAACAGCTTCACTGAACTGAAATGAGGCGTTACCTACCTACTTGCCAGCAGCATGATGCTTATACAACATGGCAGCTCCGGGCGACTCTTTGCTACTTTCTCAGCCTTACCAAGTAATCGGTGACCCAGCCAGCAACCCCACCTGACATGGGCGACTCGAGGAACTGGTCCCCGAGCAGCAAACAGGGTCAATCCCATATGGAATTGTCATATGTTCACTAAAGATCATGTGACAAGTAAAACCAGGCATTCATCCAGAGAGAGGCACAGGCCGGTTGGACACGGTGTTTGGTTTAGACTTCAGTCCCGTCACTCCGTTCGTTCTGTGGGAGGGATTGTGGTGGCATTAATGTCAAGTTTCAACATTCCTTAAAGAGACGAATTTGTGGAGCAATGGAAGAATCCTTTTCTTAGCTAACTGACAGGTACACTTATTGTACTTGAAGCTAAATATGTAAGTTTTCTCACAAAATCTCAAAATGTCACAAACTCCACCTGTGAGGTTCTTACAGAGCATATATATTACCTGTCAGATATCATTAGACTTGATGTAGATCTCATGGATCTCTTCATGCGAGAGGTATGCTGGCAGCATTATTCAGTTTATCATATATTCATTTGATTTCTGAGTGCACTTTTTTCACAAGCTCTTAAATCACGAGTATAGACCCAGTTTGTTCCTCTCGTGCAATGGGATTAAATCCTGTACGCATTGAATCATTATGTGCATATTGTAAAACAAAGACAGTGAAACTTGGTGTCCAGCAACAAAAAGGGAGCATTGTAAAATAACCTCCAATGTTAGTGAATGTTCAGCTGATCCATAAAATTACAATGCGGAAAGAAAATCAATCAAAATCAAGACATCAATCAATTGGTTTTAAACCAGCTAGCATGTGTCGACTCTCGATCATGTCCTGTTGTTCTCAAGATCTTTATAAAGACAATATCGAGAAAGAAAGTAAAAAACTAAGGACCTCAAACCAGAAAGAAAAACATCTATCTCTCAAGACACCAACATTAGGTTGTGTGTTGGCAACGATATCATGATACAGTGGTTACGATTCAATATAATGTGATAAATAACAATACCCTAAGCAAGACAATAAAAAGAACACACCACCATATGTTTCCAATAGGAGATACAAAAGTTTACTTTTTTATGAAATTAGATCTGCAGTGGGATCTGCATTTGCGTTCGTCAAAGTCCCAATAACTTCCAACATCAGAGCATTACTTTTGAGCCGATAAGTCAACTATATTAATACTAGTGCTGGGCAAAGATTAACAAATTTAATCGATTAATCGCTGTTAATCACAGAAAAATCATGCGATTAATCGATTAAATTTGTGCATCATGCGCAAAATTCAATAATGAATTAAAAACTAGTGTATTACACGCTTTTATTTTAAAGTAATGTTATCAAAACAATATAACAGGCAATCTGGGAGCAACAGCAAGTTAACATACAGTATATACATATTTTTTCTTTTTTTTCTGAACAGGAACCAGAAGAAACATTAGTCTTTTATCAGAGAACAGCATAACAGTGTATGTTCAGTAGTTAGGGTCCCTGTAGAGTGACGTTAAGTGGTCTAGCACTAAAGGAAGAACACAGCTGTAATTTACTGTGCAGGAGACCTTTTAGTCTGTACAGCCTGTGGATTTCCTTTCGAGAATCTCAGTCAAAGAAAGATAAATACAGGTTGAGTAGTTACCCACAGAGAGTTTAAGTGGCACATTACCTTTCTGCATTTGGCCAGGACTTTGTCAAACGCACTGCAATCATATTCCTTTCACTACTAAGTGTTCTGACTTTATTGTAAACGGTCCACTGCTGTGCAACATGATTACAATGATCCGCCCACGTTTCTGCTAAATGTCTGTCTTCTGTTTTCATGACAGTCAAAGCATGTGAATGCAGCTCCCAGTTCATCAATATAATGAATTCAAATGAAAAGCAGCCATAAACTGACAAAAAGCCGAACACTTAATGAACACCTTGTTCGTTTGGGACATGTTCTGACCTCTGACCTGAAAGTCAAATGGATGCCCTGCATTACTGACATTAATGGTTTCTGTTCAGCTTCATGCAGAGACGCTCTGACTTCACCTCCACATGCAACGGCAGCTCTCAATTCCTCTGTTCTGGTTCGGATGGGAATGTCTGCACACAAAGTCATAGACACAATTACAAATGTCACACACCAGAGGACACCAGAGTGTGGCTAAAGTGGACCAGAGAGAACTAAATTAATCTATAATTAAATTAATAAATTTGGTGTCAATATTAACAGCGTATTTGGAACAATGCATCTAGCTTTCTTTAGAATGGAACTGACTTTAGAATGGAACTCTCTTTAGAATGGAACTGACCAGCTCTATCATGGTATATCATGACATGAAGAATCCTACTATGTCCTGTAAACTGGTTAACTGGTCAGTTTACCCTCGCTACCTACAAACCAACTTGGTTGTTAGTTAAAGATGAAGTGCGTTCAGGAAAACCTTGGTAAGTAAGAAAAGCTGAAAACACACAGAGAGCGGTTGGAAGTAGCTAACTAAGTACATTTACTCAAGTACTGTAGATAGGACACCTATATCTAAATGTTAGGCTATTTTACACGTCTACTCCACTATAGTTCAGAGGAACATGTTTTTACTCTACATTGATAAGACGGTTGAAATAAAAATTATTTAGCAGATTAAGTGCTGTAATGATTCCATAGGATATAATAGATTATGATATCAGTGTGGTATTGCTTCTTCTACTTCAGTTAAGGATCTGAATACTAATAACTATAGCTTTTGATCATGTTTTTTAACATGACATTTAAAATATACATGAGCTGAACGAATGTTTCAGATATGCAGTATATTTGTGTATATTGACTCTCAGCACCTTCTTGTGTCCTTTTTCTCTCCACTAACTGCTTGTCTGTCAGCTGTTTTGGATGAGAAGAGGACATCTGAGGTAAAAAAGAGCGACATAGTGTGCAACAACACAGATCGCTACTTCATTCAGGACTTCATTGGGGAAGGGAGCTTTGGCAAAGTAGCCAAATGTGTACATTTAATCACATCACAGGAAATGGCCCTGAAGATCTTAAAAAATGAAAATAGCTTAGCCAAAAAAAGAGAGGTAGGATTATTTCATTCTTTTTGGTGATTATCTTTTTAAATGAGCTGCTTTGTTACCATGCTGAGTAATTGTTCTTCTTTTCTCCACAGATAAAAATGCTCGAAGCAGTGAGGGTTCTTGACCCAGTCAAGACCAACGTGGTCCAGTTCCTTGGAAAGTTTGAACACAAAGGACAAACCTGTCTAGCTTTTGAGATGCTAGACAGGAGTCTTCATCAACTGTTCATGGACAGACACGGCAGGCCACTGTCTCTCAGTGAGATACGGCCGATTGCACAGCAGGTAAAGCCTTTGTGACTCCGAACACTCTGTGAACAAGTAATGGCAATGTGCTCAGTCAGACGAGGAAGAAGTTATATACTCAAAAGAGAGATATTTAAAACTCATTCTTTAAAACAGCATGATGCATGTTCTAACACACACTGTGCACATAAATGTATCTCTTCCGTTATAAACGTCCGCATTTCTTCCTTTGCCTCTGCAGTTGCTGGTGGCCTTAAAAGCCCTGAAAGGCATCGGTGTGGTTCACTCAGACCTGAAGTCAGACAATATAATGCTGGTGGACCACCCTGGTGAGCCCTTCAGGGTGAAACTCATAGACTTCGGCCTGTCCTTCTTCATCTCCGAGAAGCTACGCGGGTGTTCAATCCAACCGCTGGGTTACAGGTAGGTTCGATCTACAGAGCTCCTCTTTGAACGTCTCTGTAGTTGTGTGTCTATCGGAGGTTGCCGGATGCTGCATTTGACAACGTGTTAAACAGCTCTTGTGATTCTTGTGCGCAAAACACAGGGCGCCCGAGGTCACCCTGGGTCTCCCCGTCTCCGAGGCCATCGACATGTGGGGTCTCGGCTGTGTGCTCTTGTGGATGTACCTCACCAACCACCCGTTTGCGATACACTGCGAGTACCAGTCTGTAAGTGCTCAAATGTATCTGGATTTAAATGCACAGACTGTTACATACTGTCCCACACACATTTGATGTAGGATTTTGGCTGATGTGATTCTTATCCTCTCTCCAGATGAAAGACATTGTTGACACAGTGGGCCAGCCAGCGGACCACCTCCTCAGTGCTGGTAACTACACTCACAAATACTTTAAGGTAAACCAGCACGACTCGGGCAGCCCAACATGGTCCCTGAAGGTATGTTAACCCGTTGTCTCCCGATTAGACTACAATTCTTTTAAATGGTAAACACATCGAGGAAGAAGTAACTGACTTTTATATTTTGTTCCTGCAGACCCCAAGGGAATACCGGCATGACACCGTAATTAATTTTAAAACATGTACAAGGCCTTTGGAGAGCCTGGATGACCTGATCTCGGTAAGTGCTCCATTTCATGAGGAAATGATTCATGTATACAATTTGCTGTGTCTCTAAGAGGAAGCAGATGAACAGAATACTTTTTTTTCAAATCCAGCTCGACACAGAGATGCATGAATCCATTGAGCTCGAGGACCAAAGATCGTTTGTGAGGCTCCTGAAATCCCTTCTCCATACAGACCCTGAGAAGAGGATCACTCCTGAGAAGGCTCTCCAGAACCCCTTCGTCACAATGACCCATCTTGTGGATGAGATGGACACCAGCTCGTAGTAAGTTACTGCGTCCCGTAGTTACGTGGTTGGATAGATTTGCACCACGATGGACTGATTCATCCATTGATTGTCATGTTTTATTCAGTGTCAACGAGTGCTGTTATAAAATGCTGGTTTGCCCAACGGAGGAGTCGGAAAATGAACTTCTTTCTGACAACGAGGCTTCAGCCACACCGCCAACAAATGGCTCAGGCTCAGGCGCTTCTCGCTCCTACGACGGCATTATGAATACGCCTCGCTCGGTCGATGACGCAGCAGCTGCTTCTGCAGCCGGTCCAGCGGAGGGGATGTCGGCCAATGGCGGGTCACCTGATGAAGGTGAAGTTAAGAAGAGCCGCCTGAAGAGAATACGGAAGTTCTGCGGCAGGCAATAAAGTTTTGAATGTAAATCTTAATAAAATAGTCAATTTCAATGCAACTTTTGGAACTGATGTTCATAAACAGCAAATGTCATTAAACGCCTTCCTGTGTGTGCTATATAGATGGCTCCATGATTGTTTGATTATCTCAAGAATTATACAGATGCTGTAATGCTATAAACAATAGAACAGCTATCCAACTCCCAAAAGCAAAACAACAACATGATCTCATTAGCCTGCCGTTTTCATTTGCATTACATTGACACTTATTGAGCTGTTGTCAAATGTATACATAAAAGAACTACATAACTATTTTGTTTAATATTGATGACAACTAAATTGTGCACAAAAAAGCACACTTAAGAGTTTTACAGACATTTACAGAAGTGTCAACAAACAGAATCTAACAATGTATTTTCTAAAAAAAGTCAAATGTGTGTGGTGTTTTTTCTTCTTCTATATCTAAAATCAGTAAAGTTGTATTCTCTTTGTGGCTTTTGAAACTCTGAGCATTGATCCATTCAACTCTACTATGTCACATTTAAAGGAAACAACTGTCTGCCCTACTAACACAGAATTAATTAAGGGGGAGCATACGCTGCCAACCCTTGCAGGTATTTCAAGTATTCTTTTGCTCCATGTAACATTTTCCAAAATTGATTGCAGCCTCAATTGCAACTTGAGATATGAATATCTATTTATAGCCCATAAGAGTGCAAACATGATTTTGCAGAAATAAGCAATGCTTATTTCAAATAAAACCATATGAGTTTGCTTTCAGATTAAAAAAATATATATATATATATATATGTTTTTTTTTAATGTGCAGCTCTGCACCAGTAGATGGTGTAACAATCATTTAGAATGGCCTTTGACCTTGACCCCAGCAGTCATGGGGTTCCCTGCAAACTGTATAGCAATAAGCATTTTCCACACCAGACATAAAAACACAGTAATTAAGTAACCCTGTAATTAATAGCATTAATGATGGCCAAATTGCATGGCTCTGATACTGGACTGTTATGTGAAATGGTTGTATTTAGTGTTACATGATAAAGTTTGAATTTTAAAATGTGTGGTATGAGAATGGCGTTTGTGTGTTGCCTTTAAATGTTTCTACACATAACACTGATTGCAAAAAAAGACAAAATTGGAAACAAATCATCCTTAAATGCCAAACTGAGACGAATGCTCTGGTTTTAATCTTTATTTAAAGCTCTGTTTTTGATCAGGCAAACACTCTCAAAACAAACAACAGAATCAAATTCTGACATGAAAATCTCTGCAAAGAAAGGGACGGATGAATAAGTTCAGAATGTTGGGTCTTGTTATAGATAATGTATGATAGCTGATACCTATGAATGTAATGGAGTAAAATGTACAATATTTAAAAAGGATGTAGCAGAAGTTCACTTTTAGTGGGCTACTTAGATACATTCTACCACATACATGTTATCTAAACCCATCTTAAAGATATGTCCAACTTCATGTTAAAGCACTTTATATTAGCTGAGTTTGAAAATTCCTTTTTGAGTTTAGAAACCACAGTTTGGTGGAGAAAAACCAAGAAAGGCCCACCTCCTGTGTCCTTCCTCTATGGATGGAGTTGCCTTGTTGTCATGGAGACAGAGTCTTACTCTCCCCGATATCCACCTGTTATCATAATGAGTGATCACTGAGGATAACTACCATCTTTACAACAGCTGGCAACCTCCGTCAGCTGAGGAAAGGACCCAAGATGCTGCTGGACTCTGTTGTACCTCCATTACAATACAAACTATTACCATTAATGAATATAATATATTCATAAACATGCTTTTATTTCATGGAAAAATACGCCATGCCATCTGACGGTATCTCCGCGGGTCATGTTTTAATGCGACTACGTAGAGTATTTGCCAGCTCGTCTGTAGATGGCGGTCTCTCCTTCTGTTTGATGCCAAATCATGTGTTTGTGTTTTGTAAATCCCCCCAGAGAAGCCTGTTCTTTTTTTTTTCACTGATTCGTCATTGGGTCAACTAGTTCACGGAGCGGACTGATCTCTGTGATTGTGTAATGGTATTCCTCGACCTTTATGCGGGGGTAATTTGCTTTTCCCATGCTTCTTTCATGACCTTACAGAAAGAGTTGTTTTGTTGATAGGATTTGGGACTTCACTGGACCCTGAGGGTGGCAACGCTCTAGCACGCTTTACTCCAATTTGTACTACTTTTCATTGGGGCGATGTTGTGTCCACTTGGCTTTGTTAAGGTGAACTTGTGTTGTTGTTTTTTTGGGAGCTGCATAAGATACATTTTTATTAAATCTTTTTATTTCTTCTTTCTTCTCTTGTTCTTCAAAATAAAGCTGAGCGGTCGCAAGACAATCATTGGGACGGGAAAGAAGACAGAACGTATTTCTCTTACTAAAAATATGTTTTCTTTCTTTGTTTTTTATGGAACAATTTGAGGCTTTTACCTCAAGTCCATTTTATTTACACAAAACATTCAGAGTTGGGAAACTACTCACCATACTGTTATAATGACCCCAAGTATATAATGTTTCCCTATAAGGTCTCATATATTAATGTTTTTTTAAGGACTTTTTAAAATATGAATTAATTATAACTAACTTTAGTGCTGTGTTATTTGCTGTAATATATTACATTTGGAAGTAAGATGTGTAACCTACAGCCCGGCAACAGTTAAACAGAAACAAATGCAAAATAAAGTATTTTAACCATATCAAATATCTGAGCGTATTGTTCAAGACACACCTGCACATAACTATTTCTGACATTTCTACAAATTGTACTCTGTGTGGAAGAAAAACCAGACCTCATGGTTTGCATAAATTGGGCCAGAAGTTGATGCAGCCTGCCCCCTAATGGCCTCCTGGTTTCATTACCTACTATAACTGTTTTAATGTTGTTTTTGTTAGCTGAACAAATAAACTTGCCTTCCAAGGATGTAAAAGAAAAGAGGGATTACGTGCAGCTGTAAGGACTCACATTGGGATTTAATACAATAATTGATACAAAAGTGATTTATTTCTGCTGTAAAATCGTTATAAAAGTGTTTTACATTCTTGTATTAACTGAAGTAATGTTGGGACCAAACTTCATCAATAAAGAGCAGCACATTCATTACATAACAGCTTGGTGTGTGTGTGTATACTGTAGAAATAGATGCTATTCATTCTCCTCTAATAGGGTTTGAGCAGCCAGGTTGGTGCAGGGCCTCCCGGCGGGACAAAGTAGTCCCACCACCAGGGCTTCTCTGCCCTCTGCTCGCGGTTGTGGCTCAAATCCGACATTGTTGTGTAGCGCTCGTAATGATTATACGGGTCAAAGCGCTCATAGGTGTCCGTTGACAGGACGGTGTCATCCTCCTCTTGCGTGTCGAGCACATCTTTCTGCAACACGAAGTCCACCCGGCCTGCTGCCTGCATGTGACGAGGCAGTTGGACTTTCTTCACACTTCTGGAGAAGCCCGGAGCCGAGGCGGTCACGATGTGGATGCCGGGGGAGAGGAGGCGCCAGTAGTCTCCGTTTTCAGCTGTGCAGGGAGAAAGGAGGCGGAGTGTTTTGGACTTACATGCTTTGTAGCTGAGTCGGACATATTGGAAGGGGCACTACACCAATGTTACACGACACTCATCGCGGGCAAAGACAGTGCTACAGTGGAATTTGCCAGACACGGTGTACGCCAGGCAGCACTCATGTCGAATAGGACGGATAGTAGAAATGCGCCCAACTTGCACGTGCCCCAATTTGTACCATTCTTTTATCTCTAAAAGTCCCATCATTTTTTAGGAAGTGTGATACTAAATGGCTGGAGGGCCCCTTAATTAGAACAAATGGTGTCATGTTGTCCACAACAACTTGGAGAAAGGAAACAGATGTCATAGTTTTGGCTAATTCATCTGTGAACGATGGTGCATCGTGTCAGCAGCTGATATGAATTACCTGTGGTGATGTCATGCCGTATTCCTCGGACTGATATTCGTGCACCTTTGACGGCATTTCCCTCCTCGTCTGTAACGATTCCTTTGATACCTCCATGGGCCTGAGGAACAACACAGGACAGATATGATTTTTCCGACCCGCTAATATTCCATAACCTTTGACTGCTTACTCTTATCCTGTGCATGTTTTGTTCTCTTACTGCTTGTCGTATGCTTCTCTTGTTCTCATAATCACGTTCTTACCGCTTCCATAAATGTGATTAAAGCCTCTTGGTTTTCTTGCCAGCCGGTAACCAATTCTTCTTCAGCAGGGAATTTATCACAACCCAGCTCCACAGTCACCTCAAAACAGTTGGTGTGAAGATAGTTGAAGTCTTGCATGCCTGATAGGGGGACACAATCAAAACTGCATTACCCAGAAATCTATGAGAAACCATCCTGATCGGTGACCGTTCACCTCTCAGAGGTTCCTCCTCACTGCTTCCCTGATGCTCCATCAGGACTGGTCTTACAGCGACGCCTAGTGGCTTCATCTGGCATCTCATTTATAGTTATAGTGAACTCTGAGACACTGTTAGAGGAATAATGTTAAATTCTTCCACTCACCACCTGCAATGCTGGACCAATGTGCTCCATTAACAGTTCCTTTCTGGCTGTTTGAACGAGACGGTCCACACTGGGCATTTTCATTGGACATTCTCTCATGGGCGTTGGCATATGTTTTTGCAAGAAGCTTGAATACCTGAGGAATAAAAAGCTTTAGGGGTAATTTCTCATAACAGACGATAAAAGAAGATAAAAATAAAGAGGACGCAGTTTTATTTGGACGGATGTCAAAGAGCCATGTTTATTTGCATCAGCTATTATTCATTAAAGATTATTATGCTAAAGTTATGTCGCGTTTTCCTTCTCTCATTTTGTGGATTCGATGCGTTTTTTTTGACCGGCGATGCGTTTGAAGGAGCCCGCTCACCTTGTCGTCCGGAGTCGGGGAGAACATGTTGTGCTCCAGCGGGTGTTTGGACAGATCGTAAGGGTAGGACACCACCAGGTCGCCACCATGGAAGTTAGCGGAGAGCACGAACGGGATGGAGCGGATCCATTTCATGACAGCATAAGTCTCTGGTGCAATCTGGATTGAAGCATTAAGACTTATTTGGAGCGAGAAATTAAACAGATCAGTTCATTGGACTTAAAGTGGTAGTGCGGTTCCTCAGTAATGTCACCCATTAGACAATAAAACATCATTCACTGGCTTCACGACCTCTGTGGATAAGGATTCATACTGTACCTTACCAAACCAGTAATAGTCTGGGATTGGGATGTGGTCGGTGCGATGGCGCCTCTGTCGCCGTCGGCCGTAAACGCCGGACGTCAAATCGGGGAAGTTTCGGTTCAGGTCGATGTTCTGAGCGTTGTTCCGGCCGACGTTCCAAGAATCGTATCTGGGACCCTGAGGAAGTCACACAATGGTGTTTCCGAAAATTAGCCAATAATGAATATTATTCATTTAAGTATTTATGATTTAAGGGACTATGAATTTTAACAGTATTATGCATAAAGTAATTGAAGGGATGTTATATTTGCAACTGACTTACTGATGGGATATTTATTTACAACACTTCAGTCTACATGGCATTTATATATTTATATATCTGGTCCTGCAACAGTTCCATAAACATGTGCAATAATGCTGGGTAAATTATCCAATCGGCGTTATTATGCATATATGTACTTGTGAATGAAAAATATATGCATTCTGGATAGTTTGGGATTGTTACATGGATGTTGTTGCTCTATAATGCTATATTTGTCCTAAATGTAAGATCTCAATCTATGGCGCATATTGAGATGTTCCCCTTTGCTTTTATGCTTTGATTTTTGTTGACTCGTGCTACAACTTTTTTTTCAAATAATAGATTGTTGACTATTGTTAATGCATGCTTCCTTTGCTCTGCACTCATGCTGCATTGCATCTTAATATGTTATAAGCGCAGGTGTATTCTGCATGCCGTTTAGCCAGAAAACAACGAGACGCAGACTGCATAGCGACATTCGTATGCGACGGTGGAGAACCGACCTCCTCCTCATCATCACTGTAGTTGTTGTCCTGGAGTCCAGAAACGGCCAACTCGTACCCGTCGGGGTTCATGGAGGGCAGAAGATGGATGCCGGTGGTGTTGATGAGGGTCTGGATGCGCTGGTTCCCCAGCTGATACTCTGAGCACATGTACTGAGCCAAGTAGATCAGCAGCTGGCGGCCCAGGACTTCATTTCCGTGCATGTTGCCGATGTACTTTATCTGCGGCTCGACTACAGAGGGCCATATTTACAGTAATCGGTCTCACTTCCTCGATGATGAGAAAGAATGCAGTTTATCTCCACACACACACACACTCACACACTACACAAGCTTTACTCACGCAGTTCACGTTGGCCGGGGTTGTTTGAGAACTCTATCACGAGCAGCTCCCTGCCCTCCATGCTGCGGCCGATGCTGTAGGTTCTCGCGATGTCGGAGCACTGTTCCTCGGTTCTCTTCAAGATACTGATCATCTGAGCGTTGGTGTGGTAGGTGAACTGCATCGCTGTGGCGGGCTCCTCAGGGGGAAGAGATTCCATGCTGTCAACAGCCTCTCCATCCTGCTCCGCTGTAGAGAAAACACATCAATGATCTTTTAGGTATAACAGTGACTGGCCACGAACAAAGCTGCTGTCTACATTCTTGCGAGGCGGCCAGGCTATGAATAGATTGTTTCAAGAGTCTGGTATGAACTGCAGGAACCAAAAAGAGTGTAGAAAGGCGACATACAGTACGGCTGACACATGGAACTGGTAAACTGGCTGATGCCGGCCCTTATTTCTGTATACACACTTAGCAGAAACCAACAATAGCTCTAATACCACGTGGACCACATTAGACTACTACGGCTTTAAATTTCATGCTTTGCATGGTGTAAAACTGTTATTATAGGTATGTCATTTTAGGTTCAATCTTCCTTTCAAACAAGAGTGTGCCAGTTTAACCCTTTGACCTTTACTATGAGTTCATTTGTATTTGGAGGCAGCAGCCATACCCCTCTCCATGTCTTTTTTGATTTGATTTGCTACAAGTAAGCACGCAATGTAGACATTGTGGGAAGAAGTCACATGATTTCAAAACAGAAACAATGACATCAGTTTGAAATGAATGGGAATATGGGAATAATTATCCAACCTGCTGCCAGACATCTGAACTAAATTCAACATTGATGGAAAACTTTTGCAGTACAATAAAAAAGGTGAGACGCTTGCATTCAGCAGTACAGGTTAAGAGAGTTCATTTGATTGGTTAACTTTAAGACTCTTACAGCCATGTCCAGACATTTTAATGGACACAAATGCTAAAATGATGTGAATAAATGCTCAAACCAGTTCCTTCTGTCCATGCACTCACTTGGCTCACACATGATTTCTGCTTTTAGTGGCAGCGAAGTATCTTTCAAAACAGTTTTTTGACTTCAGGAATTTACAGCAGTTCTTAGAAAATACTGTCAGACAGCATTTGCATTTATGTGGCGATTTACAGCGCCGTTTGTACGTCTAGACTGCTAATAAAAACAGATGACAATAGCCACATGACCCAGTGGAAGTGACGGTTTGTGTGGGGAAAATAAGGCGTTCAAGTTGGACTGTATTTTGAGCCACATGAGCACGGCTGCCAACCAGATGCCCGTTCTATTGAAACTCAAAGGACTTCACTTTCCTGTGTTTCTCTTGCAGACAAAAGGCAAAAAACAAATAATTTATTTTTAATAAGAATATATGTAGTCAAGAAACAAAAAGGTCCGGTCACTAAGGTTACAATACCGATACAATACAATACCTCTGAGGCCCTCCAGCGGGTCGTAGCATCCCTCTAGGTCACTGACAAAGAAGCGATCGCAGTCCAGGAAGTAGGGCCACGCCATCTCTATCCCCTCGAAAGTGTGACTGCATCGTTTACGCACCGCCTCACAGCTGGTGCGACAGGGCTTCAGCACCTTCTCCTGCTCACAGCGCGGGGCCAACACAGAGCAGCCCAGCATGCGGATGTCCGGGTTGCACTCTCCCCCGAGGAGAGATTCGACGACGCTCATGAGGAGGTACTCGGCGCCGGCCTCGGCGTCTTCGCGGGTCTTGTGGCCGAGGATGTTTGGGAACATGGTCTGAGTGTAGGCCATGTCTTCGCAGTAGGACAGTAACACATCCGTGCATTTGGCTGAGGTGGAGAGAAGACAAAAAAGAATCTGATACGTTAAGAACATTTTAAAAGTAAATGAGCAATCTCACTTTATCAGTCTTTTTTTTTCGAGGGGTCCGGACATGGATCTCACACTTAATGATGAGCCTCGCTGTCTTCAATCATATAAGCTCCAAATGTTTCTATTATCTCTGAAAATTAGAATATGAATATTTCATACTGTCATTGATCATCTAAAAATACGCACGATAATCTTTATGGCTTTCGGACTAGAATCCATTAAGACTACGCCCAGTGAGACTTATGATCTCATCCTTTTTTCCGTTTTTTAAAAAACCTTGACTAGCAGTGATGCAACCGTACAAACACTTGAACTATCGGGGGGATTCAGAGCCTGGTCATTCACCGGTGTGAACAAGTGTGTGGTTGTAGGCTCAAACATCAAAAGAAAGATCCCATTTACGAAGACAAACAGTCCAGAGAGACGATCAGCTGCTCCAACCTGAAGAAAGCTGGAGGACAAAAAGCCAATGCACGACATCCATCTTCCTCCAAGCCCAAGAATACTCACGTTTTTCTTCCACTTTTAGCTTGCACTGTCCTGCAAAGACACATCAGCATGTCAGAATTAGTTCGACACTGTGGAAGACACTAGATGGCAGAGTGGTCTCTGCAAATGCTCTGCTTGATCTCTCCGCGGTGCGTCAGCAGCTTTCTAAAATGCCTGTCGGTCTACAAATGTATCATTAAGTCACCAAAGTTCAACATATTTGACAAGATTGTAAATCTTAAATCCTTAAAAGTCATCTGGAATATTAGTACCACGAAAAGCTGTAGGCCAAAGTCTAATCAATGTCGTCTTGTGCCTTTAAAACGGACTTTTAAAGCATTTTTGTTTTGACAAGTTTTACAGCATCAAAGTCCGTTTATGAATCTCGAGAACTACAATCTGCACAAGGGAAATGTGTAAAATACCTGCAGCAGGTCCCGGATGCAAGTGACGCCATAATAATAATAATAATAATAATAATATTAAAGTATCTTGTCGCATAAAGCTGAGGAACTTTACCTCGAACCCCCGGGTGACACCGTCGAGGATCACACGACACAAGAGCCAGCAACTGAAGCAGGATGAGCAGCATGGTGCTCCTCTTCCGGGCTCTATTTGATTCCGTTTCGATGTGCCACCTCACGCACGCACACACACACACACACACACACACACACGCAGCCACAGGGTGTGCGCGTCGATTCCCCCCGAACTTCCCGAACTTCGGTACACGTATTGCGGACGACTCTCAAGTTACAGAGGAAGTGGATCCGAGGTGAAATAAGGACGTTTGTATGAAAATTGAAAAAGGAGCCTCATATTTGGACACATGTGGCGCTCATTAACGGAGATGTTGTTCAATTATAAAAAGGCAGCATGCAGGCAGAGTTTTTATTTTTTTTGTCATCTCTTTAGTTGGAGTTTTGTTCTCTGTAAAAACAATATTGAAAGAATAAATGCACTATATTCATTTAATATTCTCACCTGGTTTAATTGGAGTTGCATCCTTTCTATACACTGTATAATTCACAGTTGCATTGTTCAGTCACATTACCTTGTTTGACCAATAATGGACACCAGGGTCACTACACATACACATCATTATTTAATTAATATTAGCACTTTTGTTGTGCCCATTCAATGTCTTCGTTTAGAAAATGATGTATGTGTTATTGGTGTTGAATAAGAAAATATCAACTCTGTTCTGACTTTAAGAAATAATGATGCTAAAGCCCACAGCTGAGCTAGTTTCTAACTGCCTTTTGACAATTTGCTGTTGTGTGTAAATGATACACAACTTTCCCTTTCTCTCTTTTTTGTCTTTATTATATCAACTTAATGTCTACAAAAGAGGTGCAGCTTCATCTGCACTAATTGTGAGGCGAGCTAAAGCCCCAAATTATTGGATTGATTGTTTCTGTCCTGGGCAAACATGCGTATCCCTCAGCCAGAAAGCAGACATCTGTGGAATATTGCTATGAATCCCAATCACAGGAAGACCTCATGCACAATCTGGGCCACACTTTTGTAATGACTTGTTGTTCTGTGCTCAAAGATACATCCCAGTGCAGAGTTTTAGACTAACACTAATGACTATAGTTTTGACACCTTTCTGAAAGGACCATTTTTGATGATTAAGTCAAACTTTACCATTAAACTCCATCTAGGAGCCAGAAAATCAACATTAAAGCAAAAGAGAGGGAGCGTTGTTGCAGCTGAGATGGTGGGAGCTGCAGCCCAATAGCTGCGAACGGCTATGAAGCAAACAAGTACTTTAATCCCTTAAACTCTCCTTTAAGGAACCATGGTTCTCAAAATGTCTACCGAGATAGTCATTAGACGGAACAAATAAGCTTTGATTGTCAAGAGAATTCATACATTGTCTTCAAGACTCAGCCGAGGTGATTGCCACCTGACCTGATTTCTATCAATTTAACTTCATCATCAAGTGAACAACTCTACATCCTAAATTGATGTTCCCGAAGCACACACAGAACATTTGGTCATGCTACCTAATTATCCTTCAAGATGAGCTGATCTGAATTAGCATAATGGGAAGCGTGATTATTCATCATGCAGGCATGCGGGCGCAGGACCAATGGCAGGACCCCTGGGTTCAAGACTAGAGCCCTCTGCCTGTAAAGAGTGGAGTGAGTTGAGGGTGGTAGAAATACCACTGTGTCCTAAAGTCCCTGTGACATATTTTTCCATGGATACATTTTGCATTCGAGCAATTTTAATCACCACTTTCTCCTTTAGCAGTTTCCCATGATTATGATGATATGAAGTGTTAATATTGCCAAAAACCGACTACACTGTCACTTTGAGCTGCTTTTAGTGTGAACCGTTTGAAATCAGAGGTGCTGGTGATTTCTTCACTTCGTGCTGCAAATAATTACTGTTGGTCTGTTTCCATGCATAAAATTATGTCTGAGGCAGAATAAATCAAAATCACTAATTGGCAAAAAGGATCTTTGACCCGTCTCTTTAATTACACTTGGCAATAATGCAACTGCAACAGAGACATGTACACCATATATATCATCTTTGATATAATTAGGGCCACAAGGCAGATGCAAACAAAACAATGTGATGCAGAAACAAATGACGGTCAACAAGTTATGCTTCCTTTCAAGTATACTTGAATCTATCAATTTCAAATAATGAATAGAAGATATTAATTTGTGATTGGAAAAAAAAGACCTACTATTTTTTATTTAGTGTCCAAGACCTTTAACTGCTTGAATTTAATTTACAAACTTACAAATTAAATCAAAGGACATTATCTCGATTCAATGACATTACTGTGAAAACATTAATATTTGTAATAGCTTTAGAATCGACAGCTTTTAGTGCACATATTCAACTTACAGCTAATAACACTGCCAAAGAAGAGCAAGAGGCTTACAGGGGGAGAAATATGCATGTGCATGAAATACATCCAAAAGAAACAGATTTTGAATAATAAAGCAGCTATTCTGGTTAAAGTATAGAATCTCTGAAAAAGTCACATATTCAAATCTGGCACATACACCAAGTGTTTAAAGCACTTTGAAAGCATATGCTACACCACATTGCTTCCCTTTTAGCTAGACACAAAGTTATTTCTTTACAATGCAAAATATATAATAACATATTGTAAATATCCATAGAAATATTTTCTCCAGTCAACTGGCAAAACTAAGCACAGTCGTACAAATACTTTTCAGTCAAGCGTGGGCTATCTCTACTACATTCAGTTTCAAACTCACGCTTAAAAGGAGAAGTCGAGTGATATTCTATGTGTGTCTTACTGTCAAGAAATCCCATAAAGTGACCAAAAACCAATAATCAATAGATCCTACTAATAAGTGTGTAGCCAAAGAGGAACACCATCACCCTGTTGCATTGGGTGACAGTGCAAGAGTTTATTTTCAGTCAAACAAACATGTGCTGCCATAAATACTCAACAGTGCACCACGCGTATTAATCCGCATCTGAAAATAGGCCTCTCCTATTTGAGTTGTGTTTGCTAAAACCTACAGCTGCAGAAAAAAGTATGAAACCTGTTTTGGTTTTTTTAAATGAAAGTAAACGTCCGCGACACCTTCTGGTGGCTTAATGTAGATGCAAACCAAATTGTAGTGCAATTTCTTTGATTAACCTGTGTCCCATGCCATATACAAAACATAGAATATCACCAGCCTTACCATTTAATATCATGGTGTCAATGTTATTTGCCTTTAGCTCCTGTAACTATAGAATTGGACAAAGTGCATCAATAGTCAGTGATATGACACTGCAAAGTAGTCTAACATGGTCTATACAGAACATGGCAATAATGTGCATCAGTTGAGTCTCCACGCCCACAGCAAGAGTACGTAATCCAGCAGCAGGAGCAACGGAGTCTCTCCTTCTTTTCACACCTTTGCTCCGGCACCTGTCGACCATCAGCTTCTCCCTCTGTCCCTGCGTTTTGCCGGGTGAGGAAAAGGTCACAACATGTGGATTTGCAGACATCATTACGAAGCGGTTGGTTGTGTACAAGCGGCCGCACTTTATGCATGTGGCTCAAAGAGAAGAAGACGCCTGTGTCCAGCTGTGTGCTTCTTCCCCTTTAGATTGATCTGAACCCATGACTTATTGGGTGAAACTCATTGGTCTGATCTGTGTGCGAACACCTGTGTAGTTTTGTGGGTTGAATCACAGATCTCTTGTCTGTCTGAGGCCGCCGTCTCCAACATAGTCCCCATCGCTCCATATCTGCGCTTTCCTTCACCACTTCATCCTCCCCCTCGTTACTGTCTTCTCCTCATTCTTCCCCGCCCACTATATTCTTTTCTTGTGCTCTTCACCCCCCCCCCCCCCCCCCCCCCCCCCCCCCCCATCTCTCTCCACCTCCCGCCCCCACCCACGACCTGTCCCCTATTTCTTTTCCCTGTCTAACAATATCCCGTCCTCTCTGTCTCTCTCCTCGTCCTTTTTCCCTCCGCCCGCCTTCTTCCTAGAGGCAACCTTTATTTTTGGCCTCTGGTGTGTATCTGTCGTTTCCGGGCGTTCGCCATTAGCTGATCCTCTGGAGACAGTAGTCATTCTCTGTGTCTAAAGAGCTGTTATGGCCAGACGAGGGGTACAGGTCACGGCGGAGCAGCCTGTTGACGACAGTAACCAGGACTTTCTTGTACTGCTGACGTAGGAGTGAGTAGGCAAAGGGGTCGGAAGCAGCCTTGCTGTATGTCAGGCACTTACTGATGATTCCCCAGTGGCGGTTGATGTCCACGAAGGGAATGAGCTCGGCCAACCTGAATGGGCGGCAGCAGAAACATAACTAGGCAAAGTACATTTTAAGTAAGAGCTTTTTAAATTTTCAAAGTGAATTAGGTAAGACTGAACCTATTTTAACACATAAGGGACTGGATGAAGGGGGGTTATGTGTTCTTTCAGAAGGCAGGATCGCCTGAAATTCTTTAAGAGCAGCAGATGGTCTTCAAATTTATTCCAGCCTTCTTTTTTGAGTTTTTCCAAATTGTGTGTAAGTTTCAAAAGGCCTACTTAAGCGCAAAGAGATACAGTGAAATATAAAACAGCTTAAACCGCCAACATTAAAGGCAAAGCACTCTTTATTTGCACAAGGAGGTGCAGGCAAGCTTTATCCTTTCTTTTTTTTATGGCATTTTAAATCTTTCAAATACCATAATTGTAAGGTAAACATACGATAATATATATGTTTTTTAAATTTTATTTCATTGTTTGATTTGTGTTTTAGGTATTTCAGAAACGAACATGTTTAATACCACTGGGGAAAGCTTTGGCTTTTTAAAAATGAAACCTTAAGCTTCGGCCCCACTCCACACTATCTGTACAGTACTTTATGATCTTCTAATTGATGTTACCGAACAAAAATGTGTTAAAGCATAAGGTTGCAGAGAGCGAAGAATATCATGCTTTACCATAACTGATGTTCATAAATGCTATATAAGCAGAACAGATGCATGATTATGAATTATCATAATTAGATGTGGCTCAAGATACGTCCAGTGGCTATGGGGTCAGGGGTCACTCAGTCTCTCTTTCCCTGTTAATGTATTCTCCCTTTTCCCACCCGAATGTCAAACTGATGGATCATCAGCACCACATCTGGCTGACAAACCCTGAATCATTTCCTTATTTCTCTGGGAGCCACTAACTTCTAGTCTGTACAGTATTTATTGTACATTGTGTTGTGTATTTTTCAGTATAGAAGTCGCCTGTTCACAGGATGATGCCGGCGACTAATGAGCCCTCTCGTGGTCCGGAGAGACTCTGTGACTTGTGTCTAATCTGATCTGATCGAATGCAGCGACAGATCTGTATCTTCTGTCGACAACGACTGGAATGAGTCTGGATGAAGGGATGCTGTTTACATATTACATGTATTGTTACAGTAGGGCCATTTATCTTTTAAGTTGTCGTACATGAGTTTTTTTTAGGGAATTCGATGAGTTATGGGTAACTATCAATTCGACTTACCTTGTAATTACATAAGGAGCAAAGCAGATGATGAATGAGCCGATGAAGATGCTGATCTTCTTTGTGGCTCTCTGCTTTCTCCTCTTTTGCTCCGCTAAACATCTTTGTTTGACGCTGAAAACAGCAGAAGACTTTTAGACTGTGAATTATAAATGTAAAAGGCATGTGGGGGTAAAACAAAAAAAAGCATGCGCATGAATAACTAAGCGAAGCATTTTTGGTACCTCGGGTGAATGTCGACCAGCAGGAAAAGAGTCTGCATGGTGATAATGTCAATCCTCTTACAGTGAAACCTGGCGACTTTCAACACCTTCAAGTAGGTGAAACACAAAATGAGCAGCGAGAGGATGAAACTGGTGGCGTGGAAAACCACCGTGAAGATCGTGAACTTCGTCCTGTCGCCGCCTTCCTGCGTGCGCGGCTGCAAGGTGCAGGACGCGTACGCGTGGTTGTAGTTGACCCAGGAGAAGAGCAGCGCCGTCAGGGAGAAGGTGAAGGAGTGCAGCCAGGAGTAGCACACCATGATCAGCGCGTCCTTGTAGCGCATTTTGGTGGAGTAACTGAGGGGGAACACCACCGCTATCCACCGGTCGATGCTGAGAGCCGCCATGCTCAGCATGGTGTTGGCGGTCAGGAACGTCTCCAGAAAGCTCACCGTGTGGCAAACACAATCCCCGAACGGCTGCTGGTCCCTGATAATCCCCACCAGAGTGGCCGGCATGTTCAGCACAGTGATGAGTATGTTGCAGAAGGACAGGTTCATGGTGAAAACGCCGGGCACCTGTCGGCGTATCTCGGTGCTGTGGACGAAACATAGCAGCACCAACAAGTTGGACAACAGCGAGACGACCGCGACCGCGATGATGAACAAAGCGAAAAGGGTTTCAGCAAAGTCCATGTCTCACTCCGGGAAGTCCGCTCTCGGGCTACTACCCGCGCCTGCTGTTGGTAGTACGCATTTGAGATCAACCATGGTCACCCGTCGCTCATCTTCTCCAGCAGCACCTTCCTGAACTTCAATTACATCCGCGTGCGTCCTCTCCAACTTCCACGAGCGCTGTCCAGCGTGCTGAACCGAGCAGCCGCCACCATCTCTCTCTTCTCTCTCTCTCTCTCTCGCTCTCTCTCTCTCTCTCTCTCTCTCTCTCTCTCTCTCTCTCCTCGAACGCGTCGATTACTTCCCATTAACGTCCGACAGGTGCAGGTGGAGAGCTCGGCGAAGTGATGCAGGGCGTGAGGGCGGCCCACTCATCAGGCAGATCCGGTATAGGGTACTGAGGAGGACCAGCATGCCGACGGAAATGACTGATCGTGTTTAGTTATCACGTGGAGAGCCGGCAATCACACCCGGAGACGCATGGGAACAACTCGTCCTTGACACACTCACACCCTCTTTCCTGTTGGAGAGCTTCTGCTCTGTGTTGATTTCCCGTTGCCTGATTTCTTTGCGCAAATACAAATTAAATCACAAGTTATTCACACGCGAGTTTCTTGAGTCTTGATCACGGCTCGATCAAAATAAGTGTGGGTCTGGAAGCAAAGGGCGCGCACAATCTAGCTGCGGGATAATTGGAGACGCATCTGGCGTGACCAACCAAATGGCACCAGGTGCACACGCGCGCCGGAGAGGCACGGGGGCCAAATATATCTTTTTCCTGAAATTAATTATTAATAGCGCCGTGGCTATACTGTAGATTCACTGTGCACCATACAAACCAAATTATGTCTGTCATAGAAATAGACAAGAGAATATGACCTCAAATCACAGGTGGGTTTGTTGTCTTTGATTATGTTGTTGTTGTTATGTACTCAAGTTGAATAACACAGCAGAAGTAGGCCTATGATGAGGAAACCTATATGTCTTATTTTGTATGAAGGACACTGCGGACCAAAACCCCCTTAATCAAACAACTCATAAATCAATATCACAAAATAAATGACATAACACACAATCTCCTTTCCCCTGCGTTGCATACTTTGTTTGTTTTTAATATAGGTGCTCATCAGAAAATGTACAAAGTCCACTATTCCATCTTCTGAAATGCTACTTATAGACAGTTGAACCAGTGTTTTAATTTTAAATCCTGTGGAAATATCCAACACAGGTATGTCATTTCTTGACATATTAATAATGTGTTCAAATAGGTATGAAATAAGTGCACTTCAGAAATGTTTGTGCTGTCTGTACTGAGTCATGGAGAAGCCTATGTAGACAGTGACTCACTGGGGTCAGACGCAGCCTGCAGGGGTTCTACATATCTTTTCTCGATTTCATTCCCTTTATACACCCACTTGTTATGAGGCCTATAGCCTTGTGCCTGAATCCCCATCCCCTCCAATTAAATGCATTGTTGTATTTATGTAAGAGTGATACACTATCAGAGAATCACTATTTCCTTTTGGGAAACCCTGAAAGAAAACTACATGTGAAGTGACTGGCTTTTTCAAAGCATCATAATCACTGACGAGAGTCTGTCTCCCAAACTAAGAAGCTACTGGTGGTATACGCATGTCCCAGTGAGTGTGTGTTTTGGAGTCAGAAAGTCAGAGACAAAGCAAGGGTGATGTCAGTTCCCTACAAACAAGTAGTAACAGCATAGTAAATGCCAGGGCGAAAGCTACAGCTGGGCTCCCAGGGGGAAAGTGCAAAGCTATTTATAGGCATGATTGGGTGTCACCTCCAATGTAACTCTCAGCGCCGGTGTATTACCCAACCAAAGTATCAGAGTGAAGCACTGAACACAGCTTCAGAACTGCAAACGAGATTGCTTTTAGAGGATGCTTTTATGTACGTTGAGTAATCAGCCGCTGCAGTTTGAGGGTTCCTCTAAAAGGCCTCAAGGACCTGTTGCAATTTAACAAATGATTTCAAACAGCAAACACAACTGTGGCTCCCGCAGTCACACGGACTCAAACTCCACGTGTTTTTTGTCTCTCCATCCAACACTAAACTAAATCTATTTGGCAAGGTAACGCTAATCTCCAGTTCTGAGTTTGGCCAAAATGAACCAAATTGCAACTGATGAAGGAAGTAGATCTTTTAGAAATAAGATAAACTGGACAATGCAAAGTGATGAGCCAACGCCCTATGTGTGTCCATAAAAGGGCCCCAATTGCAAACAATTCACATTAGCGCTGCAATTCAGGATTATTACTGCGACGGCACCTGCTGAGTCTTTGTGCATGTGTCATCATGGCACAATGTGCTACTGGCACACAACCACAGAGTGGGCTTGAGTACTTTGCCAGGTGTTTGTATTCTTGTCTTGTCTGCGGACAGCTTTCGTCAACAACCGTTCAAGATGCAATCACGGTGTTTCTTTTAGGTGTGTCGTGGAGATCAAAATGAAGGCAGATTTTGAAGATGGGTGAGCAGGGGGCGCTGGATGTAGGCTGGGTATGAATTGGGGAAGGGGCCCCCCACTTTACACTGCTACTTGCTGCTATTGATGCTCACAGTATAGGGTGCTGAAGTTTAGCAGATGTAATGTTTACAGAGTTTATAATGTCTTATAGTCCAACAACAAACCAAGGAATTAATCTCAGATGTGAGGATTTGCTGCTTTTGTTTTGTTTTAGACTGGAAGATGTCTTGTTGTAGCCGTTGGAGTTATGATTGACAGTTTTTGATGAAGTTATTGATGAATAGTCAAAATAATCAACCAAAAAAATCGAATAATGAAAATAATCGTTGGTTGTTGAGAAGAGTAACAGTGCACGAACAGAGCAACACAATACATGTTGTGTTTGGCAGTGAGACCGGCACACACTGAGCGCGACATTGATGGTCGGGGTCACCTCACAACCTCTGCCTTACAACAAAGATAGCTCTGAAAGCTTCCAACTCTCCATTCTCACCAATAATCTGACCTTCACGCTAACAACAACATGGTCACCTTCAGGCAGCAAGAGAAGTGCCTCAGATGTTCAGAACAAAAGTGTGGCCTCAGAACAGTAATGACCCCCCCCCCCTACCTGGGATGTCACTTGGAACTTTTACCTGCACTGCACCTCTTTAGAATCACTGCTCTCTCAGGGTCCCGAGAATCAGAGTCTGGTGTGTGTGGGGGGGGGCGCACAAGTTAACACGATGTCTCAAGCAATGCACAGGTCCCTACAACTCTTATCATGTGCTATTCAGCCACTAAATCGTTCTTAGATCCCATTGCTTATTATGAATTGTGTAGCCCATTTAATTATAATGGTGTCATCTCTGTTTCTGTCAACCATTTTCCAAAAACACGCCATGAATTTTAGATCGGTTGACCATCTTGAAGTTAATAAAATAATCCATCAAAGTCCAGATTTATTCACCTTTTATTTAGCTTGACCTATTCCTGTATTTGTAAGTTATGAATGTCAAACTGGGAAATAATGCAATTCATAGTATTAAAGTAGTAGTAAAAATAAGATCCGCAAAGCAATTGTGGACTTTGTAAGATAAAGACAAATTAAACTATTTTTGTGATCTGCCCCAATAGACGAACAGCATTGACAAAAGAACTATTGTATTTATAGATTTGGTCAATTTATGGGATTGGTTTACAATAAGAAATATATGAAATAGCACCAGTGTACGTTTAGAACAGTTTGTACTTGCAACTAGATTACAATGTTTTCGGATAACATAACTTTTCAATGAATGTGATGGATTACAAGTTTCAGTTCCCTGAAAGTCGATTTGTTGATACTGAAATGAGTTAGCCACTATAGCTGCATAGAAGGAAGGATATCAATTTAAAATCTCACCGTAATGCTTTGGAAACTAAAACATGCAAAACCACCAACGTGTTCCTGATTCAGCACATTCAGCTTGTCTCTCTGCTCAGTTGCCTTCATATAAATAGCGTTGCAAACTTCTTTATATTCACAGTGAATGTAGTTATGGCATCAGTGACTTCAAATATTGTGCAGACGTTTTCTTTTCCAAATAGATTTTACTCATGATATTAAGGACACCGATACAGTAGGTGTGTCTAGATTCTCCCATAAATATAATTTGTTACTTTTGTGGACTCAATTATTTGAGACTGTGTTCATATTGACCATAGGTCAGCTGCTAATGAGTCAGTATAAGGATGGAGATACAGTGAGGATTAGAAGCAAGGTCAGAAGTCATTAACCTTCAAAATGTGCTCATACTCCAAGGATCCATCCACAGATCGATATTTGATCTTAAGGTTATCGTTACTCTAGCAGTAACCAGTCCATCGTATGAACAAGCTCACCTGAAGTAACGGACCACAGCTTCCAATTTACACATCATAATGAAGAGGACATATTCCAAAAAATACAGACATTTCCTGCCGCATACTGCCTTGTTCTTGTTTTTATTGAAGATATACATTTTACCACTAACCAGTGAGGGTAGAAAGACGAGGGCCGGTTGTGAAGGACAGCTCAGGATTTCCAGGGTTAGTCGTGGTGTGACAGATGGGCCTCCTCCACACTTCTCAGTGTATGACAACATGCCTGAAGCACCACACAGAAACATAACTGGCCTCACACATCTGACGGACACTTCCTCTCCGTAGAGGAAAACTGATGCACAACACCGTGTGTGTGTGTGCGTGTGTGTATGTGTGTGTGTGTGTGTGTGTGTGTGTGTGCGTGCGTGTGTGTGTGTGTGTTGCACAGTAAGAAAACATGACATTAAAACCTTTTGATCTCATAATAATAATAATAATAATGCATTCAATTTGTAAGGCACTCTTCATCCAAGAATCTCAGAGTGCCACAGAGCGAGTACATAGTTAAAACTAACAATAATAAAAAAAATAATACAAAATAAATGAATTATGTTCTTGTACTATTTTGTTATGATTATTTATA
Organism: Cyclopterus lumpus; assembly: GCF_009769545.1. Classification (NCBI taxonomy): domain Eukaryota; kingdom Metazoa; phylum Chordata; class Actinopteri; order Perciformes; family Cyclopteridae; genus Cyclopterus; species Cyclopterus lumpus. Next base: position 8,526,338 of record NC_046983.1, on the reverse strand, counting down.
TTGTTATTATTATTGCGTGTCACATTTTTGATTCACATCTGCAGTTTTAATGCCACCAAAACATCACGTATGGAATCACAATCATTTGTGGATGAGGGACTGTTCTTATTGACAAATGTTGATGAATTACTACTTTTTAAAAAACAATCTAATGCACACATCTTCATTTATTAATATCTTAGCAACTGTGTGTCCATTCATATAAAACAAGTATCACTATCGTGCACTGATCCAGCATTCATAAGTGCCTTAGGCCAACTTATGGTTATTCATTTTATTTATTTGTTTATTTGTCAGGGACAATGCAATAAAACATTGTAACAGGCTACAGTAGCATGATATGTAGTAATGACATGTAGCATGATATAGATTGCCGAGGTTTATGTGCATAATTTGTTTTGGTGTACGTGTCTGTGTGCATGTATACATGTAGCCTTTGTGAGTATATTTGTGTGTTTATCTAATCTATGTGCATCTGTTCCTCATGCACGTCTCTGTGTGTGTGTGTGTGTGTGTGTGTGTGTGTGTGTGTGTGTGTGTGTGTGTGTGTGTGTGTGTGTGTGTGTGTGCGTGTGTGTGTGTGCACAAGTGCATGATCAGATGTAATGCATTCAAGTCCCATTCACGCCGATTGTATTAATAACTCAACTATTGTACAAACGTCACTCAAATAAAAAAATGCTTTCTGCTATACACTGATCAACTTAACTTAAGCTTGTTATGATGACAACGAAAAAATGATGCGTTATTATGTGTTAGATAATGCATTTTAGTTTATTTAGTCCCATTGTATTTATAACTTGTATGACACTTATAAAACACTACTGCAAATGTAAGATCAGTATGAGGACATAAAACCTTTTATGAGTGATATGTAATGCATTACATCCTCCATTAAATCCAATTGCATCTATAACTCAACTAACACATTAAGGTCCACAAGCTCTCATATGATTTCAAAGTCATCGAAAAAGTATGCAAATTGCATTGATACAAACAGCAATCACGTGCACAATCATAATAATGTGACCGATTGATTGTGACTGACTTTAATTAAATAACGGCATCACTCTTTTAACTCCGTAAAAAGCGCTCCTAAATACACACCACTTCCTGTGAAGAAGAAAAAAAGAAGCGACATGGCTACAAAACCCTTTTTTAGCACCTGCGTGTCGCCGTGTTTTCCCAGACACCTGATATGATATGTTATTGAAAATTGAGGCTCAGCACTGCTGGTTGGCAAACAAAAGGAGCATGAAATAGCTTCCATGAGTGCTGGGCAGCTGCCACAGGTAAAGCAGACTTGTAATGAGTCATGTTCCTATAGCAACACCCCAGTCTGGGAAGTTATCGCACCATCGCTGGCAACACATGCTCTCGATGTGGATGTAAATATCATTTACATGGGGGGGGGGGGGGGGGGGGGGGGGGGGTATCGTGGCCACCCAAGGAGATTATAAAACCGCTATTATCTGTGGCAAATCCTATTATTTTTATGGTATCTGAGTATTTTGACAGCATTCAAAGGCTTAAATGGTGTTAATGACATGTATGCATGGCTGTAAATTTCTCACGGGACTTACTCATTTCTCCCGATCCTCAGATGGCCCGTTTTATCGAACCTGAGCCAACCGAATGGTTTGGTCCGCTGCAGGTGGCCAAAGCTCTGTCAAACCCTCCGCTTTGTTCACAATGAGCCCTCTTTTATCTGGAGACCCAAAGGACTGGATGGAGAGATAGCAGGGGCGAGGGAGAGGCGTAAACAGATTGCTTTGACCCAGTGAGGACAGACCAAATAAAGCCACATTTGAAAGGACTCCTTTAGTGTTTTATTAATAACCCAGCGGGCGATGCCTCGTGTACTTGTTGCTTTCTTCATCAATCCTTTCACAAACAGTCAAATACTTTCTTCATGAAACTCTGGCATAAATCACACAGACTTCCTGGACACATTTGCAAAGGATATATGAGGAGGAATAGTGCAAGAGTTCAGAATTGTATCAAACTGCTGACTACAGCATTTGTATTGGATCTAAAGAGCATTCCTTAGATTTGGACCAAAGGGCCACAAACACATCGCTATTGCAGAGGGTTCATGACGCTCATCCAGCGGGGGCCAAACCAACCGGGGAAACTGTCTCTCTTGGCAGCGGCTGCTCGTGCACCGCAGGAGGTCTGCAGGAGCAGACTGTAACCGGAGTCTGAGTGGAACAGATTGACAGTGAGCCACGAAGCACATTGAGCAGACACACTGCATTCATTATCATTAGGCAACAGGAGCACTTTGAAGCCAGCCGGGGCTCCAGTGGGCAGACAGAGCACGTGATGGAGCAGTATGTAGCTTCTGCAGCACACTATGAAAAGAGCCTCATCAAACATGCAGGCACACAGGGACGGTGTGACCAACAGCCCAACCCTTTAGAAATGCAGTGCAGAGATCACGCACGTTAACGCGTTGACCTGATTAACAGTGTGGAAAAAATTTTAATTGTTAAAATTAGATTGTATTTTTGTTTAATAAGCTAGTAAATGGAGGGTTTTTTTTTTCTTCAATTTGAGTAAATTCTTGCCATTTTTGCCAAGTGGTTGATTTTCTTTAAAGGATGAATTTCATTGCAGTTACTATTCTTGAACCCTAATAATATAACATACACAAATAAAAGTAACTGTAAAAGAAATCCAATTAAATCTGAATATTTGAATACCTAACATCCAGTGTTTATCAAGTAAATCAGTTCAAAGACAGTAAACAGAGCCACACACACACACACACACACACACACACACACACACACACTTCCAGGATGGCTGGAGTACTGGTCCTGCATTGGGTACAGTGAGTACTGTACTTTACAGTACAGCTCTGTAAATTATCCACCACTCTGTCCAATAATTATCCCAGCACTGTTATCCAGAACAAAAGCCCACATGTAAATGACCCTCTGCAATTATTGTGCAGCATTATACCATTACAGGGTGACACAGATGGATTTAACGGTGGGCATTATACTAGATGGATATATGTTATTCAATGCTGCTGTTGAATCCACAAATCCTATGAGACATTGGCCACTATTTCCTGGTGTTCAGATCACACTATTGGTTTAGGAAGAGTTTTCTAAGTATATAGTTTGTTAACTTAATTCAGCACACAGAAGCACTTTAATCAGTTTCAAATCAGGTACAAATTTAGATTTTCTCAAACTTTTTCCACAAAGTCCATGTGACAATTTCATAAAACCTCCCTGAACAGTGATAGTCAAACCATAGATTTTAATTCCTTCAAGACCAAGACATTCCAGACCAAATCTAATTTACATTAATTTACAATAATGTCTCTTTTCCCTGTCAACTATCAAATGAGTATAATATATTAATAATTTCCCGATCATCCAAGAATAAGCTTTATTTTTATTTTTACAGTTTGTTGATGTGAACCGTGTGAGGAGGTGACTTTACATTTTCTCAACCAACCATCCATCCATCCATCCATCCATCCATCCATCCATCCATTATCAGCCGCTTATCCGGGGTCGGGTCGCGTTGGCAGCAGGTTCAGCAGGCCGACCCAGGCTTCCCTCTCACCCGCAACACTTTCCAGCTCATTCTGGGGGATCCCGAGGCGTTCCAAGGCCAGCCGGGAGATATAATCCCTCCAGCGTGTCCTCGGTCTTCCCGGGGCCTCCCACCATTGGACGTGCCCGGAAAACCTTTAATGGGAGGAGTCCAGGAGGCATCCTGACTAGATGAACCACCTCAGCTGACTCCTTTCGACACGAAGGAGCAGCGACTCGACTCCAAGCTCCCCCCTGATGTCCGAGCTCCTTACCCTATCTCTAAGGCTGAGCCCGGCCACCCTACGGAGGAAGCTCATTTCGGCCGCTTGTATCCATTTTCTCAACCTCCAGTGAATAATATTATGAGAGCTATAATTTCACCAGCTCTCTCCCTGTGCTCCAGCCCTTTGCTGTAATAAATACACATTGACTCACTCATTTCTAGCTCTGCCTATTTCCTTCTCTCTCTTTCTGCACACACACACACACACACACACACAGATCCAAAGCTGGATCCCCAGTAGTGGCAGTCTGTCCTCCCAGTTTGCATCTCAGTAGATCTGCTCTTACTCATCCCATCTGTCTTACAGGAGAAGACTCCCCCAGAACTCTCTGTATCCAAAAACATCTGCTTCCACCATCCGTCAAGGGATTTTCCAGCCTCGAATGGCCTCAAAGGTGTGGACTTGCAGCGTCGTCACTCATGCTAAATAAGTCTGATGAGTCACGAAAGGGCCGAGCAGGAAAGCAGTCGCTGCACACACTCAACCACCTCACGCTCTCTGACACAGCCGAGGCCCGCTGTCTTCGGCTATTTAGAAGGATCTCACGGCCGCATGGCGGTAGCGTGATCGGCATGGCGGGCGTACAACAGGATTGGACGGCAGAAGTCGCTGGCTTGCATTTACACACAGATAGATGCTTCCCTTTTCTTTTTCTTTCTTAACTACTGTCGAGGCATCGGAGAGCTTTACAGCCTCAGGACTGCTTAGAGTGCTGCAGGAAGGAGCCCTAAAACCAGGAAATGAGTTTTCATTTGTGCCCCTTCTGGTCATCAAAGTCAATCGGTATTTATTTTTGGTATATTTGTAGATGGGTTTTTGATGAGATCCCTAAAATGAGGTATGTGTGTGTCTGTGGAATAGATTTTGAAGTGTGGTCCTAAGATATAAAATATGTCAATAAATGCCCGAAATTTGAAGCGTTTAAGTGTAATAAGGCGGTTGCTGACATGTGGCTAAATGAGACTTCAAAATCAGAATCAGAATCAGAATCGTTGATTTGTCAGGTACGTTGCACATACAAGGAATTAGATGAGGTTACGCCAACTAGTCCGCCTTTACAGCCTTGTTGGGTAAACTCGCGCTCATTCAACCGCAGTAGTTTGTTTATTATATTTAGTATAGTAACATTAGCTTGTTACTTCTGGTAATTGCATTCACGCTTCAAGAATCATAATCCTTTTCTTGTGAAGAACATCTTGCTGATCTGTTTGCCACAGAACTTGTGTTTTTTAATCCAGAATAAGGTGGTCATCGCCTTATTGTTCATCAAGGTACGTTTATGAAGAAAACCACGAAGCATGTTCATTTTTTTGGGTGATTGTTTGTAGTTTTTTGGATGTTGTGTTTTTGTCTCACTGTCCAGGTAAAATCGTGTGCCACTTCTATTATTTACCTGGATTCTCTATCTGAGTTATACTGATTCTGGCTTTCAGTATATTTTGCTGCAAGAAGATGAAAAGGCTACTAAAAGAAAGCAAAGCTTGTAACTTCACTTTCTAGCGAGACATTTATTGGAAACAGCATATACATGGCATATGGAAGACTTAGACAGAGTTTTATACAATTGCTTTTGCATTGTATTGTATTTAGGGAAAGTTAAGACAAATGAAGAACTGACTAATTATCTGTCGCTTTGGGTAAAAGCGTAATGTCTGGTAATGATGGATTTGGGAAGTTTGGCTTACGTTGTGAAATAGAAAAATTATTTTTTTATTGTGTCCTGCTATGAAATTAAACTTCTTGAGGCAGACCAAAAAGAACAGATATCATTATGTCGTCATGTAGCTTTTAAGGAAATATGGAAATCGAGTCAAAAGATAAACAGTATGATTTATTTATTTATTTTTAAACAGTAAACCAGATCGCTCAGATCTCCATCAGTGCTTCAAACAAAGAGATGACAAACTGTTTGATCCTTTTCATGGGGGGGGGGGTCATCATTAATTCAGATACATTTTACACTTTTAAATCAGTTAGAATAAAGTGATTTAGCAGCTGTGAGCAGCCAATGTATCAATGTGTTGGCAACAGGGGCACGACTGATTCTGTCAGGCTGGCAGTTGTCATTACTTTTTTAGCGTAGCCCATGCAGTATTAACAAGACTTACGCAACCCTAATCAGAGAAGTAAAGTGAGGCTTTGAGAAACCTCCACACCAGCGAGCAATTTCTCGTTAATCTTTAAGCATAAGGTGCAGCGTTGATTCATCCTTTCTCGACGAGTGCTATTTTCAGCCACCGTCGGCCACTCTTACCTTCTCTGGGGAGGCAGAGAGTTTTTAAAAGCAAAGGAAGGAGCTAAAAAACATTCCTGCCCACAGACAGATTCGATTGAAGGAAGCTGTTTTAACACAGATGTCTTTGCTTTTTTTTTCGATCGTGGGCCGGTTTGAATAACGAGAGCGTCCGTGTGTGACTTTGTTTGGGATCATGTAAAAGATTTAGAGGATCTCATTAGAGATGTGGCAGGGCCATATTCAATCACAGGAAGTCCCTCTCATCCTTTCATTGTGTGTTTTTGGCACTTGATTATTTTGGACACTGCCACCAAGATTACATTGTGTAATTTCTCAACTTGTCTAACTATTCCTTTAAAGTTGGTTACTGTTAGGTTATTATTGATCTGTGAACACTTTGATGTTATTCACAAATAGGACCTTTAGGTGAATAATATCGTTATGGCCACAGGCAGCACAGCGTCAGTCATGTCTGTGATTTGAACACTGTTTGTCCTCCTCTATGTATGTATCTGTTGAAAGGTTTAACTTTTCCTTATCGGCTCCACAACACTGTATTTGGAGATGGGACGTGAACACGTATGCATGCACAGTTTAAATGCAGGATTATGTCGATCCATCATGCAGCAGTATGTGTTCAATCAGGGGACCATGTTTTAAGAAAAAGACTTGTGGGTAATGCAGTGTGGCTTTTTCTACGTAGTGTAGCTGTCAAAGCACGTCGGCCCATAGGCTCAGCTGCTTTTGTACCATCTGGGTCACCTCATCCCGTCGCCCATGGTAACGACACCCTCTCCAGGTTTGTGCCTCTATGGTAACCCCCATTTTCACTTCACTGATGTGAAGCTGCTGAGCTGCTGTTACGTTGGTCGGATGCATTTTCTTCTTTCACTGGGACAAGCTTGTGAAGGCGAGTTCTTTAACCCTCGGGAGCTGGATGCTCACAGCACTTTAATGTTCCCCGCATGATGGTCAGCTAAAGGCGCGATGTCACGCGGAAAGCAAAACCGATGATGTAATATTGCATCATGAAACCCAAATTGAATGTGCTTGTTTCCCATATGAATGATGCAGTCCTGTTCATCCCTGAAAGAAGGGGATAGACTTCTTATAATGTGCTGATGGTGTCATTACATTCTCCTAACTGTGCTTATTGTTTCTCCAAAAAACTTGTGGAAAAACTCAAAAATGGTCTATATGTGCTGATTTATTTATTAACTTGTGTATAATAATGCAACCAAGTGTTTGGACTAAGCAGCAGCAAGTCAGTGAAACGTCATCTCTGCTCATTTAACGACGAATCCATGAACCGATCATCTGTCCTGGGCTTATAATGTTGTAATGTTTGTGTTGAGAAAGTTGGAAATGCCATATTCACTCAGGTGTTTTACGGAAAGCTCAGAATCACCCACTCAAAAGACATCAAATGGGCTTGAAGAACAGAGTTTCTGAAATGAGGTGAGCAGGAGGAACCAAATGATGGTTGTGAAACGGGGCGTCGTCACACCCTGATTGGCCGCTCCAAACTCTCGATTAGCAGCCAGTCGCCACACCTTGTGCAGCAGGTGGTGTGAATAACCCTCTAATCAACTCAGGGGAAGCGTGACATTTGGCTAAAATGAATTGGTAAAAGGGAAACGACAGCAAGTACCAAAGAATGAGCGACTGCTTCAATGGAAACCCCGAAAAGAAAACAACACTATAATAGAGTCGCTGGGTTTTCAACAGGCGGTAATTTGAATAGTGCAAGAAAAAAGTAAATCTATATTTTAATATGATTAGCAGAAGACTGGGAGAGTGGGAATACACACCGTGAGGCATCGTATTCTCTGCCCCACACAGTATTAAATTAACATCTCATGAAATATTAATTCAGTGGATTGGCCCCCAAGTGGCAATTTCAACAGGCAAAAAAAAAAAAAGAAAGAAAAGGTTTTGTGTTTACTGGGATTCTGTTGCAACAATATATCTCTCAATTCAGGTTTGAGTACATGAGATGAACCAGTGAACATATAGTATGATGCGTTATACTGGCAGGAATGCATACACAGATATAGCTTGGAGTGAATTGTGTGGATGGCACGGCCCACGTGCGTATTGGATATTTCTAGCTCTGTCGAGAAGAAGCACCATCTTCGCTCGGCGCCTCTCAACTGCCAACTTTTTTTGAAACAAGTGTTGAATGGTGAAACGTCAAAACAAACCTTATCTCGTTCTTTCTGTCGCTCTCGGTTCATGCAATGGCACGCCGAGAGAGCACCGGGTATAGAGGCTGGAGAGGCTCACTCCCTTATCTCTGAGTGTCACCCAGGTCTGAGGAGGGTGACGAGGAAGGTCGGGGCAGGGGGCCGTTGGGTGAGGTGTGTGTGTGTGTGTGTGTGTGTGTGTGTGTGTGTGTGGGGGGGGGGGGGTAGTAAGTACACAGAATAAAGGCTATCTGCTGTGATCATCCTCTGCTTTGAGATATTGATCGAAGGTGGGAATATCATCCTCGACTTTTAAGATTTAGAAGTTGTGGACTTTTCTGTCGTTGGAAAATCCTCCTAGGAGCTCCTTCTTTTTAATATAATTAGGGAACAAAGTTGAAAAAAGTTCATATGAGTATTTGATACCCTTTCCATTAGTGCTTTCGACATCATCAAGCCACAAACAATTGCATTCCTTTTTTCAATGTGTATATCTCTCCATCAGATCAGATGAAAAGGAAAAAGTAAAGCAATGAAATTAAGAGGAATAAATAGCGTACATATGTTGACAATACATAGATTTAAATGTAGGATTAGGAATAGAAGCATTTACTTCCTAGCCTTACTTTAAATGGCTGAAATTAAGATTTGTTAAAATATTACTAAGAATTTCAAGTGGTGAATCTGACCATTTTATTGTTGGTATTATTATGTATTATTCATGCTCATGTTAAGAGAGAGGTTCATATGAACGACCCCTGTAGTATTCGCAACCTTGTTTTCAAACATTTATATTTCTTAAATTGTCGTCGTACATATGTATTAAGTACGACGACAGTAATTACATAATACATCTGACGGCCTCATGTAATTATTCCTTTGTAATTGCCTGCTTGCCAGTTTTCTAAATGGTTAGCTCCGACAGTAGAGTCCATGTTGCCGTTGCCTAGCAGCGGCTGTTATCACGATTTAACCGCCGCAAACGTATTGTGTACACGACATGCCGTAACCACATTCTCACAATATCCAATAAAAAAAAAAACAGATATACTGAAACAAAACCGAACAACCCCCCCTCTCCAGAAAACTCACAAACGGAAATAAAACGGGGAAGAAACACGAAGATGTTGTGAGGCAGCGGCAGTCAAGCGAAAGAATTCATCGCAGTGACAGCTGTCAGCGTCGCAGTAATACACGGCTCGCTTTGCTGAGAGAGACTTTTTGTACATCAGCCGGGCCCCGTGGTGCCACAATGAATAAAGCATGAGGGAAACACAGAGAAAGTTGTTAGCTTAGGCAACGAGATGCAGCCACTTCTCCCTGACCTAGATTTACAGCGAAGCTGAGTCATTTTGTCTGTCCCTTCTGTCTGCCCCCCCCCCCGTCTCCAGTTCATTCCTCTGGACTGAGACTGGAAAATCGGCTGATTGATGGCGTCCAAACACTGGATGAGATTATTATTTCTTTTAAACAAGATCATTTTCTTCTTTGGATTTTTCACAAGAAATCACTGACGTGAGAAGTATCATTTGCAGAATAAACTACCGGAGCCCCCTGTTCATCATCAGACACCGTGTGAGACATGCAGATTCACTTTTAAAGGGGAATTTACGGCTGTTTACATAGTTCACATAGTTTTCCACTGGAAAGGCGCCACGATTCCGTCTATCTGGAAACCAATTCAACTGCACACACAAGCATGTTGTGCCGTCTCCTACGTTACTGGTTCTCCACGTTATTAGCCGGTGACCTTTACATCCAAACAATAAGAGTGACATTTCTTCCAAGAGAGGAAAAAGCAAAGATGTGTCATTTCTGTTTCTCTCATGTTTCCTTATATCTTCTTCACCTGGTGACCTCAACACCCTCATGTTGGGAACCATCGCGCGGTGTTTTTGTGTATGTTAATCGTCACGTCGTGTTTCTGTATGATGAAGACTGGCTAAAAGCTCAGGAAAAAAAGCCAGTACCTTGTGAAGCTACCATTTTCATAATTCAGATTGACGTATCACAGCCAGTTGTGGCCACATTCACATTGACATTTTTGGGGGGTTCGTCATATTTACATATAAACATAGTTTCACCAGCATTTTAATGTCTATATACCTCTATACCTCAGAACAGCTTCTAAATACATGCATCACAGTAATGGTTGTATGCAACCTCGACATCTAACGAACACATTTTCCATTAAATGAAACGTCTGGACATCTTTTGATTTGCAAATTAGCCAAACTAGACTCACCACATCTCTTTAGTAAGTCAGCTGTATATGCACGTGTTTTCTCGTTTGTGGCAGTTGTTGTTTTGGGCACGATGGTGCATTCTTCACTTGGGTGAGCAGCAGCCCTCCTGTGCAGCAGTGTTTATGGGATGGATGGGAGGGAGGGAGGGATCTCCAGGGCAGCGGTGGATGTAAACAGAGTCATATAGATGGCTTATTGAACAGTGGTCAGAAGGGGCTTGTGTCAGAAAGGTCATGGCAACAGTGTGTGTGTGTGTGGGGGGGGGGGGGGGGGGGGGGGGGGGGCAGGTGAACACCTCGGCTCCCAGAACGCGTCACACTCCTCTGCAGCTACATGTAGGCCAGCGGCTCGATTGCATCATCGATATTTGCTGGCGGAGTATTTTCATGAACTGATCTCTTCCTGAAAACATATTGACATGCAGAGGGAAGGGCGATTTAAGCAGGTCGTTAAAACCAACACAATATGCCAAAACACGACCACACAATATGCCAAAACACGACCACACACACTTTCAACGCCACTGTAGTTTGTGTCCATAAACAGCTGAGGCATCAATTACGTGTAAATGGCCTGTCATCAACGGTAAATTGAACAGAAAACTGCTTTTTCTTCATGTGTTGAACCTGTTGTCAGACTAAAATACATTTAAATACATGTACGTCTGCATCAATATTCAATGACACAGCGATTGAGCTGCAGGGCATATGAGGGCATCCAGTCTACCGACCTGATAGGATGTCCCTTTGAACCACAGGGTGGATCTAATCTTCTGAAGAGGAAAACCAGGGAATGGATTCAGTGCACGTGATGTGCAACCTGAGACTGGATGCAGTTGCTTTTTAAAGCTTCTTTTTATCAAAATCACCAAAGAGATAAGACATAAGTCAGAACTTGTACTTTTTAGGTAAAGTTTTTTTTTTTTATGGTAAGGTAAAACTATTGGATTCAATTGGAAGTCAATTAAATGACTTCATCTGTCAAAATGTTGAGTATGGTGTAAATAGGGGGTCATAAATGTACATTACTGTTTACAAAAAATGACATGTATATATATATATACATACAATACCAAAATACACTTAAATGACAATTGAGATAAATTATTTTATTGGTCCAACTGAATTAATCCCACTTGTGCAAAAAGTCAATATAAAGTATTTTGTCAAAATTCAGAGATACCAAATCGAAATACTTCATCAGTAAAAACTACGACTTAATTAGACAATAGGTTGAGATGCTAGATGGTCCCAAAAATGGTCCTTCTTTAAGAAAAAAGGGTTGAGAAATTGTTTTTCATAATTTTGGTGAACTGACCCTTTCAGCTTCAGTAGTCAATTTGCATTAGTGTCTACAAAGGGCAAACATGTCTCATCATGTACTATCAGAAACCTGCACACAGCACATTAAATACCTGAGAGACAGGTACATGATACAAAATAAATAAAGGATGCCGGCAACATTACTCCCAGTCGTCATGGTCACTTCACATTCATCATCTTTATATGTTACCAAAATTAGAAAGATTTAAATGGTGTGTCCATATGCTGTACTGCATCAATGGAGCGATTGTTGTCGCTCACATAAACAAACAAACCCAGAGGGGACACTTCCCATCACCGCGCTGCAGTCCCTGGGTGGGCCTTACTGGTTTTTGACATTTGAGCCACGGGGTGATGGCAAACTGTGTTAGAGAGACACGGCAGTGATCAGCCGTCCAGAGGGGACGACATGCAGCTCGCCCCTCAAGTCCTGCCAACAAATAATTCATACCGCTAACATTTACTTTGTTCAAACGCTGTCCGGCCTTCATCCGCCGCCCTGTCTGTGACCCTCAAAGTACCCGTCTCAGGTGGATTAATTGTCCAAGTGAAGTACATAGAAGCTTTTAAAGTTGTACTGCAGTGGAAGGAAAAGTTGAAAAATACCCTGAGTGCTCGACAAAAAAAAAAAAAGATACATGAAAGAGTTGATAGTCTTTAAATAAATATATAAAAGGACGCTGCTTGAAAATACACTTTAATACAGTAAGTATACCATTTTATAAAATAAAAAAGAAGAATAAAATCAGAGATGAAACGAAAGCTGCACCAGAAAGCATCACATTTTGGTGGCCTCACGCACAAGAAAGAGGACCCTCCTCTTTGTGGCTGCGGAGCTGGACGTGGGGACTTTTCCAGGCGGTTCAATGGACAGAATGAATGCTGTTAAATCAGAAAAGTAGAGACGCAACGTAAACAAAATCAGCGAAATAAATGAGTTCAACTAAAGTGTTCATGAGCAACGAGCCAATCAAAAGGCGTCGGTTCTCATCTTCTTCACAGGTCTGGTGGAGGGTCGCAGCTCATCCGGTCCGTGGGCGAAAGCACAGTGTTCAGCCTGCAGGGGGCAGCGCTGACGGTGGTGGTCATAGAACCAGCAGGGGCGAGTTTTCAGGGCACCAGGGGCAACAGGCTTCCTCTTGGTATCCGCCCTGGAGGACTTCCTGTCCCGCCAATCTCGTATGAACACCCTTCCTCCTTCTACTGTAAGAGAAGGAAACGACAGGACGATTCCAGACCTCTTCAGAATAAAGTGCTCCCTCCAAAAGGTTACAAATAAATCCTACAACTACCTCGAAAGACTTGGTGGTTGTTCTTGAGCAGCGTCTGAAGGCCTCCGCACTCCTTCTTCAGGAGCTGCAGGGTTTCCTGCACCAACAGCCCAGCGACCTCGCTCACAGAGAGGCTGCCTGAGGGGGGGGAGGAGGGGGAGAAAGGGATGAAAGAGCGAAGAACAGAGAGTGACAGTGGAGCAGGAGGAAGTCTTTTTCGCTGCTACATTCATCAATATATTAACGTGCTGCTTCAGGCATGCACCGAAATAAAAGATGTTATCCAACACTACAGTCAGCTGATGTCACCGGTTATTTCGTGAGAGGCGGAGCTACGACATTGTCTCAGTGGAAATGCTCCAGGATGAGTGACAGGATGACCAACGCTAGATATCAAACATTTTACAGGAACAGAGGGGGAAACGGCTCCGTCGCTGCCTTTCAGCGTAAATCAGGGATGTGAAGTGGGCTCGATTAAAGCTGCTCCAACCAGCATGCATTTCACCGCTGCAACTCCCACCGGGAAATTCATTTTAGATACAAAAGAGAAGAAAAAAAAAAATAGAAAGTCCTATGCTGTGAGTCTAGCGAGTAGGTAGCAGATTACTGAACAGTAACCCACTTTTGGGCTACGTTTCACAAGATTTTCTATATTTCTGGCGTTGACCTTTTACCCCCAGAGAAGAATTCCATCATTCCTGACCTTTGGTTTGTACAGATGACAGTCTTCCTCTCCTTTTCTCTGCCATATTGGAGAGGGACACACCGCAGGATCTTTAATGCTTCATTGTGCCGTTTCGTAACAATATTTGACCTAAAAGCTGCAGACATCATAATGCGATCTTCATCATACTTTTACTTGTTGGCTTCATTGAAAGTGAGAGAATTTCACTGGGAAATATATCTTCTTTGGCGCTGATCTGAGTTCAGCTGGCCAAATAAATCAAAAAGGTACTATCTAAAAGCTAAGATATTTTTTTATTTCGTTTATTTCTAATGTGGCACCAACGCAACTGAATTTTGAACCATGAGGGTTTTCAGCGATCTAAAAACATATTGTCCTCCCAAATGCATCCTAAACTTAGCTGGTAAAATCGTTGAGTTAATACCTAAAATATGCATCACACTCCCACATTCACAGACACTCAGGCGGCCAAAGACAGTCCTGTTTTGCCGAGTGTGAAACTGGGCAGACTGCCGTCCTGCGGCCCAGACGCCAAGGAGCTCCAGGCCTTAATATAATATCAATACAGCGTTTAGAGCTGCCCTTTACTGCCTACAATGGTAATGGGGATTAATGGGAGGAGGGCAGTATTGACAGAGGAGACTCTGCTTTGACTGAGACCAACAGAGACGATTATTAATGGCTCGGCTTGACGTACAGTTGGACTTTTTCAGGATGTGCAAAACGCTAAGATGGCCAGAGATTGATTGCTAGTTGTGGAGGATTTTTGATGCTTAAGCCAATTCAGAAATCAGGCTAAGTGCAGAAGATTAGCTGCAAGATTGCAGAGTGGTGAATAAAACATTTGAAAGGATCATTACCATGAGCACTGCTGTCATGAAGGTTTGCTCGCGATTTGATTTTATTGTCTGTCAAAACCTCAAAAATGGTGTACTATATTTACCTGCAAAGTCAGAATTATACAAAGGGCTGAAGATTAATAAAAATAAAAAGTTGGGAAAGGAGAGGGAGAAAAAAAAGTCATCTTTTTGTTGACTTTCTTCAAGTTCTCTTTTCTTGTGTAAAAGTAAAATCTTGTGAAAAGCCCCCCAAAAAAAACCCTCCCACTCATAATTATAACACTCATAATAACCATAATCACAAATCAGATGACTCTGAATAAAAGGCTGTGAAAACTGGAACACAACATTTCTTTTTAATTCCCAACGGAATATTATAAAAGGCTGCTATTTCCATTATAGAATAATGCGCCAATTACTTCTAAATGATTGTGGCAAAACGGTTTGGTCTTTAAAATGTGGAGAAGTAGTGAAAATGCCAATTGCAGACCTAGGTTCACATATTCAAATTGCTTGTGTTTACCAATAATTTATAAAACATGACTTGAACTGACTAAGTGCTGAGGCTATAATATTATGAACCAGGTGCAATCTTATGTGTGAGGGGAGTTCAGTTAAGACTGCAGCTGTGGAGGAAGATGATGAGGAAGATGATGATGATGATGATGATGAAGAGTCTGGCCGAGATTGGCAAAAGGTTTGATGGTAGGCGCCCTACGTTAATAACATACTGTACCAGCTCACACCCACTCCCTCTTTCATGCAGGCTGTGCAAAATATAACGGGAGCACAAAGACACAATACAAAGAACATTCTTTTGAATAATTCATTGCCTAATTGTACCTGACTTTTGGAAATAGAAAAAAATAAATGTTGGACTAATGAGGTTTAGTGTTGCAATGTGTCATGTGAGTTACACATTGTCTACACACTGACTTTCATTCTCAGCATGATTACATAACTACCTGAACCCAGTCAGCAGAACCGCATGCATGAATTAATAACGCGACTCAAAGCTGCCGTTAGCTATTTGAAAAGCCAGTGAGATTTACAGTATTTAATTCAGGGGACAAATATCATGCTTTGTCAACATTGGCTTCCAATAAAAACAGTTCTGAAAAAAAGTAAGAAAAGCTTCCTGATTTTGATCAGGAAATACCTGGAAAACAAGTCAAAGAATCAAACCAATTGGATTTGTTTGTTATGAAAAGAAAAAGAAAGGAAGTCGGACGAAACTCAGGTTTGATACCCAGCCATAGACAGCATTCACGCACACACACACACACACACACACACACACACACACACACAGTGTCGTGCATCAGTTTTCCTCTACGGAGAAATGTAGACATCAAATATGTGTTTGAGGAAATCAGGAATATCTACAGACTCATT
Organism: Cyclopterus lumpus; assembly: GCF_009769545.1. Taxonomy (NCBI): domain Eukaryota; kingdom Metazoa; phylum Chordata; class Actinopteri; order Perciformes; family Cyclopteridae; genus Cyclopterus; species Cyclopterus lumpus. Next base: position 8,510,317 of record NC_046983.1, on the reverse strand, counting down.
GCACTTGCAATGACCGGGCACTCCGGAGCAACTGATGAATATGTTCAACAAAGTGTAGACTTACACTAAAGCTAAGAAGCTACTTGACTAAAATTTGACAATAATAATAATGAAGCGATATAAACATCAATAATCCTCATAATCTTTGAAGATATATTAAACCTCAAAGGCCTCCTAGATCTTTACAATATAGGCTGCATATATATTTACTCTTTGTTCTTACACAGCAGATAACTGGTAGGAATACCTAAATACAAATGCAACTCCATGCATAAATCATAGATGGTGGTGCATTATTCATCCAGTCATCTCTATACAGGGTCACAGACGCCCTTTATTCACTCTACTTCATACTTTCTACCTCAAATTTCAGCTCTGACATGTTTTAATGATAGTAGTCCTCATCTCCTTATGTGTGTGTGTGTGTGTGTGTGTGTGTGTGTGTGTGTGTGTGTGTGGTAGCAGCGGGTGCAGGGACGTTGACAAACGTGACGCGTGGGAGGTGTGTACATGTGTGTGATGCAGTGTGCGTATGTGGCACTGTGTGTGCCGTGCGGCACAGGAAGTGGCTGCCAGAGAGTGAGATACAGAGTTCAAAGCGGCGGCGCTGTGTGTCACGAAGGCCCTGGCGACTGATGCAGAAGAGAGGGGGGGGGGGAGGAGACAGGATAGGGCATGGTCTCTGGTGTTGTACCCATGAGAGTGCATGTGTGGGGGTGAGTGAGAATGAGAGAGTGGGTCCTGGTTCCCCCATGTCCCCCCATGTCCCAACTGTTCCCCCCAGGCTGCAGAGAAATATATCAATAAAATACACTGTTCCTAGTGTTTGTGCTAAGCTATGCTAACCAGCTGCTGGATGTAGCCTTATAATTACTGATATCCTCTAAGCTCTCCCCAAGAATGCGTTGTTTTAGTATTGTGTTGGCTCTGAGACCATTATATTTACATATTCACAGGAAAACGTCCTATTACAGCCTTATTACATATTAAAGACTAGTATTGTATCAGTTACGTTTGTCAGGCGGCCTGAAAACTTTGACCCTTTTTTCCATCAACTTCACTGCTTCTGTCGATACTAATCTTTTTCTCTGAAGGACACATTAATAGCTGCCCTGAAAAATATATTACAAAGCAATGAATTAATAAACCTTCAAAGTGCACCAAGATTTGATCTGTGATAATGAGTCCTACTCTGGATGTAATCTTGAACCTCTTCATCACACGAGTAGCAGCTTGTGTCCAGCGACACTTGTGTGATGCATTTGTTTTTTTTATCTCAGGTGTCTCGTGGCGGTTTACCTCCTCGATTCCAGTCAGCGGAGGACGCCCCGCCGTCATCCTCAGTCATTCCCAGAAGAACATTAGCAACCTGCAGGACGACACCGTCAACAAAGTCCCGCGGGAGAGCAGCGCAGTTTCGAACCGTTTCGACCCTGTCTCTGGGCTGGAACCCTGCTCCCCAGCTGCTGTCGGGGGTCCCGTCAGTGTCTTTGTTCCCATGGCAACTGTCCCCGTCAGTTCCGATGCCTGACCTTTTCACTGTGGCCCCAGAGGTGGTCTGGTGGCTCTGGATGTAACGAGCTCTTCGCTGCTCGGCCTCGGCCTCGTCGCATAGCTGGTAGTTCCTCGACTTTCCCACCAGACACACCTGCAGAAGAAAAGGAGCTGAATGTCAGGACGACTCCCATGGGTGCTGAGGTCCCAAAGTGTATCCTCAAAAGGATGAATACTAATCCTTAATATGTGTGTTGCTATGGACAAAACAAACAAACTGATTATGTCTGATCCCTGCACATTAAAAGCCCAGTAAATACTTGCGTGTTCCTATTATGTGTCCATGTGTATTGAAGCCATTAATGGCTGCCAGCTGTGAAAGAAACATCCCTTTGGGGACAATAAAGACCGGATTTATTGCTGTCTGTCTGTACTAAATGAGGCTCAGGTGGAGAACAGGCAAGGATGCACAGCTGGGCCTGTTTGAAGAACAGCAACGCATTTTATGAGAATTTTGTAGAGAATTCTAATGAGCTTTTTCCAAGAAAAAAAAAAAAGAGAACAAAAAAATGCCACGTAACAGAAGTCAGAGTCACACATACCACATCAAAGGTACGAGGTACAATTGCATCTGCTCTTTACACTTTGCCGGAGCTGTAAAATGTTACGAGGCCGTGAGCGTGTACTTTGTGTAAATGGCGACAGATTAGACTTGTGATCATTTAAAAAAAGAAAGCCTGCCAGCTAAAATGCATGGTACAACTAAAACCTTAATTATTAAGTTTCAGAAAGGGTGGTCTAATGACATTATCAAGGTGCATTGTGGGGAAGTGTAAGAGCTTTTGCTGTGTGACCCACACTGGGGGTCAGTATAAAGGTCAGGATACAATGGATGCAGCATCCTCTGCATCCATTGTGAAGTGAAATAGTGCTTTGTAGCTTGTTTTGGAGAAATAGGATTAAAAGAACAACATTTTTTGGGGATTTTAAGCCTACCCGTTTGGTGGACGGTATTCTCAGGCAGTCCTCCTCAGCGTTGAAGCCACTGACTTGGCTGACCTCCGCGATGAAGTCGATGTATTCTTTATACTGAGACTTCTTACACTGGCGTCTCTGGTATTTGGCATAGAAGTCGAAGAAACAGCATGGGAGGACGAAGTATCGGCATGAATAAGACGACCTGCAGTAAGAGCAAAAGAATTCTCACCCAGTGCCAAAGAAAACGAGATTCTGAATCTCTACAAAAATCCGGAAACCAGGATCCATTAGTAGAGATTATCATCTGCAGTCATTTTAGAGTAAAGTAGAAGACTGAGGTTCAACATCGCCATCAGGTGGTCGCCTTAGAAAAAATGAAAACTTGTGAACTAACAGGCAGGAACACACACACACACATTCACACAGCCTCCTTGTGCCCATATGTTATTCCAAATTAGAGAGATCAGCTGGCACTTGAGCTGCTGAGTGAGATTGTGTCTGCTGATGACTCGCCTGGCAGCTAGAACGGGGATCCATGGTGTGAGCTCGTCCGAGTGGTTCCCAATCAGCCAGTCCGTACCCGGGAATAAGAAGCTCTCACTGGGAGTAATTGCCTTTTCCTGAAATAGCAGAGACCAAAAAAAGCACAAGAGCTCCTTAGAGCTCAGAACATGCATGCAGCAGTGATTTGATTCTCAATCACTTTATGGAAATTGTCCAAAAAAGGACATTTCTTTCCTCTAACTATTAATTTATCTCAGTACAGCTGTCAGTGAGGAAAAAAACGAATCTCGTCTTTCTTGGCAAAATTATGACTTTTAAATGATCAAAATAACACAATCCCATCAAATCCATCGAAGAATTAGACATACATGTCATATTCGTCTCATTTCGTCAGGCAGGTCCATCACAAATGAAGTATGTTAGCAGCACCGAGGCCTGTGAGGTTCGGAGAGAGCCTCCAAATGAAGATTTAAGAGTACAGCACCATTGGGGGCTGAGAAAGATTGGTCTGCCACATCCGCTCCCAAAAGAAATCTGTCAATAATAGATGACCTGAAATGGAAGCAGTCAGCAGCTTGTTGTCAAATGAAGGCCTGAGTCAAGGAGGCAGACAGGAGAGCGGTGGTTTGGGGGCTGGTTTCCCTGCCAGTGTGTGTTGTTTACAGGGATTAGTCTGGATTCATTCCCCTGTGCAGTAGTAGCGTTTTCTTTTTGTAGCTTGTGGGGAGTATTTCAATGAAGAGTGTAACATGTCAGGTAATGTCAGCGTGACACGGTTTCATTACTGCCAAATCAACAAAAATACTCTTTGTAATGGATTTCAGTGAATAATTAACAGTTAAAAAGGTTAATTCCGGCAACTGACTTATTTTCCTTATCAATTAATCTGCTGAATACTTGGTCTATTAATCGATTCGTTGTTAGGTCAATAGGTGCCAAAAGAAAGTGAAAAACATGAACCCAGTACGCGAGGTGACGTCCCAATGCTTGTTTTGTCCGAAACAATTGTTTGCTAAAGCATAAGACCGCCAACTGCAGGAGATCATCAAATGTCTCCATAAATATAAAGATGAATGGATTACCCAAATTGTTGCTGATGGATTCTGTCGATCAACTAGTTGATTAATCGTTTCAGGACCAACATAAATAAAAAAGATGTTTCACTGGCCGATGTTCTGTACAAAATAAACAAACGTTTAAAAACTAAAGGGGAGCAATTGAAGAAAATAAAAAGGTGTATTTTTGGTTATTTATTTAAAATTCCATGTCTTATTTTTTATGTGCGACTCTAATTCAACCCCTCAGTCTATGACAATTAAAAAAGAACAAGATTCAATCTCCGCCTCTGAGACAGCAGGCGACAAAGCAATGTCTCATCACCTCTCCGTGTGGTGATGAGCATCGCGTGATACGAGAGCGCGATATAAATAACATTTAAATCATTGACCTTGACCTGAGATGGGTTTCACAGTCACCTGATTTACGTTTTTGTTCTCCGAGACAAAAGATGTTCTTATGTTCTAAAAGTTCTAAACCCCCCCCCCCCCCCCCCCCCCCCCCCCCCCCCCCCCCCCCCCCCCCCCCCCATGAACCGAAGCACAAAGCGGCAGCAGTGAGGGGGTGATGCCAGCTGAAAAGACACCTACAGCGGGCGACATGGATTCTCAGTTTCATGTGAAAAGATAATCACGATAATTAAAAACAATGTGTCCCGCCTTCTTCGGGCTCAGCTCGCTCACCTCGAGCAGAGTCTGGGGGCCGTACATGTCCCAGATCTTCCTCTTCCGAACATCGATGCCCTTTCCAGGATGCTGCAACACAAGACGACCTGCAGGTCAGCGGCGAATCGCTCTTGCACTCGTTCTCACTCTGAGCGTCATTTAATTAATTTAAATTACACCTGTCCCAGTTTGCCTCACCAACATCTTATCACTGATTGTCTGTGCAGTTTGGGCTAATTGAAATATTTGTTCTTTGAGGAGTCGGTGTTTTACAAGAGGCAGTTTATCTGGATTTTATAGTGGTTTAAAACAGTTTTTCCTTCCTAATAAAAATAAATCATTGGTGACTGCATCTTATTAGAGTAGCGGTGTCATGTCAGCCAGACACCACTTAGGTCCAAACAAGAGCATCAAGAATGATTAGATTAATTGATTCGTTGATTGAAAGAAAATGAATCTGCAGCTATTTGAATGATCAATTAATTAATTCATTAATTTTTTCAAGCAAAAAAGCCAAATATGTGCTGGTTCCAGCTTATCAAATGGAATAACTTGTTGCTACAGGGGTTGGAAGTGTTGCATTCAGTTTAGTACAGAAATAGAACAGAAATCCTGTTTTATTCTGTGGCTTTTGTTGATTCTCAGTGAGCTTCTAAGCAGCGAGTAACACATTGTATATCACACACGGCCCACATTTATCCAGCACACCAGCTTACCCCCTCATTGGCCAGGATGTGAACCAGGAGGCCGTTTCCACAGCCCAGGTCCACAAAGGACTGTCTGGCGGTCAGACCTTTCTCTGCTCGCTCCTCAGCCCAAAGCACCTGCAGTACAGTGACAGAGACTCGTGTTGATGAGAGCCTTCGATCGGCGGCAGTGTGACACATGCAGCAGCTGCTGCTGACACCCTCTCACCTGCCTCTGGCATGACATGCAAATCAATTTACTGGGTCCGAGACATTTTTTTTACACTCAAATTAATTGACCCAGCCTTGGTTACGTGACTCGACAACATTTCACAAGCACAAACGTGTGCATCATTGACATGTTTGTAGACGTGGCAGCGGTCATAGACATTTAAAGTAAGCAAGACAAGTAGCATTGATAAATCACTTCTTTTGATATCAAAACAAACTCACAAGGAGATATGTAGCAATGGCAACATCCTCATAGACAAATTTCTCAGGATCTGTAACCTCGGGCCAAATCTAGAGAGCGTGGGAAAATAAACATTAGTACTAAATATCATTAAATATTAACAGCATCAGAACAGTTTATATTGATTTAAAACAACCGCCTCACACTGAGCGGACTTTACCTTGACCATGGCCTTGTACTTCTCCTTCAGCTGCTGGTACATGACGCTGTACTTCTCCACCGGCAGCAGGGACAAGGTGCTCTTGAACTCACTGCTCTTGCACTCAGTGGCCCAGCGCACCAGTTTAGGCAGCAGGTCAGTGGACATCCAGGGCAGCTTCGGGTAGGCCACGCCATCAGAGAACCAGGCGTCTGAGGCCAAAACGTGCAGCTCCAGGGCCCTGAGGATAAAGGCAGAGTCATCTAGATTTTTTTTATTTTTAATTGTTAAAAACTATTATTCTAACTTTCAAATCCCTGAGGACAATGTACGTAGTGGCATTTTCCCGTGAGGTCCAGGAGCGCAGAAAGTCCCAGGCGTACTGTGTGACAACATATGTGTGCCAATTAAAATGACAACTTGTTTGGAAACCTGCTCTAGTAAAGCAAAGCACTGACAAGATAAGGGCCTTAATGTGAGTCCTGTTTTATTACCTAACCTGAAGGGCCTGTTTTAGGAGTCCCTGTGCCCAAATCAAATGTTAAGAGCTACTGTAGTTAAGTTTTAAGATTAAATGTTGCATAGTTCTACATTGATGTGCTTAATCAAATTAGCTCCCCATGGTGTTCACAGAAAAGAGAGTAGGAAGAATGGTTATTGAACACGCAGCAGCTAACTTCTTTTTTGTTGTTTTACTAATCAGCTTGTTCTAAGTGAAACAATGAAGGCTGCTTGAATTTATAGTTTTTGTTACTATTCAAGAGTTCATACCAGAGACTGAATGTCTTTCTGCATCTTGTTGGTAGACTGTGAAACTACAATGGACATAATAAAATACTGTTGTATTTCATAATGTTGTCAATAAACCAGACAAAGGGAAATAATGATCCTGTGTAAACATTGACTGTGTAAATATTTCGGAAAGGCTCTCAAAGCTATTTCCATTTTTTAGAAAAGGTATTCAGACAAAAACAAACGAGACCTGTTATCTTGTCAGTACTTGTGAGACGGTGATGCGATTTTGACTTCCGGGCCACCGTAGTTGGACTGTCAGCCACTTACCATTCCTCAAAGTCCTGATGGAGGAGCTGGAACTGATAAATGTTGCCCCTCTTTAGAGACACCTGTCCTTCTGAATCCTCTTCAAATGGAAGAAAGGTCACTAGTTGTCTGCCAAAGTCTGAAACAGACAAAGACATTTTAAAAAGTTGTCATACGAGAGCAGACTTTGGTAGAGCCTTTCCTTCCACTGCAGTCTTACCTTTGAGTATGACCTCTTTGTGCAGGTTTGTCCCATAACTGTTCACTTTAGGAATAACAGTTTTGACACTAGAAGACCAGGGCTTTTCCTTTTCGTGCGCCTGTGCCGGTGAAACTCTGTCGGCTATGAAGGACAGCACCTCGTCAGTGAGCGCAGGAGCATCCAGCAGGAACCGCAGAGCCTCTCTGCCCACGTCTTTACTCTCCGTCACCTTAACTCCGCAAAGGCGCTTGTTTACAACGTGAGGTTTCTTTATCCACACGTCCACCGCCGACCAAAAGCCTTCGGGAAGAGTCTTACATTCTCCTGGAAACTTTATGTCAAAGAGCTTTGGCATAATTGAGTATCAGACACGACTACAAGTCATGTGTTTACACACGAAGGGTGGACTTCCGGTTGTTTTTACTCTATATATAATAGGAAACTAGTACTTTAAGATAAGACTTGCTTGTACGATTCATTATTATAATTTAACGACTCATATTCTCGCATATGATAAACAAATGTGGAGCTTTATTGTCAACATTAGCCTATGAACATTAAAAGAAGAGGGATGTTGTCGCCATGTGATGACGTATCACGGGCTACACATGTCGGATTTAGACAGTAGAGGGCGCTGTTTTGCTTTGTCTGCATTTAATCAGCAGCCATATAGATCCTTTGAGAAAAGGACAGCTTTTTGATGACTGCTCTTCACTGTTATTTTTCCCAACCAATTAACAAACCAATTCCCAAATCATTACCTGGCTATTACTATTGTGGTTATGATTATCATTACAAGGTTAAAGCTTTTATGTTCATATTATACCCACTAGATCTTGTCACATTATCTCCATTCCGGGATAGCTGAATAAATAGTTCAAATAATGCAAATAACGCAAACAGATGAATCAACTTGCCTAATAATTGTTCACTCTTTGTCACCTCTGTCGTACATTATGTTTCTCATTTCTTTGACAGCGTTGTTTCATATAAACCTATGAGCAAGAAAACTGTGAACACGATCATATTTCCCTCAATTCAAACAACTAATACTGAATTTCCCCAGCAGTGCTTCGTGGGCCACGTCCCCTTACCTACAGCATTTCTCTCAGACACATGAAACAAGACATGGAGAGCTTCCCACACTGTAAACTGAGGAACTTCAGCCTCAGAGACTTAAGACAGCAGAAGGAGCATCAACATCCGGCCCACACACTACTTGTAGACTCAACAAATCCTTGAAATGACGGCTTTTTGTCTAAATACCTGTTTGGTATGTTATGGATGATTTACTAATTCATGGCCCTCGTAATTCTTTGTGTTTGTCGATATTTGCATTCTTTGTTAAGCTCCAGGTTGAATGCTTATCAAAATAAACTTATTTAAACTATGGGTTGAAACCTCACATTTATTCCTGCCATGGCTCATTCTGAGTCATGAAGCAAACTGTCCTCTGGGCCTTAATCTAGTTTAGTAGGAAGTGCATGAAAGAGGTGTAAAGCTCTTGTTTGCAGGGTCCTTTGAATGGCGGAAACCTTTTGTGTGTTCTGAGTAATTCAGGAAGGCAGGCAGGGAGGAGGTACAAGGAGAGATACTGTACCATGAAGGGCAAAGTGCAGGCAGGTCCTGCACAGTGCTGCCGATGGGTTGTATTTGAATTAACAGCCACGCGGGAGGCCAAAGAATCCTGTAAAACTTGCTTTGCAACAGCAGGTGGAGGAGAGAAAAAACATTTGACTTTCTTTATTTGACTCATGGCAAGTTTCTGTTGAGGAACCACAACATGAACCATGGATAATCAAGATAATTAATCTTGTGTATCGTATTTATAGAAATAATTTGAACCTCATCATGTCTATTAGACATTTTAATAACTCGTAGTTTGTCATGGTAGCGGTTAAAAAAATAGTTGATGACATGGAAACATCTCATGATAACAAATTAAGCTTGTAAGTCATAGCACAATGATCTTGTTTTTATACAAATTCCCATTTAATTAGGCATACACTTCCAGTTAAGACTATTGCAGCGGCCCTCCAATGAATCCTCATGGAGGTCAATGTTCACTTTAGGTTGAAACGGTTTTACAGATGAGTTGAATCAACTTTATGGTCATTTTAGAAGCTGACGTTGTGGGTCTACTGAACTTTATTGCATTTTCCTGAGGAGCTTATTCGTCGACATACGGGCCAAACAATATCATTCAAACATCACAAAACGCCTGCACAATGATCATGAAGTTGAATTAACAATGAAAAAGGTTTCAAACAAAGACAAAGCATCAGGCTATAACATTTGAAGGAGTGACGAGAGGATGTGTTGCAGGGTTGTTGCATTCAATAGTTAAAGCTCATTTTATTATGTAGGCCACACACTATGTGTGCGTTGTACACAAAAAACATAGCATTTAGTTTCAGCTATGTGTACAAGTGTGTATCCAAATGAAACAACACAGCATTTAGTTTCAGCTATGTGTACAAGTGTGTATCCAAAAGAAACAACATAATTTAGTTTCAGCTATGTGTACATGTGTGTATCCAAATGAAACAACATCATTTAGTTTCAGCTATGTGTACAAGTGTGTATCCAAAAGAAACAACATAATTTAGCTTCAACTATGTTGTGTGTATCCAAATGAAACAACACAGCATTTAGTTTCAGCTATGTGTACAAGTGTGTATCCAAAAGAAACAACATCATTTAGTTTCGCCTATGTTGTGTGTATCCAAAAGAAACAACATCATTTAGTTTTCATTTGGTACACTGTGTGTCCTCAGGCAATTAATTCACTACAACTTGAAAACACTTAATTGTATAATTTGAAAAATGTGTTTGGCTTCCCTGTCCAGTCAAACCACATTGCCATTGTTATGGACTTGGTGACTGACATGATGACTTCTGCCACTGACGTTATTACCTGTGCAGGTGCTTTCATATTTGTGCCGGGTTGAAAGCTCAGGTGAGAAGAGTCCGGAAGAGGTGTGGCCAGGAGAGCGACTGGAAGGAGGCGGAGCCGAACACACGCAGGTAGACCAGAACGCGCTCGGGGTGACTCGTGGGAACATGCAACGCTACACAAACAAGACAAATCGGCAACATCGGTGCGATAACCCGACTGGATCGATCACATGGTGAATTATTCGGGCCGAGTTTAGGAGTCCGGGAAGAGCTGTGAGTCTTGGGGGAAGCCCTCCGTCCACGTCGCCGGAGGATTCGACTCCGACATGGATCGATCGTCTCGGGGCGTGTTTGATTACGAAATCTAGCTGTCAACGACCGGACACCTGAGTTATTTTGATTAACGGTAAGTGTAAGTTGCTACATCGGGTGGGGTGGGGGGGAGATATAGGTGATAACAAGTCAGAAAGGTTTAAAAAAAGAATCAGCTCATGTATTTCTAAATACTTCGACATAAAGGCCTTATTATATAAACGGTAGAGATTTAGGTTTAGAGATGTATTGGGAATTAATTATTATTAATGTTTTCCCACATGATGCTATTGTGTGTATTTACAAGTAGTAGGAATACATAATTAGGCCTACACCCACTTAATAGTATGGCTACTGCACTTAATTCAAATGTTATGGCACATTATTTGAGGTTAAATTACAACTGTATTCTACTTTACTTTTATTATTACATTATTATGGATTAAACTACCATCATGAATCACATCCACCAGCTACAACATGGAAATACTGCGTACACAGTAATCCATCACTGATAATAATTCAATAACATAACATATAATAACACAGTCTGCACTTGAAAAACACACACAGCATCTAGGTGTCATTTATTAAAGGCACGGTCTTCACTTCTTTGATAGCAGATCAGAATAATAGTGTGATCTAATATTAAAGCTTTTTGGCCATTTGAAGTCACAGACAATGTCCTGCAAGATAAAAGTCAGGCCAGTTCAACTTGTGACTGCTCATCCATATAAAGCTATTAACTAAATAGTTGCACAGTTAACACATGCCTTTGGGCTGAGAGGGGTTTTCAGTAGCTGGACAGGTTAAAGATTGATCACTCTGTACATAAAGAGAACGATCGCATGGGTCTCTTTGTTGACCAGTGTGCATTTCTTTTTCTTTCCTTTTTGGAGTTGAATGTGACCTGCAGACAATTTGCCTCATTCAAGTTTTAAATAATTGGGTGTTGTCCCTGTAAATGAATGCATGCCCAGGCTAGTAACTTCTTGCACTTGTCGGGTTTTTGATGCATCAGTTGGGGCCGAGAAAGAGCCGAGTGATTGCTGGCAATGTGGTTCTGCTGGTTGTTTTACGTAGATGTTCATTTTAAAGGTAGTGGAACGGGGAATGTAGGAGGTCTTCCCTGACTCATACCTGCAGGACTGATAAGCAGAGGATTTATGTACCACCCTTTCGTAACAATAATTCTTTTTTTAATCAACAAGGACATGCAGCAAACTTAATCATCCTGATTATTGTACCTGTGACTAAGAACACTGTCAACATCAAAGATGTTAAAGATATGCAAATTAAGAGTTAAGTTGAAAGAGAACATGAAGCTCCAGGCAGCCTGACAGGAGGACTGCTGTCAACACAAAGCACGACTTCAGCAGTTACATAAGTATGTGTTGAACAGGATCCAGTCCAACAGGTGCCCCTAAACCAGATGCAAGCTAATGTTTCCAGCTCTTTGTTTGTCACATTCCCTGCACAATTGTTGCCTCTGAGGTTCAAAATGAATCACAATGCAGTAAACAGTTATTCACTGATACTGAATCCACTTGCTAATGCATCTGAGAAACCTTTGTCTGCTTTTGGTTTCCTTTTGTTTTCCCCTCAACTGTTCCTCTTCCTTATAGGATTTGACTCTCTTTCGAGTCGAAATCTGCATACACACGACACTACTTTCACGTTCTCTTGGTTATAAAAAGATGCAGTATAGTAAATGTGATCAGCAGAGAGTAAATAAAAAAGTTGCCAGTAAGCGATTCCCTCTGATGGCACACCAACAAACTATTTAAAAAGGTTGGCACACAGCTAAAAGCAGAACAATCCACAAAAAGGGCTTTTTGTTAGGTCTCCATGGTAACCAAGGCCCAAGCGTGAGCAAAGCTACCATCAAATAGGTTGTTTAATGAGATGAGGAAGACCCAGATAGAGCACTGGTTCTTAAATGGGTCTTTTAGGACTGGAAAACACGATTGAGTGCTGTCGTGTTCCTGTCGTGAAGTTTTAATGTAATAAATTTAGATGCACAATGAAAACTGAACACTAAATACGCAAACGGTCTCACAACTGTTGTATAACCTTTGACCCTCAAGGCAGGTCGGCCAGGTGATGCTGATGGACAAAGACACTCAGTGGCTGTATCATCTCCTGGCCGAGGTCCAGCTGGAGAAGTTCTACCTGCGCGTCAGAGATGGCCTCAACATCACCCGCACTGAGCACTTCAACTACGTCAAGGAGTCCGACCTGGAGCAAATAGGGATCAGCAAACCCGGTGAGCCACATCGCCTCCTTTGATCATCGTCGCCAACAAGCTCAGGGACTATATATTTTTATATATAGTAGTTTTAAAGCTGCCACGAAAAGGAGAAATTACTTTTCCACGCTGCTTCCTTGTATCTTGGTGTGTTGCTTATTGCTTCATTTCAAAATGAGTTAATCACCCGATCCTTCAACCAGATATTTAAAAGAGAGTAAAAACCACAGAGCTGATCAAGTAATCTATTGAGATGTAATGTATGATTATGAGTCAATCGGGTAGATTAACAGGAACAACTTCACTCTCCTTTGTTTATATTCCAGTCCGGCCTCTTTTCAGCTCTAATATGAAGTTTTTTACACATTTTTTACAAATTTTATTATTTGTTTTGTCTAAATTATGCCAGAAAATAGTGAAAATCAACAATTTTCCGGAGCTGTTTTGAAATAAATCAAACCGATTTCTCTTGATGGATATACCTACATACTTTTTTTCCCCTGGCAGCACAAAGAAGATTATGGGATGCTCTGAAACGCTACAAGACAAATGCCCGAGCACGGTCATGGGCGCCCAAGGTCTGACACGTGTAGCTCATCAAAGTTTGTTGGAGAGTTCATATCGATTGTGTGAGAACTAAATGTAAATCGGTAATGACTTTTCTATTAATGTATTGCTGCATATAGGCAGCCAGTGGTCGAGATCGGGACGGAGGGGAGCAGTGGAGCGGAGGCGGCCCGGCTCAGGGTCAGGAGGCGGGTAGCCGTGCTCTTCCATGCCTTATCCAGGACAGCGAGCTGATTCTGGGGGAGAAGCTGGGCTCCGGGTCCTTTGGGGTGGTGAAGAGGGGAGAGTGGCACACGCCTACCGGCAAAGTGGTACGGGACAGATTTGTGGAATTTATTTTGCATGTTTTTACGCTTGTTTTGCTTTTATATTCTGTACAGATGCAGTCAAAGAGTACGGCCCCCCCCAAGAAGTAGCTGCAGCACGCAGCTACTTCTTGGGGGGGCCGTACTGTTTAAAAAAAAAAAACTACTGTACACTACCGGCTCGGCACCAAACGGCAAACAGGCACAGTTAGCGACCAGCTGGTGAACACAGTGAAGCGTTTAGCAGATAAAAAGCCAGAGATTTCCCTCAGGATTTGGCGGCGACCATAAACGAGCTAAAAAGAGAAACATTCATCACTTGTTGTAGCTTTAAAGTCACTGTGTCAGTCACTGAGTAAATGTACATCAATCATAAACTCACAAACTGGTTTGGGATTCTCAGCATGGCGTAGTCTCAATGCTGAGGGGTTTGGCGGCAGGTTTGTGATTGAGCCTTTCTCTTTTCACCTCTCTCAGTTGCCTGTAGCAGTGAAGTCCCTGAGGAGCAGCATGTCCAAGCAGCCGGACACACTGACGGACTTCCTCCAAGAGGTGACCACCATGCAGTCCCTGGACCACCCCAACATCATCCGATTGTATGGCGTGGTACTCACACAGCCCCTCAAGATGGTGAGATGTTTGGATGTTTCCAACGTGGAGAAGCAATGTGGATCCAATCAAACTGAGGTGTGTTCAGGAGCTTGACCGCACATTGACGTATTTCCCGTTTCTTCCAGATAACAGAGCTGGCCCCATCGGGCTCGCTATACGACATCCTGCGCTCGCGTCAGTACGAGTACCCCCTGATGCGCCTCTGGCTCTTTGCGTCCCAGATCGCGGCGGGGATGGACTACCTGGAGACCAGGAGATTCATTCACAGAGACTTGGCTGCGAGAAACGTCCTGCTGGCATCCAGGGAGATGGTAAAGATCGGTGACTTTGGCCTGATGAGAGGCCTGAGCCTAGAGACGGATCACTATGTGATGACCGCACACAGGAGAATCCCGTTTGCATGGTGAGGACTGTCGGGGGAGGGGAAATGGGGTGGAGGAGGAAATAATATTCAGGATTGTCACTAATTGCGTCTTTCTTTGTGGGCCAGGTGTGCTCCAGAGAGTCTTCGTGTCGGCACCTTTTCACATTCCTCAGACGTGTGGATGTTTGGCATCACCATGTGGGAGATGTTCACCTACTGTGAAGATCCCTGGTTCGGCCTGTCAGGCAGACAGGTACACGCATGCCAGCTTCGCTTTTGGTGACTGTATCCATGCCAGTCAGCATATTTGTCTTGGAATGTGTGTCTCCGCCCTGATGATGTTTTCCTTTTGCGATATGCTCCGTGACTCAGAGTTTGTATCTGTGATTTTTGTTTTTTTACTGTCTTCAATCCAGATTTTGTGGCGTGTGGAGAGGGAGGGGGAGCGCCTGGAGAAACCGCCAGATTGCCCAAAAGAACTGTACGCCGTCATGAGGAGGTGCTGGGCCTGCAACCCTGTGGACAGACCCAGCTTCATCCAGCTCACCGCAATGGTGGCAGAGGTGTGCAACTTAATGTGAAGCTTGTAACGTCCCTGGGGATGAAATCAGAGGAGGCCCTATTGTCTTCCAGCCTCATCAGAAGAATCTGTTCCTTTTTTTTCAAAAATGCGACGGAAGTGCATGATTTTACAGTAAATCTTTTGTTTTTAAATTTTTCCCCACCTCTGTTTTCCTTTGCAGGCGAGACCGATGGAGGTGAAAGCGTCAAGAGACTTTGCAGAATCCAGAAAACTCGCTCTTGTGGCCAACGACCTTGTGACCGTCATAGAACACGGGTGGGTGAAAGGAAAGAGGGTGGGGCTAAAAGAGTAAAATAAATACTTTGACCAGCACAATGAGCCTTTGTTAAGATGAAACAGGGGTTTAAATCAGCTTCTCCAAACCGCATTCCAGCCCTCATCTCATGGAGTCCTTTAACGCATATGTGCTTTGTTTGTCTGGCCAAGTCTATGACACACTCACTGTTTGCAACTTTTTTCATTTAGACACATTTCAAGCAACAAAAAAATACACCGACATCCATAAAAATCAACTCAAAATAAATACGTTCTTTCTTGTGAAATAAGAATACATAATATGTTAATTCTGTTGGTATTATTATTGCAAAATAGAAAGTACTGAAAGTGGTACAAACTCATTCATGATGAGATGACATCCATCCCATTCATTTATATTTTTCATTTCATTAATGAAACTAATCATAACATTGTTTGTTTTTAGCATTAAGTTCATTCTTGACCTTTTGGAAAATGTATATCTAAAATAAAAAGAAGTCTGGTAACTCTACTTACCTGTAGCCTCCTGGACAGTTAAATATAATTAGTATGACCAGGAACTCCCTGACTTAACTGTTCCATCAGTTTTGGGCCAAAGGTCACCTCCCAGTCGTCTCCCTTTAAACACAGAAAGCTTGTTGGGTTGTCCTTCAACTGTTCTCTCTCTCTCTCTCTCTCTCTCTCCGTGCAGTCTGGAGCTGAGTGAGTGGAGAGGCCAGAACCAGAAGACGCTGGCAGTCGGCTGGTTTCCCGCGAGCCTCACTGTGCCGTCACACGCTTCTGTCGCCACCGTCGCCACGGCAGGCAACGCCGGGCCCAACTCGGCTTTTTCCATCGCTTACATCTCAACCCCGGTGAATGGCAGCCTGCAGCACAAGGGGCACGGAGACACCAAACCTGAGCGCAGCTGGGGAGCGCCCGATAACCTGGACGAGTCAGTGACACCGTGCATTAATTTCTCTCTAACGTACTTCGGCCGTTTGCTGTATTTCCTTCTAGAACACCTCACATTAGCTGTCCAACTAATGTGTTTCCTGTTCTGATCTGTGCAGCAATGGCAGCTGGAAGACGGGCCCCGCCAGGGAGAGGGAGGGCTCCAATCTGCAGCAAATGGCAGGTAGGTAGCTAAAAATAATGTTATGATATGATATGGCTAGATATCATCTGGGATTTGGCATGTTAAATTATTGTACATTGTACCATATCTTTAATCTTGTAATTATCCTGGTCCGGCTGCATTAAAATGGACAATCACATCCTCATTACTTAATGATTTATTCATTTTATTCTCATCCTCATTAGCTTCCACAAAGTGGTTGCTCCCCCTCCGAAGGTCCACCTATGACATTGCATTAAACCCTAAGAGGCAAAAAAAAAAATGACATTTGATTTTTGCCAAAACTGCCCAGCTCCAGTAATAAGCTCTATATAGTCTGTAGAAAAAGGTCTGTACCCTTTTCATATTTTCATATTTCATCTTACATCACTGATCCAAATGGGTCATGCACTGCATCTTTTGCAGACCCTAAAATGCCTTTTAAAAGGTTTTACATATAGCTTAATGAAAATATTTATAGTTATATTTCTAACACATTCTATTCTAAAAAGCTGCTTGCGATGAAGTTATTAAACAACAAGCCTCTTTTCCATTCAGGTAGCTGAATTGATGTATTCATTCATTCTCAGCAGAGGGCCCTCTGGTGGCTCCTAGTATACCAACATACACTTCATAAATACTGTTAATAATGTAACAATGTTACGTAACAAGGGTCAAAACCGTCAGCGTTCAACGTATCCGTGGTTTACAGAGACGTGCAAACATCAGATCTGAATCTGTTCTTTAGTAAACAGCCGAGCAGTTCGACAAGTCAAACGTTTGTATGTGCGCGTCAACTTATGATGCCAGTCGTGTGCTGTGACAATCATTTGCGGCTCTGTGAATGCATGTTGTAAATAGGGTGATAAAGTATCTGAACCCGGATCATTTGCTACCTCTTCATGATTAATGTTGAATTCTGCATTAAAAAGGCCCTTCCTTATGTCTTCAGGTATGTCGCAGAGCCTTGAGTCCGTTCTGAATGGGCAGCGGCCGAGGGCTCACACAGTCGGGGGCGCTGCGAGTGGATCAGCAGGGCAGGACTCGTGGCCCCCGCCATGCCAGCTCGCAGTGTGGTGGTCTCGGACCCACGGCGGTTCAGCGAGGCCAGTGTCATGCCGCCTCCCCGGCCACCGCCACCCAACCTGAAACGCTATAACATGAAACCCCCGAGGAGGCCCACGATCCACCCGGTCCAGGTCAACTCCTGGCCTACACCTTTGCTCCTGTCCCCTCCAGCGCAGACGCCGGCACAACCTCCGTCACGTTACCCACCTCAGCAGGGCCTCGGAGGCTCCAACCTGACTAAAATGGCCCACTTGGCACGCTCGACCCCGCAGCTGGACGAGTACACCGACAACCGAGAGAGGGAGCGATCCAGAGATCGAGATAAGGTCCACGTTGCAGAACACACGAGAGAGTCTCACCGCGCAGGTAACGAGGAGCGACCGATGATCTTCTAGCTTCTTTCGTGTGTTAAAAAGCTTGTTCGTCGTATATTTAAAGTGCAAGCGCCGTTGCTCTGCTCCTCTCAGATCATGGAGGCGGTTCACGGAAGTGACCATTGAAGAGGTGCACACTGCACTGCAAACGTAATGACTGGAACCCGGTGCGAGCCGAACAACAACTCAAGGTCACGAAATGACACAGTTTCAAAGTGTAGTTTGTGAAAGTGTATTTTAATTGAGATAAATAGAGCAAATCTACAATGTGTCAAGACGTTTTAATGTAGCCTTAACTTGTGTATACTAATGTGTCGGCTTCTTTTCAAGTATAACTTTAATCAATTGAATACAGAATTGGTTATTATTGTAATATTCTAATTTTTTGTTTAATAATATTTGTATTTATGCCTTTCCAGTTGGAGCAGCTGTACTTGCTGAGCCTCTGCTCCAGAGAAGACTGTCTGAAGATCCTCTCCAAATACCAGTGGAACCTGCAGATGGCCAGCAGCTACCTGATCCGGTGGTCACGGGAAGAGAGGCCGGTCGTTAGTGCAGAAAGACGAGTCTGAGGGGATTTTCTAGCTGTTGTTTTTTTTTTACATGTTGTCATTCAGTGGTTACTGGAGGCTGCCCAACACAATCTTGGGAACAGATGGGAGGTCCAATAAATATATAAGTAGAAAAGTGAAGTTGTATGAATGTATAAAAGGAAAACACTTCGGACAGGAATTAAGAAAAAGGACTATCGACTACTGCTTTTGTATTTTTAATGCTGTTCAGCACATTTTGTGCATCTTGCAAAGATTTTTTTGTATCTTAATGCATTTGTATATATTGTATGAGAAATGATTGTGTATTGAATAAAGTGATTATCTGGTCTAAATACTCAGGTGCTGTGCGGAAGTGCATGATTACTGTTGTATAACACTCTAAAGGAACTTTGTGGTGTGTTCAAGTGCATGCTGGTCTTCAGGACGATTTAGTGTCTTAACTGAATTTATATACGGATGTCATTTACTTTAGACATCAACCCAGTCACTCAGACCCTAGATATGCAGTATCACTTTCATATATTTCCATGTGGGAAAACTGTGTTCATAGATAAATATATGTATATGTGTGTGTGTGTGTGTGTGTGTATATATATATTGCTTTTTAAAATATATATATATACACACACAGAACCAGACCCTGAATGTGTGACTCTTGTAGAGTAAGAACCATAGGGTTACAAATCATGGGTGGACAATTAAAGTGTGAGACCTTTCTCAGGAGCACTGAGTCATGGATACACATGTACAGACATGCTCCCATAAATGCCATGCCTGCATTTCCCACATTTATCCAGAGGGTGGAGCTGTTTGATATTCAATGTGTGACTTGGGAGGTTTTTGTTCTCTCCTTTTGTTGCATCTGAAGTAGGGCATGGATTAAAAGTCTTTACAGCTTTACAAGTGCATGTTGTGTTGAGAAAGTTACCCAGTAACTAAAGAGCGTTAGAGAGTTTTAGTTGAACTGAACTTTGGCTGATGTTGTTTTTCTTCTGAAGCACAGATCATTTTTTCCAAGTGAAACCAGATGTTCCAC
The DNA here is from genome assembly GCF_009769545.1 of Cyclopterus lumpus. Lineage (NCBI taxonomy): Eukaryota > Metazoa > Chordata > Actinopteri > Perciformes > Cyclopteridae > Cyclopterus > Cyclopterus lumpus. Next base: position 8,490,808 of record NC_046983.1, on the reverse strand, counting down.
ATTTAGACTTTAGACAGAAAAGATAACATAAATATGGTTTCACATATTTGTTTTATTTCTGGAGGTACAGGGTATTTCTTAATTCAGTAAAAATGACTTACAAAATAGTTTTGACACAGTAAACTGATCCTGCAGATATAACTGATTGGATGATCATCAAACTGACACAATGAACAAAGAATTGCTGTACAAATTTTGGTCAAACTGCACACAGGCTGATGGTAGTGCATATATTAATATCATTACATAGATATAGATAAAGACACATTCAGTGACTGCCGTTAGAGCTGAGATCTTGATTTGAGAGCACTAGTGGCAACCGCCCCCCTATGTTGTCTCACGAGAAAGATTAAACACAGAGCACAGAGATGCATTCAAGAGCACATCGGCACATTTTCAAAACATAAACCTCACATTTTTCTTTGAAACCATTCGAAAGCACACCAACTAAACACAGATCACATTTCACAAGTTCACATTCAGGTCTTTTCCTGGGTCAGAAATTCAACGCGTTTCCTTTTACCCGCAACGAACTGATGTTGACTAACATCAACTTCTGCTTTTTCCTTTTCTTTTCAGTCCTCTTTTACACAATCTCTCTCCCATAGCATTACACTGGCGCGTGTTAAAGGCATCTGGCGGGCCAGGTTTGGCAGTGATCTCAGTCTCCATGGTAACCACTAGACCACAGGGTGAGCATGAGAGCATGTGTACTGTAGCCTGCATCATATACATGTCTCGAGGAATAGAGCGGTAGAGAAAGATCACTTTGGGAAACACCAACAAAACCATCACTTCCCTATGAGCGCTAAATAATGACAGTCGGTTTACTGCGGCTGATTTATATAATGGTTGTATATAAAGCTTTTGTTCATTTATAAGAGTCAAAGCCTACAGCCACGCTAGCAGCTCGGTGAGGCAGTTTGTAATGCGTTGAGCTAAATGCTGACATGTAGATGTTCAGCAGGTAGAATGTTTTACCATGCAAGCGATCTTAGTTTAGCTTGTATTAATATTAATTAGCACTAGACACAGTATAAGTAAGTATCTGTCTACCACCGGCAATACATACAGCCTCTACGTTCACAACGGTGTTAGTTACACAAGGCATGTTGTGGTTTCTTCATAAAAGAAGAATGCGATATTATTAGACAAACTTACATCATAAATCTGAAATATTATTGCTCGTGTAAAACAGTCTTGTTTTTATTCACTCTTATTTCACTATGTGTGGGTCCTAAAAAAGACAATTGAGGGACGATAGTTGACATTCTCTGAAACTACAGACTGTATGGAGTAAGGCAGCATTGGCAACGTGGTTTAAAAACCACCCATGGCAGGCATCTGGAATCAAGAGGTCATGAGGTCAATTTGGTTTGTGTTTGTAATGATCCTGGGTAAAGGATCATCACCCTTTTGGCTGTAATCTGGTTAAGGGTTGAAAAAAAAAAAAAAGATACATGAACATTGAATGCATAACTGGCACTTGATCTCATGCGGTTGTTTTCGCCTCCTCTTGGTTCTCCGTTATGAGAACACCGTGCTGCGCTGGTTGGCCTCCCCGACCTTCTCGAAGAACATGAAATCCTGCAAAGTGGCATCACAGAAGGAAATTCGTCAACTTTCAAGGCCGAGGCAGCACGTACAGTATACAACAAATAATTGTGGGGAAAAAAATAAATAAATAATATGGTCTTACTATGAGGAAGCAGGCTCCCATGAGCACAGCTTTCATCTTCACGTCCAAGTCCAGCGGGAACTGGATGCCAAAGTTGTCCGTGTCTGTGAAGACTTCCTTCAAAAGGCCGCTCCACTGCTTGCTGATGCGTCCGATGGGCGTGTCACTGTCTTTGCCCTTCAGCTGCAGAGTAATAAGATGTTTTATTCAGTATACGACACTGAGATCTTGTTGAGGTGTTTCCCAGAAACATGTATAACTTGGATCGGAACTGTTAATTGAAATGAGAAGAATTAAACCAGTGTCATGTCTGTAGGATAGCTTAGCGTAGCTTAGCTGAGCTTAAGACCCTGTTTCTGGCTGTGGCTTCACATCTGGACAGAAATGAGAGTATCCACCTTCCTCTAACACTACCATCCTCTGACCTCACCTCAAAGTTGACGTCTCCGCAGCAGTTGCAGGCAAAGCACTGGCCCCTCCAGTTTCATTATGGTCTCCTGTTGGCTCCCTGGATGGAAAAATTCGGCAGGAAAGGGTGCAGTCCTGGTTTGACGTAGCCTATGGTGGTGCCCGGCGGCGACTGGACCTCCATCTGGAAGGTCACGTTCAGAATTATATACACGTATGCCACAAGACGGGAAGGTTTTCCCTGAGAGCTTCAAATCTGCTCTCGACACAGACAGCTTTAAATAAAACATCACGGGCGTATATAGCGTGTCACACATGTGACACGGGACAGCAGGGATGATAATTGAACCTGTGACGGCTCCATTGTGGCACCACATAACAAAAGGTAATGCATCTCACATGGCTCCGGTCTGGCCAGTGAACAGAACTGCAGCATGTGATTAAACAGAGAAAGAGAGCGGCCTCAGAGGTGGAGCGGGGAGTCTAGGAGATCGTTAGGACAGACAAGGAGCCATTCATAGTGTGAACAAACCCCGGTCTGAGCAGACTGGTGCACAAAGACAGAGAAGCGCCACTCAGCAACTCATCAGTAACACACGGCGAAGGGAGGAAAGACAGACCGGCTAAATACAAGCTGGAAGGCGGACGATGTTTAAGCTTACAGGACCGAATAAGTTTCATCGGTGCCATTAGCTGCCTTAACGCTTTTAAAACACGCTCACAAATAAGAATGCTCTTCTTTTTTTTTTTAAAAGGGCTGTTTTTTTTGCATTCTTTTTCGTGATATCCAGACATGCAAATAGTTTTAGGTTTACTTGCCCAAATATTGAGATGTCCATCTCAACAACAACAATGCTTTGCAAAAAAACAACAACCCCGTCACACTCTGAATCCACTTTCATGAGGACTATTTGTGTCATAGAAAATAGTTCTTGTTATGACTGATCATCCAGAGTAAACTAGGACATTGATTCTAGAAAGACACGTTGCTGCTAAATCTTCCTAAAATAAAAGCTTGACGCTGTGAGCGCCACAAATAAATATTGTATTGAGAGACAGATATCTGGAAACCTGGACCAATAAGACCAAGAACTAGGGCTTTAAAAAGGTGAGGATTTTCACCTTGGTTGTTGAGCTTCATTTCCCAAAGTAACCTCAAGGATGATTATTGTTGTTATGTCTCAACCAGTAAGTTGAAATATGAATCAACTCCTTCAACGGGTAAGAGTTCATTCTTCTCTATCACAAACTCTTCAGATGATCAATATGGTTAAATATTAACAACATTAATAATGGAACACGTTATCACAGAGCTTATCCAAAAGCAGAGTGAGTACTTGACTTGGGGCTGAATTAACTATTGAATTGGCTCAATATTAATCTTGTTGTGGTAAATCAATATAATATAAGGCTATTCAAACTGCACACACACACACACACCTCTTGCAGGCAGCAGGGACACCAGCAGGAGACGCAGCGTAGAGGCCGTATGAGGCGGATGACCTCCCGGTCCGTGGTGTCCTTGATCTTCATGTCGAAGCTGCGCAGCGAGCCGCAGCAGTTCCGGGTGCAGCAGTCGTTCTTCTCCTTGGCCTTGTAGATCTTCTGGCCCAGGCTGTTCTTTATCTCGTACTGGTTGTTGGTCTCAAACCCGATGAATGCTGGGCGGGAGAAAGGAATAACAATAAGTGCAGATAAGCAAATCATTTTTGATTTATATTGAGGTGTAAAGCTCACCAAAGCCTGAGGAAAGGGCTGCTGCTGGTTATTTGCGATAAAGTGTAAGTGTGAATGGATGAACATGCGACATGTCTCACCCTCGAGGAGTTCCACTTTTTGATGGATCAGGACCTGGTCAATCTAAAAAGTACAAGAGGAGGTTTATCACTGCCAAATATATCCAACCTCAAGTCTGAAAGTCTTATTCCTCTTAAAACAAGTGGAAAAGATGGAACTTAACCTTTCTTTAACTTATTTCCTGTTTCTTTGTTTTAACTATTTGAATAAAAAGGTAACTGTTGATTAAAAATTGAACAAACTAAAAGACCAATTACTAATTTTTCCTTCACTAACTGACATTCCACTCCGCTCCAGTTTATGATGCAACGCAGACACTTTTATTCTGTAATAAACTTGAATTCAACTCTGGAGAAGTCCCGTAAACTAAGTAGTACAACAATTGTAAATATGTCACAGTAACACAAGTAATTGTTGTAACATTAATATTTGATGGATTTTTTTCCCACATGTGAAGGTTTCATTTCAAGTAAACATGGAGCGGTCCATCTAGACCAGTACACGTCCAATTACAGTAGCCTGTTGGGGTGCGACACAGTACACCCTCAAGTGTAGCTTGTTATCATTTCTATGAGTCACGGTGTCATAATCAGCAAACTGCTTGCTTACACAAATTAAGGGAACAAATTCCAGAAGTGAAGGAGTGGCTATTTAATAATCCGTCTTAGTTCAAAATAAAGACATACATATAAAAACAGGTGGAGCCGCATCACGGGCTCATGATTTATGGGCTGTGAAAATCTTTCTGTGATTTCTCTTTCCTACCTGGGTGAGGTACTCGAGCCCCGGTGGGACCCCAACAGGAACTGCAGCCGGTTCCCCAACCGGAGCCTGCGAGATCCCTCCATGAGGGGCGCCATACTCCAGTCCTGGAACTGGGCCCGGGCCGACGGCACCAGGCTGATACATGACAGGAGCTGGGCCTTGGTTGTACCCCATGTTGAAGCCCACTGGAGGGACTTGACTGGGGTCTCCGTACGTGCCCGGAGGAACTGGATAAGGGGCTCCGGAGTAGCCGCCGGGCTGAGGCATGGGGTAGGGTGTGTTGCTGTGAGAGCCTGGGTAACCTGGGGAGAAAAACATCATGGTGTACAGCTGTGTTCCTTTCTGTTCATTAGAAAGGCTGCAGACACACAGAGTTTCAAAGAGACACTCAAACTGGAAGCAATCAAGGTTAACTGTCACCATGAAACATTAAAAAAAAAAACACAATACAGTATTTAAAAACATAACTCAAACAAAGAAACATGAATAAAACCCATATAATAATTTAAAGGGGGGGCATACATAAAAACACAATACCAGCATTAAAAACGTCTCCGCCAAGTTCTAACATTACAATGAGAAGATCAAGAAAAATAGATGAATAATGCAGAGACAAACATTCAGGTCCTCATTGCACTGCGGTGGCTCCATGGAGGAAGCCCTGATCTCTTTGTGTGTGACAGCAGCTGCTCTGTGCTCCTAAGTGTGTAACAGTGGATCACCCTGCAGAGCCAATAAGCTACTTACTACCGGAGCCACAGAGGAGATTGGAACAATGTACAATATATAGCCGATACTGGGTTTGCTTCACTGTGTTAGCCTTGGTGGTCTCTTGTTTTCATGAAGAATATGCTCTTAAAAAAGGAGCTTTTTTAAACAGTACAATTTGGCCTGATAAGTCTTTATTGGGTTAGGAATTAAACAACTACAGACTCTTATCTGACCAGAGAGAACTAGACTAACCAGTGAGGTTTTCAACTGGATGCTTCAAGAAGAAAGTCTTGATTTAAACATCATAACATACATTTGTTTCTGATGTTTAAGCCAGGATCCGCCCTTCAACACCTGCTAATAACCCAAGTGAAATTGCAATCTAAAGGAAGTGGGTGCGATAGAGAAGTGCGGTGACGATGAAATAAAGTGGAACCTGACTGTTATGTGCTCACTCACTACCCGATGTGTTTCTCCTCGACAGAGTTATCATCTCATTTTAGAGTCTTGATGATGTTGCATAATGTTTCCTCCCCTCAACTATTAGGCTGAAAAAACTCCAAAACGAGTTATTTGTCTTGTGAACAAAGTGTGCAAAGACCTTTTCTTGGATTAGCGCCCTTCTTGTATTCTTATCTGTAATCGGCATAATACGGAAGGAAATGTCCCCTTTTCAGGCCAAAACTTACATGTCAAATGTGAGAATCTTCCGTTTTATATGAATGTAAATTTAATACGTTTGAGATATGAGCTGTAGCCTGAACACAACAAGCCTTCTGACGTGGTTTCTGTCTCTAGATGTGGGCTTGTTTCCTGTGTCATTTCATATATTTTTCCCATCCCTCTGCACAGGACACTTGTTGGTGTAAGCACCTAAATGTAAATGATTTTATAGCTGACCAAAATGGTTGTGTAGGTGTGGCAGGACAGACCACTAAACACCAGCTAAACCGGTTTAAAGGTCATTACACCATCTCATAGTGAGATAGTTCTTGCTTGCGGTCGTCTGCGTCAGTTAAATCCCAAAACAAATATGGATTAAAATGAGAGACTTTCTTTTAAGCTTCAGAAGTTCAAGAGGAAAACGTGAGTAATGTGAACTATGAACTTTTAGGCGTGAGGCTTGTTGTCGCTCCACCTTTTTCCACATTCCTTCCTCCACTAGCTGGAAACAAAAGCCCAATTTAAAACCAGAGGGTTCGCAGGAAGGCGGCCCTCGTTCACACAGAACAACGCACGTCCACGGCGGTACCTTTCACTTCCAAAACGACTCTTTCCCTTCCGGAGGGAGGCGGACGACAAAAAACAGAAGTGTTTTCATCTCAAGTTTCATGTAAACATTCTTTGAATTTCTCTCAAATTTCACCAACCGGGGGAGTATAACGTTTCTCAATCTGTGGCATCTAGAGGCGGGACCAGGTGATGCTCATTGATAAGGAATGCCTAATGGAAAGTTGGAGATTCAACTATGGCAGCTACATATTACATAATGGAAGAAGCCAAGAAGCCAATAAGGAAGTGTTGAAGCAATTCATTTACACCGCTATCAAATATCAGAGAAAATACTCACCGTCAGAGCTCTTAATTCTTTTCGATGTCTTTTTGAAAATCTAAATTAAAAGGATGGAAATCTGAAAGAGGAGTAGTTATTTTCTCCTCTTTCCTAGTCGTTGCATTAGGCGGCTTACCTGGAACAGACATGGCGAGCAGCTGGATGAAACCTTTTGTGGGGACGGAGTATCAGGAGGTGGTCGCCCTTCCCAGGATCTCTTCTAAAAAGGACAATACAGGAAGAAAGGGGCCGGGAGAGGGGCGACACAAAAGGGAGGGGTTTTGGACAGAAACGAAGTGGCAATGAACAACATTTAGCCTCAGATCAGTTACAGGATGACATTGAGTGACTTCCATTTCCCTGTAATCATGCCACAATGGTTTTAAAAAAAGGTATGTGTTGGGTTTCCGTTTACAAGCAAGAGCAAACCAAAACACCAAAACACCACCCAGTTCATCATGTCCTGGATCCGAATTAGTTCAGTCAAAGCCTCGACAACCTCAGCCAGCATTAAGAATCCTCGATATCCACCTGAAGACACAGACTCAATCACTTGCTCCTGAGGCTTAAGAACAGATGGGACGGGCGGTGTCTTTCTCTTTGAGTTTGCCAACGTCACGAGTTTCGTTTTGTCCCTTTTGGTAACCGGCCAAGAGACTGTACGGTGTGCGAGCCGAGCGCGAGGTTTCATTTGCATTAAAAGTGAACATTTGCATCGGGCACATTTACAACCTCCACAAGTCCATAAGTCCAGTCTGTGATTCAGTGGAAACTAAAAAGGAAGCAAATAGCTCCCTTGATCTCCGTATTAGCGAACATGAATTGGACAACATAATGGGTGTGACGTACTCCAGAGACAGCTAAGGTCTGAGGTCAACCATGTTTTCCACTGGATCCTCTTGCTTTACAGTTTTCTCCCATCGCCAATTACGACATTAAACCGTATAGTGCGACTTGAAGCCTCATAAAGTAACCAGAATAGCATTTGTCTAATGAAGCATTTTTTTCCCACACCACATGACCAAACACGTATACCTTGCTTACACAGCCCTCTCCTCGGACTGGAGCGTTATATCTGCCTTACACACGCGCACACACACACACACGCGCACGCACGCCCACTCACTCACTCACACACACGACGGTCTAGTAACAACTTGATAAAAACGTGTAAAAAGGCGCAGGAAGCTCACCTCTCTGGCAGCTGCTTTTAAGTGAAAGACTTGTGATGGGGTAAAAGGGTCCACGCGCTGAGCCAAGGCACTTTTTTTTTTCCTCCCAGACCTGTTTATCGTCGCTGCCCTGTTGCTGTGCTCGCCCCGCCCCATCAACATAAATGATCTCCTCCCCTCAGACTCATGCGAACCTTTATGGCGAGCTTCCGTGTTCTGGCACATCTTCACACGGTGATTCACATCTTAATTGTCGGACACTGAAAACGACGTCGTATCTATTGTTCTCAAGGCGTCTGCTTGTTTCTCGCATCGGTGTGCGCGGTCACACGCACGGATCTGTAACAATGTTATCAAGTGCAGTAGTGGTGGGAGCGATGCCCCGGCTGGTGTTCTAATAATGGCCGCCAGAGGGCGCCAGTGCCTCAGTTGATGACGCGCTCACCGTGTCAGGACACTCGACTGAAAAACTACAAGAGAGGCCTTAAGGAGAAGATTTAGCCAGAGCATATAAACTGATATTTACACATCTGAACAGATCTCACAAGTGTTCCCTTTGTTATTACACCACCGTTATGCAAATTAACCTTGTGGTTGCAGAGATATACTTTTTTCTATTATGTCATTTTTGAGCAGAGTTCTAAAGAATAGGTGTGTTTTTAAAAACAACTCCCAAGTTAGTATCTGCAAAATTGACCTAAATACAGGTAGTACAAAGGTGAGTACTACTTTAGTCATTATACAGGACTATATAGTTAATACACTGGTGGGCGGTTATCATTGACTATCTTAAAGAGTTCATATTTTTGAAGCTAGGTAACATTACTTGACGCTATTGTTACTTATGTACAACAATTAAATGAAACTGAACAAACTACACTAATCAAATATATATATATATATATATATATATATATATATATATATATATATATATATATATATAAACCAAATTAGCTAACTAAATTAATTAACTAAATTAATTTAACTAGACAAAAGGCTGGCTGACACCCTGCCATGTTTCCTCTACATTGTAAACGAAACAGCATCAAACATAAATAAACTAAGTTCTACTTTAAACTATCTAAAGTGCACAAAACTAAATTAAGACTAATATAATAATAATATTAACACAGAGTAAAATGAATATGTGAAATGTGAAAGTAGTTACGTTAGCTTGTGACTTTAGACTAACAGTTACCAAAAGTTATAAACCAACACTCACTGGAGCTTTTTAGCAACCTGCTGTATTTGATTTTAAATGTAATACAACAAATATACAACACAATGTATACTTACAACCTGCTTGGCTAACTTTGTTAATATGAAGTCAAAAATGTATGCTAGCAGCAAACTAGCTTAAAGACCTAACGTTAGCTAGTCATTTATTCTCAGAAGTTGTTGAAGACCAAAACAAAGCCCAAAGGACGCTGAATATTGGATTTACAATTAAATGTACTTAACATTTGCTTATTTCATTTATACGTTTATAATGTATTTAGTTTATTGTAGTACATGTTTGTATGTATTACCTGAGTAAATATATTTAGGTATAGTTTCTGGTTTCGAACACAGGTAACATTATGACCGCATATTGTTTTAGGCATTTCAGTAGCACATGCTGGCTGACATCGTTAATGCTATTGGTTACACCTGTGCTTTTCCTGCTATGGAAAGTCCAAACGTCTGCTATTTTTTTCCCGGTTTATTAGCGCTGACACCGACTATGACCTTTGTTCAGTTCATGTGTCTGTCTGTGTTTCTATGAACAACACAAAGACAAATGGCTGAATTTACATGTCTGGACAAATTCCATCTGACAAATGTTTTGTTTATGATTTACATTTTTGTCCCATGTTAGTCGTTTCTAAGGTTGCTCACATTTGTGGAGGGAGCAGTCTTTGTTGAGTCTATATTTGGCACCCGTTGCAATGCCTGATACTTATAGGGCACTGGCCCAGGGCGGGGTATGAGACTTAAAACACACACACACACACACACACACACACACAAAGATAGGGGATGAAGCACACTTTAATGTTACTAGTGTTGAGGACCTTTACACCTTCTCACAATTAATGTACTATTTAAAACCAAAAAGATGTGTATACTTGAATTTTTTTTAATGTATAACCAATTTATAATAACTTAAAGTGTAGACAAGTGCTGTTAGATAAACTGTTTGCCATTGTTTTTTCCATTTCTTGCTGAGAGATGAGACAATATCAGCCGGTTATCTTAGCTTAACAAAAGGAAGTCACTGCTCTGAACCAAGAAATAGTACATAACACCCCATAAAACCACAACTTTTTATTTGTACACTTTTTCAACAGTCATGAGTAAATTAGCTGTAGTTTCAGTCACCCTGCAGACATTGTAGAGAGTGGTTTTAACCTCAACTAACACTCGGCATGAAAGCAAACTCCCAAAATGTCAAACATCCCCTAACTATTGTCAATAATGTTTATGTTCCACTATTTACATATCTTAAATACACAAAGTACGATGTTGAAAATGGTATACTATGTTAAGATATAGTACACTTTTAAATGTAATCAAATGCTGTATAATACTTTGAATGCTTTAACGAGACACCTGAAATTTATTTGAGTAAATGTATGCCAAATTGTCCCGGCATCCAATGAGCTTAACTCTAACATTCACCTTTACCTAAAACAGATTCTGATGTCCACATTTTGAAGGATTATCCTTCAGTTTACATCTTCTGGAGGACATTTTGGTCCTGTATTGTAATAATACAACCCTCTCTCACTCTCTCACTCTCTCACACACACACACACACACACACACACACACACACACACACACAGCCAGAAGCTACTAATGAGGCCTGTCCCTGGAGGTAATCAGTGCAGCCTATCTGGCCTCTGCCCCTGCTGCCAGCCTTGTCTTGGTTTATTTATACACGCCTGATCTATCAGCACTAGTTCTATGTTTGGTGGGCATCGGTGTCCCAGAACAGAAATAATTAGGACAGGGCGGGAAAAGAGGAAGAGTGAAAACGTGTCTGAATGCGCATAGCTCAGAGCGGTAACCCCCCCCCCCCCCCACCCCACCCCTCGCAGCCTGCCAATCTCTCCATCCGTCCCTGCTTCACTGTCTCCTCTCTGTTTTGTTTTCTGGAGACAGAGGCAGCAGGCAGGCGGGTGGAGAGAGTTGTGTGTGGTCTGGATTGGGCTGGCAATCGGCCGGTGAATTCAGGGTTTTCCAGATGACCACACACACTGGGGTCCTGCTAGGCCCACTATCTCTGATCTCACTGTCTCTGGGCTTCTCTTTCAAACCCAAACACAAGTTAATGCAGGAGCTTTGGATAAAGTGGTATGTTAATTTTGACTGTCAATTTACTTTGGACTATTAACTGAGTTATATTGTTGTTAATTAGTTGAATTATTCAAGGTCACAGAGTAACTATTAGAGTAATAATTTAGTCCTAAGGATGAGCTGACATATTTTTTTCTTTAGGGGACGAGGCTACAGCTACATTCTCAGCGATGACCTTATCTCGCTCCCATCTTCCCTCATAGCGGCCCTCATAACGAGGGCGTGGTATATGTATCTGTATGTACGTGTGTCGAGGCATGTTGTCAGCACTTACAATCTCTTAAGAGAGACTTGGACACTAATGATGACAATGCCAGGCGGCAAGGCGTAATTGGCATGTCTGAAGTTACACACACACACACACACACACGCACACACACACTTAGCCTAAACAGCCACTGATGCCAGTCCCATAATATGAACCCACCCATAGATGCATGGCTACAAATACCCTCCACACTGGACAAGAGCTCATAAGACACAGACCTTCCCCAATAATCGGCTTTGAGGACAGAACTCCACAGAGAAAACAGAAGATTTAAGGTGAGCTTGTTATTTCTTTTTAAAATGCAATTGCTTGTGTGTGTGTTACTGTTTCTGACTCTGTCTGTCTTACTCTATTCAGATGCTTTGCTCCGCCTGTGTGCTATCTTTCCTGGCTCTTTACATGTTGCCAGAGGAGACGTCTTCTGCTGTATTGCCAAGCAGATTCAGAGACAAAAGGGTAATAAACCTTTACATGCAACATTTTTCTCACCTTTTGGAAAACTCGAATACCTGCAAGCATGCAATCCTATTTGTCTATTTATAATGTGATCGTTGTCCACAGGAAGTGAACTGGCCAGAACAAGAGCTCTTCCCCCTCCTGCATGATCGCTCAGACCAGGGAGACCTGTCTGTGGGTGACGATGGGGAGATGGACAGGGATGTGCCCCCTCATTCAGAGACATTCCTCGCCCCAACAGAGCACCTTTCTCCCCAAAGGAAGAGCCAACACCAGAACCACCGTAAAGCCCATGAAAAGAGGTGAGGAGAAAATGGGAGAAACCTATCTTAGTTTGAATGGCTTTAAACATCGTGAAATGAATGCAGAAAAAAAGAAAAATACAGCTTGTGTCTAATAAATAAACCAGTGTAATATAAGTCATTTAAATTACATGTATGTCAACCATCATCTAAATTCATCTGAACTTTCTTATTTTATGTATAGTGATTAATGTGATGACATTTCTAAATTCTGCTTCCTGTAATTAATTTGTGTTCTTATGTGACGTTTAAAAATAATAATAAATTAAGTATAGTTTGACATGTTTTTGGGATGTGTGGTACAGTGATTGCAGGTTATGAATGAAAAGTATAAATTGTTCATTGTCAGTCGCTGCACGTCACATACATTAAGTGATTTGCTGTGTCTCCAGGAGGAAGGTTGCTCCTCTGGACTCAATCAGCAGCTTTCAAATGTCCAGTTTCCGAAACAGAAAGGTGAGTTACAAGAGAAAACTGTTCATTGATCTCTATCAGTTAAATTATCAGCAGTTATATGTTACAATTTCAGTGGTAGTCTTGAATGTCCTGGTCTATTTCCCTCCGCAATTCTTGGATCATTTATATTTCGCATTATTTGCATGAGCACCATTTTCTACTGGCATGACACCTCCAGGTTATTTTGTTGAGTATTACAATGATTTGCAGCATTGATAAGTTCTCAATACGCTGCTTGTCAGGTAAAACACTGATCATCTGTAGGTTTGTGTTTCAGGATGAACCTGAAGAAGAAAACAAGGAATAAAGCGCAACTTCAACAATTGAGCTCCTCGTATTCTCAGTGCTAAACCATGTGTGAACTTTGTATATTATATTCCGTATTTATTGCTCAATTAACTCACTGCCATACCAACAAGGGGAACGCTTGTCGACTTACTCCCTCTAGTGGTTGAAGATGCAAACATGACAAACACTGCTGTGTGCACGACATGACACAACATTAAATGTGGCAAAATGACCATTTCAAATGTCTGTGTTCTTTCAATACAAATTATTAAATATACCACCATTATGTTCCCAAAGACTTTTATTTTTCAAGCTACAATTAAAGAAAACAATATCAGACTGCAGAAAATATAGATTTTGCTTGGGTATTTTCTCTCTTCACTTTCACATATGTACAGTTGTCAAAGAACAGGATATGTACACAGAATTGAAGTTGTAGAGAGAGTGCAACTGCTACTGGAGAACAAGACTCTCCCACCAACAAAAGAAAAAGCACATGGTAAAACCAAACAACATAAACAAACGCCACTACCTACGCAGCGTCAACTTATTTTCTGTACACTACAACTTTGTTCTCGATGTGAGACAATCTTATGTCCATTCTCTGATGCGGGCGCATCCCTAATCCCGCTTTTCAGAAAGCTAAGAAATAAACAATTATATGAAACAGAAAAAAAACAATTTTTTTTACAACCATTCATAAACGAGCCTCAGAGCTACTGATCTTGCAACGCACTGCCAAACCATTCGTCTTCCAGCAACATTACGCCCCCACGTCAGATGAGTTTTTAAAACATGAAAAACTAAAACCACACATGAAACAAAAACATCAAAATTTAACAGCTTTCAATGTAAATGTAATTGTTCATGGTAAATGGCTATCATTGATTAACAAGCCAGACAGGAAGAAACATTAAGCGCTCAATCGTGAATGTACACAGCTACATGCCAAGTACAGATTTAAATCAGCCGAAGCCCATCATGTCCCAAATACCACCCATATATGCAGAGGGATGGTATTTGGGTTTATATTTTAAAAGTGCACTGCCGCAAGACTTGTCTGTGTGCAATTTCAAACGTAGCAATTTAGATACAATTGCAGATGCAAAAAAAAAAAAAAGAACAAAAAAAAAAGAAGAAATGTTGACAGATTCTATGAATTTAAAGACCACTTTTTTTCCAGGGGAGTGAAATCTCTACATGTTAAAGTTCAGTGATCATCACTGACAACCAAAACAAAAATGCAAACTCAAAAATAAATCGCCAAAATACGATCAAAAATAAAAATGAGCTCCTCGTCCGACTTTATGACATACTTCGAGACAAATAACAGGGGTGACTTGTTCCATCTCTTACGCTATAAATTTTGCCAATGTGTAAAACTTGCATTGATTGGAAGTTGAAGGGAAATGGCTATCAACGGGAAATGGGACTTCTTGAGATACTAAGGGAAATGTTCACTGATTTGTCAATATCCTCAAGAAATAATTTACAACTCAAAATGCACCGACAGTGGATATGAGATTAAATGTGAAAGTGTATGTGCACATCACCAGCACAGTATACAACAATAAAGCCAATTAATGAAGCAATTATTAGTAACAAATAAATGAGTCTGTTGCCTGTTGTCCAGTTCTTCACGGTAGCCAAAAAAAGAAGAAGAAAAAACATAAAAGAAACCGTAAGGGATAAATAAGAATGGTTGTGATTGTCAAAAGAAATCCTACAAACTGAAAATACAGTTGCCATCCACGTGATAATTTAGGCTGTTTTGGCTGTAGGCATCAAAGAAAACAAGTGTCAAGAGGACAGCAAAAACAGGGTGGGTGCTCCATGTCCCTCCCATCCTCTTCAGGTCTAGGGGTCTTTTTTGTGTCCAGACCGCCTCAAGTCCCTGCACTTGTGGCAGTAAAAGATGTCTGGAACGTTTGACTTCTTGATCTTTGCACACGACAAGTGCACCCATATGCCGCACTGGTTGCACTCGATCATTGGCCGCCCTGCAAATGGCTTCCCACAGTAACAGGTGATCAAGTCCCATGAATCATCCCCTGTGTTGACAAAAGAGAACAGAGTTATGAGATATTATAGCTGTTTTAAAAAAAAGAGTTTGTTTTGCAGGCCAAAGTTGATCTTAATAAATGTGTCATTTCAAAAGGACAAAAGCATGTGTTGTACCTGACTCCACCATAATGTCTTCATCGGCGATCCAGGTCTCACCCTCACTGGAGCTCATCTCTTCCCTGATGGACTCGTCTGGCTGCATTTTTCCCATCCCCTGCATGCTCGGGGTGGAGCCCCCGTGTTCCGTCAGCTCTTCTCTGGCGGGTCGTACCTCTGTGTGTGTATGCTGAGCCTCAGAGTCTGTCTCACTTTGAGCAGTGGAACTTTTAAGCTTCTTAGGCTTTGGCTGTTTTGAGTTTTTGCTGCGTTTGATGCGGGCCCTTTTCTCGCCTTCACTACTGCCACTATCTGCCGCTGTCATGCCGGAACCCAGCGACAGCTTTTTCAGCTTTTTGTCCTTCTTGCGCTCGGCCTTCGTGTTGACCTGGCTCTCGTACAGGGAGTCTTTAAGGCGCATCTTGTCCAGCAGAGTGCTATCAGAGTGCATGCGGCGAATACTTTTGCCCTTATTTGCTCGTGCTTTACGAACAAACGTGTGGATGGTATGGATGTCGGAGCTTCCATCTGCCCAGGTATTGCCGGTGGAGCTGCTGCCTCCACCGCCTCCATCCGCTGACAACCCTGAACTGTGTGCAGAGCTGGATGATGTTGGGGACCATGAACTTTCCTGCAAGGCGACAAGAAAAAAAGCATTTTAGTATTTCTTAACAACCAGAGCAAGGAAGGCAATAACAGTACTTTCTAATATACACAGTGACATTCAGAGCAGCTTACCTCTTTTGGACTGGGGATGTAACCAGCATACGCCAGGACAAAGCTGCAGAACTTGTTGAAGTCCTCAACAGTCCTCTTTTTCCGCTCTGGGGGCTACAGAAAGCATGTGCCATAGTTTAAGAAGGTGAAGGTAATACACACATGTATTTTTAAAAAAAGCTCCATCAACAAAAAGCTCATGAACATACTACTCAAAATCAACATTGCAAAGTACTCACCAACGGTTCCGTTTTGCACGTTAACAATGAATCTAGTGGAGAAGAAAAACAATGCTGTAAGTCACAAGTGAACCAGCCTGGATGCATTTGTTATTTTCACAAAAACAGCTCACACACACACAGAAACACACACACAGAATAACCAAGCACTCGGTTGCCTCCGGGTGCGTTGAGACGCATGTGGACTGACGCTAGCTTAGCTTGCTAACACAGCGCAATAACTTAATCGGCGTTATTGTTTATGATGAGCGCGTTGAAGAGCCGCGTTTGTTTAGTGACGTTAAATTGACTGACAGATGTCTCCGGTTACGGTTTGAGTAGAAAGTGAGCCAGACAGGTCTTCGGACGGTAACGCTCCTTCACTCGGTCCGCCAACAACCGCAACCGGTGTCACTTGGATCAGCATCAGCTGAACTTCATGCAAAGTCTGGATATTTCAGCATTAATCACAAATAACCGTTTGCCGATTTAACGTTAAAGCCCTGTCAGTTGGCTGCTTTTGTAAACAGGGTCGCTCACAAAGCTCAGTTTTAAACTGATCATGTTGTATTGTCTGGAGATGCTACCGGCTAACGTTAGCTGACTCCTGGAGGAAAAGCTAAACGCAAGTTTGGAGACAAATGCAATCAGGGTCACGACTAGCGCGAGATTCTTTACGCCCAACATACTGTACGAGTTGCATTTAAACTCTATATTGCCACTGGGCCACTATGATGAGAGTTAACTTGAGCCAACAAGCAGCCTCTGGAGCGGCTAGCTCGTCACGCTGGCTGTCTTGAAATGGAAGTGGGAGGCTTATTAGCAACGTTAGCTTGGCGCTAGCCAGGTGTCACGTTTAAACGGTTACAACTCGTGCAAAAAACAGTGGTTTTCGTAGCTGACAGGCGATGAAATGCATCAAAAAGCTGACGAGGTTGAGAGTGTTTTATGCGAGGGGGTCGTGTGTTCATCTCCTCACCATGAACGTTAAGCTAGATGGATCGGCGCGTTAACGAGCTAACACAACTGTGCGTGACATACGTTTACATTAGCAAGTCAACTGCTTTGATCGTAAAACTACTACGACTACACACTATTCACTTTATCACAACTTTCATGGCATTTCGACGACAAAACACAAGTTGGTGTGTTATTAATACAGCGCACGCAACCGAAGGCAACACCAACGGAGGACACAACTTACGGGAGGACAGCTTCATCTTAATGTCCGAGAAATACAACACATTTTTCAACAGAGGACAGATTCGCGTCCCGTGGGAGCAGTTCGTGTAACAGCTCGCGGGGTTGTACCGGTGAAACATACCTTGGTGCTCAGACATTATGTCAAGCATTGTCGCCTCACCGACAAGGCCCCGATCCAAGAAACAGAAGCAGCAGGCGAGCTAGCCGAAGAGTAGCGGCCGTCGCGCTGTGCTTCCCCCGGCGTGGCTGCACCTTACCGCCGGGGAACTTCAGCAGCAACACGCCAAGGGGTGCGGAAGACAGTCGTCCTCGCAAATACTACACCGTGGGTCGAAGTTGTGAGATTCCCTCCCCGGGGATCCGTTACAGCAGCACACGTTAACGCACCACAAGCAAACCGCCTCTGAACTGTCCCTTACTAACGTTATTAGCCGACAAAATACTAATTCCTCTGTTGCTTAACGAGCTCGCTTTCCTTCGGCACTACATTTATATAACGTTCTGTAATAAAGTGGAGCAAAATCGTTTTTAAAATCCTTAGATATGTCTTGATGTAGGTCCGTAACGCGAACTTCTCCGATTAAGTTTTTTTTTTTTTTCGTATCTTCGCACACAAAACGACTGGAGTTTTGACTTTATTCCGCACGGTCTTCTCCGTGCGCGGCAGAAACCTCTTGAGGCTGCCAGCGCAGTGTAGCGCGCGGGGAATGCTGGGTAACGTAGTTCAGTATGCGAGTCATTCACCCGACCATAAGGTGTCGGTGAACTACATCTCCCACATTTGATCAATAACACACCAAGAGGAACTCTGGGATGCGATGTTTTTGAAACGGTAGACTGCTAGCAGGCTGTCCAGCGAAACATGTTGGACTTGGTTTAGACAGACCGCGTTATTTTCAGGCTAATAAGAGCTTCTGCGTCTTTGTTGCTTGACAGTCTGAACTTTGAGAGATGTCGTGCTTCTTCGGTTGAATTGCTGAGCTCTTCGTTATATTTGTATCATGGTATCCACGTTTAAATAGGTAGAGAATCAGAGGCATGCTAACTAGTTGAAGCTAGCTGGACCTATACTATTCCCTTTCGCGAGACAGTCTACCGAGTACAATGTTGACTGAATTATTGCAAGGCACTGATGCTGGAGGGTTTCTCATAATTCAAGGTAAGTGCTTTAAATGTGTTGTGAATTCAATCTAAATTTGCGAACAATAACTGATGTGAACCGCAGCAATAGCAAGCTGTAAAGCCATGTGATCTATACTTGCATTGTTAGATTCGGCTAGTTATTCTGGTAGACATCTCCTGAAGAGCTTCATCAATGCTGCATTAAACAGGTATTTAAAGAAATGTATATGTAACTGTTTGATTTTGGATGTTTAATCAAGTATAAATGTTCATTAAAGTTATGTACTTACCTAAAATGTTATTTACCTAGGGAGGAAGCTGTCCATGTCCTTGGCTTTGAGGTCAGTGAAGAAGAGCTGAAAGATGGACTGAAAGGATCACCTGTTCAGAGGTAATTTACTATTGGTGCTGAAATAAGTAGTCCATCTACTTGGACATTGGTGAATCATTAAAGTCATGTATCACGCAAAATGCAAGATTCACTGATTCTAATTGTTGCGGTGTTGCAATTTGTGTATGTGTTGCTCATCTTAATTTTGTATCTTTCTAAATGCAAGATTAACTGCTAATCATTTTGTTTTTTATCATTTCAGGCTACACTTTCACAATGCCTATACAGACCCCCTTGGCTGGACTGATCAACCAAGTTTCACAGTTCACCAGTTCTGTTTGGAGGAACTTACACGTCTGGTCAAGCAAACATCTCACCCCAAACCAGCTACCTTAGTGATTGACTCTCTATCATGGATATTGAGACATGTCAGTGCTCCTGCTGTCTGCAAGACTCTTCAGCAACTTCGAAAAGGTGATAAATCATTACCATAACATGTTCTTAATGTGTGCTTCAGCATGATGTCAAAAGTTTGTTTGTATTGGTACTGAATGAAGGAAGGTATGACATCCAGGCTGTGAGAGTCATTTCAACGTGCATATCAATTAAGAGAAATTAAGCAAATTCAAATATTTATCAAAAGAACCTCACCAGGCTTGTGTGAAATAAACTACTTTCATGGCAGACTTGTATTAGAATAAAGTGTAACTCTGGGACCATGCAGTCTTTACTCCTATTTAAGGGTCTTTTTCTGTGTTTTCATTAGGGGGGGCTGTCAGAGCTATTATGGGTCTGCTCCATGTGGATATGCATCAGAGGGGTACTGTGGGAAGTCTATGCCATTTGGCCACTTCAGTCATCACTGTAGCACCTGGGATGAAGGGAGACGAAGCTGTGGCAAAGATAACAAAGCGCTCAAAATCGGGGAAAGTTGTGCAAGACGTAAGCAGTGTTTCCTTTGGGATGACTATTTTGTGTTCCGTCACTGTTAAAAATCGTACTGTTGATAACTAAGTTTTTTGTCCTAAGGAGGAGATTTTCAGCATCAAAACTGATCTAACAGTCGTCGTACAGAGCAAGCCCAGCCAACTTGGACATAAACAAGCTGACCCTGAGGAACAGGAGGTGCAATATAACACATACTTAATACCTTCAAATCATTAACTGATGAATAGAATAAAGATAGGACTAAGATATGGCAGAACTAAAGTGTGTCCTTTTTCTGTTTCTATAGACAGACCCAACCGCTAACTTAACCTTCAACCTACGACTATCGAATACAGAGCGTGAGGCCAAAGAGAAACTTGCACTGCCCTTTGTCTTTAGCAAAGAGAAGTAAGAAACTTTTCCACAATTGTCGGTTTTTTCAATTGTTGTTTTTTCGTGGTTCCATGTGTTTTGTAATAACTTTTTTTTTAACAACTAAAAAACACGGCCCCCTTTTTCTCTTACAGGAAAACAGCTCTGCTCCACTCAAGCCCAGGTTCAGGACGAATTCTGTACGAGCCGGATGCTAACGATGACTATGACCAGGAGGATCCTGATGATGATCTTGATGTGTAGGCTTCGGCATAAAACTCACCAAAGGCACAGAGGATCCTCCTTTCATGTCCTCCTTGCTATTCTTGACACTGAGTCGTTTTCAGTCGTGAAGATTGAAATACTTGCGGCCATCTCGTGGAGTTTTGAAGATATAAAATAATGTAAAATATTTCTGTAACAAATCTGTATGTTTATAAAATGGTTTTATCCAAAGGTGTTTTCTAAAGTTATTGATCAACTTGATTTCTTTTTACTTTATATATATATATATTATTGAATGTTTATCCAACAGTTAATACGAACACTTTGATTCTTCATCAAATTTAATGTTGTACATTTTATGTAGAATCTCAGGTCCAAGCTATAGCAACATCAAAATGACAGTTTACACCAAGATTTGTTGCTGTGGTTCCCAAAATAATTATGAACAGGGTAACAATATTATTGAAGTGATAAGAAAGTAAAACATACATTCTGTTATACAACATCTTTTATTTTTTCTGACTTAAAATATAATACTGGATGCTTTTTCCCTTTCTAGTGTCTAAAAATATCTCAAACATGATCACTCTTAAGTAAATTCAGACCGTTACATACATGATTGATAGTAGTATTTGGGATATTCATTGATTGTTTTTTTTACATAATCATTTTCGTCATTTTATTGTAATTGATGACAATTTTGGATTCCTTCGACAGAGATCTCAGTGAATGTGCCAGGTCTATTTGTATTAAATTATAATTGTAATCTAGTAGTGGAACCTTTTCCCGTTATAAGTAACCTAACCAAATCATTAGTGCTATCATTGGTGGAATGAGCGCCCCATTGACATCAGGACAGCAGAAAGTCTCTACATCTTCTGTAGCAAACTACAAACACATCTTTTTCGACTATACCTTGAATAGGGCGAAGGTGAAGGTGGCGCCGTATTAGCACTTAAATGGCTCTTACTGATAGCACTTTGTAGTTTAACTTTATTGAAGAAATTGTACTTGCTTGATTCTTGTTGTTCTGAGTTTGGACTCATGGTTTAATGCACTTATTGTAAGTCGCTTTGGATAAAAGTGTCAGCTAAATGACATGTAATGTAATGTAATGTATTTGCATGGCCGTGTCAGATGGGATCGTTTACTAGTTTCCTAAAAGTTTGAAGTAATTCATGAGGTGTAAAGTACACTTTTTGCCCACGTGTCTTCCGACAGCACAGTTGTAAAAGCTGCCCCTGCTATTATAATACAATATGTGCGTATAGAATACATACATCAACCCAGTGATGTTTTTTGTTTGTTAATGTTTTACAACGTTGAACCAGTGTCATAAGGAGGTTTATGCACACCGAGGATTGGCATCAATCACGCTACTGTCAAAATATAAGCAACACTTTATGTACACACAAAAGTCCGAAAATCATCTCCGTGTTAAACTGCACCTCCACCGCTCAAACAGTAGCTGCACAATGACAGCACCGGCAATAAAAACGGGTTATTTTTCACACTCGCTCGTCCACGTCTGTTTATTTTCTCTCCACGTGGACGTGCTGCGCGCCACCACAGGATTCCTCGCGGAAGTGACGGAAAGGCGGCGATGGCGGCTCGCAGATTCATTCCGGATTTCCACCGGACTACAAACAGATTTTAACCGGACCGGTTAGACTTTGTGGAACTTTTGCGAAGCCGACTGTCTTCCGACGCCGCGCAGAGGGAAGTCCCGGTGACCCGGCGCCTGACAACGAGCGACCCCACTGCTTTTTTGGGGGGATATTTTAGTCCAAGGTTCAAGGTGGTCACCCTGTCGAGCTAGCGGTAGCTCGGCGGCTACGAGCTAACGTTAGTCGGTGTACACGGCTAGCTCCCGAGCTGCGTGCTAAGGTCCACACAGCGGCGGCTCGTCGTGCAGCGGCAGCTTTCCTTTTGACCGCGTCCTCGTTCGTCTGTCACAGTTGTGATGCGGATGCGCTCCATTTGACGCTAATTGTGCCACAAGTGTGCAGAGCGAGGTACTCACACGTTTGCTTGGCCTCTTGTTAGTTTGAATCGCTAGTTTGGCGGCTGTGGCTAAAGACGGGGGTTGACTCCTCCACTAGCAAGCAAGTCGCCCCCCACACCACGACCACCACCCCTCGCAGGGACTGTTCCGACAACTGAGGGCAGAAGAAGCGGGCCATCGACAGAGCATTGGAAGCCGGGTTGTTTGGGGTCTTTGCGTGCTCGTCAACATGCTGAAGACCCGGCAGTGTTTACTTGGCATCCGCACGTTTCTCGGTGTAACGTCGCGAATATGGGGCTTCATCATGTACATCCTCAGGAAGCACCTACGGACGGTGAGAAAGGGGGTTTTGTAAGATTTAGTGTGTGTGTGTGTGAGACACGTGAGCAAAGTCTTTACGTTGCCACGGGTCTCGTGTGCCTAATCATTATGTTTCAGATCACATCCACCATGAGGGAGTCTGCTGGCTCTCATAGAGCTTGACTCCATTTGTCTCTCACCTGTGCTGTAATAGTGTCTCATTATGTGCATCCACCGTGATGATTTAGCCAAATATTCAGAAAATGTGTGACCAGATCCCACCGACTGAGTAGCACAAGCCTCCCACTCGATAACACCAGTGTCAAATGTATTGCTATATCATTCAGCATAAATATGGCGATAGTGTAAACCCATTTGCAACACAAGAAGTACATGAAGCGCCACACAGGATTGTTAAAGTACACCAAAATGTACAACTCCAATATAACTCATTTTTTGATAAATATATCGTTATTATTTCAGGTGACTCCTCATTTAAGCGGGAAGATGTCAGAAAATGGTGTCGAAAACCAAAGTCTGTTCAAGGAGATATTCAATTACGCTAAAAATGATGTAAAATCCTCACATTTGTGCAGCCATAACCATACAATGTTTTTTGCTTTTCTATTGATTATCAGTTGGTCAACTAATCGTTTGTTTCAGCTCCTGAATAGTGTGTTTGTGTGATGTGACAGGGTGAATAAATGGCTCATTCAATTAGTACAAAGTGGAATCCTCCCACATTCAAATGCTACATCTGAAGAGCAGTCTGAACAAGCCTGCAGGTCACCTTGCACACAATGGACATGGCATTTAAGGTGTCAGAAGCCACCTGCCTGTGACTTAGACACGCACATGGGTGTTGAGTCGTTAATAGACATGCATATCTGGTGTAATATGAGCAGACTTTGACTCTAGCTCAGTATCTACTCCACAAAGCTCGGAGGGAATGCCCTGTGTGCCGTAATAATCTCGCCGGTCGAGATTTGTCTGCAGTTTATTGTGGCAGTAAGACTTGCTGGTTGTCAACCAACCCTGAGAGTGAGTAATTCAGTCCATGTTATGGCTGAAGTGAGAGGGATTATGTTGGCACAGAGACTGTACTGTTCTCTCTCTCTCCCTCTGTTTCTCTTATTCTCACTAACAGTTTTGCATTGTTGTTTACACTATGTGGTACACTGGAACAATGTCGTGATCCACTGATCGCTACTGTAGCAAGCAGCGTAATATAGGTAGATGGCAGGTGATATTATGAAAATCAGGTACAACGTGTTTAATTCAACAACCCCTTATATCTCATAAGATCCTTGTTTAATCATTCTGCTGTTGTTTCCGTTCACAATCCATTCAGGGACCTAATCAAACATTTAGATCAATAAAAGCTCTCTTGGGTTATGAATATTATCATTGTCAGCGGATGCTCATCTCCTGCATGAGACAGTAACAGTGTGTAGCTGGGTGCTGAAACAATCGCCTAAGCAACAGAGAAATAATAATCAATTGTACCCTAATCACATGTACATTATTATGCAAAAATGCACTAACTTGTCTGGTTTTAGCTTTTCAACTGAAGAAATCTGCCATTTCTCAGTCTTTTTGCATGCATCCTGGTTACAGTCACACACATTCAAGGGCTAGCTGCTTTTCACCCTTACATATCGTTACTCGCTGAAGATTCAAAGTTTTTAGTTGCTGTTCATTGGTTTAAGAGCGCAATATATTTGAAATGTTAGTTTTAACCCAGTCTGTGGGAAAAGGACTCTGTCTGAGTTTGCCGGCCTGTGGTCCAGATGGACGCTCTCAGAGGTGCAGAGAGATGAGTCGAGGGTGAGGTCCCCTGTGGTGCTCAGCAGCTGCTGGCACCAAGCGGCTTCCCCAAAGTGAACTCTGCCAGGCAGCCGTGGGAGGTGACTCGGAGGGAGGCCCTGTCCAAGGCTTAGGTACCAAGGCTCAGTCAAAGTCACCCTGCAAGTCTCCCTTTCTGTTTGTGCCCCGTGCGCCACTGACACCCACTGACAGCTGGGGGGGATAAAAATAGCCCTGTGAAGAAAAGTGCATCGGCCCCTGGGCAAGAGTGGCACTGGAATGGGTCCTCTGTAGTCGTCCTGCCCAGTGCAGAGTAAGGAAGTTACAAAGGAGGAGTCACGGGGTGGATGTTTCAGTCATTCAATATGGTGTCCCCCCCCTCCATTCTCTTGACCCACCGCTGATGTACAGCAAAATAAGAGCTCTGATTTCCCAAACATGTATTGTTTGAAAATGTCATGTCAAACACGTTATGTGTGCAGGAGGAAATAAAAAGACAAACACACACACACTTTAAACATAACCATGGTGCAGTTAACTCATGGCCCACTGTATTTGTGTATGGCGTGTTGTTTTAACTGATCCGTTACGGTTTGACTGACTTTCATTTGTCTTGTTCTTTTACAGATAATCCAGTATCAGACGGTGCGATACGACACGTTGCCTCTGTCCCCTATCTCCAGAAACAGACTCAGTGAGTACATGATATGATATGACCGCTCAGCCAGTGTGAGACTGCAGCATTTGTTCTACTAAAGTGTAACGAAATAAGAGGGCTTATTTCCCAAATACAAATTCTGCTTTTACCCAGACACAATTGTTTATTATTATTATCACCCTTGTATTGCGATAACAATACAAGGGTGAGGCACTACTGCAACAGTAAGTACAAGTTACACCAGTCTGTTAAGGAAGTCAAGCGATTGTGCAGGAAAAAAAAGGTTATTGGCCACAAAAAAAAAAACGGACTCGCGCTTGACCTCGTTCTCAGGACCTTCGTGTCCTCAGAATACATGAACATCAGTATTTCTAAACTTCACAGGACTTCGCTAATATTCCTTCTTCACGTGAGGAGACTCAGACGAGTGTGTGTGGACTGTCGGTCATAGCCAAGTATATTTATTGAGGTGGATCAAGTGGCCGGATGCAAACCACAGTTGTTCTGTATTTTCACTCAATTGTTTCAGCAAACCTGTTATGCTACGTTGATCAGTTATTGTGTGCGCTCTTGGCTTTTTAATAGCTTACTGTCAAAGATCGGTTTTGCATTTAAATCATTTGCATGAAGTTAGGCTCCACTACAGTATAGAGAGATGACACTTTACAATTTGAAAGACAAACGAGTGTTACGAATATCAAGTGATTTTCACTGACGGCATACAGGACTTTCTCGCAGACGACACATGCACTTAAAAAAGGAAATGTCAGTCTGTTGCGCAGCTTTAAATATGCATTGTGAAATAAACATAATGACTATGAAAGCAAATGCAGACACTTCCCAAACCACCACTAATCCATAACATCCCTGCTAGATATTTAATAGGGTAGTGCAGATCTGTAATTGTATTCCATCCATAGGTAGGATGAATAGCAACATTTAATCGGCACATTGTAATTATATCTGATACTGCTATATGAGAAGGCTGCCGTCCTCATGAAAACATCCACATCTGTGATGAAGCCCGACCAACCGTACACCAATCTTGTTCGTCAGCAATAAACATAACATATTCAGCGAAGAAGGCAACGAGTCCTAGCCTATCAGGCACAGACAGTACGGGCTTTGCAAAATGTGGGTGGGAGGGATCAAACTACCCTAAATAACGAGTTACACAACTGCCATTGGCTGTGAAATAGGTAATTTGGCATGGGAATGAGAGGGCACTCTCTTGCACACTTATTGCTAGTAAGCCGTCGGTCCCAATGGTAGCGTGCATGCCAAAGGTTGCCTCCACCTGAACCAGTGCAAAACATCCCAAGGATGTAGAACCAATACTGCACTATCTAAATAATGTTTGTCATGAATTGCACTGCACGTCAAGCCTTTTCTAATGAAGATGTCAACGACGTAGTATTTCTCAAGACCTGTAACCAGAATGCTAACATTAAAAGACTCATCTACAGACTGTAAGCCACCGTGTGATGTAAACCGCTATTGTCCCGACAGAGCGTTTGAGTAAAACAGTGAATTATGGCAGCAGGTTCATGTCAGGACGCGGTGGCATGGCGACCAAAAAAAGGGAATGAATGTTGCTTGTGACAAAATGTATTTGTGGTGTTGACGTGGAGAGGAAATACAAATGTTAAAGTCATAATTTAAACTAGAATGGACTGCTGTGTGCGCTCTGAATGAACTCTCCTGTCTGTTGAGACCTCATTCTAAAGCACACTCTTGACTTGGAAGGATTGCAATTCAGTTTCACTTTCCTCGCCTCTCACTGACTACAGAGCCCTCAGCTGGAGATCCAGGTCCGGTTTCAAGTGAATGAGTGATTCCTTTAGCTGTAAATGGGTCCTACTCCGGCTGGTACTGCAGGCGACTTGTGTATGAAGATGGCCCGCCAGCCCACTGATTTTGAGAAGTTTAAAAATATTTTCAGTTCATTATAAAACTATGGCGCCGTTTATGGTTTAATTCATGTCTCTCTTTTTCTCTTGCGCGCCGAACAGAAAACCGTCGGCAGAAAAGGCTTTTAGGAGGTGGGATCCACACCTCCTGGAAGTCCTGACTGCCTCCCAAAAAAATAATTCACATTTTACTTTTTTGTATTTAAAGTGCACAGCTCGTCCCCCAAAAGTAAAGCATGCTTGCATCCTGATGTCATTCACTCATTACACGTCGGACTGAGGTCACGGATCGACGTATGAATCCAGTTTCCACAGTCGAATGTTTTTATGAATAATATGTATTAATGCAATTTTAAGCACATTTACATAATGTTGTTTCACAAATTTAAATATAGTGAAACCGTTCTCCAAAGATCCAGTAGGCCCTATATTTTCTTGTGAGTCATACGGTAACATAATGTCTTTAATCCTTACATTAAAACACATCTCGTATCCAGATTGTATCGCATCTGGATATGATTTTAACTGGTCACATTTACACCTGTTTTTTATTTTGCTCTGTTAAGTTCAAGCAACTCAATCGAGTGAGTGATTAGATATTTCTGCCCGCTAGTGTTTTTTTAATACCAGCCTGTTATGAGAGCCAATCAACACCCCATACGTTAATCAACCACGGACACAAAAAGAGGACTGGCGTTCGCTGTCAAGTGAATGTTGGTTACTTAATTTAAACAACTGCATCATACAGTTCTAACAATTTAATTAAATGTCTTATTGGATTTCTTGTATAACCTTATTGGTCCCATGAGCTGGTTTCTTGTGTTTGCATGTAAACGTACTGAGATGGAGCAGCTCACGTGTCCACCTTGTGTCATGAACTCCAGATGCTGTAAAGAGGAAGATTCTGGTTCTGGACCTGGACGAGACGCTGATCCACTCTCACCATGACGGTGTCCTCAGACCCACAGTGAGACCTGGCACGCCGCCAGACTTCATCCTCAAAGTATGAGCGTTCAGCCGCACGTGTGCATGTTCGAACACATATGCATCCAAGCCTCAACTGTCTTTCTTTTCTCTGTGCAGGTCGTCATTGACAAGCATCCAGTCAGATTCTTTGTACATAAAAGGCCGCATGTTGACTTCTTTTTAGAAGTGGTGAGTGTCAACCTGTGATCAATGTCACCGTTTGCGAGTCCAGAATAAGACGGAAGGGACCAATGAAGCACACTGAACTTGGAACATCATGTCTCATGTCACCTGACTGTCATCTTTGCCACAAAATGATCCTGTGTGACTTACGGAGCGCTTACTGTGTCGTTGGAATTCATACTGTTGTGTGCTCTGTACCCTGTGTGTGTGTGTGTGTGTGTGTGTGTGTGTGTGTGTGTACAGGTGAGCCAGTGGTATGAGCTGGTGGTTTTCACAGCCAGTATGGAGATCTATGGCTCCGCAGTGGCAGATAAGCTGGACAACAATAGGAACATCCTGAAACGCAGATACTACAGACAGGTGCTGCTCTAAACTGTATTCCAACAGCATTTAAGCTGATCCTGTTTGGGCTTTTTGATCCCGTCTGCCTTTATGAAGTCTCTTCATGTCCTCATTTTTGATGGTGTGTTTTTTCCTGTTTTTTTCCCCCCAGCATTGTACATTGGATCTAGGTAGTTATATTAAAGACCTGTCTGTAGTACACGATGACCTGTCCAGTATTGTCATCCTGGACAACTCGCCTGGTGCTTATCGTAGCCATCCAGGTAAGACTTGAAGTTCTAGCGTAAACCTATTTGGATTTGTGGACATTTAACTGCTTGAATTCTTTGTACATCCATCCAGTCATACAAAGTCAAATTCCGCTTCATCTTATACACGTCAACCTTGTGATGCCGCAAGAAGCGTCTGAATAACTGGGCCATTTATTTCTCAGTACAAGGCTCGTATTGTAAAAGTCGTAACGGCACATTAAATCGGTAGTTCCTCTCAACACACTGTGTCCTCTTTAACAAAGCAGCATCAAATCACATATGTCCTTTTCACTAACATGCCTGACTGGCTTTTTTTCTGCCCTCCAGACAATGCAATACCCATCAAGTCCTGGTTCAGCGACCCTAGTGACACAGCACTTCTTAACTTGCTGCCTATGCTGGATGCACTAAGGTAAAAGGCCTGATAAAGTTGTCAGGAAAACAAATGGGCAGCGCAAACACTTAACTCTGTGCATACTGTCTGTAATCAAATGATCCGTGGTGTAATTCAAGATGTAAACTAATGGCTGCAACTGACTACATTATTATCGTCTTAAACAGCTGTTAAATTCTCATTTTGTAACAATGACAGCAGGAAAAGACTTAAGGACATTATTTTGAATGAGACCATATTAAATGCTTATATATATATTTTTTCTTTCTGAGTTTCCAAATGTTGAGCTATCCCTTTAATGGCTCAGATAGTGACACCTTCAATGTCAGGAAGTTGAATAGCCTCTTTCTCTCTCTCCTAGGTTCACTGCTGATGTTCGCTCTGTCCTCAGTCGAAACCTCCACCAGCATCGACTCTGGTGATTGGCTGAATCAAGAGGGGTGGGGTTTGTTGACCAGCCTCTTCCTCTCTGCCGCTTCCATCCTACCCTCCGTTCCCACGCAGGCGACCCACCAGCCCTCTCTGAGCCTCTCAGACGTGTCCTGAGGAGATGAGGGTTGGGGTGACCACCTAACACGGGATGAAAAGTATGGGATCACCAGAGCCCAGAAACTACTGAGGAGGGTGGGAGGGGCAGCTTGTTTCTTTTTTCCTTTTTGATTCTTTATTTTTATTTTTTCCCCCCAAAACAAAAACGGAGCCTCTCTGCCTTATTGCTCCTGATACTGACTGTTCGTATGTAGGTGAGCTTGTCTACGAGAGTCGGAGTATGCTTGCTGAGTACGTTAGTCCTTTTAAAACTTTTTTGAGAATCAGGAGGGGGGAGGGTGGGGGGGAAAGGGGAGGATCAGCAAAGCAACGAAGACAATTCTACATTATTATTTTTCCTTTTTCTCCATCATCAGACGTTGCACTTAAGCAGACAATTTATCAATTTACTGTCTTAACCTCAGTGCAACTGAGCAGGGGAAAACAGAAAACCGCCCCTTTTTTTTTAGATCAACCTCACCCTCAACGATAAATAATTGATTCCTGAGGTACGTTTTTTTTTTTCCCCTAAACAAGAATGGATCAACTTACATGTGTAATCGATGGACTTTTGCTTGCAACATACCATCCACAGGCATTTTTCTGGACAAATAGCCGAGCAGCCTGAGATTCTTTTTGTTTTGTTTTTTCAGCCATAACATCAGTGTTTCCACAAAGCTCCACGTGGAACTCTGTGAAAAAGACTTGACTGAAAAGTTGTGAGAGGAAAAAAAGACTGGCTTGTAACGATATGTGGACTGCCGTGCCGCCTTTCCATATCTGATTGTGTCTCTATTATGATATGTGATAATATGACTTCTGCAAACCACGACATTTCATTCTCCCCCTTTTGCAATCGGATGCCATCCTGATTTCATTGAATAGGAATTGCACTTAATTTTTTTTTTTCCCCTTCTATTTTTGTTGCAGTTGGTTTTGTATTTGTTTCAAATTTGCAGCCTTCCTATTTCAGTTCCCACCCACTCGGCTTACTGTATGGATTCAACTATTAGACCTTCTGTCTTTAAAATGCCTTCTGAACAATGTCTTGTTGTCAAGGCTCACACCGGCTTCTTATTGGCTCTGTCTCCAGGTCTGTGTTACTAATAAAACACTTGTCAGTATCGGCCCGTTATTATCCGGCTTGTTTTTTTTTTTTAATCCAATTCATTCTGCAGCTTGTCGACTGACCACTTTTACTGGGGTGAAAAGGACTTCGAGTGGATTCCAGAAGTTACTTTCTCGAGGCAATTTATTTTTATTTTTTTTGCTAATCTGCTGCCATCATGTGGTGTGACAGGAAACTGCATGTGTCCACTCAGTATTCCTACCTGTATTTAATGTATTTAAAAAATACTCCTTGGCATCAAACCAGATATGAAGGATTTTGTCTTCTTTCCAGAAGGTAGCAACATGGATGCTCTCTTAGCCTTCAAATAAAGACAGCTAAGAGCTATTGTGTCACGTATGACACTTTATAGGGTGTATGCTGATTTAAATTGGGTAAAGCGAGCTAAAACTAAATGCAACATGTAATCATGTAATGGTACCTTCATGGTTAAATGTTGAAGCCTTTGCTGCTCTTGGCTTGTTTTGCATTATACTGACGAGTGTTTCTGAGGTTTTGTCCCCACCATTTACATCAATGAGGGTAGGCTAGATCATTCTTTACCATAAGTCTATATAATGCAATCAAATTCACCACAAGTTACATCACCGCCATGAAGGTAGACAACTGTACGACGGGTGGACCAAGAGTATATTGGTACATAATAGCTGTTTTCCACTCTACCTCCTCCTGATAGTATTAAAGTAAAACCGAAAGTTGGAAACTGTAAATGTGCATCTCTTGTTGAGTAACTTCCCTCCTATAAGAATACCACCCACTGACATCACCTCCTCTGTTGCATTTGTCAACAATTCCTGGGAAAGCAAAGACTGCTTTCTCTTTTTATCCCTCTTCTTTTTCACAATAATGTTTTTATTGTATAGGCTACTCCATCATCAAACATTGGCACCTTAGAGTCCCACAATAAGCCCCATAGTATGACTCAAAGTGCTCTACAGTTTGCAGGACAACCTGAAGCTGCTGCCAGTATTCTAAAATCTGTGTTTTCTGTGAGTCACTAGCACAATATAATTAATACTTTTCCAATGAGCGTTTCAGGAGATGGACGTATGAATGGAAAGCTGTGACTTTGACATATTGTAGCCTATACTGTATGTTGGATACAAATATTCTTAATTTCAGCTGTGTGGTTTTTTTTCTTTTCTAATCTCTGAATAGAAAAGTGTTTTACTGTTAAAGGGAAGTAACGGATTTGATCACTAAACAGTTCCCAGTAGTTCCCTTAAAGCCAGCATTCGCCATCGTTACACACCAATAAACCCATATAAAAGAACAAGGAGATGAACCCCTTAGATTTTACATTTGATTTACCCCTTTAATTCTTCCACAAATCGGGTTAACGACTCGAATAATGCTGTCTCACTTGTTATGTTGCGGCAACAGCGGAAATTGCGAAACTTCAATCCCATTTAGTAATTTACGAGCTCAAATAATGAGTGACAATAATTCTCAACACTGAATGCCTTTAGACCCGGATAATATGACAGTTTAAAATGACAGTTTGTTGTCGCATGTTTTTCAGTTTCTTGTGTCTAGCTGCTAACTGCTGGGCCACGGTCATATGACAAGGACAGCTGCCTCTTCACCGCCCTTTCCAACGTCGTTACGCGCAGCGCGAGATAGAAATAAAAATAGTTCCACTGAAAACAAATCGCATCACAGATTTAAAGCCACTTGAAAATGATTCATTTCAAGGGATGCATGTCAGTTGAATGAACGCCAATTATCGGAACGTGACGTGAAACGTGACCTGCGATAGAGCGAAGTCTACCCCCGCGAACTAGACTCTGCAACGTCATGTTGTTATTGTATCCCTCCGCCGCAGTCGCACTAGGAAAACAGCTGTGGAGTGCTAAAGAGCTAGTTTGTTTTTGTCGTGTGTGACAGCGATTTGAACAGTTCCTCGAGCAGATTGCTATCCTACAACTTCAGAGGGACCGACTTGTCGTCCGTCATCTCATTTAAAGATGAAGTTCCAGTACAAAGAAGAACACCCTTTTGAGAAAAGGCGGTCCGAAGGCGAGAAAATCAGGAAGAAGTATCCGGACAGGGTTCCTGTAAGTAGCTAACGTTAGCTCGGTGGCGCTAGCTAGCGTTATGTGGCAACGCTCGTGCTGCCAACGACACTTATTGTACCCACAATAAATCCACCTTGAATCACGGGGGCTCGCTTGTAGCCACACCTGACTGCGCTTATACTTGTTATAGGTGACTGCCACGTTACTGGACGGGGCGCAGTGAGCTAACGAAGCTCACGTTAGAGGTTAATAACCAGGAGGAGGTCGGCCGCTCCGAGCAGGCCGTCAGGTGGCGGCTTCATGGGTGTGTTGAAAGATATTACAGGTGATATCGGCTACTATATGGCCACACGAGCTATGATGACCGTGGTGGTTTATTATTACAATTAATGGTGTACACACGGAGTGATTATGGCCTGGGTGTAGTTTTAGGCTGCGTCTTAAAATAGTACGTGTCAACAAACGGGACACTTGTTTACGTTGCTCGAGCTCCTTGAGGTGCATCATATGGTCCGCGGCTCTTGCTCTAAAACGACTGGCCGAGAACAACAATGCGCAGTGGACCTTCTGTAATGTAAAGAGAGCAATCGAGTTTCATAGCCTCTCCTTTCTCAGCTGTTATCAGATTGTGATACACATGATGTATCGCTGCAGCTATTTAATTGATCGAGTAATCTTCCAATTATTTCACCACACTAATTTGGTCAAAATAGTCAAAACAGACCTTCACAAGTTCCCTGAGTCTTGATTTGTCTGATCACTAGTTTAAAACCAATAGTCCAAAACCGAAGTATATATGTTTCCATAGGCTGTGTATAAGATATACATATATGTTTCTGTCTTAGGATACGAAACCAGATGATATCCACAGTTAACACACTGGAACAAATTATGTTTGCGCTAAAAAAATAGAAATGTTGCTGCTTCATTTTTCCTGGTGTGGTGGTAAGTAGTATTCAGTCCTATTTTTAGACTGAAGAGTTGGAAGTGAAAGCTCTCCTGTCAGTCCTCTGTTGCCATTTCCTCGGTCTGAATTACTTTTAAGTATACCAAAGTCTTTCTGACTGACTAATTACAAAATAACAGGCTCCAGATACTGTTCATGAAACATCCGGTTTAGAAATATTTCAGTCCTCGCTTGACTGAGAAGGTTGTTTCACCTTTCTAAAAATAAAACAAATTTTAAAAAAAGGGATCTGAGAATACACAATCTATTGAATTACTTCTCACTTCGTCCACGCTTCCTGTTTGTTCAGTGGAAACTATATTCTATTGTTAAGGAGATGTGTTCTTGTTTTTCTTTTTTTTCTTCAGGTAATTGTGGAGAAAGCCCCCAAAGCCAGAATAGGAGATCTGGACAAGAAGAAATATCTGGTCCCCTCCGACCTGACAGGTAAATATTTGATCACATGCCAAGTACCTGGAGAAAATTAAAAAATAAAACAAGAGTGCAGTGACATCTAAAGTTTTGTCGATTGTCATTCATCAGTGGGCCAGTTTTACTTCCTCATCCGGAAAAGAATCCACTTGCGAGCTGAGGATGCGCTCTTCTTCTTTGTAAACAACGTCATTCCACCCACCTCAGCAACCATGGGACTGTTGTACCAGGCAAGGGTCATTTCCTCTTCAGTATTTTGGGTTGTCTTCCCCTCACTTATATCAAAGCAAGTGTCACGCTAACATTCTTTCTTCTTACTCTCTCACTCAGGAGCATCATGAAGAGGACTTTTTCCTCTACATTGCCTACAGTGATGAGAGTGTGTACGGGAGCAGCCAAAGGGAAATCTGATCCCGCTACCATCCCCCCTCCAACCACTACCCACCTTTCTGAGACCTCCACCATTCATTTAAATATTAAATCCAGCTAAGCAGCCTAGAGTTCTCGGAGTGAATATGTCAAATGCACTTTCGCACCCATACATGACCTCTCTCCCATCTAGTTATGTCTTTATTGTTCTGCAGTCTGAATTGTATTTGCTTCCACTTTTTATCTTTTCAGTAGCGACTTGGGTTAATTGGTCTTGTGGCCAGTTTATTTTCTCGTGTTGTATTTGTACACCAGACTTTGCTGAAAAAACTAAGAACCAATAACAAAATATTGTTAGAACTAGACCATAAATATAGTGCCCCCACCCGCAGTGTTAAAAGAAGAACGGTATGTGAGTTTAAAGCAGCTCTTATTGACAATGAAGAAAGATTGTTTGTTCACCCTGTTGACTTGTTGGGGTATAAAGTTTGCTTTGAGTTTTTAGTTTATGAAATAAAGAGCATCTACCAGTTGAAGGCAGGTTAATTTGTCTCTGACGGAATAAAGGATAACTGTTTTGCAGCAGTTCTTTTCTGATTTAAAAAAAAAAAAAAACTGAAGTGGCGAGAGATTTCTTTAGTTTTTTTGTCAAATTCACCCGCCACTGAAGTATGCGAATGAGAATATTGTGGGCTGCATCGCATCTGACCTAAAGCAAGGAGTTTAATATAATTCAGACTAACAATCACCCTCTGCTTTCAGTGGTAAGACTATTATTTTGACTGCTACTATGATTGTTGTTGTTATTGTTATTTTAGATGGCTTAATTTCTAAACGGTGTTGTAAAGCTGGTTGAAATCTTCTTCTTTTTTTTTTTTTTAAGTTTGTCTCCTTTTTAAGAAAAAATAAGGGGTTGAACTCTGTATACAGCTGCATTACTGGCTATTTCTCTCCACTCATGACCATAAATGATAAAATGTGATTAAAACCTCTGTTTTTTGTGGTTATTGTATATGTTTAGTAATATTTGAGAAGGTTATTAAAAAAAATAAAGTTTCTCTTTGTGAGAGGCTCATACTTGCAAACTTTAGAAAGACCAAACTTTAAGTCGATATAGAACTTAAGTCATGTCCACTATATTTATATTGACCAACATAGTGTGTGCCTTTCCAAGTTGTTTAAAACTGCTTACTGCTTACTTTCGTGAATATATGAGCTAGTTTCTAAGGCTGAAGGTTACAGAAACCAATAACAAAAGTATAAATGTGGCAGGATGAACCGGGTATGTCATCAGTAGCATATGTCTTTGTTTCCAAATTAATTCAAATAAAAGATTGACATTTAAACTTAAATAAAATGCACTACAAGTTAAAATAAATCTTTTTCCAAGTATTACAAATAAATACATTTAGGAATATTTAGGTTAGTAGATGACAGAATTCAACAGACCAACTGGTCATATAATTAAGAACAACATTGAACAACATGTTTTTTACTTTTTTACTCATGTTTTTTACCCCCAGCATCTATTTAACGTTACATGCAACAGGAAACTGTATGTCTGTGATCAGTGGTAGGAAAGAGTAGGAAAACAAGTTTGACATAACCGGAGTTTGCTGACAACATAGTATTATGTAATAATATGTTCATTAATAGATGACTGCGCTTGAACACTAAATAAAAAACGCCACGATCTAAACTTATTACATTCATTTGGCCTGACACGGGTGGCGTGAAGTTGACGCCACACCCTAATGTGGATCAGTCGTCTCTGTGGCGCAATTGGTTAGCGCGTTCGGCTGTTAACCGAAAGGTTGGTGGTTCAAGCCCACCCAGGGACGGAATATATTTTCTTCTTAACTAGTTGGCTAATTAGTACGTTACCATCTTTCTCTTGAAAAGAAAAAACTCATTCTGTCTCGACATAAAACTATTTAATGTTAATGACATTACTTACAAATTCACTTTAATACAAGTCGACAAGAGGTAAACTTTTCTTCTACACCATAAAATTGCATTCTGAGCTGCGCATGCGCAGAGTTTGTAGCTACATTCCCCCTCATCGATCCACAGCACCAAAGTGCCATCTACCGACGCGATAGTGTATTACTTTGATACAGGTCCTTGACAAAAATAGCATTTTCAACCTACTACACATACAACTACATTGAGGTGTGAATAGATGACTGCATTCAAATGCTCAGTTTACACCGCTAATCTGACAATTACAGCAAATGTGGTCCAATTAGGAGAGTGACTGACAGACGTTGAATTGGATAAAGGAAAATACAAACAAAGTAAAAAAAGAAACTCTGCATGATGCAATGAAATGTAATGATTGGCCTACATTCAATTTAAGAATGGACAGTCAACATCCTGATTGGACGATAACATTTGCTATTGACTATTTGCATATTAATGAACGGATTGGATTGTTCGATAGCCGGTGCTGCCTAAACGTGGTTATCGCGTTGCCTGGGTTATTGTGGCAGTGAATCAACACGGACAATACAATTCTGCATGCACATAATACATTCATTAATTCCGTCAGATTAGCGGTGTAAAGTGATCCTGTGAATGCAGTCAACTATTATTATTATTCTCTATTTAAACACTCTTCGCAAACCTTGTTATCAAGGTAACACACTATCACGTCAGTAGTCGGCGCTTTGGTGCTGTGGATCGATGAGAGGGTGGGGGGGTGGGGGGTGGGGGGTGGGGGGTGTAAGTACATGCGCAGCTCAGAATAACATTTTCAATTCGTCGACTTGTTCTTTGGTTCAAGTGCATTTTTGAGTAATGTTGTACCGGTTAAATAGTTACGTATCTGTTCGGTAAGAAGAAAACATGTTTCGTCCCTGGGTGGGCTTGAACCACCAACCTTTCGGTTAACAGCCGAACGCGCTAACCAATTGCGCCACAGAGACAACTGCACCTTCGTATGGTGTGGCAACATTTTGATTCCACCCTCGTCCGTGTCAGGCCAAATGGATGTAGGAAGTTTAACTATTAATTAACATATTATTATACACTGCAATGTTGTCGGCACACATAAACCCCGGTTATGTCATACTTGTGTTTTCCTAGACTTTCCTCTCCCTGATCACGGAAACAAAGGTTCCTGTTGCATGCAAGTAGATGCTAGGGCTATGTTCTAAAGTAAGTTCCAATGCATGTTGTTCAATGTTGAGCAAACAATTGCACAATTATTGTAAAGCTTCTTTATGTAAAGATACTAGAGCAATGAAATGGGATTTTATCAGCATGGACAATCTAAGTATTGATCCAGAGCGAACTATATCCAACAATATGAAATTTGACCTACTAGTTACGGGAACTATGGACTTACTAGCTATGCCAAACAGAAGGAGGGGCTCATGAACATAAAACGGCGTTTTTGACTGCTTGTAAATGTGTAATGAGGAGCGTTTTAAAGCCAATATAACTGCGTAAAAAGCGTCAAAGGCGCCTGTGAAAATAGAGGCATGTACAGCTTTCCACAACTAAATGAACAATTGATTATATTGAGCAAATCCCATTTTGGGGCTGCACGGTGGTGTACTGGCCTCATAGAAATGTGTCTCTGCTGATTCAGGTAAGCAGGCGAGGCCAGCAAAAATCCATTGTCAGCGGCCAATCGCTGTCCTCCCTCAATAATGGATTTGGCCAATCGCGCTTCGGCATCACAATGGATTCGCCAATGGCGTTCGTCGAATCTCTTGAGCTGCGGCGTCACGATTGGGCGAGTCCATTGTGATGCCGAAGCGCCATTGGCTCAAACCATTATTGAAGGAGGACATAGATTGGGCGCTGACAATGGATTTTTGCTGGCCTCGTCTGATTCAGGTATCAGCCCGTATCAGCGTGGGTTTTCTGTGGGTTCTCCGGCTTCTTCCCACAAGACACGCAGCACCGGTTAATTGATGGCCCTAAATTGTGGAACTGTGAGCGTGAATGGTTGTCTGTCTATATATGTTACATAGCATGTATACCTGTCCAAGGTGGATGTGTCTTTTTCCTCTAGAAATACACAACAATTAAAAATCTGAAGACTATGAAAAAACTCAAGTCACGATATGTAAATAAAGGACATTTTCTAAATAATATCTACTTTCATGTCTTAAAATGATCGTACACGGTGTCCATAAACTGATACACAATATAATCATTACCAGAAGTTTAAATGTGCTTATTTAGACCGGGGATCGGAGATTTCTGCCAAAATACAGAATATACTCCAATTCCCGAAATGAAATTCAGTAAGGAAACCGTCCTTGGCACCGGAAGCGCAACATTACATCCGGGATGTGAACGTCTCCGTCTGTTTATATTTTGAGGACCGCCTCAAATTGAACAGCGCGAGACAGTTTGGTTCTTAATAAACGTCCCACAAAACAACAACAGTAAGTGTTCTATACTCAATCTCTCCGCCACAATAGAGTCACGTTAACCGTTTGAGAGGACTACAATGTATCACCTCACCAGAAAATGGGTAACGTGAGAGCTAAGGAGCTAACGTGTGCTAGCTAACTCCAGTTCACGTTTGCTCTTGGGCAATAGGAAATACTAATAATAATAACTGTTGCTGCTGATTTGCATGATTACAGTGCACACATCTTCGTTTTGAATCACACCGGTGATGTATTATACTTAAATACACTATTGGGGGATAGCAGCTAAAGATGACAGTGCTAACTGTTAGCAGCTAACTAACTCACCGTTAGGCCTAAGTTACACCTGTGGTATTTCTAACGTTACTGGTTCCGCTAGAATGCAGCATAAACGTATTTTAACCCGTTTTTTTCTTGTAACTTGTTGACTGACATCTATGCCAGCTGGCCCCGCCGCTGCCTGTCACCATGCCCGCCCTACTGGAGAGACCCAAGCTGTCTAACGCGATGGCCAGAGCCCTCCACAAGCACATCATGAGAGAGAGGGAGCGCAAGAGACAAGGTGTGCGCTCACTGTGTGTCTGTCTGGGTGATTTAAAACGAGCCAGAATTGACAGATAATACGTTTCTCTATTTAAATTGTCATGTAGCCTGTTTGCTACATTAAGGACTCTGAATTATGACTCCCAGCTTTGGAACAAACCCGAGCACCTACTTATCATTGTCCTAAATATGCAGCTATCGCTACCCACCCTGAAGTATTATGGTTATGAAATACTTTTTATAGATGTCTATGTATAATAACTCACTTTGTATATTATTAAAGCAGATTATTACATTCTATGTCCAATTTTATATCTTATAATACTTCCTCAAATTGTTTATTACATAAGAGATTTGAACGTGTTTTCCACCACCACTAAACAACATGAATATAATATTTCAGAGGAGGAAGAAGTGGACAAAATGATGGAGCAAAAGATGAAAGAGGAGGAAGAGAGGAAGCGGACAAAAGAAATAGAGGAGAGGATGTCTTTGGAGGAAACCAAAGAACAGGTTGGAAACATTTTAAACATTTCAATTGCAATCTGTGTATCCAATGCCATATGGCTTTGCCGTCCCACTTTGGGTTGAACTGCAAATTGTACAGCATTTTATCTTCTTACGCTATGATTCTCGACCCCAAACTAAACTTCAGGTAATGAAAATGGGGGAAAAACTTCAAGGACTCCAAGAAGAGAAACACCAGCTCTTCTTGCAACTCAAGAAGGTACTTCATGAAGAGGAGAAGAGGCGCAGAAAGGAGCAGAGGTAGTAAGGATGACGCAGCTTTCAAGTACTTTTCATAACATAACATAACATAACGACAACATTTTCTTATTTAACTCAGAAATTTACTCTCGTATTTGTGGTATTCAGTTGCATTTTTGTTCTTTCTAGTGATATCACAACCTTGACATCGGCCAGCTACCAACCCAGCCTGCCCATGCATGCAGGGCAGCATCTCCTCAGCATTCAAGGTAGGGAAGTTTTCCTCGCCTGGTTTCTCTGGAACAGTCTTTTTGCCATTATTTGTATTAGTCTGTTCCCAATAATGTTCCCTCTCTTTGCCTCTCTTAGGCAGCCCAGTCAGCCACAGTCGACCTGGCGCGCTACTTGGAGAACGTAGTAAACAGCTGTTCCCAACTGCTGTGATTCCAGTGAGTAAAGTGGTGTTTTGCTCAAAGAACCGATGCCTTTTCTTAAAATATCCATCTCAAATATCTCGCTGCAGATATTTATCCATAGGCCATATTTTTGACGATGGATTCCTGAGTTCTTGTGTGTGAAGAATTTTTCTCAAATTTTTCTGATATTCAGTCTTCCATGCGCTTCAGGAGATGCTGATTTAGACACCAGTATTGCCAATATGACCCTCCTCCTTCTCCGTTAGGCTCGTCACTATCAAACTCCCGGGTTCAGCTCGGGCTCAGCAGAGCATGGGCAGTTCAGCGGTAGCCAGGGGGTCCATGAGTCCTACGGGGTGGCTCAGGTCCAGCATCCCTCCACCTACGCCCCTGGACCATCAGTACCTGTCAGTTTCGCAAGCAGTTCTCAGATCAGAGGTAAAAGACACATGTGGGATCCCCCCCCCATCACCTGTAATGTAAAGAAATGTGTACATTGAAATAACTTAATTTCTGTAGTGAATACAGTCTGAGATTTCTCCTCAGGTTTTTTCTCCTGAATATAAATTACTCGGTTCAGTAGTCTTTTGGGCTGATTGTCCTTCACAGTTGTTCTGGCATACTGAGATCAGTCATTTGAACCACATCAAAGTTACTGTGGTGGTTATAAGACAAAGTCACTTT
Organism: Cyclopterus lumpus; assembly: GCF_009769545.1. Lineage (NCBI taxonomy): Eukaryota > Metazoa > Chordata > Actinopteri > Perciformes > Cyclopteridae > Cyclopterus > Cyclopterus lumpus. The sequence goes on along the minus strand of NC_046983.1, from coordinate 8,449,356 downwards.
TGTTCTCCCACAGGTGCTTCTGCATTTCAGGCCATGCAGTACCTCCCCCACCAGCAGCCTGGCTACCCTGTCCACAGTCACTTCACCTCCCAGCCTGGTCAGTTCCTCTGTTGTCATTGTTCTTGTCTTCTACTGCTGTTTTATTGCAACTGTATCCTTAAAAAAAATATATATATATATATATATATATATTTATTTTGTAAAATAACCTGAATATGTGCTCTGTATTTGTTGTAAATTATTGTTTGATTTATAAATAGTAACTTTTGTATATCATGCAGGATACATTCCCGGAGCAGGGATACCCCTCCAGAAGCAGCTGGAACATGCCAACCAACAGTCCGGCTTTACCGACGCAGTAAGAAATTAAATACCAACAGTTTACTGCTATATAAGAGCTTCAGCCATAAGCAAATGGATAATGTTGAGGCACTTAATAAAAAAGTATTGGATAGTATTTTGTGTTTTTAAACATGGCTTTTTAAAACCTTTCCGAATTGTCTAAATGATGTAAGCTTCATTCATACACCCTTTTCTTCAGGTCATTACTTTCTTATCTGATTACAATTAGTTTGGTTCCGCCTCATTGATGTTCTCACAGGGTGTTTTGAGGCCGATGCATCCACCATCCATGCATCCTTCTGCTCCGGGACTGCTGCCCACACCATCGCTGGCAGTCCAGATTTCCACTGCAAAGGTGAAGGCCAACACACACGCGTTATTAATTATTTAAATATATTATCTCAGAGCTGCTTCCATCCCTCATTTGCGCTGTGCTTTGAATGTGCAGGTTACCTAAATTGTTGCCTAGAAACCATTTCCCACCTTCCTGTTTTGGCAAAATTACTCTTCCAACCCACGTACTGCCTCTTGATACCAACCTTTCATCACTGGCCTTGTGTGTGTCTGTTCATGCCGTACACTTTCCACCACCAGGTCCCGTTTCAGACCTCTCCCCAGGGTGCTCCTCGACACGGCTTCCTCCCCCACAGCCAAAGCGGGCAGAGGTTCTACCACCATGGCAAGTAACTGGCCTTCATCGTCACAGAGCTTCCCTCTCAATTCTGGAGAACCTTTTGGACGAGTAATCGACTTTTCCAGATAAAGTAATTTGGCTGGATTATGCCTTTTTATTATGAGTTGTTTTATTTCATGTACAGTATCTTCTGTTTTTTTTTTTCTTCTGCTTTTTTTTAAATAAGTGATTCTCAGTTTTCATGCTTTTTTTTTTTCTTTTTTTTTTTACATAACCTAAAATTAAGTTAATTTATAAAATAGATTATTTTCACAGAAGCAAAAAGGAGAAACTAACAGGTGCTCTCAGATGTGAATACAAGGTGCTCTTGAAATAAAAAAGTCAAGTGTAGACAAAGGGAAGCCTCTTTCAAGCTGTGCCCTGAGGAAGACCCCAGTTGTACTTTTGAACTTTGATGTGTCCTAAACCTAAAACGGCATTTAACCTTCATAATGGACTGCAGGTTTTCCTGAAGTAAAGCCAGAGGTTTCTTTTTGTCTACAGATTATTTGACCTACATTGTACAGATGTTCTGGAGGAGGATGTTCACTAAAATGTCAATATCTTGTATAAAAGCCAGAAATGTTTCTTTGTTTACTAACATTCATAATTACAACATCAGTTCCATGACTCACTAAAAAGTAGGAGAAAAAAAACAGAATAGAGGAAAATATTCAGCAATACTTGGTAGTTGAATTTACAGTTTGTAGATTAAGTCTACATGTTTTCCCCTAACGTGACGTTCCCACTGAACACTGTTACTGAAGGGCGTTGACCGAAGGAGTCCATTTCACTGTGTTGTTGACTTTGATCACAATGGACCCAATACGGCTTGTTACCACAAATTAAATCAAGATGACCATTTTTCTTCCAAAATGATGGAGGATTTCCAGTGTTTTTTGCTGTTTTTAGAGCTTTTATGTTGCTAAATAAAATAAGCAAATGCCAAGCGCAACAGTTTGTGTCGACTTTATTTTGTCATTACGCACAGTTTGGAAACAACAGACGAAGTGGACGAAGCATCGTCAGACGGAGACCGTTTACTGTGACACTATTGTACCTCAGAGAGGTTATGATGCTGTGACTGTACAGGGGGACACACTCTGAAGGTTGTTAAACCTTTTCTTGTACGCTGAAAACGGCTGCCTACATGTGGAGACGACGCTGATGAGAGCTGTGAGACGGAACTGGAGCAGCTTTAATAACATCATAATCCAGCATGTGCTGTCTACGAGCTGCACAAAGTACAGGCTTTCCCTCAAGTTCAGCCAGCAGATATAAAGCAGGTCTGCACCGATCTCAAACCTAAGTCACCCATTTTTTGGGTCCTCCAGCAAAAACATTGTTATTGTTACTTCATCGGGACGTTTAAGGGGAATGTAGCGTTATGGGCTTCACATGCTCCCCTCTGGCTCTTTTGCTCTTGTTCTTCTTACTTTATTTCAATGTAATTGTGTAGTCAGCCTTCCCCGTTATTAGTATTAGAATTTTTTTATATTTAAACAGTGGCCTGAAAGGTCTTCTTAATAAGAAAAAAAGCGTTTCAGGGATGAGATCAGGAGAGTAACACGACCTGAAGCACGAGCTCAGGAAGTGTAAGGACTTTAACAGGAGGAAGCTGGAGGCCAAACTTCAGCAGAACAACGTGAGGGAGGTGTGGACCGGAATGAAGGAACGGGCCAACGAGCTTCAACAGGTTTAGTTCCCAGCCTTCATCTTCTTTGACTTCTCCAGTGCATTCAACACCATCCAACCACTGCTGCTGAGTGAGAAGCTGCGGGTGGTGGGGGTCAACGACCGCTGAGAGTCCTGGACATGGTGGAGGAGTACAGGTTCCTGGGTGTCTCCATCGACAGCAGACTGAACTGGAAGGCCAACATCAACACTGTGTACAAGAAGGGGATGAGTCAACTCTTTTTCTTGAGGAAACATAGATCCTTCGATGTGTGCAGCAAGACGTTCTACCAGTCTGTTGGACCAGTGCTCTGTACTTCTCCTGTTGGGGGAGCAGTGTTGGAGCTGGAGAAACCAACAGACTCACTAAACTGGTGAGGAAGGCCCGCTCCATCATTGGCTGCAAACTGGACTATGGAGGTAGTCAGGTGGTGGAGAGGAGGACACTGAAGAAATTATTGTTCATATTGGATAACCCGGACCACCTATTGCGATAGCGCAGCACTTTTTCCAACAGACTGCTTCAGGTCCGCTGTTACAAGGACGGATGCAGGAGATCATTCCTGCCAACTGCTATAAGACTATATAATAAATCACCTCTGGTCAAATCAATCATTCAACTACAACACCGTTACACGGTTGTTAGTTTGTTTCTTTGGCTACATCTTTGCACTACTGTTTTGTTTGTTTTATTTTGTTAGTTCATTTAATATTATTCTTTATGTATATGTTGTGCATTTTTCATATTTTATTGCTTAGCTGTATGTATAAATAATGCTGTAGCGAAAAACATTCCTCTTGCGGGATTAATAAAGTCACTATCTATCAACTTCTATTTTATGGCAGCCGGTGATGTCACGTGATGTAAGTTTGTTACATTGTAGTCTGGAATACAGATGCTATATTAATATGATACAATGTAACTGCAATAGAATGTCTACAATGTATTCTGGAACAGTTTATGCTCAACCACTGGGTCGGGACCCACTGGTGGACCTCGGAGCGCCACCTAGTGGGCCATGGAGGGACTGTTAAAAAACGAACAAACGATCATAAACGATCATAACAAATCAGCAAGTAGAGACACACTTTGTATTTACAAAAAAAAAAAACTGATGTGTGAGACAACACTGCGCCCGTAAAAGCTCCAAAGCTTGTGAGAAAATATAACCGTGAATACATTACATTTGGATTCATAATGGCAGTGAGGATATATTTAATTTTCTCCATTACAGCTGACATTGGCATAGCACATAGTTACGGACCACTTTATTGTTCTCCCCTTTTTGGTCATGTTGTTTTTTCCCTTAATATATTTGAGAAAGGGGTCCTTTCTCTGCCAATAATAATTAGACTTCTAATTTGAGTATGTTTCATGTCCAGAGACCCGTTGCTTGGTTTCATTGAACTTGCCAGTTATTAGAGCTGCTGGGTTAAATTTAGTGCTGTGAAACTGGAGTCGTATGACCTATGTGGTGAAGGCTGGAATTAAAGACAAAAGTTATCGGCACCCCAAACCCAAATAATTGCTATCTTATTCCTAACTTTATTTTGGAGCACCAGGCCCACAGCAAGATATACCTCATAGCCTAATAACAGAAACATTATCTAAGTCAACTCTGACCTTTTCAGACAGCTCATCCAGCAATCAAGTCCATTACGTAAGTTTAATTTTAGGATGAACTATTTCTTTAGTGCAGAGCAGCCGAAAACCAGAGCTGAGATAACAGAGTCACTTCCTGATGACTATCATCTCTAACTACTCAGTGATGTAATATACACTTTATAAAGAGAAGGTACAGCTCACGAATAATAGGTTATCCCATTATACATAATACTAAAATGAAAACTATTGGAGCCAGTCTGTTCTTCTCCCTACTGGCCAAACTCCAACCCATTCAGGAGGGAAACATTGTATATTATAATATATAATAATATAATATATGATCTCTCTCTCTATATATATATATATATATATATATATATAGAGAGAGAGAGAGAGAGAATTATATATAGAAATAATTATATTAACTTATATACTTTATATATGTTAAGTACTCATTTTAATACAGGACAAATGAGGCCAGTGTAATATATATATATATATATATATATATATATATATATATATAGAGAGAGAGAGAGAGAGAGAGAGAGAGAGAGAGAGAGAGAGAGAGAGAGAGAGAGAGAGAGAATTATATATAGAAATAATTATATTAACTTATATACTTTATATACGTTAAGTACTCATTTTAATACAGGACAAACGAGGCCAGTGTAATATATATATATATATATATATATATATATATATATATATATATATATATATATATATATATAGAGAGAGAGAGAGAGAGAGAGAGAGAGAGAGAGAGAGAGAGAGAGAGAGAGAGAGAGAGAGAGAGAATTATATATAGAAATAATTATATATATTAAATTATATACTTTATATACGTTAAGTACTCATTTTAATACAGGACAAACGAGGCCAGTGTAATATATATATATATTTGAATGTGAGCTCCTTGATCAATCACGACTTGGAGGAAGATGAGGTTCACATCACATCCAGAAGGAGGCAGTAATGTGACGTCAAGAACGCCACCGGCCGCGCGACCTGACACAGAAGAAGAGGAAGCAGAAGAAAAGTTTCGAGAAAAGGGGGCGGGAAGGGACTCCGGGGTGAAAGTGTCGTAATCCCACAGCGAGCATGACCGACGCCGAGGCGCAGAGCGCTCCACCATCGGTTACTGAGGAAGAGAAGCCACAGCCGGAGAGGAAAGTCATAGGTGGGTGGAGAGAGCGATGGTAGCACAACCCTGTGTGCGCGCGCGCCAAGTTGTTTTAGGAAATCTTTGAAACTAACGTTACCAACTTTTAATAATTTGAATTCGTGTGCGTTTTCAAATGGACGTTAGTGAGAAACTGATTTATACTTGTTTATTTGCATTTTTGTGGTGCCAGTAATGTAGAATTAAAACTTGTTTTCATGTGTAAAACTATTTTTTTTTAAATCGACAAATAACGGGTCAATCATTGTTTAGTTTAGCGGCGTCCTTTTTAAGTTTTTCTGCACTCTGAAGGAAAGGGAAAATGAAGCCGCACTATTTGTATTTAAAGTGTCTGTTAACCGCGTGATCTCAATGTCCTCTTTATTTGCCCGTTCCGACCCAGTCGTGCACGCGCATTCACACAGGTGCAAATCATTCCAAAGAATTAGGCTCAGGTGAGTTCCAACGTGAGCCGCTCACGACAATCATGTAGCCCCTCCCCCTCGTGGCCTGGTACATGCCAGTACGCAGGGCTGCCGTTGATACAAGCGCGGTACCATTAGTTTCTAGTGTGCGTGTAACTGTCTCGTGAAATGTCCCTGCGATACAAGTTTAATCATGTGCTCTTGTTTTATTGTCGTAGCCACCTTGGTCCAAGGCACAGTGAAGTGGTTCAATGTGCGTAATGGATATGGCTTCATAAACAGGTACTTTCCTCTATAACTTTGGGGCACCTATATTACTCGTACCACTGTGATTTATTTGCATCTTCAGTTTAAAAAAAAATAAGTTTACTTAAATAAAATCTAAGTTATCTTTTTATTTCTCTCAGAAATGATACCAAAGAAGATGTGTTTGTTCATCAGGTAAGGCGATGGGCATTTTCTTGAATTGGTGCGATAAAATAAGATATAAAAAGGTATGTGTTGACGGGATGTTAAATCTGTCTCTTCAGACCGCTATCAAGAAGAACAATCCTAGAAAATTCCTCCGCAGTGTTGGCGACGGGGAGGTTGTTGAGTTTGATGTGATCGAAGCCTCCAAGGTAAGAATCAGTATCTACTTCATTAAATAATTGTACACGTCACACTCCTGCCCCTCTCTGGTGTCCCACAGGGCTCAGAAGCAGCCAATGTGACCGGTCCGGGTGGCGTTCCAGTCAAAGGCAGTCGCTACGCTCCCAACAAACGCCGCTTCCGTCGGCGATTTTTCCCACGCAGCCCAGGGCCCGGTGAGGAGGGCAAACCAGCTGATGGCCAATCCTCCGCTGCTGAGGGAGAGGGATCAGGAGAGAACGATTGCGTGAAACCTCAGCAACGCCGTCGGAGACCCCGACGACCGCGGCAGGAAACTCAAGATGTAAGCTGAAGGGCAAACGACAGCCTGTAGGGCTTCTTTTTTTCTTTTAACTTCAAGTAGAGTTAAAGTGGTGTAAAGCAGGTTTGGTATTAAATAAAGTAACGTTTCAACACGTTTAGGAACAGCTCTGGTATTTTGGGATATTTCAAAATTGGCAAATGAGAGCTGTTCTGCATCGGACTAGTTGTTTTTGTTTGCTTGATCTGTCAGGCTGAGGCTGGAGAGCAAAAGAACGGCGTGGCAGAGGGCGACCAAACGCAGCGACAGCCACAGCGCAGGTTCTGGCGCCCATACCGCAGGTGACGTGGCAACGTTGCCTATATTTCGTGTTATTTTCTGCTTCTGTATTACAGACTTTCAAAGCTGATCCAATATTTCCTCCGTCCTGGCCCTCACAGACCGTTCCGCCCTCGGCCATCTCCTGACGAGGCTGCGAACGGCCAGCAGGCTGCTCCAGAAGAGATCCAGGAGCAAGGAGAGGTGACTCAGACTGAGGCCTCTGAGGGCCCCCAGACCAACGGAGAAGCAGCTGAGGGCCAGAAACAACAACGGCGCCAGTCTAGACGGCGCAGGCAAAGGAACTCAGAGTCCTCTACCTCGAAAGTGAGTGCTTAATCAATGATGCCTTTTTTCTTCCTGCACAAATGGCATTGGTACTGTCCCTGTGACCAGGCGGCCTACGGTGCATGCCATCATTTTGCTGGTTCAATTCTATTTTGGATTAAAACTGTTTGGGGATTTTTCTGACAGCTGTGCGTGCTTACTGCATGCTTAACACAATTGTATTACTTGCACACGTTGCAGAACGATACAGAAAAGTCTGCATCAGAGCCTGGTACCCCCCCTCAGACCACCAAACCAGCTGACCTTAAATCCACGTCAAAATCACCAAAGCGCTCCCCCAAAACCTCTCCCAAAACGCCAAAATCACCCGAGGTAAGTAGGCAAAACTGGTCTTTAAAAGATCACCTATGTTCATAGTGTGGACCCAATTATTGAAACGGTGTTCTTCCCAACAGCAGGCAGCTGACACAACAGTCCCAGCAGCAACAGAGTGACCCTCGTGAGAGGACAGTCTCATGACCCTTGGTAAGCGGTGGGAGACGTCAGGGTGTTGGGTTGCACCTCTTGGGACACATGGGATCTTTCAGAGGACAAACTTATGTTAACTGACTGTATGGATTTAAGGTGGAATGATGGCAAGATTTTTTATGATTAGTCCTTTAAGGACTTCTCTTTGTACTTTAAGTCCTTTTTTAAATAAATAATTAAAAACATATTCCAGTGAAAGCTTGAACCTGGATTTCAGATACTTTTTTTTTTATGCATCCATTTCATTAGTCTCTTACCTCCTTTTCGTATTCTTTAATTAGTTTAAATTAATTTTTGTCTCTGTTTTTTATAGGTCTTAGGGTTGGAGGACTGGACCTATTTCAGAACACATGCACTGCGCTCCCCTCCCTGCACGTCCCCATTCTCCAACCCACCCTGTCTCGCTGCCATCCCTCAGGCCTCATCCCCTCTTGTCTAAACGGGGACAGAGAGTGAGGAGGTAGGGAAGAAGGGGATACAGGTGGGTGGTGGGTGCATATTTAGAAATTGAAAGTACATCTTTAAAAAGACAAACGGGATAGAATGGACAATTTGCTTGGTAGCCCAGTTATTCCAACCCCCCTTTAAAAACAATTTTTCTTTAATTGCCTAGATGGGACAAATCAAGAAGTTTATAGAGGAACCAGCCTTGATTTTTATTTAACTTTTTAAAATTTGGTTGAAGAGGGGAAAACCAAGCAGGTGTGAGGTTGGTGGTGCATTATGGGAGTCAGTTTAGTTCTGGTACCACCTCAATCGATTCTTGAAACGTACTACTCCCTTCATCTCCTCAGTTGAGGAAAGTTTGATGAAAAACTTTATTTTTGTGTTTTACTTATTTGTGTGTGTGCTTTTCTTTGGAGGGGATTATGTGCAATGTCGGTAGTAAAAATGCTTATTAATAAATCATGTTTGCAAATCTCAGGATGCAGTCCTTTTTTCTTGATGACTGAGGTGTAGGTTAGAAGATACTGCTTTTGACTATTATATATTTTTGAATTACTTTAATATTGAGCACAATTTCAAGTACAAGGCATACATTACTGGAGGCCTTCTCTGGTGTTTTCATTGTTGTTATTATTATTATTATACAGTACTTTCATCCTTTTAGTCACTAAATGACCACCGCATCATAATTACAGATCCTCTCTGAACAACTTGAATACAATCAGAAGGTAGTGATGCACACCATTAAAGAATAGACAGCAAACTGCACACACAACAAGAAAAACACAAAACATATGATGCTTGTGTAATAAAATTAAAAAAGTTCTAGTCTTTACATTCAGCCCTTATATATTATTTTTAATTGCACATCTTACATCTTGTGTATCTGGCTTCTGTTCACAGCTACTGGAGTGCATAACAAAATTGAAACTTTTAGACCCTCATACCTTAATATTAAGAACCAATTAACACACTATATATATGTACACGTTAACTACTAAAATAGTTTGCTCTTTTTTTTTTTTCTTTAAAAGTAGCTTTTGTGCAGTAAGTTTTCCATGATCACAAATCTTATGGTGGCACTTTTTCTGAAGCTGGGAACACACTACATGAATGAAAGCCCGGTTTGGCAATGAAGGCTTTGAACTCTTACACTCTGAAAAATAGGCCTAGTAAAGTAGGATCAGCTGGCACGTTGTTGGGAATCATCTGAGATGTTTCTACACTGATCCAATTACTTGAGTTTTGATGCCACAATTATACTTTTCTTTTTCTTTTTAATCTTAAATTTGAATAAACATGTAATTGCTGTAAATTTAAAATTCAGAATTTTAAATCTACCCAAGAAGCCAGACCCGGAATTTGCCTAAATATAAATCTATCCTTTTAATTAAATTGTATGATCAAAGATCTCAGACCAGCTTTTGGTACTTGACAATTGACCGTTATTGAAAGGGTTCCATAGGTACCAAAAGGTGTTGGGATTTAAATCTTAATTCAAACCAATTGGACAACTCTGTGAACCATGATCTTGTAATTTCAGCAAAATGGTAAAAATCTGAATGCTGTCAGTTAAAAGTTCTTCAGTCGGTTGGATTTACACATCTAGTGTTCACAGCTTTAGTACAAAATATGCAAGTATACTTGGCTCTATGGCTGTGTATGCTATTTCTGAGAGGGGGGGGTTATGTCCAAACTCTGAAAATGTTGGATGTCTTTGTAGATAAAGTGCAGGAATTCTAAAGTCTCTCCACCTCAGTCTGTCAATATTGCCATCAAGTGCATCGCCGTGGAATAAAATCCTACCAACCACGAGGGAAGTCAATGCCTCAACAGTCCAGACGCTTTTCTCTGATGTTCACCTTGAAACTACAGTAGTCAACTCTTAATCCATAGGTTTCTAGCCTGTCGAGGCTCAATTCATAACCTCATATTGCTGTGGTACCAACAAAGGACAATTCCAAAACACCCAAATTGTCACACTAGTAACACTGCTTTGGCACCACAATCTAGATGAATTCAACAATTGACCTCAATATGTCAGAAAGTAAAAGTTAGGAGTCAGGCCCATTCCAAGATGTACTCAGTCCCATCTCTCTTCAGCAGGAACTTTTCAGTTGATGCTTTCATCCCCCAAGTAGTCCAGCTCGGTGCTGGGCTTGTCCAGATCCATGTCCATGTCCATCATTCCTCCTACAGAGTCCTGATGGAAGTTTGCGGCGATCTGGTCGAAGGTTTTGCCCCGTGTCTCTGGCACCCGGAAGAATGTAAAGATGAGGAAGAAGAGGAGGAGTACTGCGAAGATCAGGAAGACGTATGGCCCACATAGGTCCTGGGGAAGGATGGCGATAAGTCCAGATTAAAAGATACAAGACGCAGAAGTCCGTGGACCTTTTGCGCAGGACATCCACAACATCAATTTAAGGTAAAAAATACTCACAGCAACATATTGGAAGCTCATGCCGATGATGAAGTTGGCGGTCCAGTTGGAGAAGCCGGCCACAGCCATGGCAGCCGGCCTTGGACCCTGAGAGAATAGCTCGGCTACAAAGAACCAGGGGATGGGACCCGGACCGATCTCAAAGAAGGCCACAAAGCCGAAGATGGACAGCATGCTAATGTAGCTCATCCATGGGACACTGTCCTATCAGGTGGGAGGGGAAACGGTTCAGAGGTTTGTAGAGAAAGGGGACATACCGGTGTGGGATGCTCGCATGTTTGGGAGACTGACCAACAACGCAAGAGCCATGGTCATGATGACGGCACAGATGCACATTCCTCCAAGACCCAGCATGTGGAGCGTCCGTCGACCCATCCTCTCTATCAGGAAGAGCTGGTAGGAATGAGAAAACAGAAGTTTTTAATCCTCAGTCTGCAATTGGAGGAAACACTCACATATTCTACTTTAGTTGATAAATGTAGCCACAAATATGATTCATTGTCACAACAAGAGTTACAGGCAAGCTTGAAGCGTTATGTAGTGGCGCTTCTGAATGCTGACATCAGCATACTAATAATGACGGTGCCAACATGCTGACATTTACAAATTAGAGCCAATAAAGCGAGGGCTGATAAGAATGTCTTTCCTTTGCTCTTCAACAGAAGTATTGGACTAATTAAAACTTTGACCTGATGATGGTGCGAGATGGAAAAAGTCGGGGCAATCACCAAAGTTGTTGCACTTAATCTTGAGAAGGACGTGGATGTTTGTACAAAATTAATTTCATGACCATCCATCCAATAGTTGTGGACACGTTTCACTTAAATAATGATGTGTCTGAGCAAAGGTTTACATGATTCCATCAAAAAAAGCTCTTGAGATATTTTTGTTTGGACCAAAGTGGCTGATCGACGTTGCAATCCAAAGAACCGTGCTGCCCAATCTCGCCTCATGACCCCGCATGACCCCTTCAATGACATTGAAACATCTTGGCCTGTTTGGATGACGCAATGTTCAAGAGGCGGGCCCAAGAAAACCAGCCGTGTTCTCTTATTTGCTCTTTGATAACCATTTTAAACATTAATAGAGACACTCTTTGGAAAACAACAGGACTCTAATCTTTATCATAGTAATTGCACTAAAAAGTTTGAAGATTCAAAATGAGATAAGGAAGGAGGAGTGGCATCAAAAAGCCTAGATAAGTGTTACTGACCGAGACCACGGTGAAGGCACAGTTTACCACGCCTGCTCCGATGGTGGCGTAGACTGGACTCTGGACTCCTGCCTTCATGAAGATACTGGTGGAGTAGTAGAAAATCTGAACAGGCGGGTAGACAGATTGGGATTATGTCAACATACTGCACTGATTCACTTTTCTTTTTGGGACTTCATGCCAGGTGCACGTATACAACTAAAATGTAGAGAATAATGTGATTTATGAATTTATTTATTTTTTAATGAAGGACCCCGCTGACTCACTGCGTTGATCCCAGACAGCTGCTGGGAGAGCTGCAGCAGGATGGAGATGATGATGGGCTGGCGATAGAGCGGAGAGCGAAAGAGCTCCAGGATAGACACCTTCCTCTCCATGTCCATCTTCCTCTTCTCCTCCTTCATCTCCGCCAGCATGCTGCTCACGTCCTGCCTGCCGGTCAACCTTCTCAGGCCTGCACACAGGAGTGAGAAGTGAGAGGTGTGTATGTACCATTAGAATATTCTTATGAACACCCGATGAGTTAAAGGCCTATAAATACTTGTTCTCCATTCAGCTCCAACAATGTTCCATAAAGTGACCCCAGAGTACAAATAGCAAGATGCTGTACTGTCAGTGATAGGTAAACATGGAGACAGGTCTTGCCTCAGCTTCAGTTTAAGACTAAAGGAGAAGTTCAGCCCAAATTATAAGAATGGTGTCTTGCCACCTTGTCTTCAGGTCACATAAATGCCCTCTGAGGTTTTTTAGAAACCAACTAACACACACAGGTTGGTCTGAATTCACTTCTCTCACAAAATGTTGATTAGCAACAGATATATGGAGGTAGTCCAGTACGATCCAACTATTATAGCAATTCTAAAGTTAAAAATAAATAAATATGTTGATCTGCATAATGAAATCCATTATACCATTATAGCTTTGAAAAAGGTTGCGCAAGGTAGATAACTTTCTCTGTGCTGGTGACGACGAAAACCAGCACATAATTTTGGGTTTTAGATCTCCCAAAAACAAACCAATGATGATGAAAGTGTCCTTTTTATTACAGAATACAGCCTTCAAGATGTCCTTAAACCAGTGTGGAGCCCTGCAGCGCTACTCACCTCTCTTGGCTTGGTGCTCCTGGCAGCGGACGATGTAAAGGAAGCGAGGGCTCTCAGGGCAGAAAGGCAGAAGTGCCATCTGAAATACAGCCGGCACAACCGATAAACCCAACAGAATTGGCCACAAGTCCGCAACGCCCAGTAACGACTCCAGACCGAGGACCTGCGTAGGAAGAGGGATCAAGTGTGAGGGCAAGATGCGATAACAACTTCAAGGAAAGGCTATGACAAAATATTCTTAGAAACCTTGAACTCAGGGAACACTTGTTCATATAATGGGACGATGCATCAGGGGTTCATACAGATATGTTTTATCATCTCAGCAACATCATGGTATGCTGTCATACCTGTGCTATGAGGATACCGGTGACGATAGCCAGTTGGTGCAGCGTGCCCAGTGCCCCTCGCAGACTTGTAGGAGCTATCTCGCCCACATACATCGGTGTCAAGCCTGACGCCAACCCTGCAGCGATGAAAAGCTGTCAGGAACTTTCATCAAGTGCATGGACAGATTATGAGACGATGGCCCCCGAGGCACAGTCACGTGAAGGGCTCCCAGCTAGAGCCACCGATTCAAAGAGACACCCTTTTTGGTCGTTTAGCATTTCTTTGTAGACGTTTTGCTTATTTTATGTCTCTTTTTGGTCATTTTAAATCCCCCTGTAGTCGGTCTGTGTATATTTCTAGACATTTTGCATCTCTTTGTAGACATATTCAGTCACTTTCTGGATGTGTTTGTAGTCGTGTGAATGTGAATTATCTGCTCTAAAATAGATATGTAAATAAAACAATGAAAAGGAGAGAATAAAACAGTGGACTGCTCACCGCAGTAGGCGCCAATGACAAAGCGTCCGAGGATCATCATTTCAAAGGAGCGGCAGAGCTTTGACAACCCCATCAGACTTCCACCAATGAAGGCAAACATGTTGTTTATGAGCATGGCTTTCCTCCTGGAAGAAAACACAGACTTTATCTTTCAGTATCTTTGTATTAATTCAACAGACTTTAAAATCCTAATCTGACATCAGACATAAGAACAGCATAAACTCAAATACGTTTAAGATTTTTTTCTTTAAATATTTTTGCTAAAAGGCTGTTGAAATCATAAACATAAAAAAATACTGTTGGTACTGAAAGGGCCACGCAATTACTGAAACACACACTAACGTATTTAAATAATGAACATTGTACAGAAAATGTATCTAGTCTGTGTGCTGTTTGATATACAGATTCAGTATGATAGTTGCCTCAAAGCCTCCAGAGGGCAGTGCCATACAAAAACGTTGAGGCCGTTAGCTGCTAACTCAGTGCTAACTCTAGCTGAGTTAGCCTGAAATTAGTAGTTATTCTTAAACAACCTTAAAACAAATTCCAATACAACACATCCTCACCCTTGCAAGTCTGGTATTAGTACACCTTACAAAAAGTTATATTAGACCATGATCATTACAAGTAATGCCAAATGTTTATATGTTCCACATATTTCCCAGTTCTGCCCAGCAAGAATGACAATTAACACTAAAAATACAAAACAATCAAGATATTTAAAGACCCCCTAAAGAGATGTCATGCATTATATATAATATACATAATATAATATATATACTGTATATATATATAGAGAGAGAGAGGTATATAGATCTATAAGATATACGTTTATTTTTCACAAAAAGGTTAAATGACTTAATAAAAAATTCTTACAATTCAAAGTCTATGTATATAAAAAATATAACTAATAATAATATTCACTAATTGACTGCAAAGTCCTTTCTTGATGTGAATTAGCCTTCACATCATTCTGCACAGTGAGTGTTTCAAAGTTCTCCACTCATGTCTGTCAGACTCCTTCCCCATTATGTCTCACCCACCAAACAATAAGAGCTACTGTTAAAAGTAAACTTCTATTTGTGGACGAGAGACTTAATTTGCATCTGAATCCCTTTTGACTTCAGAGGTCACAGCAGCTCCCGCCGTCTTTACCAGCCACACTAGTACTTCTTTTTTTAGGAAGACCCTGTCCTGAGGGCACCCAAACTGAATGCTACCCCGTGTTGCCAGCTCTTTTAAGATCCCATTTGAATCAGTGGAAGCTGGGGGCTGCAGTCCATTTTGCATCCCAGCTCAGGTTACAGAGGGAAACTGGGTCAACTAGGAACATCCTTGAAAGAGTGCGTGACTAGAAACTGGACGGTGGGATCTGATGATGTGCATTCAAACTCTAGAGTTGGACTGTCATATTGGGCAGCACAGAAAAGTTATCAACCACAGACACAGCTGCAAATAGGCACCTGCACCTAAATTACATACAAATTCATGTAAAATAACAATAATTACATGTAATTAAATATCTAGCTCATTATTTAACGGTTTATGTCCATACTAACAATTTAATGATTTTCTTTGTTATTTTAAGGTAAATAAGTGTAGTTTTATATTAATGTGTACTTTTACATTCAAACTCTGTAATTCGTCAGCTAAATGGTGTAACATGCTTGAAAGTTTGAACCTCAAGAGAGCAGTGCAGCAGAAACTTTTGCTATATGGGATTTAGTGGCAAGGCACAACGAAGAATAACACAAAAGACAGTGAAGCGTCAAACACCCTTTATTTTTAGTTGAAGTATGAAAAGGCACATTACAAAATAGCCTTCATATAAAATCTGAATACTGTTAACACTCTTGGCTGGAGGGGTCCAGGGAGACCCTCTTCCCAAAACATGTTCAAACATCAGATATCTGTAAGAAAAAGAATAAGTAAATGAGTTTGATTAAAGACATAGCTCTTGAGTCACCTGATGGACTGTAATCCCCAAAAATTTAAAATAAAACTATGTGCTTCATGGCACTTAATCTTGTTGATTCTCACCTGACTAGAACCTTGCTTGTGTTGTATTAAGATCTCATATGTACCTCGCTTTAGATAAAAGCATCTGCCAAATGCCACATTGTAAGGTAGCCCTTCCCTAAAGCATAACCTGCTTTATCTTCTATTTTATTCTAAATGGGAACATCATTTACAAATTAATGTTGGGTCGCATTGAAGACTTGAAACTATAGCAACTGAGACCATAAATTAATTAGGAAAATGATTACTTAAATGATTAATAAATCAAGTGAGAAGTAGGGTCATTTTCTCATAGACTTCTATACAATCAGACTTTGTTTTTAACCAGTGGATTCGATTTTGTCAGCAGATGACAGGGACAGTAGTGATAGCTTATTTGTATAACTTTAGAGGTAAGACTGGAGAACTCGATTTCTGTTAGAAAATTAATTTTACAACATTTTGTGTGTTGTTCTTGCACAGATTTAATGTGATTTCTTCCACTTAAATTAAAGCAACTTATAGTGACTTATAGCCAGCATGTAATGTATTATATCTGCCTAAACCTCAGGAATTTCATTACTTTACTTAAAGCACCCAATAACTACTTTTAGTGACATTGCATTATAATAGTGATTATAATGTATTATAAAATGATAATATAGTAAAACTAGGAGAATTATAATACACTATGATCGTTGCAAAAGAATGGCAGTGAGTGACCAGCAATATATTATATATATATATATATATAAATAAATATATAAAGTATTATGATACTTGACCTTATAAGTCATTATAAAATACTTTCTAATGTATTATGATTATTCTAAAGCATCATTAATATTGTTGAGTGCTTATAACTATAATTTGACAGTGCTTTAAGCAGATTATAATGCATTAAAGCCTCAAGATAAGGTTGCATGTAAGATGTGAAATATCAATGGCTGTGGTGGACCAACTGTCTTGGTCGTCAAAGGCAAGCCTGTTATGAAGAGTAGCCCGTGGTTTAATATCGTCACCTGTAGCCAGTGGGGAAAAAATAGAGCCCATGCAGTTGTAGACATCTGTATAAACTTGAAATGCAGCAAAAACCTTGGCACAATGAGAAATGCATAATTATTACATTTAAAAAATCATTGATAAACCATAATCTAAGATGTTTAACGTTACTTTAAACTACTAACACTTGGTGCACATGGTAAAATAAGGGACACATAAGTGGTATTTAGCTAACAGGCTAACTGTAGCCAGTGGAGAAAAATAGAGCACATGCCATTGTAGACATCTGTATAAACTTGAATTGCTGCAAACAACTTGGGACAACGAGAAATGCCTAATTATTACATTGAAAAAATCATTGATAAACCATAATCTAAGACGTTTAACGTTGCTTTAAACTACTAACACTTGGTGCACATGGTCACTTAAGGGACACATAAGTGGTATTTAGCTAACGGGTTAACTGTAGCCAGTGGGAAAAAATAGAGCACATGCTGTTGTTGTCATCTGTTTGAACTTGAAATACAGCAAACAATTCTACACAACAAGAAATGCCTAATTATTACGTTAAAAAAGTCATTGATAAACCATAATCTAAGACAACACCAGCAGTACTTAGCTAACAAGCTTTATGAAGCCACCTTCAATAAACATTTCTAGTCTTATAAGCACTGTAGTTAGACCTACCATTATTTCTTACCTTATTCTCCACTTTCGAAAGTACCAAAATAAATTCTGCCGTAGTGGCAGCCCACCTTGGACGTCCTTAGGCCGGCTAAAGAGGGTGACCTTTGCCCTTGTGATGGAGGCCCAGTGCTGCAAAAGTGCATGCCGTCTTGGGCATGCATAATCCGGCCATAGACTGTGCTAATTCAGAAAAGCGGTTGAATGTACGTCCGTTTGCGGGCTGAAGTCAGCCTGTTTAGCCCACTGATGGACCTCGGTTCGCGGACGCCGTTTCGAAGCAAATTGGCAGAGATACCTAGGATATATTCAGCCAATTTAGCCCGGAGATGACGCTGACTTAGTGCCCTATCAAACTGCACAATTGCTGTTGAATTGACCTTGCTTCCATCAACAATTAAAATACATTAAAGACAGTCACTGTCTACAGTGAGATGTTCAACAATTTAAATGTACATTGTCCCATATCAAAGATGGCTAATGGCCTAACCACTGCAGCCAACACCTTGGACCTGGCTGGCTTTGAGCTATGCAGAACAATAAAGACAAGAAGAGGGGGAAATGGCTTTGCAATGATGACTCACTACATGCAGTTAAAAGTCTGAAAACAAATGTTGCAACTTGTATGGAATAATGGCAATGTTGGCAAATGAGTGTTGCTGTGGGTAGAGGCCCAAACTAACATGCTGCATAACACTGCAAAACAGTGAAAATTAGGGAAAATTACATTGTTATGTGTGCACAGTTGGCATTGTGGTGGTTCAAAAGGAAAGGTTAGGGATTTGTTAAAATGCAAGAGGGTCATACTATGGGCCATATGAATGTAACTGTAACATCACCATGATGTCAATCCAGCCATTAGCTTTTCATATAGGCCTACATACAGAATGCAATATATGCAGTGATTTTTGTTGATTGTTCCATCTCCATTTGCTGTCAGTCCTCATTTTGGTTATTGCAGGTAATGGCACTAAAACTGTTTTGGAATATTTGGGTGCTTCATTTTGTTTAAAGAACCACTTTTAAACACTGGGCCTCTACTTGTGTGTGCTTGCGTTGAGGCTAAGTAGTAATAATAATAATAATCTACCACTGCTGAGTAGGCTAAATGTATAGGAAACACTGCATATGGATCAATGTGTTGGAGCAACATTTATTATATTATTTAAAGAACCAGCCACTGTCAGAACAGCCAGAACAATTTATAGAAACAACAGGGCAACAGACAGAGGAGCAACAGACAGGACAGAGAGAGATATGGACAGATATGGACAGATATGGACAGATATGGACAGATATGGACAGCTTCTGGGCTGGAATGGCAACAAGGAAACATAAGGTATACATTTTTTTTGGCAGGTGTTGCTTGACTACATCTGTTGCTTTTATTGATGCATGCATATAGTGTGTCATATATGATGCTATGCATATCTGAAGTTTGTTACAGTATACTTACAGTATTAATGAAAACAAAATATGGTATGTTTTTCCATTTTGTTCTTGGTTCATTTTCAATAGGTGACAGGAGCCAAAGAATTTCAGAGGCTTGCTGCCGTCGCCAAGCTGGTCCTGGTGTTGCCCCATTCAAATGCAGATGCTGAGAGGGTGTTTTCAGTTGTGGGACTAAATAAAACAAAGACCAGAAATAGCCTGTGTCCTCCATCATGGCCATAAAGATGGCCGACCTGGAGCCCTGCTTCAGATGGGAGCCCCTCAGCGGTCATCAAGGCCTCCAAGAAGGCCACAGGCCAGTACAACCGTGCCCACAAATCGTGAACAATTCTGATCTCCGATGCCTCATTTTTTGTTATTTTATTTATGTGTTGAACCATTGTTTTGGTTAAAAAGGCTACTGTTTAAGCACTTTATTTGTTGCACTTTTTTGTTTCATAATGAAAAATATTTCTCCCTAACTAATCTTTGCTCTTAAGAATACAATTATTAACAATATAGGTTAGGTTTCAGTTAAGAATTAGTTGAATACCATTGTAATCAAAATGTCAATCAACCTACCTTGGTCAAATCTTAAACACAGGTCTATTAATTAGGCTATATTGTGGTACATAGACAGTCATTGAGGCACAACAATAGTTTTCTGGTTGAATGTTCAGCTCAAGTCTAGAAGGCCCTGCAAGTCATGAGCAGATGGACATGAATCAGAATAAGTTCAGGTATTGCACATATTTAGCATACCACCCAAAGATCCACTAGAATGCATGAAATAACATCTACTTAAACCAACATTTCCTGGAGGCGAACCACGATGTCTTTGCTTCACAGAATGTAACCAATGTTTTCCATCTCCAGTAGGCCGCCCCTATCAACGACTATGGGCCCCACAAACCACCAGAATGCAGGGCACAACATGGGCACAACGCCAAATGAATTCCAATTTCCTGATATTTGAGCCACCAACGTGTGTGGCTGCGTGCACAGCAACATTTTGGTCACCCCCGACAAAATCTCATTCCAAGGTTTTTTGAAAAGTTGTCAGCTCTGCATGACATGCATTATTACCTGCATTATTACCTGGAGTATTACCTGGAGTATTAGCTACCTGCATTATTACCTGAGTATTTCAAATACACCTGTGAATTTGACTTGTTGGATGTCAACGGAGAACAAAAGACTGGCATATGAACACAGAGGAAGGATCAAACGGGATCTGGTCACTTCAATAAAGTTAAGTGAATTTATATCTTGCAAAAATATTGAAGATCAGGTAAGAAAACATTTTCCCTGTTATTTTCTAACGTAATGTTATGTTTTGTGTTCATGTCCTTAATTTATGTAACTAGCCCAGTCTAAAACTATTTCATTTTAGACAAATATATAAAGAAATTGAGATAATTCATTTTAAATGTTTAAAAAGTAACGTTATTACATTTAAATCTGTTAATTTGAGTGTTTAATACAGTTCATAGTGGTGCTATTGGCGGATAAAAAGACTGTAACAAAGAGTTAGGTTAGCTAGTTAAGTAAACTAGCTACAGGTAACGTTAGCTTGTTAGCATGATTCTGTCTCCAGGCCAGAAAAACATTCTTGAATGTGGTTTATGGGGGAGGGGAGGGGGAGAGGTGCGCGCTCCATAACATGTCCCCACGACATGTCACTGGGGGGGGGAGAGGTGCGCGCTCTGTGCTCCACAACATGCCCCCCACCAACATGTCCCCTGTATCATGTCCCCCGGGTTTTTGAGAGTTTAGTGTAATCCAAAATATATTAAATGTATGGTGTGCCGTTACCGCTTTCTCAACAGTATATAAGTTATTAATTAATGAGAAGCATTTCTTATATTCCAAGGGAACAGCTTTGAGATATAACTTACAGTATTCTTCACTGTTTCACTGTACTTCACACAGCAAAGGACCATAAGCAGTGCATCACCTGTGAGATCATGAGAAGGCTGAAGAACCAGGAGTGACCCTAAGCAGTGCATCACCTGTGAGATCACGAGAAGGCTGAAGAACCAGGAGTGACCCTAAGCAGTGCATCACCTGTGAGATCATTAAAAGACTGAAGAACCAGGAGTGACCCTAAGCAGTGCATCAGCAGTGCATCACCTGTGAGATCATGAGAAGGCT
Organism: Cyclopterus lumpus; assembly: GCF_009769545.1. Lineage (NCBI taxonomy): Eukaryota > Metazoa > Chordata > Actinopteri > Perciformes > Cyclopteridae > Cyclopterus > Cyclopterus lumpus. Next base: position 8,428,145 of record NC_046983.1, on the reverse strand, counting down.
GAGGAACCAGGAGTGACCCTAAGCAGTGCATCACCCTAAGCAGTGCATCACCTGTGAGATCCTAAGCAGTGAGAAGGCTGAAGAACCAGGAGTGACAAGATACCACCGGATGGTGGGACACAGAAATAAACCCAGGGACAGGTAGGCAAACAGAGGCAAGACATACAGAGATTGGATTTGTTCTTACATAAAAACAACTTAAAACAGCAAAAATGTGCTTCTAATCAGAAACATCCATGCATACATACACATAAAAACACACATACATACTGTAAAAATACTGTGTGTTCATTTAAGAAGCCTGCTCTGAACAATCCTTTAATCCTCTGAACATATCCTTGCAGAGCGGAAAAGCAGAATTATATCAGTCATTATTATTTCTGAGGAGATTTGACAGATTTTAAACTTTACTATCCGGTTCAACAGTGGACAGACGGCCTGTAGCCTGCATAATAATCAGATAGGCATTATTAGACAAACGAATATACAGAGGTATATGCTACAGTACGCCAAGCATTCCCAGGAGACTTCCTTCCTTAAATAATCCCCATGCAGACAACTTCTACCTTGTGAAATGTGCATAGCACCACCACTGATAAAGGTATTGCTTATATGGTTATTATGCAAGCTACAGTTAACGTAACCTTTTTTTAATTTCGAGGCTGATGTTATGTGAGATAGAATTCCGCTTTTTCGCTCTGCAAGGTCCTGTGAGTTGTGTGCAGCGGTCACTTTCCGTGGAGAGTAAAGCAGCAGCAAAAGTCAGTCCACAACGTAAACATCAACGGGTGATACACGGACCAAACTTCAATAACTTCATGAGTCTCAAACTGTAGCAGCAACAAACGTGTTCAATCCGTGTTCAGCAATAGTGTCCTTTGGAAACACTTCCGTTTTCTGTATTTGCAGCATGTTTTCTAAATACTGGACATGTGTTGTCAAATTGATGAAGTTTTATTTCTTAATTTGCTTGTGTTTTGTCTAGTTGCATGTGTTTTCTTAAGTGGCAGTGTGTTGAGCTCTCAGGGCCACCGTAGTAGAGTTGTCATCATCATCAATCCTTTATTTATTTCTTGTCATAACAGGGTAAACGCAGCTGCAGTTAATACAATTATAGGTGGTTGGTTTGATTTTGGTGTATCAATTGGCTTTAACATTTTTTTACCTTGTATGATACATCAATGAAAAGTGTCCATTGTTGTGAATCAAGTCTTTCTTCTTTTCGTGATTCACATTTTTTCTGACGGGAGTGCTAAAACATGCATTAGGTGCATGTTTTAATTAATAAACATTTAATAACTAGCATTCTCAAAGCTGACTCGGTGTTCAGAATGACAAAATGTTTCATAATGGCAAATGTCGGTACAGACAATTTGAATATAGTTTGTTTAAGCTTGTTTAAAGGAATGTTAAACAATTCCAAGCCTACTTTCTAAGGAAGTGAATCTTAGTGTGTCCTTTTCTCTTTTTTCCCCCCAGATGCACCAAGGATCGGGCTGATTTAGAAGATTGTTCTTTATCTCACTTATGGTAAAGATTCATTGACCTTTTGCGGTATGTTTTGATTTGACTTATTAATACACTGCATAGTTGGGGTTCTGAAAAGACCTCATCATAATTGTAACTAACAGTCAAGATAGACTGATTAGTTCTTCAATTCCTCTTGGGGGGCTCTGAAGAACTGTTTGTGAATAATTGGTTGATTTTGTAAATGATAATGGTGTGTATTTTATTTGTAATTAAGTTTCCAACCCCTCGTTTAATTGAAATGTTGAAAGTCTTGTAGATGTATCAATTTATTTCGTATTTTTCACAGTAATCTGAAAAGCTTATATTTCATGATAATATAACAGTCTTTTACTGCAGAACCTTTAGGGATATCACTTTATTGAAGGTGTTTGATCGTAATAATTCAGGAAAAATCTGTAAAATAACAGTATTTCACTGCAAAACCTTTAATGAAAATGTCCGTAAATTTATGGTTTTCACCCTTTATTTGAATTAAGATATTTTACCTTAATTTTATGTTTTTTGTTTGGTAGCCGCTGCTGCCAGTCATTTTACCTTCATTTTATGGTTAGTGATATCCCTTTATTGAAGGTTTTTGATTGTAATAATACAGGAAAAATCTGTAAAATAACAGGGTTTTCTCTGCAGAAGTTTGAGTGATATCCCTTTTATTGAAGGTGTTTCATCATAATAATACAGGAAGAATCTGTAAAATAACAAGTTTTCTCTTCAGAATTGTTTGTGATATCCCTTTATTGAAGGTGTTTGATTGTAATAATACAGGAACAATCTGTAAAATAACAGTATTTCACTACAAAACCTTTAATGAAAATTTCCGTAAAATTATGTTTTTCGCCCTTTATTTGAATTAAGATATTTTACCTTCATTTTACGTTTTTTGTTTGGCAGCCGCTGCTGCCAGTCATTTGACCTTCATTTTATGTTTTTTTTTTTTTTTTTACAGTGTGGGTTTGTAGAGCTTGGGTTCATGCAACAGTACACAGAATAAATAACTCCCAACTCCAGTAAAAATGCGTAGATTAGAGTGTGTTGCATCCTGCGTGATTCCCTACCTGCCCAGCCACTCGGAGACAAAGCCCACACAGAAGGAGGACAGCATGCCACCAATTGAGAAGATGGCCACAGACAGGGACCAGAGGGAGGTGAGGGTCCCTGCGGGGATGGACTCTCCATACCGGTGCACCCATGTAGCATTATAGTCCTCCTCAATGATCTACACAGGGCACAGATGAAAGCACCTTCAACAACCCGAGAGTGAAACAGGAACAGAGGAAGACACATAATAAAGAATACAGAGATTTATTATCTTTTTGAAAGCCCAACTGGAATTTAAAGTCAGCCGTTGTAAATGTCTCACTAACACCAGGGTCGAGAATCAATACAGTAAAGTAGAAACCGGCAACATGAATCCACACGGAGGAGGATGCACAGTGCAAAGATTAAAGGATAATCTACAGCTGTCTATAAATCTGCCTATATTAGCCTCTTTTTTTTTTAAACGGCTCCATTTTAATGACCAACAAAACTGTCTCATCATGTCACACGCACACATAAAGACACAGCAGATCAGCGTCTATTCTGGTTTTAGTGTCTTCAGGAAACCACGTCAGCTGAGTGGGGTTTGTAGTTGAGGGTCGAGGCTCATCAGCAGGTGCCTGAATGCCGGCGGCAGAGACAGCTCACCGGACTCGCTTTGAGCTCTGACTCACTGTGCATGTGTTACTAATGCCAAACTACAGTGTGACATAACAATATATGGATTTGAATGGAAATATGTTCTGACTTGTAAATACCAGTCATTGTAATAGAGCAACATATACTACAGTACATTATATTGGCAGTCATAAATCGTACATTTCTCACATGCCTTCATACTGGAAAACCAGATGTGGCTGCAACATGAGCTCTATCTATATACACATAGTGTGTTTTAAGCAAAGGCATCATGTGTGCAGCACCATGTTGCCTCCTGGATGTGGCAGTAATAATGCACTAATCAAATAGCCCCCTCCTTTCCTCATAAACCAGACAGAAAGAGGCACACTTGCAGTGTCTCCGTATAAATAAGATGCTTAACAAACTTCCCTTTGGTCTCCTGTCTGCCCTCTGAAATATTAAATGTTATTTGCATTGTGTTCCAGGAATTGTTTCCCTCCTCCGTGTTTATTTTCTAAACACCATCGGCACCGTTTTGAGGCAGATGTTGTGGCATCAAACACATCACATTGTAAAATCTGGAAAATATGAGAAACAACTTAGTTGACGTCTGGTTTAATGTTACTGTGCTCGCCTCCCGCGTTGCACTTCTTTTAACCCGCCTCCATTCTTAACAGCAGATTGACACCAGTTTGCCAATTTCACGGAATTTAATTGGCTAGTTTTGATCATAATCCCGGTGATCGTTGCTTTTTTTTTTCTTTACCTTCTGAGGTGCATTGATGACTCCGATATTGTATCCAAACTCTAGAGATCCCAGGACAGCGGTAAAGACTGAGAGAACAAAGGTTCCAGTCAATGTCTGGAGTACAAACACACACAAAGAAACACATAGAGAGAGGTAAAAAAAACAACATATTTTCAGAACAGTGAGTGTAAAGATAATAATGGCAAATATAAGAGAGCGTAAGAGCTGCAGCAGTTCTCCCTCAAACTATATATAGCAGTGATCCTGATGTAAGCAAATCGCTTCCTTTTAACTTCCCTGCAGATCCCCATCAGGCTACAGGCACCTGTCTCCACGGTGACAGGCAAGACAACCCCTTGGGGAGATGAGGTCTTCCCTTCGAGCAAAGTAAGTGTGCTGTCGTATTAGTTAACTAGCAGCTTCATGGTAGAGACATAACTACCCAACAGAAATATATGCTCATATGACGTCTTTTAAGACCTGCTGGTAAAACAGAAAACACCCATCATGGCTTGGGATAAAGTTTACATTTTGGTGATGCGGGGCCTCCTGACAACAACAATATGATGTGACTTTATTGTATTGTATTCTTATTGTCTTGTATTGTATTTAGTTTTATGGATAATTTAGCAAAGTTTGAGTTTGTATGTTTGTTAGCGTGCATCTAACTTGACCTTGCTGTGTTGAGTCTCTAGATAAGTGCTGTTTAGTATTCACAAACCAAAACAAAAGGTTGTGTGTGTGTGTGTGTGTGTGTGTGTGTGTGTGTGTGTGTGTGTGCGTGTGTGTGTGTACACGTGTCCTTTCAACAGAAAAGGTGAAACATCAGAAGCAGCCAGTTATGCTCTATTACACTTCATGCATTTTATTTAAAATAGCCTCACGCAGAGTTGAATGCTCAGTAATTCATTTACTTTTCACTAATCACGAATGAATCTGATTCCTGAGAACTCACATCGCGCCTTTGCTCTGTGTTTGAGTTTCCACGCTATATGTTGTGAGCTATCAGAGGTCCCCACATCCCTGGAAGATCCACCTGTCACAGACGGTGTTTGCAGCCATTGTTTACAAGGGTGGGGAAAAGGAACCAGTCAAACAAGGTGGCCTATAACAAACTCACAGTACTAAGTTCTGACCTGTAAACTCAGATATTTGGCTGGTCAAGGTCACTGCTCATGACTAAATAAGGGCCACATCATTGAGATCAGGGCTGATGTTGATTTTTACATTCAGCATGTATAGTTACTTGTTGTTGCAAGGGACAAGGTTAATTGTTATTATAATTGTCAATTGTTATTATTATTATTGTCAATTGTTGTTATTATTGTCAATTGTTATTATTATTATTGTCAATTGTTATTATTGTCAATTGTTATTATTATTGTCAATTGTTGTTATTATTGTCAATTGTTGTTATTATTGTCAATTGTACATTATTTTAGACTCAATGTAATCTATTCTCTCTTTTATTAATACGAGGCAACCTGCAATATGGCATAGAAAAGCGTTGATTTGCTCTTACTTCTTTTTTTGCATGATGTAGACAAACCTGAGCTTAAAATCTCTCCAAATAGAAATACGGCACCGAACAGTGAAATGCGTACCGCTCTCAAGCAGCATACATACCTCCCCTCCAAGTTGCTGAAACCCGTCCGGCATGACTTTGGCAGCTCCAGGCAGTAACGCTTGATGACAGATGCGTCTGGTGCCAAATGGAGACACGTGAAACTCCCCCAAAAGGACAACAAGCCCCCCCGATTTAAACCGTGAGCACTTTGACAACGACAAAACGGAACAGAAACGTAAAAATCCGAAGGAGAAGCCCAAAGTGATCAGCCTGGTGCGTCCTGTGCCGCGGCGTGTCCTCTCTTCTTTAAACTTTGTGTTGTGTCCGTCCAGCTGGAATAGAGTGACAGCAGCACACCCACGTGCACGCCTCTCCTCGTATCGAGAGGGTTGGGGGTGAGGCTATACTCCAGGCCAGAGAGGCCCAGTGGGCTGATCTAGAGGTCCTCTGACAGAGGTCGAGACGCGAGCATAAAGCTCTTCTGACCTTAAAGACTATTGGCTGAAGGGATTGACAGAACTTATCTTACAGATGCGGAGTTCTGGTTTATATTATGGCAAGAGGGGAAGAAAAGAGAGAGATAGATGTGATTACATTTTAAGATTCCTCTTTAAATCAACAGTCAAACATCTCTGGAGCTCATGAGCCAGAGGTTTGCTGAGGGCCAAATTAGGTATCAGGGCCCCCTGTTTAAATTCCCTCTTACATAATCTTGTCTGGCCTTATATACAAGAATTATAAACTCTCTCATGTAAAACAAATAATTAAAAGGCTCACATCCAACAATGTGGTGCATCTGACTATTTTCTTTGTTCGTGGAGGTCCAAGATTCGTAATATTATGTTGAATGATCAGATTTTTTTTGACCAACAAATCTGTGAAGCGTCATCTACAGTCGGTAAAATACTGCACTGCACATGTGTTGGACCTTAGAGGAACCCAAGTCAGAGTCCACCATGCAACCAGCTATGACTCAACATTTCACATGGGCAGCAGAGAGGGGCTCGTCTTTGCTGCACTGGCTGCCATTGTCTGTCTTCCCAAAAGCCATAAATCCCTTTTCTATTTCAGATCACATGCCAAAGGGGTCACACACCACAGCCCCCTGTTCCACAAACCCTCCCCCCTCTGTTGCACACAACAAAGCTCACTCCTCCTCCCGCAGGCAACAGGTGGACCCTAAATTTGGGCTGCGCCACTTTAACATTAACAGTTTAGTTGTGGTTAGGGGCTGTTTGTGCATCGGTTAGCGGTGTGTCCGATGCAGGGATTCGGGGTTGTGTTGTGGGAGGGTTGCACTGGGCGGGAAGAGAGCAGATCTCAGTGGTAAAATATCTGCTCTAGATCTTTCAATCAAAAGATTCAGGCCCACCCCTTGCAGACACACCTCCACATCACGCCACTCTCTCCTTGGAGCTTGCCGCCTTTGCCTTTTCCTGCCCTCATACGAACATTGAGAAAGAGAACCGGACACCCCTCATCCAGAGCCCCCAACAGTCATGTGTCTGTGTGTGACTCGGACTAAATGTAGAGTAACTTTACACCATCAGAATAGTGCCGTAGATCCTCACCAACATACTTTAAGAGTTCATTTGTGCCATCAGGCCAAAAAGTATCACATGAATTCATACAGAGAGAGCCAAGAACAATGATGGAACTAAGAGTACTGACTAAAAATGTATAAATAAGTGTGAAACCCGACACCATGCAGTGTTCAGCACTATTTCACAATGCAAAATGTCAACTGTGTTGTCCCTAAAATGGAAAGGCTGCCAATGTGTGCTTTACTGTTATCTGAACAAAAAGGCACACCTACCACACACACATGCACACACAGACATACCTGCCTTCTATTATTTACAAAAGCACAGCCCATATAAATACTGTTCCTTCTTGTCTGGACCTATGTGTGTGCGTGTGTGTGGTCGGTGGGATCAGCTGGTTCATGATCATGTTACAATAAAGTAGCGTGATGGATGGCAGGTGTTGCACGACATGGTCAGTGTCTGTGTGTGACCGGCAATAACACTCATATCAAATTGCGTCTCTGTCATTTGTCGGGAGAAAAACTATCTCATCAATACCGTGTACTGTTTTGAAAAGGCAATCTACGGATTACCAACCATGATTTCACAAAGTTCAAGATGAGCTGGAGGAATAGATCGACATTTTGGGAGATACGCTTCTCTGTGCCGAGTCTATTCTCCATGTAGCTGCGTATAGCAGCACACCTTATGACCACTACCATATTATAATTAGATGTGAAAAGTTCATTCATATGTATGGCGCTCTCTGCTGTACGCCTGCAATCATTCTGGACCGTGTTCGTTGGTAACCACTGGAGAGGATTCAAAACACAGACACACACACCCTCACGTGGGCTCCTGTCCTGCCTCACGACATGCACGCCTCGAGAAAGTAATTGCACACAACAGTCTGCTGCAACATTATGTAAATTCTCTTTTCTCTTTCTGCCCAGACTCTGTCCTGTTATACCTCACTATTGCATCTATGCCACTTGGATCGAGTTCACAGTGGACTCACTGGCACTATCAGCACATTCACTCAAAGGTCAAACAGCCACCTGGCCGCAGAGAGGCACCAATAACGTCTCTGCATCCAGAGGGACCGATGAGAATCAACTTTCAGTGCGTACTCGTTGGATGTGACTCTTGCCAGTTCAGTACAAGGCCCGACCTGCTTACGGCTTGTAAACACCTGAGTGAGGTCCTGCTCTGAGTTTCTCGGCAGCTCTGGACCCCAGTGGTGGAGAAGTTTATCTAATCAGCACAGGGCATTTGAAGGGTGATGAAAGTCAACGTTGTCCAGCCTGTAAAAGCAGATTATTAAACAGTGTCTAAGTGTGAAATTAACAGATGTAACCTCTAGTTTTAGGACTATCCCAAACCAAGCAGGAAACCACGACTGACAGTCCTCCAGTAAGATGGTGACCCTGCCCACTCCAGGTGGCTGTAGCTTCAAAGTTGACCTCTGACCCTGCTGGAGAGAGAAATAAGTGTGTGCGTTCACCCGTCACAGATAGGTTTACAGTAACAACAGCTACAACTGCAAGGTGTTATAACTAATTACTTTGCATTTTTTGTAATTTTATTCTTTGGAGTATGTCATACAACCAAAGAATTACAATAATAGCAAGGAACTAATTATAGTTGTTTTTTTATTCGAGTTTACACCAAGGTTTCTGAGGGCAAAATATATATTTTGTAGTGTATCCAGATTTTTTGTGAATGTAAACGTCTGCCACTTCAATCGACATACATTGCTTGTTGCTGGCAAAGCATATCCTAATATATGAAATTGCTGTACATAGTACATTCATAGCTAAGTAAGCAACCAATGGTGTACATGAGGTCAGCGTTTTTTCTTTCCATACATCATGATGTCGTCTGGTTGCTTTCATGCTCAGGAGAAGCTTGGAGTTGTTTTAATATATGCATGTGTGTTACACAACAAAGAGAGCCGCACACTCCAAATAGTCCTTCAGATATACAGACAAGTATATTGCAACAATCCCTTTTGTTTTGCAGGTTCATTTTTAAATTGCAATATTTCCGAGAATCGTGAATGCAGCAGAAGTGTTTCGCGATGTTACGTGTGCGGACGTCGGAGGTCACAACGCTCTGTGATTGGATAGTGAACGGAATTAAAACCCAGCCCCTCCCACTTGACTCTTTGTGGGATTCCCCGACAACAACGTGCTCCGCTTAAACTCAAAATATTTTGGACTTTTTCGCCTGTTTCTGGTCTCCGCCTCTACACCCACCAGTGACTAATCTTTCTCGAACAGCGGTAGCGGGACTTACAAGGTAGATGGGTGGTCATACACATCTCAACATTCACAGCACATTGCGCGAAAGCCACTCATGTGTCCGTTAAAGAAAGTTTTACGACAGTTTCGTCGAACGTTAGTCGGTCGGATTCCAAAACGTTGTGCTAACGTTAAGCTAATTAAGCTAACGCTAAACTAGCTAACTTAGTCAACAACACGGTGGAAGTGCGCTTTAAATTGCTAACCGAACCCGTCAAACGGTCGACACGTTTAGCTTGTCGACGCATGTCGGCGTTTAGTGGTGTTGTTTTCACGGGGTTACTGTGAAAGCGACAACACGGTGGCCTCAGTCAGTTTGGGCCTCCTGCTGAAAGTACCACGGTTAGCTCACGTCCACCGAGCCGATGGCGTCTCGCGCTAATTGTGACGTCTATTTCAATTTCAAACTTTGTGAAGGTTGATTAAATAATCCATTCCTCCCGGATTATATTTATACATTTGTTTGATTGAGCTGTAGTGAGACCAGCGTCAGTGCGCAGCTCTGAGCTGAAAGAAGCCCAACTTGTGCTTCGTTAATTTGTGTTTCCTGTGTGGCTGCAACCAGCAATTATCATTTTATGATTCATTAATTTTACGTCAACCGAATTAATAAATAAGTCAAACGTCTTATCTTCAATGTAGGGATTTGCTTCTCGGTTTTTGCTGTTTCATTATAAATAAATAAATAGATCATTTAATAAACTTATTAAAGACCACGAATGGGCTCTTGTTTGTCAAAAAATAGTTGACGTCATACACTATTCGTTAGTTGAACATGACACTTGTTGTTGTTTTTACTTACCTCATCAATCTCACACTTACTTCCTGTTGATGCCCACAGCACACCTGCAATTTGGCTCTTCCTAATTTTCTCTCAACTTGAAAAGGAGAGGAAATGATGATGGAAGAGCAAGATTTTGATAGTTTGACTTTGAGCCAGACCCTGCCGCTCAGCCAGGACTCCTTTAAAGAGCTATGGGACACTGTGTAAGTTGTGTTTTAATAGTAGATATCATTTTATCTTTCTATTTCATTTTTTCATGCCATTTTATCACAGAAAACAAGTTAACCAGTTTGTTTTTGCAGAGCAACTCCCTCTATCTCCACCATTTCAACGAGGACTGATGGGTGTCAGGAAACTTGGAGGACAGATGGGACTATGTATATGCTGGTAAGCATTACCTCTGTTCAAAAACAGTAGCTGAAAATGTTCTGTTTGTTGATATTTATATGATGGAAACTTCCATCTGAACATATTTAATTACGAGGAAAGTCTGAATCTCTCATTTTCACACTTCTACAGTTCGGAAATGAACAAGCACTGACGGAGGGGTTTGATGAGAAGCTGTTTGAGCTGCCCCCTGAGATCTCCACTAAAGACAGTGTTACTCCCCCTGCCTCCACCGTCCCGGTTACAATCGACCACCCAGGGGAATTTGGCTTCCAGCTTCGCTTTCAGAAGTCTGGCACAGCCAAGTCTGTGACTTCCACCGTAAGTAATCCGAGGCCTAATATTTTCTGTTTTTCAGGTATTTTAAACTGACTGGTATGTTTTACAGCTAATTTCAAATTTAGTATGGCTTATATCTGTTCTGATCAAAGTGCGACAAACGGCATCAACTTCAACAACAAACATCTGTACTAAGTGCAAAAGTGTTATTTAACAGAATTACACAGAATGTTGGACCACAAAAAAAAAAGTTCAACGGGACTCACAGCAGATTATCCTGCAACCAAACATGGCAAAGAGCAGAAATGTGAGCCCGTTGTAGGAGACAAAGAAGATTTCTACAGCGCCTTTGTTTTGCCATTCACTGCTCAACTGAGTTTTTCCATCCATAGTAAAGAAAACTTCCAAACACTCTTTTTAAACTTAAACATTTTTTTTAGATACAACTTGACTATAAACAATATATAACAATTTTCAAGTCTTGAAATTGAAAGGTTTTACTACAGTTAACTCACGCAACCGTTTCTTACGGTTGTATCATCCACAAAACCATTAAGTTGTGTGTAAAACACAGAAAAGGTTTTGAATAGTGTTAATATCTTACCTTGGAATCGCGTGTAAAATCCATTCTTTTGTAAATCTCAGGCTGGCATTCGTATGGAAGCTTATTCATTGTGACGATTGGCTAAATTGTGAGGTCTAAAGTCAGTCGCTGCGGCCGAAGAGCCAATGGCATTCATGTTTGCACGGTGACTAACCAGCACTGCATTGCAGTTGGCTGGTTTAGTTAAGGTTAGGGTGGTCTGCCCTGAAACTCCCACCCCCCGCAACTTGTGCTCTGGTCTCTGTGGAAGTTGCTGTCTGACTGTAAAGCCTAGCTCTGACATGACGGGACATGTTCCTTCGCTGTCTTCCTCCAGCACTGAATGGGTTAAAACAAGCAAACGCAAGGTAAAATATTTTAATTTGACATCTGACCTTAATTGGAGAACCTCACATGTAGTTTATTTTTCTTTTAGAGGAAATAGTTTCTGAATATTCTTTATGAAACCTTTTAAAACGTTTAGTCTTTATAATAGTGCGCTCCTTTTTTTCTGGGACTGATCTCGGACCAGTGTTTGTCATTTGAGTCCTCACATATGTTCTTTTAGTGATGATAACATGTATGCTTTCTCCCTGTGTTTTCTCTCAGTATTCAGAGCTTCTCAACAAGTTGTTTTGCCAGCTGGCAAAGACCAGCCCTGTTGAATTGCTGGTGAGCAAGGAGCCTCCTTTGGGTGCCGTTCTCAGGGCCACAGCGGTTTATAAGAAGACTGAACATGTGGCCGAAGTCGTCCGCAGATGTCCCCATCACCAGACTGAGGACGGTAAGGAAAATGTTTCAGTGAACAATTGCTTTTATATAGAGTGGAATCATTTTTGTTTTTGCTAGAATTTAATTACGAGCATGATATCGAGAATAATTAACTTTTTTTTTTTCTTACCTGTTTTTCCTTTCAGCTGCAGAGCATCGCAGCCATCTGATCAGAGTGGAGGGCAGCCAGAGAGCTCAGTATTTTGAAGATCCGCACACAAAGAGACAGAGTGTGACTGTCCCTTACGAGCCCCCACAGGTGCGACTGCCCCACTCGATTTTTCTGAGGGGGATCTTGTCTTCTATAGCAGTTATTTTTACACATCACATTTCCTAATGTGTGAACCTCGAATGTTTTCTACGTGAGTATATGGACCATCAACAGCGTATCACATTTTAGCCTGAAAATGAAATGTTCATAAAGTACAGACATTGTGAAACCATCCATGAATGTGTTTCCCAACTAAAAGAAGGCTGTGTTTTGGACTCCCAGAGGAGTCGATTTGGACTTAAATAACAAGAAAAGTTGCCCTTTTGCCCTGATTGTACACAATTTTACCAGCAGTCAGTAAAAATGTTCTTCTCTTCCTTTTTCAGTTGGGCTCAGACATAACAACCGTCCTGCTGAGCTTTATGTGCAACAGTTCCTGCATGGGGGGCATGAACCGCAGACCCATCCTCACCATCCTGACCCTCGAGACGCCAGAGTAAGTGTTGCTCCTCTTTTACCAGATGTGAAGGAGATGGCAGGAATCTTAATGTATCATTTGTGTATAAAGAATGGGTTTTGCCACTCTGTAATTGTATGGCGTGGTAACATTTTCACCTGTGTTTTTGATCAGGATGTCTCCTTTTTTTGGTGCTGCCTAGGAAAGCATTCTTTACTCTTACTACTTACATTTTCTTCGCAGGGGACTTGTTTTGGGCCGTAGGTGCTTGGAGGTGCGTGTCTGTGCTTGTCCAGGCAGGGACCGCAAAACCGAGGAGGAAAATAGCACCAAGATGCAGAACGGCACCAAACAAACAAAAAAACGCAGTGAGTTTTTGTTACATTTCTTGAGGTTTCAGTTTCCGTCTCGGCTTGCTGTTTCCTTGCTAACCGCCTCACCTTTTTGTTTCTTTAGAGAGCGCCCCCCTGACTGTGACCACTGACACCGCTTCTATGAAGAAGTCCAAGTCGTCCTCCAGTGCAGAGGAGGAGGATAAGGACGTGCATGTTCTGCATGTAAGTAAAGACGCATACTATAATAATTATATATTAGTTATAACGCTGGGCGTCTTTACAAAATGTTTCATTCTGTTTGATGAATCCCGTTGATCTCCTGCAGGTTAAAGGTCGTGAGCGTTATGAGATGTTAAAGAAAATCAACGATGGTCTGGAGTTGCTGGACAAAGAACGGTAAGAACTGCATCCTGGAAACATCCTGAATTACCTTCTGTGGAATACACTTTATTAACGCTACATAATGTATCTCAACATGGTCCACACATTAGGCAGTTACTCTCGTCATTGGCTAATTGAGAATTTAAACCCTGTGTCTCTAACTGGATTTTATCCGTAACTCCACTGCTGTTTTATAGAGCTTACCTGCCACTAGAGGTCACTGTGCATCATATTTAAATCAATCCCATCTGTCACAGATCAACTGGGGTCATTATAACTATTTCAATTGTGCCGCGTCTGTCACTTCTGCCTTAATTCCTAACACTGGCTGCTTTCTGTCCAAAGCAAAACCAAGACCAAGGTGTCTGTGAAGCACGAGTTTGCTGCGCCTTCCAGCGGAAAGAGGCTCCTGCAAAGAGGAGAGAGGAGTGACAGCGACTGAGGAGCTCGACGTCTCCACCATGAGAACAAATGTCATTCCTCTTCCGCCTTCCACGTCATCGGGTTTATTTCAGGCTTTTACTTTCAATCGCTTCCTGTACAAGTACTCCAGAAAACTTGATCCAATAACTATACTGCCTGATTGTTTACTGTACTTTAAGTAGTGTACAGTGTCTTGCTGTTTTTGCCGTTTTCAAATGAATAAAGGTTGAATAGTTAATGCATAGGAGAGCAGTTCATACTGTAAGCAGGTCTGCTTCCTCCTCAATGCCCTCGTTGCAGTTAAAGGTCCTGGGAAACGGCTGCGAGATCTTAAACGTGGCATGAAACAGGATATCGGGGTGGCACCTTGAATTAGGAGCAACTGTATTTCATCAGTGTTGATCTTAGCGGGATTTTGTTTTAAATTAGTCCATTTTTTTTAAACATTTCCGTCATTCATAATGCATTATTTTGAGTCTGATATGGTCGAGTTAAACTGAAGAGATTTTTCATCGACATTTGTTTTTATATTTTTCTAAATGGTAATTATGATCTCGAGAAGCAACTTGTTAAAATGAATGGATTTGTGTTTGCGAAGGATCATAACATTAATACGAGTCACTGCCATCGTTTAAAGTCACGCTACCTCCATTAATCGTTCCGTGTTACTTTCCCAGTAGTTCAAACTTTTACATCCTGCCAAACTCCTCTTTAAGTAGTAAATAACAATGAAAGTTAGAAACGGTAACACTTATTAATTTGAATTTTTAAGAAAAATAAACTGATGTGGTGCTGGATCACCCCAACAGCTAATCAGCTTTTAGTATCTAACTTTTATACACAGCAGACGCACTGTGAAAAGAGGGCTTTTTACAGAAAAATTGACAAATTTGCAACCACATACATGGTGGACATAATATAACAAGAGGAACTGCTTTAAAGGTTTTATACAGTGCATTTTTTTAATTTCTACTTCCAGCACTTCAGTTTAATGTGACCAATCACTGTGGGTCAATTTAACCACTTTTTCATTACACTGCCAAAAAGAAGCATGGTTATGGGTATTACTCAGTTTTATTTCTGTTTCCTAATTGATTACTTTTGGGAACTTAGTTTTGTATAAGAGGTTTATCTTTCTATATTTGTCATTGTTTTTTTTTTTTCATGGCTTTTTGTACTAATTTTCATTTTGTTACTCAACGCTAAAGCAAAAATAAATGCCTAATGTCAAACTCTTGTATTCGGTTACTCCCTCACACTGCACAACTATTCATTACCTCAACACCTTTTTCCTTTTAATGCTTTGCATGTTTGGAAGATGCAAACCCAGGACTATATTGTTTACCTCGTGTTGAAGGGCGTCTTGTGTTGCTAGTCAAATGTGCTGCTTACGTCCATTTCGCTGCAACTGTGTTACGTGGAAGTCTCTCATACTGAGATTAGTTCCTCCTGGTCAGAGGAGCAGGTCACATCTGAAGTATCTAACCGGGTGAGTAGTGAGACGTGTACTTTAACTTCATGTCTTTAAAATGTATTCGTTCTTACTTTTTAACATATTTCACAGAAGCTGCCCTGAATCTAGGATCCACTGGAATCCAACATGGGAAAGTTATATCTCGAAAGAATTTGCATTTTTATTTCTTGTGAGTATTATTTTCTCTCTGGTTATTTATCTCTAAAATACATCCCTTATTTTAAAGATGGGAGAAAAAGAGTTGACTTTGCGGTTAATGATTATCATTAACGATTAATCCATATCTCGATTAGAATTAATTTTAATTTAGGCCAGATGTTGATAAATTAGTTTGTGTTGCGTGTAGAGCAAAAGCGATGAATCGATTGGTTGATGGAGAGAAATCTGAATCTGGAGTTATTTAAAAAAAAAAAAAAAAAAATTATCCTTCAGTCGTTAATATAAAGAATGCTCATAGGATTTTTGACGGTTGGTTAGACAAAATCTCAATTTAACGACGTCTCCTCTGAGAAATCGTAATGGCCTTTTTTCCACCATATGTCAGATTGTTTCTCTTCAGCTCTCTTGTTGATGAGCAGCGCTGCAGAGCAACAGTACTTCTTTCCGGATCAGAGCAACCTCACGTGGCACGAGGCCAGGACCCACTGCCAGGTACCACGGGAAGCTCCGTTTTATGTGCAATGAGGCTGGACGGATTTTTAATTGGTAAAGCGCGAGTGTTTGAAGCGGCATTTAATTGTACAGCTGTCAAATTTAAAACTGGCGTTCGGAGCTGGTAAGTAACGTCTTTATTTCCATGTTGCGTTCACATTGCAGTGTGGAAAAGTCACCAGGGGGGACTGTGTGTGCTGCCAGCTCACACCAATGAGTTGAAAGCACCTTTCTAAATAAATTAGCATCGCTGTACAGATTTAATAAGAATCCCAACTGTTGATTTATTCATTTTAAGAACAGTAGACCGTCATCAACACCGACGGACGGATTGTCCATTTAGTTCAGTCCCGTACAAACGAAACCATGTAAATCTCGCAGTGTGAAAAGCTTGGTCCGCTCCAGATCCTGTGTAAAAGATGACTGTGGCCTTTCACTTCCTATCAGTTCTGTTTCAAAGAGCTGGTGACGGTGACCCCGGAGAACATCAAAACCATCTCCCAGAATATCACCTCTGACTGCTGGGTCGGCCTCCGCAAGAACATCTCCTCCACCGACGATTTCAATACGTCCTGGGCCGAAGGGGAACCCCTCAATTCCAGTACGTCCTGGTCCCACTGGGCCGACGGGGAACCCCTCATCTTCCAGAACTGGTACCCTGGTTGGCCTGTGTTGGCGTCCTCTCCAATGCCAGGAGAACCAGAGTGTGGGAGCTACATTGAGGACTCCTGCGTGGCCATGCTCAGCTTTGGGGCCTGGGTTGAAAAGAACTGCTCTGACCGTCTGCCTTTCATATGTTATGACGGTAGGACTCATTCAGAGCCCTCTTTTGTTGTTGCCCCCCCCTCCCCCCCTGGGAGTTTCCATCACTTTTTATTATAGAGCAACTGACATGTGCGCCTGTCGCCGGTCTCAGTACTGCACCCAGCTGGAGCTTTTCTGATTGAGTTCAATCTGAACTTGAGGAAATGAATAGAAACAAAATGAAATGGGTTTTGTCGTCCTTCAACATAGAAAAATATTCCAACCATACACAGTGAGTTGCTCATTAAATGTACCAAATGTACGCAACGTCGTCACAGAAGGACCCCAACTGCCAATTCATGAATCTCCAAATGCTGAAACTGCAAATGTCCAAATTGTGAGAGAAAAAGCACCCAAAATAATAAACTCTCCTTAAGGTAAAAATGTAGATCATTTGTATTTAATTTAATTTAATTTTAAGAGCACTTTCTTTCTGAATGTTTTTATCTTTTAATCAAAATAAGCGATCATAATTAATATTCTATGTTTTCTGTTATCCAGAGAAAGTTCAGACTGAAGTTCACCTCAACGTCTAACATGGCTTCATTGAAATCGATTTTCTAAAAAGATGCAGAATTGTTGCTTTTTTCATCCGGGAAACTGTTAGGAATTGTTATTTGAGAGCTTGTGTGTTGTTACAAAATTGCTTTCCACACTAATTTAAACACAACACATGCAGTGTTTATAGTTTAATTGCACTTATTCAGAATATACGCCTAATCTTTGCGTATTTTTGTCTCTGCTTTTTTACCAATTACCAATATTCCCCTCATTTCCGACCGCAGAGCGTTTCATTGGCCGAGCCAACGTGACCAATATCACCTCTGAGAGTGCTGTTCTCACCTGGCAGGTCGGGCCCGGGGACATCGACCATTACCGCGTCAAAGTCAACGAAGAGCTAAATCAATCCCAGACCAACAATTTGACCTATGACCTCGTCAACCTGACATCAGGCACCCACTACTCCGTCCAGGTGTTCCCCGTTAAGTGTACGAGAGACCTCGACCCACAGGAGATCGCCTTCTACACCAGTGAGTTTGCCTCCTTTTGTAAACTCTGACTGCATCTAAATGACACGTGAACTCTCCCCGTCGTTACCAATAGTGACGGTGAACAAGGTCCGACTGCGATGCCCTCTCTTTCTCTTTTCAGAACCAAACAAAGTGGAAAACCTCGCCGTCACCACGGTGACAGAGACCTCCGTCTTCCTGAACTGGAACCCGCCAGCTGGAAACGTGGATTCCTATCTTATCGAGGTCCAGGGTGAAAAGCGGATTCAAAATAAAACCGAGGGCAACGAAGTCTGCGGTTTGACGCCTGGGACCGTGTACACGTTCACTGTCTTCGCAGGAGTCGGCAACAATATTTGGAGTGAAGAGTCCAACATCACAGAGTACACCAGTGAGTTTCACCTAACGTAAATACAATGATTATAACACCTGACAGGACAAGGAAGCGGTGTGTCACACTTCATGCACTTTTTCCATTTTGTTTCATTTGGAACTGAATTGTAACACTGGATGCTTGAGAGCACTGAAACACATGTAAAGCTTGTTCATGATTAAATGAGGAAAACATTTATAGTTACTTGTTTCTCACACAATACAACATGTAAGTCAGCGGAGGCAAATTCGAGCCACATCTGACCAGAACAGTGGCGCCTTGTTGCTGAAGTGGTTGTCTATTTGTCTTTCAGAGCCTGGGAAAGTGTCTGGCCTGACTGTGTCTGAGAGTACCAACAACTCACTTCTGCTTGGCTGGGTGCGACCTGACGGACACACCTCAGGGTTCAGGGTGACGGCCATGAATGACAGTAATCAGTACGTATTTCCAGAATGTGCTTCCTTCGTTCACTTTAATATTCAGGTGTATTTGTTTGTGTGTTTAGCCACGCTGCCTGGCTTTAGAGGTGTCAGCCTGTCGGTCGCTTTTTACGAGTGTACGACTTTGAGTTGAAGTGGAGTTGTTAGGCAAGCTGTGATGGATAATTTAACTTTCTTTTCCAAATCTGTCCGCTCTGAGAGGTTTGTTCAATCTGTATGATCTTCGGACCGATCGTTTTTTTTTAATCTGACCTTTGAATTGTCCGAATGTTAGCGATCATGTCCCAAAACCTCAAAGTTGGGATAAACTGGTATTGTCTTTTAATTTCTGACCACTTGTCTCTCTGGAGATACACCGCTGCTTCCGCCTGCCGCAGTTTGAATCATGTGACGGCTTCTCTTCCTACCAGCGTGATGTTTAATGATACCAAGAACCAAACAGAAGTGAAAGTAACAGCGCTGCCAATGGGCTCCAAGGTAACCCTCAGTGTGACGGCACTGACGGCCAATAACACTCTGGAGGGAGACCAAGTGACTGTCGTCGCCTACACCGGTAACTCTTTTGCATCTTTTGTTGCGCCATTGCTTTACAAAAACTCTGTCCTGCTGTGTTGAATGTCACCAATCTGACTGTGTGACTCCTGCATAGCTCCCGGACCAATTTCCAACCTGACCTTGGTCACCACATTTGACTCCCTTGAGGCCACGTGGAAGCCACCCGAGGGTAATTCTGTACGTTTCACCGTGGAGCTCCAGCTGGATGACAAACCTGTATACACTACACACAACCTCACCAAACCCAGGAAGCACTTTGACGGACTGAAGACTGCAGCCAATTACACAGTGATCCTCTGCGCCTTCAGTGGACCTCTCAAAGGCCCGTCAGTGAGAGGCTCCAAGTTCACCAGTGAGTCTCTTTGGCGCTCGAAATGTGAGAATTCTTAACACGCCGGCGGTTGATGAGGTGATACCCGCGAGTCACCGCTGGTAACCGTAAGTGTGATCAGTAAACACTGAGGCTGATATCGGTGACATGGAGGACGTGCTGCATAGTTTCCCGTGAAGGCTATTTGAACCCTGCACGGTATGTCGGACTCCGACACTAATAAATCATAATAATAATAATAATATTATTCACAGAATGTAAATGCATCAAATAGCTGTTGTTGAAACAATAGGGTTAGGATAACTATCTATAACTTTATATTAATCTAAAGACTAAAGTCTTTGATCAATATGAAACATTTATGATGATGATCCTTTTGACTCATGATCAGTGCCTCATTGTCCCTCTCTTCTCTTTTTTTTTTAATTTTTATTCTCCCAGGGCTGCTGCCGCCGACTAACGCCACGGTAATTTCCTATGATAAACACCAGCTCACCTTCCAGTGGAGTGCCCCTGACAACACAGCAAAGGTCAAATACTCTGTGAGGATCAACTCCAGCTTCTGGGGCCACACCCTCTCTGATTTGGACGAGGAAACCTCCCACAGGTTTGACGGCTTGATATCGGGGACCAGGTACGACTTTGAAGTGCGAACAATGGCGGATGGAAAGTTGAGTACCCCAGCCGTTGTGTCACATTTCACAGGTGAGACTCTCGGACCTCAAAGACCATGCTGGTTGTTGTGCACTCGTTAGCCTATTAGCAGCTTTGTCGCTACGTTTTCCTAAGCATACCATACCGTTTTATACACTTTTAAAAATCTCATACAGCAGTCAGTTTCAGAGAATAATGGACTTGAGAAAAGCCTTTTTGATGCATTCAAGGAAACTTTGGTGGTTATTTTTTTTAAAAAGGATGCGGTGAACTCTCAAATCTAAGATGTTGGATCTTTCCTTCTACAACAGCACCTACTTGTAACTAGAGCCGGACTGATGCTCAACTTTGAAAGTCAACTCTGACATTCAGCAGAAACACACAACGCAAACGTTTTGGTGAACTGGAGAAAGAGTTGTGCAACATTACGTCTTCTTCCAAATGCATATTTTCCAGTATGAGAGTGTGCCTCCTTGTCTTCAGCTTCCTCTTCACACATCTCACAGTCTCGCTTTGCTTCCCAGATGCAGAGGAAAGGGAAATCAGTCTGTCTATGTCGTGCTCCTCGGCCGAATCTCTCCTCTGTGACAAACACACCACGAGGGAACGCGTGTTCAAGCAGGTATGTCGATCATCTGTTGACAGAACACAAGCGGTCTGGGAGGTGAACTTAGGTTGTTTTATTCTACAACATACACTTCTCTTCTAAAATGGACTAAAAGTGCAGTGATAATCTGGACTGGCACCGTTTTGTGTTTCGTGAATATTGGAAGTTGATTTTGGAAGTGTGTGTGTGTTCATAAACAACTTGTGTTTGTGTGTTTCGTTGCAGTTCCGTAAACATTTCACCGAGCTGTTGGGGGACAAGGTTTTCTGGAAACTTGAGAAGCAGGAAATTGAAGGCAAATAAACAAAAGAAGCATAATTATTTATTATTATTATTGATTAATTGGTATTGGTGAACAGCAGCAAAACTATAATAATACAAAAAAACTATTTTATACTTTTTTTAATGCTGATTTCCTCTAGTTATTATTTATTTTATAAAATTGTGTGGCCCATGATGGTCAAAATAAAGAAATAAAGATGTGGTAAGTTTAAAAATAAAAAAAGGTAAAATACAGAGTCAACGACTTGACTCGGTAAATTCAAGTTCTATTCTTACTAATTCATAATTATCATGAAGATTTTTGTTGTTTCTCACGTTTATCTGTTTATATTATATTCTTCCAAGATGAAATTGGCTTCTTTTCAATAGCGAATATTGTAAGAATACTGTATATCATGTTCTAGCGCTTAATTTTCCAGCTGAAATCACATCAATCGTGTTCAATATAGAAATATTAATACTAATACTAATAACAATGTTTGTGTGAGCTTTACTCCAAATAAAACTATTTGTGATCAACTTTGGTTAACTAAATGACCCACAGCTTCATTTATTACATTTCCACACAGTTGATAGAAAACAATTAGCATGTTCAACTCTAACCATAAACTCTGATTTTAAATAACTACCGAAAAGATAAAAGAAAGCACGAACAGCAGAAATGAGAAAACTAAAAATGGAATTTGATCAGCTACGAGAAACAAAATGTCCCGCACGCCTTTTTAAAAAAATTTAAAAGAAAAGGCGGGGGGGGAAAACGCTTAAACCTTAATTAGTATTAAATTACATAGTTCTTAGCAGGAAACCTTCTTGGTAACAGATTCCTGTTAAACAATTAGAGTATTCTTTACATCTAATATATATTGAATATACACTAAACAATGACAGAGCAAGTAACAGACTTCAGCTCTTGTGATCCAGATAAAAAAAACACACATTTTTGACCTGTACTTATGTATTTTCTTGATGATTAACATACACATCAGAAAACATCATACATTTTAATTCAATTGGTTTTATCACAACAATATAATATATTCATATGAGCATATACACTGACCAATACGACTGATTGTATCCGTCTACATGTCATATTTAATCCATCAATCATCACCTACTCTAAATATGTTAAAGGTTAGTTTGGATGTTTTGAAGTGTGTGGTGCTTATCATAGTCAGTAATATACATAAAGGCTCATGCACCCTGGTTGTGTAAGAGAGACTCCTAACGCACATCTCCACACATTGTATATTTAGTTTTTATCAAAGACTGGATACTGTGACAAAATGTTTAATGCAAAGAAATAATCAGAGATAACAATGAAAGACAACATGTGCATATTAAATATTTATTATGTTCATATCTGAAAGTGCATGCATGTATCTGGATGAAGAATGTGCTTATGAACGTTGTACAAAAATAAATACATTTATTTCCTCAAGGTTTTTGTTTCTCGTGGTCTGATAACAATTCTCTTTCACCATTGCAGATTTTTAGAATATTTTTCAAACTTGTTATGATCAGATACATCTAATAACAATATCATCAGCACTTTGATAGAGTTTAGTCTTTGTTAATGAGTCCACCGTGGTTCAAAGTCAGATTTTAACTGACAACTATCGATTTTAAATTCAGCTTAAAGGCAGAAATTGAAAGACACATTTAAAGCAACATTAAGGAACATTCATGTGAAATTCCAAATATTTGTGTGCTTTTGAGTGAATCGTCAATCTAATAGATGACACCACTTTCAAAGAAAACCTTCATCTTTGTGTAGATGTTGTTTTCTGTAAGTTTTCAACACAATTTGTGTTCAAGTCCAAGTGAATTCTCCCAAGCGTCCGATAAGAGTTGTTTAAAGCTCAGATATTTCCATATTTATTTGCTGGATGGTCATGCACGTGCGACCATCCAGCGGGGCGAAAATAGGGTACAGCTTCCCTGTGAAGGTCCCAGTGAAGGTGTAGATGTGGGACTTCGTTTCTGCGTTGTAGAAGGAGATCTGGCCCTCCTCGTAGTCCAAGTAGACCCCCATACGTTGAGGCATGAGGCCGGCGGGCAGTGCGGTCTCCGGCTTGGTGCAGGCGTAGAAATGGTTTGGGCTGCGCCACAAGACCCAGTAGCTCTGCTTTGGGGTCATGGGGAACCGGCCGTGGCGCTTGGATCCGGCAGTGGTCACGCCCATGCGCCAGTAGCCGTTTTTGGCTATGTCCACCTCCCAGTAGTGGCGGCCGCTGCTGTAGCCCTCCCAGCCCAGCACGCAGGGCCAGCCGTCGAAGCGCTGCGAGCTAGACGGCAGGTCGGTTTCCGAGAGGCCCTCCTGGACACGCCGCTGGTCATCGGACAGCTGCAGCCAGGGGTGGTTGGTCATGGGGTCCAGAATCACGTCCGCTGTTAGGAAAAAGAAAAGGGCCCGAATGAGCGCGTCGTCCTGTGATCGATACGTTTGCTTTTTCCTCTGTGAGATAAGATGAAGATACAATTGTAGACTGATCTTACCTGCTGCACTGCAAATCCAACTCCAAACTGAAATTGAGACGCAGACGTTATATTAAAGTCGCAATGGATAAACCAGGGAAACGTTCATCGTACATAGTGGAAACCCGTGGTTCCCAGGGGTTGGGAAGAGGGGTCACAAGGTGAATATAAAGTGTGAGATGATTCCCAGGATAGGAAAATACTAAATTCTATTACTCAACAATATCTTATATTGTTTTGGACATTTTGCCTCAAGTTAAGTTACTCTTTTGATCTTTTAAAACAGAACCTGTTTGATTGAAATGCTCATAACTCATAACTCATCATAACACAAACTGTGATGAGTGCTGGCTTCGAGGAGAAATTGCTTTGTATTAACAGATCACGAGCAAAATAGGTTGGGGAAGTATAATAATAATTTGACTTTTATGGTTTTAAGATGAGTTTAAAATGATTTCAGAAATGCGCACCTGAGTTGGGGATGTATATTGGAATTCCTGCTGTCCAGGTCCTCTGCTTTGCCAGTAACCACAACTGTGGAATAATTCTCTGAAAAGGCAATAATAAAGATGTTTCATAAGAAAAAGCATGTTTCATAACCGTGCACACATAGAACAAAGGGCAGTCTATTGTTAAGTCACGTGAATGTAAGTCCCGCCTCAACTGTAGCTGAAATAAAGTAAAGCAGGCTCCAACCACCGAACATCACCACAACATGATTTGCGTATGTCTGAAGATAAAGTTATCATATCAGCTATCAAGGACTTTTATTGTTGTAGTTTATAATGGCCGAGGCAGATCAGGGTCATATAAAGTTAATTTATTGATGCTCTGCACGCATTCCAAGAGCAGGGTTCACTCAACTCACTCGTTACATAAAGTTATTTCATAACCACGTCATGTCTTCTTCTCATTTTTAAACTGATTCTGTGTGTTCTGGTTTCAGGCTATCCGATTACAATGTCGATCCCTGAATTAAATTCCCTCCCCGTGGTTCCTATGTTATTTCGGACTTCTTGACACAAATGTGAATTATTTTTTCTTCTTCTTTTCTTTCGGACATTGAATGTTCTCTTTAGTTTGTTTTTTGCGTGACTCGGCGGCGTCTCACCGTGCGGTCTTCTTTGAGCAGAGACCAGGTGATGAACTCCAGCAGAGGCAGCAGGTTAACCAGACGCTTCTTCTTCAGGCCGAGCTGACGCAGCACTTTGCCCACCTCGTCGCTCTGAATGCCACAACTCTGGAAAAAACACATAACACGTGTCCTTCAAAACAAACACGTTCATTTCTGTTCGATGGCAACTAAAAGAGTACATTTTAGGACTCCTCACCTCAGTCGCCTTTTGTAGCTCCTTTGCCCACTCCATGATCCTCAGGTGGGCCTTCTCGTTGGCATCCCCTTCTTTATTGTCCTCACTCTCTGATGCGCAGGGCGTCTCCTTCAGGAGCTAACGACACAAATGCATGAATTTAAGATTGATATTTATTTGCCATTCGTCACATCAGAATGTGTTCTACTGTCACAACCACAACAGCTACTGTTTGTTTGGCCTTCTGGAGCGACCACACTACTCAACCCCACACGGACCTCGTCGACGTGGTGGAGCTCGTCAGCCCACTCCAGGATCAGCTTCCTGCTCTCCTCCAGACTGCGCTCGGTGCGGCTGTCCGAACTCTGGGATTCTTTGTCACTGGGGCCCTCGTCCGCGTCGCTGCTGCCCTGCGTCAACACAACCCCACACACGGTCAGACAATGGCATCCCCTCTTAGGAACAGAGTGGCGGTGTCACTGCGGCAAGAAGACGGCAAGAAGATGACATCAAGACAAAAGACGGCTAGTGATGTGAGTTTTCAAGGCTCGGGGAAAATTGGGTACTGACTATTTTTGTTGACACTAGCTGATATTATGATAGTCATATGAGTCATATCTGGTACATTCCTTCTGACATTACGTGTTGATGCCCACCCTGTGTGTGTAAGCGCTGCAGGGCAGAGGGTCATGCAACCGGGCGATAAGAGTCAATAAACCCGCCCAAATAACCAAGTCGTCACTCTGCATCACCAAGCAAAGTAATCGTTTCCCATGGCAACGCTTATGCAAATACTGGCTCACCTGACCTTATAAGGTGTTGCACAATTGTTAACTTTTAACAGACTTAAAAATGATCAACCATACAGATGTCTTTTCAATCTTTTTCAGAATCAAAAGACTCTCATCTGGCTTTTTTAACTCAACTTTTTACCTGAGCTGGCAAGCAACATTTATATCACTATATTAAAAAGAAATTAAAGGATGAAAAAGGGAGAAACAAACATGAGCACTTCTTTTGTCTTGTTTCTTAAGTCTACAATTGACATGCAAGTTAATCACGTTTCTGTATTTGATCTTTGCCCTTCACCGTGATACTGCTGTTAATGAGTAATATTGTATATAATTGTAATTCCCCTTTCACCTAAAAAGTCAATAAGAAAACTACAGCTAGTACAGAATGCTGTGGCCAAAGCTTAAGACGCTGCACCAGCTTGGGCATCTTTTTATGATTAGATTTTAAATTTCTTTATAAAGCTTTAAATCTGAACCCTCCCTACAACAGAGATGTTCTTTCATTTCCTGTTCCAGCCAGTTAACCAAGGTCCTCCACTTATTTTCTTTAATATCCTTGTGTGCCCCATAAAATTACCTGTAAGATGCTTTCTGTTTTTATTACAACGACCATGCTCTCTTTGTATTTTCAAAAAGGAAATTAGAGAGTGTGTGTGTGTGTGTGTGTGTGTGTGTGTGTGTGTGTGTGTGTGTGTGTGTGTGTGTGTGTGTATGTATATGAAGCACTTTGCGCTGCATGTCTTGTATGAGAGGTGCTATATAAATATGATGTCAATAACAGTAAAATGAGTCTGCTAAGCCACTAACTCACGTTCTTCCTTCCTTCTCTCGTGTCCTACCTTGCAGACTTGGTCCACTTGCTCCTTCCAGTGATGGATGAACTGCACACACTCCTGCAGGCTGCGTAGATCCTTCAGGAGGTTCTGGCGAGGATGTTGCTGCAACGCATCGGATGACAAAAATGATATCTTTATTCCTTCTGATCGTTAAAAAACCCAAATGGGAAATGTATACGTTTTTTTCTTTTTTTAAATAGTAAAACAAACAGAATCCCTGAAATGTAATAAATAAGGAAATACCAGTTTCATCCAAATCGAGGATATTTCAATGTACCTGTGAGTGTTTGATGGCTCTGCCAGGGGCCGAGCTGTGAATCTGGACGTCCTCCTCGGGCAGCGTCCAGCGCACGGCCCCGATGGAGCTGCTCTGGGTGCTGCTGCTGTCACCCAGCTTCAGCACGTCCACTCCTGCAGACACAACGTCTTTAAACCCTGAACGATTCACTGTAAACATGTATGAGCATCAGATTGGAGGAAAGCTCCAGGGCGCCACCTTATCAGGGAGAGGGTGGAAGTCATTGAACATGAATTGGAGAAGAAAATGCATCATTGGCAGTGATTGAATGAAGAAGAAACCTACTTTTCGAAGACTTTAGGATACTCTTCATCTCGATGGTGACGTCCTCACAGCTGTGAAGCAGAGCATATATGAACAAATTAAATGCTGAAAATGCTTTTATATAAAAATACTCTATATTGAAACTGGAAGTAATATGAGCAAACTTTACTTATGTATCAGAAGTAAAATGGCCCCTGTAAGTTGCTTATATTGCTTATTTTATCATTGAAATATTTTGTACTGATCTATAAATGTGTCGTTGGAACAAATTATACTATTTTACTGACTGTTATAGCAATACAACAAATATTTCCAGATTTACATAATACATTCATAAGTGAAAACTCTATGAATGTATGTTGAGAAACTATTGCTGTAAAACCTAGATGTGACTCACTTGTAAAGACATACAAAAAGCTATACAAATATATGTTTACTTTAAATGATAAACACTTTAAACATGTCAATCATTTATTATATTAATCATTTATTTATACAGAATTCTGTGATGCCTGAGTATCAATTTTGTATACAAGAACTTTCTCAAGTAAAAAAAAAAAAGAAGTCTTTTCTTCAGCTTTATGATCACATCAACATTATAATAACTGAATCTGTGCTGTTGAATATCACCACATACATGAATGCAATACAAAATAATTATTCTAAAATTGTGTATAAAATCATAAATTCTAAAGACAAATGTTAATATGTTGTTATAAATCCTGTCTCAAAGACATACACAGTTACTGCAGGCCGGTATTCATGATTCCATACCTGTAGTCTGAGGGAGCAGGTGCAGCTCTGCAGGTGGACAGCAATGGACAGCCGCCGCTCTCTGCGCAGAGTTTTTGTTCTTCTCTGCGTGTCTCTGATCTTTGGACTTTTTATGGCCTGTGAGGTGATGATGGAAACTTTCTGCATTGGTTTCTGACACGAAGTCCCAGCGGCTTCCCGGCAGCTGCTGGCACGATTCCCATAAGGGCACGTAGGCCGGAGCTTTTGATAATAGTTATACGTCTCTATTTGGAGTTTGTCCATTTTGTCCATTAGAGGAAAGAACTTTCAGACTTATATTGAATTAAAAAAGGACAAAACCTAAAATGTTGATCATAATCTTTAATTCATAAATTAATGTAAAAGTATTTTTACGGCGGTTTTAAATCACGATGTTGTAATCCCATAGCTTTTATACCTTTTCCCTCGTATTTCCCTTTTTTCAAGAGTTTCAATTTAGAAAGAGACGTTCAATAAAAGGTCACAAAATAAAATAAAATAAAATAAAATGTGATCCCTCTGACATGCTTGCAATGCAGGTAAATCATAAAAAGTAAACAACCTGCGCACATGTTTAACATGCTACTGCAATAACCCAAATTACCTCACATCCTCACCCTGCCCTCCTGACCTGCAGGCCTCAGCCGAACAGCCGAACAGCTGAACATCCCATAAATACGTCACGATGTTGCATGGGCCAGATGCAACTGGCCCATTTTGGAAAAAGTGACGTGTGATACAAACAAAAGAGACTGTGAAACTATTATTTTTGAAGCTGTGACGAAGTATTTACTTATGTAGCAGCTCAACAATGTAAAATACTTAAGTACAGGTAAAAGTCCTGCAATCAAAGGTACGTTACGTTCTGTAAGTAAAAGTACTCATAATGCATAAAAATGTCCCTGTGAGTGAGATAGTCAATATATTATAGAGGATTAATATTACTGATGCAATAATGTGTAAGCAGCATGTCACTGTTGTAGGTGGGTCGACTTTAACCACTCTATATATTGTTGGTATAACCAAGTTAAAGTATAAGCTTTAAATGAGTACTGTACTGATTACAGAGGACCATGACGTCCTCAGACAGGGTTATTGGGTGCAAGTATTCACGCAGCCATGGCAATGGAGAGGGCGTAGTTTAAACAACGTTATGCAGAAACCTTCGTTATGGACGTTGCTGTGGCCGGACGTCCCACAAAGCAAACTTGATGAAAGGGAGGAGAGAAAAAAAGCAAACCACGTCCATCGTTTAGCAAGCAGTTTCAGATTTATTTTCAAATGCGGTCAAATCTGTGACACTCGAACAAATGTAAAAAAAGAACAAAAAAATCTAATCCTCATGTAATTTCTAATCATTAAAATCTCAACAGAAGAAACTTGTTTGCATTTATAAAAGTGGCGTCACATCTCTTATTCTACTAGTTTCAAAACAAGCTAAAGTGTGCTCTGTCCCTTACAAATATGTACATACAAATAAATGCATATAAAAAAAATTTTCTATATCAGATGCGGTCTCATTTCAGATATATGAGCTTCTCCTCGCTTGCAGGATTTTGTCAAATGTTCCCATGAAATGTCTTAGTTCCAGTTCTTGAAGAACTGCTTGAAGATGATGGTCTCCTTCCCCTGTGGAAGGATCTCCACCTGCAGCACAGCACACAGACACTCTTACAGCTCGTGCACATGAACTAGATCCGTGAATAATCCTTTAAAATCATTACGGGCTGCTGGTGATAAACATCTAGTAAATCACATTTACAGTAAGTGAGAGGCCGATGTCTTAGTAACAGTGTAGAACATACCTGTGTTTTCATCCTCGGGTACTTCATTTGTTCAATGAAGTTATCCGCCATCTGGAGGGCCTCCTGCTTCTCTTCAGCGTTTGCTCCGTTACCTGACAGTCAATCAAGGTCACATTAGCACTGGCAGTTTTATATATATATATATATATATATATATATAGTTGTGAAATTGATTTTTTAAAAGTGAAATACTGAGGAATTCAGGGCTATTTTTAGGATTTTATTGATACAATATAAGAGGACATGATCGCTAATAAAATGTTTTGGATTTTCAGATTTTATTCAATTGTAATTGTACATTTTATTTCCCAAAATGAAAGTGTATCTGTATTTAATTGTGTGAGTGTTTTTCTTGTGCTGCAATACTTTAAAATGAAAGTCCGTTCCAAGAAATAAACCCTTCAAATATGTCATCTTGGAAAATATTCTGTATTTCGACACAGTAACTTTAAACAATGCTGGTGTTATTTAGGAAATGCCCATCCTTCACATCTCCTAGTGCGTCCCGAGACTCTCCTCCCTGTGAAAACTGTCTGCCAGTATTTTTCACAATGCTCATTAAAATTTGATCCCATTAGATACCGAATATCACTGGCATGTGACCACTATCACTTTCCTCGGTATGCATTTCAGGCGCCACGAGTTTGCTGGTCCGGGGTCACGTAGTATTTCCTCACCTTTCCAGACGAAGACCTTTCCGTTGGCGCCATTGTCCAGAATGAAGCAGTCGCCACGGACCAGCAGGTCCTTTTCAAACGGGCTCTTCTCCGACACTTTGGTCATCGTCATGGAACCTGTCGCATCAGACACCTGCGGAGTGAACGTACACATATTGTACACTTAAAGTACGTAAGCGGTGGTTTGATGCAGCGGTGCCGTTTTCTAAAGCGTTGCCGATGCCGTTACCTTGTAGAGGGAGGCCGAGTTGGAAGCGTCTGCCTCCTTGTCCTCTTCTGGTGTGCTCTCTGCCAGCTGAGGCATCTGACCCAGGACCTGCTCCACAACAAGACCCAACGCTCAGAAACCAGAACAAAAGATCCACCGCTTGTTTTTCAGGATTTCCCTAATTTTCGTTCTTTCTCCAAGAGTTAGATGAGAAGATTGGCACCTGACTGCAGGACTGATTGGTTAGTTCAGCCACAAGTGTTGTGAAGCTGAGGGGAGTGTGAGGAGAAAGCTAATTGGTGCATTTGGGTGTCAGATGGGTCCTTTAAAATGATTCATGTCCTTAATAATCAAAATCATTTTCATTGACATAATTAATGAGCATTCATGGTAGCTGAGTAGTTACAGCACAAGCCACGTTACCGCATTTAATTCCCCTCTCTCTCTCTCTGTCCCCAAATCCAGTCTGGTTCTCTACACTGTTAAACATAGGCGACACAAACAAGACGTAAACATTTGTATTTACCTTCAGCATCTCCTCGGGCTCGTCCCCCTCGCTGCTGTCCACAATTCGGGCTTTTCCGGATCTGTCCGTGTCACGAATCAGCGAGGCGATCTCGCGCACCTTCTGCTTCTCGAAGATGTTGGCCTGCGACCCTTTCCACGACACAATGGTCTGGGGGTCAACCAGAGAGCATGAGGTCACGACAACTGGGAGACTGTCACTATCATCACATTCAGATTGACAACAATCTTTATTTTAACGGTAAACAGAGTGTGTCAGTCAAGAACAGATTTGTTTTGGTTCTCCTGCTGTTTACGTCCTCACCTCTCCGAGGTCAAGGATGAAGCAGTCTCCTTTGTTGAAGCTGCTCCAGGACAGCTCCACCTCCTTGGCACGGATGTTGCGCTTCCCTTTGATCTGGTACAACCTCTGCACCGTCCCGGAGCCCTGAGTCCTCCTGAAGCCCGACTCCACTCCACCCACCTGTGAGAGATATGCACGGGATATTCTCATATGAAGGCATTGTGGGTTGTAGGTTTATTTATTTGTATGTTTTTATATCATTTGTCCTGCCGGTAAATGATTGGCGCCCTGCAAATTGAGTGGCGTGAATGAACTTTGGCGCAAAGGCCATAATATCCAGGGTGCTGTAAAATGATAAAAGGGATTTAGCCAGCAATAAAAAGATGGCAAATAAAACGAGAAATATGTCTTAAGGCAAGTTTTTACATTACAAAATAATGTAAAGTACTGTGCAAGTTTGATTAAAATTTAAATTGAATTAAGTTCAACCCTTAATTCAACAAAAAGGAAGATTTACATTTCTAATAATACTTTCTTCTTCTATTATTCTATTTTATTATTTTTTTAATACTATTTCTGTGTCTTTTTAAACATGCAGTGTGTTTCTTTTCTATCTTGTCATAATGCCCTTTAATGTCTTACAAAAGAAACATAATAATTCATATTTACCTGGGTTAAAGGCGCTCTTTCAAGGAGATACTTATGTTCCTATTTTACCAATAGTTAGTACCAGATTGTATAATTCTTTCACGGAAACCTTCGTGGACATTTTAAAGAAATTACCAAACCATCCAATCAAGCTGACACATGAAAACATTTCAACGGGGTTTAAAGCATCTGCAGCTGCAGATCCAGGTCCATCTCGTCCTCACCTTGTAGCTGACCCCTCTGGGGAAGAGAGCCATGAACTCCGGGGACTCGTAGCCCTGGACCTGCCTGTGCTGAATGGGGTCACCGCTCAGAAAGTTGTCGAGCTGGGTGGCCAGCATGGCGCACGCCACCTGCTCGTCCCGAGACGACTTCTCACCTGCGACAGAGAAGAGGTTAGTAAGAGAGGAGAGAACTCATTATCGAGTTCAAAAGGGGGCTCACACACTTATATTTAATATTGATGCAACAGAGCATCCACAACAGAATGATTAAACTGATTTTATAAACATTACATAACACATGTAGGCGCCCTTAATTTTTGTTCATAGTTTCTGATTTATTCTTAATAAACTTTGGGGTTATTAGAGGGACGTGATCTATGAAGGACCCATGTTAGGACGCACTCCCTCTTGGACGAATGTACACAATGGTCAAAACAAGGTTATTCTCTCCGACTTTGTACAACAAAATGATGGAGCATGCAATACATATTAAAAGCTCAGGAATACAGATATTATGTTGTCATGATTAACTTTTTAAGCCGACATGTTCCAACACGTAAATTGAGCTTTCGTGACAACAAACTCAATGTCCAAGAGGACAGTCGGTGCACCTTGAGTTCGGTCCAAAATGAAAGTGAAGACGAGACCGAGAGCTGAAGGATAGACTGTGGCAGCAGAGAAAGGAAAGAAAAGTTAGAGGCAACATGATTAAAAAAAAAAGGACAAAAGCATTAGGAAATGAGGCCGGAAAGGTTAACACGCCACGGTAAGTGTAACAAAGAGCCGCTGACAGAGGCGATGGGTCACGGGGACAAAAGAGATGAAAAGCAAACAGTGTGTCGGCCGGCGGACGCACAAAGACGACAGAGTCAGTGGTGAACAAGTGGAGGAGGGAAGGAGGCTTCATAGAGAGCACAAAGAGCCCTCTCCAAGCTGTGACAATCAGCTTAGTGTTACCTAAGCACCGGATACATCCTGGAAACAACAGCCCACATTTGAGTACTGTAACAGTCGTGCATTTTTAATGGGCCCCCGCTCCAAAACCATCCCAGCTTCCCCCCGGGACTTCTCACTCTATCCCTCTCATCATCCCTCCTTCCCTCTCCATCCAGCCTCTCCCCTCGCACAATGATGCAGCAGGTCAGCGCTGTGTCTCATGTGTCATCGCCATTATTGGGATGACGGGGACGGGATTAGATGTGTAGCAAGCACAAGGCGGTAAGTGGTTAAACAGAAATAGGAAAAGTCAAGACTACACTTGTAAGTGTAAAAGGTCTTGACTGTGTGTCTCTCCTGGCTGAAGAACAATAGACATTGTTGGTCCAATCAGCGCTAAAGTTGTCCCTCATCCTCTGTTGAAGACCGGGGAAATATATTCCAGAAAATAGAGAGAAGCATCATGTGGCATTGCACGCTGTAATTGAAGAAATCATATTCACTGCTTTTTCTTTGATAAATAAAGGAAGCTGACTTAATTCAATAGCAGTCGTCTGACATTACTGATTTATTTTGTTCAGAAATGAGATGCCATCATTGTAAATGTGCCACCTGACTCACTGGAAGCCTGTCGAGTGTCCAAAGAGCTTTAGTCTTGAGTAAGATTGCATAGCTGCATACATAACCCGATATATTATATATATACCTGTATATACTGTATATATCTGCATTTCTATCCTCTGTTTATACTGTCCAATACTCCTGTCTATATTGAATTTATCCAGCACATTGCACTATAATTATATTGCTCTGGTAAACTGCATTTAGTTGTCTTAGTAAAGACAATAAAGTTGAATCTGAATCTTGTGTTGTGCTTTTTTCTCTCTTCATGACAGATACACATTTCAACGCCCAGATGTTTCTTTCTCACCTATCCACATATGGAGGTCGGCTCCCGATTGACCGCGGTTCTCCAGCACCAGGTAGGAGTCCCCATTATAAAAAGCTCCGACCTCAGAGGGATCCAGCAGCACTGCCTTCATCTTCTCCACCCTCCACACTCGGAGGCCCGGCTCGCGGACCTCTGGACCAAACTGACCTGGTGCTGCCTTGAAGGGGAGCATACTGCAAGGAAAGAAGAAGAAGGAGGAGAAGAACGGTAAGACAAGAGGAAAGAGGACACACTTTGCTGTCGAGAGGGCAGAAAATTATGAAATGGACGCCAATGACTAACAGTCTAATGGAACTCTGAGTCATACTTAGTTTAAGTAAATCCCCTCCCACAGGAGGAGAAGAGGAAGTGCACAAACATGGAGTTGTGGCACTGTTTCCATGTGGAAGTGGATGCTCGGTTTTGGTCGACGTAAGAAGAAGTTCTCAAGTTAGAGACACATTCATAAAGTGACACCAAAGCTGTCATGGTCAGAAGACGGATGTCCATTTCTTAATATTCTTACTTAAAAGTTTTACAGAACTTTACTGCTCTGACGGAAAGGTTGAGTCAAATGTTTTAAACTGAAAAGACCAGAGCTCCTCACAGATGCCTCCCAACCATAATCCCTTTAAATAAGACAGAGTGGGTGGGTGGGTGGGTGGGGGGGGGGGGGGGGGGGGTTGTGTTGCTGCTTAACAACCACAGGCTACATTACATCACTTATGTGCAACACAAGACCGAGCAGGCCACACTAACACAAAGCCAGGCGTGGCCATATGCACGAAAGATCAGGTCACATGTGGAAATGAGCCAGGCATTTGGATGAGTCGCTCTAATGTACACCTCTCTGTCTTGGAGGGTTTTTTTGTAGTCACGCAGGTTTTTTGTATTCTAAGTGGGTCACATGAACAAACCTCTATCACTTCCTCTGTTCTTGTCTTGCCGCTGCATATTTTTTTTTGCATTACTGAAAGCAAGTGAGGTTTGTGGAGCGACAGGTTACCGGAAACATTTTTTTTTCTCTCACTCCGTCCTAAGATATTTATGATGTTGCAACAGATGCCAAAATGTGCTATATATTCACAGTTTGGCCCCTTGGTTTTCAAATAGGAGTCAAAATAAATACTAATAAGCTTAGTAAATACAATTTTTACACATAACAACCAAAATGAGGAACGTAAAGATGATATAGCTACCAGGAAAAGAGGTAACAATGAAAAACTCAAAGGTCCACTTGTTGGCTTTTTCCTGAGCTTTTCCATTTTCACCCATAACTTGTGGTCTTACGTAATGAACTGAAGTATTTTCAGTTGTTAGATAACTTAGATCATGTGATCAACCACTGATATACAGTATATTCACAGAGGAAGACCATGAGATGCAGTTGAAAGCTATATAACAAATAGGAGTATGTTGTTGTTTGATAAACATTTTTATTTGTTGATTTTCTAAAAACAACAACAACCCCCAAAAAATAATTCAAGATTCAGTTACTGGCTTTTTCCCCCGGGAGCTTTTAACATTTCAAGCATGGTCTTCCTCAGCAGAGAGAGACAGCTCAGTTCATCACATATTTCATTCTCAGAGATATCTGATGGTATACATCTGCAGTTTCGTGCTTCCACAGATAATCAAAAGATTAAGAAGATTTCCTGGACGATAACACACAAGTATTTGGAAGCTTCTCAAACTCAAGTTGCAGCTTCGTCAGCTACAGCTTCTGCTCAGGTTTCCTCTCTTTTGATAAGAATTAACAACGCCCGTAAAGCTGCCGGGCTCGGCAGCTTTACGGGCGTTGTTACATCAATATGAATATCACTGTGTTAAAATATACCGGTTTATTACGGGTGTGACATTTACTGATGTTGTTGCACCTTATTATTATTACACGAGTCAGCTGTTTCTGTTTCAGTTTTGCTGGCAGCAACCTGAACTGATAAAGGGGGACTGGAAAACAAACAATTAGCATGAACAAGGTGATGAGAGTAAACCAAGGACACAACTAAACACTGCCACCAACTGTCATACAATCTGGTCAGATTACTCATAAAAGGCAGCGGAAACAGTTGAAAGTAGTAACACTAATTGTCCACGTTGTGGTCAGTCAAACAGGATGTCGCAGCAGCAACGCCCCTTTTCCGTTTTGGGGCTTTTCAGTTTGGACGTTAGTTTTTAACGACTCTCATCTCCTGTTATTTGATATATCTGTTTACTGACCAAAGCCAGCCAGGCGGAGAGGGTGACAATGCAGCAGAGGGAATATTTGAACACATAAATTGGTAGAGGAGGCGAGGGAGCGAGGAAAGGGCCTAAGGGCACATGCAGGGCCCCGAGTTACGGTTACAATGCTTGGACAGCCGCTCCAAGAGTACGTAAGGAGGCAGAGAAAAAGGCCCGATACACTTAACTGTATGATCTCCTGTGGTACCTCCAGCATGCTGTCTGACTCCGGCTCCATTCTGCGTGTCCACTGTAGTGTGTGTGTGTGTGTGTGTGTGTGTGTGTGTGTGTGTGTGTGTGTGTGTGTGTGTGTGTGTGTGTGTGTGTGTGTGCGTGTGTGCGTGCGTGCGTGTGTGTGGTTGTAGGAGATCGAGAGGTCTGGCGAGGTGGAGTGTTAGCGCTCACCTGGCCCAGTTAGCTTATATGTGGGAGGTAACTGGAGCCGGTGTGATGAAAGCCTACCTGCGGCCTGAGGATTGGACGCTGTGTGGGGGTGTGGGGGTGTGTGTGTGTGTGGATAATTAGTGGGAGAGCAAACTGCTGGCTCCTCCATCTTTCCACTCTTCCCTTCTCCTCTGACTCCAGCTCTCTCTCTCTCTCTCTCCCCTCCCCCCCTCCTCCTTCACCCTGTTTACCCTCATTCTACGCAAAGGGCAACCAAGGCAGCAGCAGCAGATATGAGTGGAAGTGTAAAACTCTCACTATCTCTTTCCCAAGTAGGGGTGTAGCGAGCTAGCTTTAGGCCCTCAACTTGCTCAGGAAGTCACTCAGAACACCCCTTCCCCTTTGCTGTCATCCCCACTCATTTTCTGTATTGACAGATTGATAGTTGGAGCCACTCTGTGGCGT
Organism: Cyclopterus lumpus; assembly: GCF_009769545.1. Classification (NCBI taxonomy): domain Eukaryota; kingdom Metazoa; phylum Chordata; class Actinopteri; order Perciformes; family Cyclopteridae; genus Cyclopterus; species Cyclopterus lumpus. The sequence continues at coordinate 8,390,960 of NC_046983.1, read as the reverse complement.
GGATAAGGATTCAATTATCCTGATTAATAACTCGTATGGCCGTATTAAAGCCATTTTTCACTCCATGTCAGTCCATAGGCCTATCATTTACATTTCAAAGGTTTTACCATGTGGACAATCTACTTAATTAACCCTTTACATTTTTTCTTAAACTTTTTTTGTAATTTAAGGACACAGTCTGTATTTCGGGGCTCTAGTGAGCACGAGTACTAAAAGGATCAGTGTATGTAGCTTATGTGCACGAGATGTGCTCTTATGTTATTATTCTGTTCCATTGAGCTAACTATTCACTGTATGAGCTGGAGGCCTTAAGGGTTGAATCTTTAGAAATCCCTGATTTTAAATTACAGTAAGGAATAAAAGACAGAAGCTTGCCTTTTTAACCTCGGCCACTGGAGTGGTCTGTGGGGACTGGTTAGATGGCGGAGACATGGAGATCAGATGGGTTTTGGATGGAAACAAGAGGTCACCGCTGGGCTACAGGGGACACTGACTCAATCTGTCATTCATGCGTTGATAACCAGACAGAAATATGAGAGCAGACAATATGTAGAGAGCAGCAGGCGTGCAGAGACCTGAGCGCAATCTGTCAATTGATGGGTGAGTGTATACAGTGAGTGTGTGTGTGTGTGTGTGTGTATGTATGTGTGTGTGTGTGTGTTTATGAGATTAGGAGACTGAATTCCGTCAGTGTTGCAGAACTTGTTCCAGAGAACAAAGAAACCGAGTATAATATGAATGTTAAAACACTTTTTTAGATGCAGGAAACCTATTTTGAATATCAAGCTTCCTGCTTTGATACCCCACCCTAGCTTTAAGGAATTATCTGCAAGTGTGTAGGAAGTGAGACAGGGACACACTGGGAAAGGACACGAAAAGGTCGACACTGGCAACAGAAAAGGCGGAGCAGACAAAAAGCAACGAGTTTGAGTGGAAAGATGTGAGAGTCAGAGTGAGTCTCGTTGAAGTTAAACTAAAGATTCATTGTCCCGTTGTGAGATTCCTCCGCTGGCTTCATGAGAAGGAATGTGATGAGCAAACAGGGACGCAAGGGTATGGGAGGCAAAACAGAAAAGAAGCTTTGTGGTAAACGACAGATAAGTAAAAATGGACAAAGAAAGAACAAATCAGACTGTACAGCAAAAACAAGATTCATTTAAGACTTACCTTGGAGAGCGTGAGTGGTGGGACACGACACGTCTGAGCAGAGAGCGGAGAGAGAAGCAGTCAAGCAAGGAGAAACACCTAAACACACAAATTCTTTCTTTCTCTCATACACACTCACACACACACACACACACACACACACGATATTTCCTGCCTCTGTTGGTGGCAGTCTTAGCCCGGCCCTCTGACTCAACCACAAAAAAAGCAAACAAGGCCGACTTTACAAATCATTATTCATCTGACAAAACAGCTCATTTTCAACCAGATTTTTAGTACTTGACTTTCATTACTTTCTTTACAAAAGATGAAGTGATACAAAAACACAAATTGCAAAAGATGTCCCCTAAATTAGATATTTTCTAATAGCTTCCTATCCCACTAGCTTGAATATGATTGCCCGTCCTTTCTAATCTTCTTGCACTTTAACACAAGGTTGTTTTTTTTTTTAACTCTCCTTCCAACAACTGCCGTCTCAATAATGACTAATGGTAAATTATGATCTCCACAGTCAGTAAATATCCCCACAGAAACCGATCTCATGGTCATACATGGATTCCCCCAGTCAAACACGCCCATGTAAAGCACAGTGCCCCCTCAGAGAGAAACCTGTGATTCATCATTTTCCACAGGTGAAGATTATTAAAACTGACGGAGCCACATTCAGAAGAGGAAAGATCAGTCTGATTTAAGTTTGACTCAGTCAACTGGATTACAGTGGATAGTAAATTAGGTGGGATTACAATTTTAACAAGAAATGTCACACAATTTTAAGCAAACAGAAATATAAAATGTATGTTTGCTTGACAGAATGACCAGGGTCATTAAGGTAAATAAGGTAATCAGTCAACACAAAATGTGTCAGTGGCCGACAGACCATACAACTTAATATCAAAGTAATTACTGATCTCTTATAGAAGCTTTGTTTAAACCTTTGAGGAGTCTGTGATTACCAACTCACATTGTGCAGCTAACTATTGCTCGAACCCAAAGAGATTATCGTACATAATAATAATGTCAGGTAGGACGGTGTGAAAATGTGCATCAAATTAACTCAACTTTATTTATTTATACAGCACCTGTCATACAAACATGCAGACCAAAGTGATTTCACAGAAAAAAAAAATTACAACAAAAAATTAAAGATATATATAAATATATATATATATAAATATATAAATAAAATAAAAAAATATATATAAATATATAAATTAAATATATAAATATGTATATATATATTTAATATTATAATATATTTAATATATATATATATATTAAAATATATATATATATGATATTGCTTCTACTAATTTCTACATACTATTTTCTTGGGCTTTGGATGACCTCTTCTGGGGAAACAAAGGCATCACAGTGAGGTCTCAGCTTTCCCTCTCGCCATCTTGTGGCCAGGCAAGGCAACACAACACAAAGAGGGGAGATGGCACAAATAATGGAGATGGAGCCACGTTTGTATTACGACAGGTCACGTGGTTTACTGGCGCAGGTGTTTCCCATCAGCACTCATCAAGAGATTGTCTGTTGCCTCGTTTAACTGTCAATCATCAGAGAAGTTTGTTCTCTGGCTATCAGAGGGCAAACGAATAGTGCAGTCAGTCAACTAAGGAGTAGTATTACATTGTTCTTCAGTAAAACCAGCAATACAACAGCGCAAACCTACTTAATTGCAAGTCAAAGTCTCTAGAAGTACCTTGTAAAAGCACTATACAACGAAAAAATAAAGTGTTGTATTAAGCTATATTTAATATTATGTCATTGCTATTTATGCAACATATTAAAATCTGTAAACTAGCTAATTTTTTTGCTAGTTTACAGATTTTTGGATATGAGCTTTATGATAATTTGTATATAACATATAAAAGTGTGTGCTGCAGTTTGTCAAACAAATGGAGTTAAACTTGCTTAAATCACAACATGTTGAAGTTATAGGTTATAGTGGCATACAAGTGTCCTGAAGTACAGAACTTATGCAAGTTACACTTCATCAAATTCAGCCTTTTCTTTTCTCCAAATCTTGTCAAATATAGCATGTGTTTGTTGCATAAAATCAGAAATCATATTATATACCAACTTAAGTTTAAAAACTCCAAGACAGACACGTAGTAAAACTTTTATTTTTGTTTTTCCAAGTCAAAAAACAAACAGAACAAAGATACAGAGTGAGATAATGAATTGATTTTTATACAGTGGCAATTTCAAGTGAAACGTTCCTTTGCCCAGACATGTGAAGTCTTTCCTCAGTTTGAAACCCTGTCTGGCCCTCAGACGCACACACACACACACACACACATTCATACAACCTGGGAGCCCCGATGTCCTGAATTGACCGGACAGCACACAGTTAAGACAACAGGATTAGATGCACACATGGTGGACAAACTATCACAACGTCTGCGGGGGTCCACCACGATATCTAGAAGTGCATTTACCAAACCCGCTTCGTCTCAAAAAGACTAGAAGATGGCGTTCCTTTCAATTCACGACCATCTCGGAAGCAATGTTGTTTCACAAAGTCATGACAAATCATTTAAACATTTTCAGAACAAAACCCAAAAGATTACTGGCTGCGTTTCATCGCCTCAGGACTCCCAGTCAGATCCAATACGTCCCCCCCCCCTCCCCTCCCCTCCCCTCCCCTCATATGATTCCCCCTCGTCACTAGTACATACATTGGTAGAAAAAAGAAACACTGATTTCAGAAATGCGGCTCGCTTGTGGATGAAGAGGGAAGAGGGAGACCCAGCTAGTCCGATCAATTCAGAAACCGCGTCAAATTGAGCGAGGAGGGACAGGACTTTTTTTCTCCTGTCTCCATCATCATCATCATCATCATCATCTGGTGTACAGACGGTTCCCCGACACAATCAAACCAGGTGGAGCCGCGTGAGAAAGCACCCATATTCAAAAAGAAAGTTCGCACTAATGTAGTGGGTAAGGATATTTGTGTTGTTGTTGTTGTTTTTTTTGTAACAGAGAGGCCAAAAGTGCTGTTCCTCTGGACACTCTGCTCAAAAGAAATAAACTGTTCAATGCCGGTGAAAAGAAAAAAGGCCAGCAGCAGGACAAATGTTGCCCTCTTCGACCCCCCCCTCGAACTCTACCTTCAACTGGGACATCATGCAATGCGTTAATACAAAGAGGCTCAAACGGGTGAGGAGAACGGGGACAACGGTAAAAAAGAAGGAAAAAAAGCACTCCTCTCCGGCCCCCTCCCCCGCCCCCCTTCATCCACAGTATACAAACATGAGGCTGCAAACAGAGTTACAGTCACCAAAAGCAAAACGAGAAAAGCCGAAAAAACACAAATTTAAAAAAAATCGTAGTTTTCCTCTATCCATATTCACACAGAATAGTATTTAACTTTCTTTCTTAAATAAATTGAATAGTCCAAATAAACCTGTGTACACGTCAGCTATCAGAAATGGGACCGAGATTAGCGAGACGTGGGAGGGAGTCCACAAAATTTAAACCTAAAGCTTGAATAAAATGTATTAACATGTGCTACTCATGCAAACAATGACAGAAGCAGCAACGCCAAACTAGTGTCCCTCGGCCACGTGTGCCCCATTTCCTTCTAGAAACAAAATTAAAGACAGAATAATCATTTATTTAATTCCCCCCCCCCCCCCAATATAAATCTTTAAATTTCCAGTGTCAAGGAATTTGACTTTTATCTGGAAAAGTGTTGTTTTTTTTGCTTTCGATGCACAAGTCTCCAAATGGTATCGGACTAGAAGATGCTGGTGGGTGTTTCATGACATCTTTCAGGTTTTGTCTTTGGAGCTTGAAGGCGAAGAGGGGAGGGCGATGATGGTGTACATACACCTTCGTAGTTATCGATGTTCAAGAGTGACATTTCAGTTTCCTGCAAGCCAGTTTCTCTCTCTCCTATCATGCATGTATTTCTGCTGACCGTCCAACTTTCTCCTTTGGACAATCTGACCCAACCATTCTACCGTATCCAACACCGAAAGCTCCTTCTTTGATCCACAAAATAGCCCCAAAGGCAGCAACTGTACTTTTACAAAAGCAGCAACGGTCTGACTAGATGAAATAGGCAGTAAAGTCTAAACTTTACCTCCTTGATTTTCTTCGGAGCTTATGCTTTAGTGATGAATTCAATCCTCTTTTCAAAAGGCTTTTGGCAATATGTACGCTTTCCACAACTATACACCCAACATTTAGAGAATGAGAGAGAGAGACTGGATGCAGTACATTATTAAGTTAAAAAGGGACCTTTTCTCCCCGTTATGTGCTCACATCTTCCTCTCCTTTTCGTTCCCTCTTGGGATTTGCCCCAACACCTCGTGTGAAAATTTAAAAAAAAAAAAACTATTTCAAAAGGCAGCCTTATTTGCCTTCAGGCAGAGCAGTCAAGTCTTTCACACAATAGTTTTAATTATTTCTTGTGGTAAAGGGGGGTTGGTGGGGGTCTGATGGTAAAGACAGGAGCATAACAGAGGTCCCAAAGGAGAACAATCCCAATTAGGACCCCTGTGGCAAGAAGCACAGCCACCTCCAGCTGGTTAAAGGTGCTGTCCTTCAGGTGTTCACCCACGAGGTGACGGGGCTCCTTCAAGTGTCCACCGTGAGGTGACTGCTTTCTTCAGCCGCCCCCCCCCCCCTTCTCCTCCGCGGCTCATCAGTTATTCTCCTCGTCGCTGTCGTCTGGGCTGATGGCCGGGCTGTAGGTGGGGGAGGTGGGGCTGTATCCAGGGGAGGTGGGGCTGTACGTGGAGCCTTTAGGACTAGTGGGCGAGTACGTAGGAGACGTGGGTGAGTACTTGGGTGAAGTTGGGGAGTAAGTAGGGGAGGTAGGGGAGTATTTGGGGCTGGTGGGGGTGTATGTGGGCGAGGTGGGGGAGTAGGTAGGAGAAGTGGGGCTGTATTTTGGAGTTGTTGGTGAGTAAGTAGGGGAAGTTGGCGAGTACTTCGGCGATGTCGGGGAGTACTTTGGCGATGTCGGGGAGTACTTGGGAGAGGTGGGGGTGTACTCCGGGGAACTGGGGCTGTATGAGGGGGAAGTTGGGGTGTATTTGGGGGAGGTGGGGGAGTAGGAGGGAGAGCTGGGGCTGTATGAGGGGGAGCTGGGTGTGTAGGTGGGCGACTGCGGGGTGAAACGTGGGCTGGAGGGGGAGTAGGACGGAGAGGTGGGGGAGTAAGACGGAGAGGTGGGGGAGTAGTTGGGGCTGGTCGGGGTGTAATTGGGGGAGGTTGGGGAATAAGAGGGCGATGTAGGGGAGTAGGAAGGAGAAGTGGGGGAATAACTGGGTGAGGTGGGCGTGTAGTTCGGCGATGTTGGGCTGTAGCTCGGGCTAGTCGGCGAGTAGGAGGGAGAGGTGGGCGAGTAGGACGGGGAGGTGGGGGAGTAAGACGGAGAGGTTGGAGAATAAGAGGGGGAGGTGGGGGAGTAGGAAGGTGAGGTGGGCGAGTAGCTGGGCGACGTCGGGCTGTAGCTCGGCGATGTAGGGCTGTAGCTCGGCGAGGTGGGAGAGTAGGAGGGGGATGTGGGGGAGTAGGAGGGGGAGGTCGGGGAGTAGGAGGGGGAGGTCGGGGAGTAAGACGGAGACGTGGGCGAATAGGACGGAGACGTCGGGGAGTAACTGGGCGAGGTGGGTGAGTAGGAGGGAGATGTCGGGCTGTAGTTGGGGCTGGTCGGGGAGTAAGAGGGAGAAGTGGGGGAGTAGGAGGGTGATGTTGGGGAGTAGCCGGGGCTCTGTGGGGTGTAGCCTCCGGGGGAGCGAGGCTCGTAGGCCGGGGAGGTGGGGGAGTAGTTGGGTGACATGGCTCCACCTAAGGAGAAAAACAGAAACAACTTTTAAGGGTGGAGTAAAATCATGTTTGCTTACTTTAAGATCAACAGAACACAAAAGTACTGAAATATCTGTTCCGTCTTACAATATCGACACACTGTAGTGTGTAAGACGGAATATTGTTGAATATTAACATTTTTACGATGCAAGCAATAAAAGTCAAAGCACTCAAATAAAAAATAAAAATCAGTTTTCTGCAGTGTCGAACCTGGAGACGGGATGTACGGGCTGGCAGGTCCCGGGGACCCTGGAGACCCAGGAGTGGGAGACCAGGCCGGGGAATAGCCTGGAGAGAAGCCGCTTGCGTCCGACGCTGCACTGGGAGAGAAACCGGCTGCTCCGGGGGTCATGCCGCTTCCTGGTGGGAAAAAAAGGCAGAAACTCAGATACAAAAACCTCTCCCCCTAAAAAAAAAAAAAAAGGAGCCAAGGCAACCAGAGCAAATACTCACCGACGCTGGGAGACCAGGCACCGTAGGCCGGCGTTGCTCCGGTGTTCCACGGGGTCATGGCAGGCGACATGCCGCTCATGGGACTCGGCACCGTGCCGAAGAACATTCCACTGGCTGCAAATAGGACGGATACAGAAGATAAATATCACAGCGCTTACACTACATCTACAACAGAAACCATATCCGACAAACATCTCCCCACTTACGTCCGGCCACGCTGATGCCAGGAATATTCGTAGGGATCTCCATGCCGTATTTACACTTCTCCGCATCCAACAGCAGGTCGAAGCATCCTGTACCAGCAGGGGCGAGCTGGCCAAGCATGATGTTCTCCGACACACCCTTCATGGGGTCACTCTCGGCATGGGATGACGCCTCCATCAACACATCCACCTGGAGGAGGAAATGCAAGGAAGAGTGCAACGTTTAATAGTTATTCAAATTGTGTCTTTCTTCTTCTTCATTTCTTTTCCTCTTCCAATCAGCAGTAGTTGAGGGAAGTATAGTTGTCAGTTAATTCTCTCACCGTCTCCTCAAAGGAACACTTCATGAGTGGTCCTGTGTCTTGACGGTTGATGCCGTGACGCGTGATGGCCATCAGGTGACCGCGGCAGGTCATGGTGTCACACAGCAGGGCCAAGTGACGGTAGTTGACATAGGAGCCGTCAAAGGAGATGACGTGGTTCAACTCCCTCTCCAGAGCCTTTCGCACTGCCTCAATTCCCAAGACCTACACAAGAGAGAGAGACGCAGAGGGGGGAGAACGTAAATATGTGTCTTGATCTGCTGAAATTCGACAGACGAGACAAAGCTGGGTTTTGTGCTTTCGTACCGTGAAGATCTCCACAATGTCGTTGGAGGTGGTCCTGACGGGATCTACGTCCTTCTCGCTGAGGACCCTCATGAGGCTCACGCCGTCTGTCTCGAGGATCCACTCCTGCAGGGCCTTGAACTCACCTTCCTCCGTGATGATGATCTTCTTCTTATTGTCAGTCTGGGGCAAGTGCATGTACACCTGGGGGAGAAGAGTGGGACTGTTGACTTAGCCACAGACAGGTGTCTCTCTTTTGTTACTGCTAAGAGGTTCTCCATGTAGCAGAAAACTACCGTTAGTGTGTGTGTGTTCACTCCGTTACCTTGCTGATCTGCTCAATGCCTTGTAGGGTCATGTCTGTCAGCATGTTGGATTCGATGCACCTCAAGAACACGTCATCATCCATTTTATCCACCACCTCCTCATCCTGGACAGGGAAAATACAGGTATTCATGATAAATATTGACCAGGGGGTAATAACAAATATAATATCGACACTCACCTCTTGGAACTTATTCTCATCACTGTTCATGATTCTGATTCGCAGAACGAGCTTCTCTGCGTTGTCGTCATTGAAAATACAGTTCAGGTCATCTCCAAAACCTTGAATAAAAAATAAATAAATAAACCCGTCGTCAGGAGAAAACCACCTTCCTCCCGTTAAAAACTAGTGATTTTGTGTGCCCAACCCACCTGCGTTGATCTTCTCTGCGATCTGCTCCATAGTCAGTTTGCGATCGGTCATGTGCTTGCGGTCGAGCTCGATGCGCAGCAGCCAGGGGGAAATGCGCGTCACGTCAAAGTCGGGCATCTCGTAGTAGACGTTCACCCACTCCTGGTCCTCGGCCACCACAGTGTTTTGGGGGTTGGGGTCGTAGTAGATGGCGGTGTTGGCCGTCACCTAAGTAAGGAGGCAAACTTTTAGTTGCCGCTTTTAAATGAGGATGAATTCATTTGGGCGAGCTGAGAAGGGCTGCAGCCAATAACTGTCCTCCTCTCACCTTTCGCAGCGTGGTGTGCTCCAGCCGACAGAGGATGTCCTTGGCCCTCTCAGCATCGCGGGCGGCCTGACCCAACAGGAACACCGTCAGCGAGGGCGTTTTGGGCCTCTTGGAGATGTTGATCAACTCCTTTAGTCGAGGCACACCGAGCGTCACGTTCTTGGCCGACACACCGGCGTAGTGGAAAGTGTTCAGGGTCATCTGGGTGGCCGGCTCTCCCAGAGACTGAGCAGCCAGAGCACCAACCATTTCACCCGGGTGAGCCTGAGAACGAAGGAGGGCATGAGATCGATCAAGAAAAGAAACAACGTGGCTTCAGAGTTCCACGTTAAACGGTTTAGTCGAGATCTCACAACTAGGAAATACCACAATGTGCTGAACTTACGATGGACTGGTTGAATTTGGTCTCAATCTCCCCCAGCAGCCAGTCGTAAGCCTCTGTGGAAAGGCGGAACTCCTCGGTCATGCGCTTAGAGCAGAGTGTGGCACGCAGGTGGATGTTGAAGAGCAGAGTGGCGTTCTGCTGCGCCTGTCGACTGAGCGGGTCTTCACCATTCACAATCACCAGCTTCTTACTCAGATCCTGAAGACCTGGAGATTTTCAAATACACGTAGAGATAGACAGTTTTTCATTTGTGTGTCGTCGATGCCTCACAGCCCCGTATTGACATTTATGAGGCGTTCTGGTGTAGTTTTGTACTTCCAGAACATTGTACGCTATAAAATGCAGTGCTTCCTACTGTGATGCTATAAGAGGTCTCCTTTATCTCTCTGGCCAAGAGAGAAACTAGGACTTAGAACTGTTCTACTTGTTATGCAACATGCAGGGATTCACCAGGCGGCTTTACGTGGCTTTAAGGGCCACCTGAGGCCAGGCCACGACCTCCTAGTTCTAATTCTACAGCCAGTGCGTCTTCCACACACAACATCCTGTCACTAAAACATAAGAAGGAACTGTCTGAGGAGCAATTTGCCTGTAAGAGTTAACAGATACAGTGACCAAGAGGACAGATACACAACGAGCGGTGATATATTATTGGTAGAGGTTTTTTAGCTTACCCTCGACCACCCTGAGAGGATTGAGGTCTGTTGGGGTTCGAATGTTGATACGGAAGATCTTCTGAGCGTTCCAGATCATCCTGGCCAGGTTGCATGGCAGCACCACCTGCAGGCGAGGAGAAACATTGCAGCTCATGAATATTTTTGATTTTACGTGGCAGACCAAGAGACTACTAAAGAGTGGAGGCACTTCTACCAATGTGAGCACCCACCTTGCTGTCCCCGGTGGGGAAAATGGCTCGGAGGACCTCTCTGTCCTCCTTCATCTTGTCAAATTCCTTTTCCAGGGATCCCTGCACATGGGCATTGGTCAGCACGTCTTTCACGACGTCCTCCTGCAGTATCCGCCTCAGCGCTCGCTCATTGGTGCAATCAAACCTGAACCTAGGCGGATTAGGAATGAGAAAAGACTGAAGATTAAGTAAATGTATGCAGCAACATTGGGAACTTTGGGAATAAAACTCCCTTCCAGTGATCACACATTCATACAAGATACTGGTAAGTGATGTTAAATTTAAAGAAAAGTCTCAATAAATTAAGGTGGTTTGGCCATTGAGGTTGGACATCATTCAGCAAAAAGAAACCGTCAAACAAAACACAATACTCTAATTATCAGAGTATATGGCTGTGTGACTTACTTCTTTTCAAAGGCCTTGTGCGAGGGTTTGAGTGTCACCACGTTTTGGAACTCAACGTTCTCTCCTGCCAGGCCGTCCTCACCGTAACGCAACTGAACCACCTGGTTGATGGAGTTACGCACCGTGCCGTCGTACTTCACCATCACCGACTCCATAGACTTGATCAGACGCCGCTGGATGTAACCTGGTGAGTTAGAACAGATTTACCACGCTAGAAACTACAAATGATGTCGTTGCCGTGGGGGAAGTACATTTAAATGCATGTTGAGACTGCCAGTCTAGTAATAACTTATAAACAGAGTATTATTTATTCATAATTTCCCACCCAGCTGCATGGACTCACCAGTCTCAGCAGTCTTGACAGCTGTATCGATAAGACCCTCTCTGCCTCCCATGGCGTGGAAGAAGAACTCTGTTGGAGTCAGGCCAGCCAGGTAGGAGTTCTCCACAAAGCCTCTACTCTCAGGACCGTAATCATCCTTGATGAAGTGAGGCAGCGTGCGGTGTTTGAAGCCAAAGGGGATTCGTTTACCCTCCACGTTCTGCTGCCCCACCACGGCAATAACCTGAATAAGGAGGTAAGATGAGCGGTACGGTGATATTAAATATAATACAAGCCATCATTAAACCATTAAGAGTTAATGAGCGTTAGATGGATTCCTTTACCTGTGAGATGTTAATCTTTGATCCCTTAGAACCAGCCACCACCATGGACTTGAAGTTGTTGTATTCAGACAGAGACTTCTGGGCTGAGGATCCCGTTTTGTCACGAGCATCGTTGAGGATACGATTCACCTGGTTCTCAAAGGTCTGCCTCAGTGTGTTACCGGGGGTCGGCTCCAGCTCGTTGTTGTGGGCTTTCTCGATGACCTGGCAGACAAAAGGCAAAGGAAATATGTAAACTTTTCTATTTGGGATTTCTGCTAAAAACAGGTAGACCTATGTTGATAAATAACCCCATTTCAGTAATTCTGTGAATTGTGTGCGTGAAATGTGTTGAGCTTACTTCTATCACATCCTGTTTGGCTTTCTTGATGGTGTTCTGGATGTCAAGGTAGGTCTTGGCATCAGCAATAGAGTCACCAATACCAATGGAATGACCTGAAGAAAAAATCAAGAGGAAACTCATAAATATTTAGACAAAACAAAAGGAAAAAGATTATAAAAAGAGAAGAAAAAAAATATATATATCAATTTTGCTTACCCTCGATGAGCAGCCAGTTGTTGACCACAGTCTGAATGTTGGAGTAGAAGAGTCTGGTGATGTCGTGGCCCATCTCCAGGTAGGAGATGTGGACGAGGGAGCCGGCTGAGGTTCCCAGAGATTTCTTACACAGGATTCCCATGATCAACTCGCCGTTCTCCACTACGACCTGTGTGTGACAGGAGTTGAACGTGGTGTCACTTGCATTGTCAGTCATTCCCGTTGTTGAATCTCTGCACGATTAAGGGGGGGGGACATGTACCTTGGTGTCCCCAGGTGAGATGTGCTTGTAAGGGCCACTGTCTTCCTCGTCCGGATGTGTGCTGTGTGTGCGGATCACGTTGATGTGTCCGGGAATGATTAGGCTGAAGATCTGCTTGCCTGTCCACATAGGACGGGGCTTGATGATAGCCGGCTGAGGCACTTTCCCGTCCCAAGTGGAGAGGAACATGAGGAGGTTCATCACTTCCCCCTGTGGTAGAGAAAGGCACAGTGTTAAGACCCGTTCAAGAAAGAACAAAACAGCGGCTGGTGACCCCGTCACTATCCCTTACCCGCTCTAAGAAGACATCTCGTTTGGTGAACTTGCGGACGGCCGTGAGGGTGTCCTGCACGATACCCATGACGGGCCTGTTGGACTGGGGTGTGACGATCATACGCGGCACCATGGCCAGCTCCTGAATCTCTGCCCTCGTCTCGAGGGATTGAGGCAGGTGGAGGTTCATCTCATCCCCGTCAAAGTCAGCATTGTATGGAGTGGTGACACTGGAGGGAGACCAGAGGACGGGATGTTAGAACTGCTTAACCACATAGATAGCTCCTTTCAGTCAGGAATAATGTAACAGTCCGAAAATCCTTATGTCAGTATAAAAGCATGCTATATGTTGTATTGATTTGGTACCTGAGGTTGAGTCGAAACGTGGACCATGGCAGAATCCGCACCCTGTGCCCCATCATGGACATTTTATGAAGTGTAGGTTGTCTGTTAAAGATGACGATGTCACCGTCACACATGTGTCTTTCCACCTAAAACCGAGAAAAACATCAGTTTAAGTTAGTATAAATATATATTTCAAATCGTCATCGAACAAAAGATAGTTTTAGTAGTAGAAGTAGTTCTAGAGATGCATATAAGTATTTCAATCTTGCCTTGTAGCCAATTTGCAGGTGAAGGTCACTTGGTTTTGGGTGGAATCGCAGGTCAATTCTGTCTCCATTGTCACGAATGATGTATTTGGCTCCCGGGTACTGGCTGTTGCCTCTTCGCACCAGCTCTTGTAATCTAAGATTGTCGTCAGAATTAATTAGCCGGCGTCAAATTTCACGAAGAAATTTTTACACGTCACATAAAGTGGAATCAGCTGACTAGTTCGCAGTACCTGTCAATATTAAAGGGTGTGACTATTTCTGGAAAGGTCATATTGGCCGCAATGGATCGTGGTACGCCCACTTGGTCGATTTGCAGCATGGGGTCTGGGGTGATGACAGTTCGTGCAGAGAAGTCCACACGCTTGCCCATGAGGTTACCTCGGACTCGCCCCTCCTTCCCCTTTAGACGCTGTTTTAAGGATTTGAGAGGGCGACCAGACTTTTGCATTGCCTGAAAGAAAAATTAATTGAAATTAAGCACTATAATAAATACGGTTAAAAAATGTTTCACGGAAAACTGTGGGACTGGGCTCACGTTAAGTGTATTTCAGACTATGTTCCATTTAATTCTGTACTGGGTACAACTCTAACTCTACATTTAAGGCAACAGGTAAGTGAATACAGACCCTTGGTAGGCCTGGCAATTCGTTGTCAATCATGGTCGCAACATGAAACTGGAGCAGTTTGACATCTTCAGCTATGACGTGCGCTGCGGCGCCACTCTGCTCGTTTCTTCTCAGCTGGTTGTTGATTTTGACGATGTCGGCCAGCTTGTGGGTCAAGTCATCCTTTAAAACAGAGTTAATTGGCAATTTGTTGTTATTGTTGTACGGTATAGATCTAATTTTTACACAACTTCGAAACATGTAGGAACAAAACATGCAGTGTAACAACAGCCTGGGGTCAAATTACTGTACCTGGTTTCGAGCGGAGCCCTGCATAACTACAGCAGGCCTGACAGCCAGTGGAGGCACGGGCAACACAGTGACAATCATCCATTCTGGTCGGGCAAACTTGGGGTCCATGCCCAAGATGACGTCCTCTTCATCCGAGATGCGCTTAAAGATCTCGTGCACGCGCTCGGGGTTCAGCAGGATTTTCTTTTCTTGCGAATCCTCATTAACGTGCTTCCACTCAGCATACAGCTCCAAGCCGGAGCGTCTGATGCGTGGCTGGTAGCGCCCACATCCACCGTGGCCCTGCGTAAGTCACATTGTGGGGAGTGACAGAAAAGTGTGAGAAAGAAATAAGTCGGGCAGTGCTGTGAATGTTGAGCGCCGAAATGCCCATTTACGGTGACAAAAAGAATACATCCATATACCTTCTCCTTGGTAATGTCCTCTTCAGTCTCCTGCTGTTCCATTCCAAATTTGTTGTCCATCTCCTCTCCTCCTTCACAAATATTTTTTCCTTTGCACAGCTCGTACACGTGTGTCAAACGTTTCCTGGGCTGCCCTTTCGATTTTATCAGGATATCTTTGATCTTTGGATTGGTCTGTAAATAACAGCAATAGGACCCAGTTCAACATCAAAATAAGCCATAAACAAGACTGAAATTAAACTTTTATGATCAAATGTCAGTGGATTATTATCATCATCTATGGCAATATGCTGATTGTACTCACCGAATCCACCAACAGCTTTGAACAGAAGAAACAAACACATCGAAGAACCTTCATTATCTTTGTTACGAAGCCAACGTGGAAAACTGGCTTTGCCAGTTCTATGTGCCCAAAGTGGCCAGGGCACTCCGTCATGTTGCCTGAACCAAAAAAAAAGTTTATAACATTAAGTAATGCCATCAAATAAGAACAACATCAAACTGATCAATAACATATTCAACATGAAATGTTAACGGGACATTATACCTGCACATGTCTGACATCTTCCAGTTCGTTCTATGACCCCTTGTCTTGGGTCCATAAGGCCACCAAGTTTAGGGCGTCCACCTTCTGTTGTTTCGGGGTACTTGATTCCCCCTTCTGTAACGGACATCCGTTTCTGGGGAGAAATACATTGGTCATGTGAATATTTATATCTACACGCAATCATAGACAGTTGAGCATCTACCGTCTCCTGCATACGTGTCAGTCTTAAACATACATTCTTCCATCTTCAGCAATACAATGTAAATGTATGTAAACGGTTTAAATAAACCATCATCCAATATTCAGTGCTAAACATTCATTCAGATCGAGACAAAGCATGTACAATGATAGCGGAGTTTGAAAATGCAGTAATCTAAACATTAACTTTCATGTTATGTGAAACGTTACACATAATTACATAAACTATCATTCAAACCAATAATGATTAAATCCTGAGTTAAAGAAAACATGCTGCACGTACCCTTGTATACATTTATTGTGAATAAACAGACCAACTACAATTCAACGAGATTGTAACAAAACAAGCTAACTGTGTCCATAACGAAAAGCTATAAATTAAGCAAAAAATGTAATTACTGGTGGGCCTATCGGGTACTTTGCGTAAATAAAAAGGGGGTTTAATTCATGTGATCGCATGGATCCGTTTTTGAGAATGTTGTGCTTAGTTTTTCAAACTTCCTGCAACATGCTAGTTAGCACAAGCTACACCAGCTTGTCACAGCTAGTTAGCTAGGCTAGGCTAACATCGAGCATTTCCCGTTGTAAACAGAACCGTGTCTTTGTCTAATATGTGTAGCTACAAGATTAGTCAAGAAACTGTATACGTGATGTGTGATCTGTCCGATAATTATTAAAATACCCAACTCCCCCCTAAAAAGAAAACCTACAAGCTCATCTGGGCTGATGATGCCGAACTGAACTCTCTTGATCGTGCGCAATGGGCATGCGCTGTCGCCGGAGGGCGGTCCGTGCATCCTGTGTATTGAAAGAGACGCGTCCTTCCTCGGCACGCCGCTTTGTGAGCAGGAACAGCCTTTAAATTGCCACCACGACTCTGGTCAGTCCGCCAACGGTGACCGGAAAGTCTCCGAAGGCGATATCCCAGGGACCTCTGCTGTTGTTAGCCTTTATAACCAAGTTACTTGTGTTTAGGTCCTAAGTATAACGTCTACCGGCTGCTGCCTTCCCTTTTTAGGTCTACACTCTGGAGCGCTCTGAGCGCTTCTGAACGTGAAGCGGTTCAACGCTTCTTTATATAGACTGAGTACATACTACGGGGTTGCCGACTCAGAAAAACAGGGACTGACTCTTCGGAGGGTGGGACATGGATCTCTGTAGTAAAACGCTCATTGGCCATTCAAGACAGCTGTATGAATAATTAATTTAGTCTCACGTTTAGCCAATTAGAGAGCACGTTTATGTTTTTAACAAATCAGAGTCATAGGCGGGTGTTGGTTTAATATAAACTCACTCCGATTGGCTTTATTAAAACAGTGTAGGCGGTGCTGCGTATGCTTTGCATGCAAAATATGAATATTCAATTAAAATCCTATCGATTCGTCCGTGTTCTTATTAATATTGAGGAGTACAACATAGATGACCAATGGCTATGAAGAAATGAACCCTCTTAGAATAATTTCAACAAAACCCGCCCTTCCTCCGATGTTTGCCGAATGTGTCCGATGTGAAATTCTTCCCTCAGAGCAAAAATTAAAAAAAATCTCTGTCCTCCCGTTCGTCTCGCTGTAGATCAGCCTGGGCTCTAAGAAAAGAGGCTCAGGGCTGAGGCCTGTTAAGACCTTTGAGAAAACTGGGAAAATAGTCAAAATACATGATATTTTCATCTCGAAACACTGCATCATGGATTATTTTTGAGCTTCTTTAAAAACACATCGACGTGTCGGTTTTTCGTCCTCTGAATTTTTCTATCTCTGGGACTTTGTTGCAAGCCTCGGACTCGCCTGGGAGTGATGCCCGGCTAGGGGTCTGGATTTCCCGTACGCCCTTCAGTAAATTATGGGGGAAGCCTTAAGTGTTAATTCAACATTGTTTTTTTTAACAAACTTTGTGAATTTTTTACACGAACATGTTCGATGTGTAATTTATTTTTAAATTGTGTTCAGTTATTATGTTTTTTTTTTTTTTTTTTGTTAAAATGTAAAAAATTGTCGAAGGCCGCGATTCGAAAGCGGTCTCAAATACTGTCGTTTTGGCGGTTAAAGCTAAATAACATTCCTTTGTATCGTCAGTTCAGTGTGTATTTAATCGGTCATAAATTTACATTTAATAAGTATGATTTCTACTAGTAATTTACGAGCCAAATGAATACATTTTTAATTACAAATTACTCAGTTTCTTCTCTCTCAGCATCGTAGCTGCTGATTTCGTTAGCTTAACTTAGCAAACGACTACTTTCCCGACGACGACCGTGTGTCTGCTGCGGTTTGTCTGGTGGAGTTCCGTGAGCTTTCAATGCAACATAGACCATGTTCATGTGCTGTTGTGCCCAGAAGATGTCTTCATGTCACGGTAAAGTAAATTAGCCGGACGGCGTCGCCTTGTAATGAATGTTACGGGACAAAACGACCAGCTAGCTTCCTCCCAGCAACCTACCTAGCTAGCTAGTTATTGTCGTTATTAGCTGAGTAAAGCCCTGGTTTTACGGGTCTTAGTGTAGCGTGACATTAGTTGCCGGGCATGGTGTAGCAATGACGGCGTGTCCTGCTTTATAACGTTGCATTTTGGGACAAGAATAAGGGGTATTTTAGCTGGCGTTGTTGGGCTCCAGGAGCACCCAACATGGCGGGTGTTTGACGATATGCCCCTTGTTGTGAACGAGAAAAATGGAGTCTGGGATATTCTTGTTGGCTCACTTGACTGACCACACAGCTGCGTATTTTCCGAAAACGTCAAGCTTAAATAAGAAGCGGCTGCGTGCGTGTTAACAGTTATAATGTTTATAATTGTAATGTTTAACGCGATAGGGTTTAAACTGGAGGAACTTTGCCGGTAAGTATCGTTATTTCAATGGTCTTGACTCTTCGTCGTTTTTGAAGTTGGACCCATTAGTCGGTTATTGAAGAGATAAGCTTGTCGTTTAGTCAATAAGCTGTTTTAGCAGCTGCTTTTACCATGAAATCGTTTGATTACTTGAAGTTTAACGTTAGCTAACTAGGTGTTGTAGGTAAGTTGGGATCAATCTTGTCTCCGTGGACTCGGATGCCTTCAGCTTGTTACACAATAGATTTAGCCGGTCAGCTTTAGTTAGTAGGGCCCAAGGGAAGGAAACAAGTTTGCTCGGTGGTAATGGCCCTATAATGATGTAAGAACGCTACACAGTGTTAATGTCTGAGCCTCCGAGAGCCATACATATCCATTGTACCCGTCAAGCAGTGTTGTGTTATTTGCACACGGTGCTGAGATATGTTTCACCGGGGGGTTTTGCGTTTTGTCTTCATACATTTAAAGAAGTAGAAGTGAAACCTAGACAGTGGTTCAATCACGCCTCGATACCTGTGCTATGATTGCAGAAACTCATTCTGATGTAGTGTTTATTAAATGCAATGACTGACCACTCACGACATCATGACACTTTGTACTGCCTTTTTGTTTTAAATAAAAACACTGAACCAACATGGTGGACTGTGGGACTGTTTATTCTTGAGTACTTAAACTAAACTTACATTTCCTACATAGTGATGTTGAAATACTACATGCATGTGTAGTCAGGCAGCTTAGTGTTATGCTGCTACCAGCATGAACATACTTCTTTGCCATCATGTCTTTTTGGCAGGTACAGCAGAGAAAAACCATCAGTCAAGCTGAGAAGCAAGGATTGATGCCACATCTGCAGTATCCTTATGGCATCAAAACCATGTTCTGTGTTAAGACATTTTAATAAACTGAAAAAACTGCATGCAGGCCATGTTTGACATACATAGAAGAATGTGACAGTAAATCACTTTGTTCACCATGTGCCTTGCAATATCATGACTATACAAAGGATTCATTATTGACCAGCTGGCTCCCTCCTCTGGCTCACATTGAGAACGATCAGTGTTGCAAAGACTGCACAACCACGTTTTCAATGCGGAAGCAAGTCCCACCAGGCTGTCAGACGTGCTCCCTCTACTGCTGCAAGGAGGTTAGTGCATAGATGATGCCTGACTGTCAGGGCTGTAGTGTGGTAGGAATTAGTTTTCGAATAGTTTCAAATCTACAGCACCATCTGCAAAATGTTAGCTTGATATGAGAAGCCATTACTTTACCATTTGCTGACTATTTGAGTATTACAAGTGAAATGTATGATCAATCAAGGGACTGCTTGCAAGTACAGCATATACTGTCGCAATTGATACTTCATGAATAAAATAAAAAAAGACACTAATTTCCCTTTAAGAAACCCCATCAAATGTGTAATTGACTTAAGATGCATACAGTAGTCGTGTAGATTACATGACATAACATGGTTAACATCTCCTGCTGTAAAATGCTGTTAATCATCTCATTTTATAACGGGAACCATTTAGCATATAAAGCATGTTTACTCTTGAAACCTAAAAAATATTTTGCTGGTAATATGTGTGTCATTTTACCAGAGTAAAACTTTAAATGCAGGACTTTACCATGTGAGTATTTTTATACTATTATTACTTTTACAGCATCTGATTTCTTCTTCCACCAATGGACTACAACTAAAAACATGTAAGTTTACTACACAATAGATGTTTCAAGAGAACCCCACTGTTGACTCACCTTTGGATATGTTTACGTTTGCTAACATTTTCCTTTATTTCAGAGATGGAATTGGTCATATTTTAAGAATGTTTTTTAAGAGCCAAACATGCTTTAAATCCAAACTGACTGAAGTTGAAAGTAGCCTGTTAATGGTAAGGCTAAAGAAAAGTCAATGGTTTTGGCTGTTGGACTTTTTCTGTATCGGTGGGTGGGTATAGGTTGTCTGCATTGGTTGCTTTTTTAGAGCAATCATCACAGTGGTGTTGTTAGAAGAAAAGAAAAAAGGTTCTGACAATAGGCATAATTGGGTATATTTGTAATATATATTTAAATAGTATGTTGCGGCATTTATTTTTCTTCCCGTGGCAATAATTCCTGGTTGGGTTGGGTTGAGGATTTGTGTATCCAGGGGGAGCTCTTGTCTGTTGTCAAAGCCTGACAGTGAGTGTGTGTTTTCAGGGGTTGAGGGCGGGAGGAAAGGGGGAGTCTTGTAGCACAATAAAGTAGGCAAACAAGGAGGGCGGGAGAAGGAGACGAGGCAGATGCAAAGCATGGTGGGAGGAGCTGACAATTTATCAATCTGATTTACAATCAAAAATCCTAAACTATATTTTGGTTTAAAACAGTTAACATCCCCTTTTTTCTGTTGGTGACAATGGATCACTTTGACTAAACACCAAGGCAACATGCTGAAGACTGATGCTTTGACTAAAACATCCCAGCTGACCAAGAAATGAAGATCTTGGGCCTCAGTAAAATATATCAATCAAATTCTGGGAACGTGTTGCTGTAAAATGAACTAATCCTAATCTACATTATCCGCTCAATATGCACCATTAAAAATAGACACAAAGCTGCGAGAAGATCGCCTTGTCTTGGTAGTTTTGTGCGTTTATTTTTTTGCGCGTGAAATGCCTCTTATATGAATGAGAGAGAAATGTTTGAGGCTGTATTTCCCCCATAAGTAATGCACCAGGATGTTGTTTTGTATTAAAAATGGGTGACGTAGGGTTGGAGGCATGCTCTCCCTGAGAGCCCATTGGAGCCGAACAGGCCAGCCCATTTCTGTTCGCAAGAGAATGTCCTGTTCTTTGGGTGTTTGTTTTGGCCGATGTCGGCCCCTGCCAGGCGTCTTCATCTTTCTTTTATCCTTTCTTTTATCATCCACACACCCTTTAAGACCTTCCAGATTCTGTCTGCTCTCTTTTTACACAGAGTTCTTTTTAGGCAGCTAATTTGCAGAAGACTGACTTGAAGTGGGAACGTTAAGTCAGCTGGCGTTTTGAGTTTTGCAGGAGATTGTGTTTTGTTATGGTTCTTTCAGCCTCTTGCCGGAATTATCTGGGTGCTAAATTAATTGCTCTTGATCCTACCTGGCGTTGCAATTGGTTTAGTGCTAATCTGGGGTTCTCTAAGTCTCGCCCAGGCAACGCTGCTGCACTGAGCTGTCCACTGCTGTCTTCTCCCGAGGTTTTGGCCTCTGGCAGTGTGTCATCCCCTTTGCCATACAACATCATTCTCCTCATTATTTGTATGGCGACGGCCACCGGCGTCATGAGTTTGGGTTGTTTGTTTGTTCGTCCGTGCCATTCTCGTGATATCTCCGGAGCGCCTTTGGGGAATATCTTAAAATGTAGTGCGACTGATGGATGAACTGATTCAAATGTGGTGGTCAAAGGTCGCTGCGACCTCACAAAACACAAAAAACGGTTTGGGCCATAACTCATAACTCAATTTGTATAAATACCTAGTAAGATACAAATGTGTTTTTAATTAGTCATTTTGGACAGCCATGAATACAAACTGCAGCTCGACTGGTTGATGGAGGCAAACAGCCACGACGCGTTAATGAGTTGCATTGTTCATTCTGGATCGACTTGGCCAGCCTCTTTTCTATAAAGTCCACCCTTGTAGTCACGTGATGCTTCCTCTCCCTCACGGAAGCGTCTCCTTTTGTCTTCTGAACTTCCCACTTGCACTCAAACCGTCTTCCCATTTTCTCAGACTCCCTCCTCAACTCTCATCTTCACCCCTCTCTCGTGCACACTCAGAGAGGGCCACATGCTGCCTGCGGTGGCGCTCCCCTGGGCTTCCTCTCGCCCTGCCTCTTTTCCTCTTTTCTCACTTTTCGGTCTTCAGTTTCTCTGCAGTTTTGTTTTTCCCTGGCACGACGCCATGGCCACAAACCATCTGTCGTGTCTTTTCTCCGGGTTTTCCCCGCTTTCTTCTAACGTCAGTGCCACTATTAGTGCTTTACTAATATTATTTATTTATTTTTAAAAGCACAGTATAAGTTTACCTCGTGTTGCCACTGCTCAAAAAAATAAAAAATAAACCGGAGCGTTTTTTCTTTCTTATCGCAAGACGTCTTTCCGGGAGGCTCTGATTGAAGTGTCTGTGCTATTTAAAGAGGCGTGCAGCAAAGCGGTTGTTGTTTACAGTACAGTGCCCTCAAAATACAGGCTGTCTAGAAACAGGAAGTAGCATCGCCCCGAAGCGCGGCAGCCAACGCGCAGCCATTTCCTCCTCCTCCTCGTGACTGAATAGAGGCTCCAGCAAAACAACCCTCACGCTTATCAGAGAATGACCCCCCCCCCCCCCCCCCCGCCCCCGCCCCCCCCCGCCGAATGGCGCACATACACAGCGGGCTTTTCACCCCTCCACCGTGTCCTCTCTCCCTTTCTCCCATTCTCTTATGCCAACACCCCCCCCCCCCTCTCTCTCTCTCTCTCCCTCCAACTGTCTCTCTTCGCCAGTACAGCATGCCTGAGTAGCTGCCTGGAGATGAAGGAGCTAATTAATTTGATTTAGCCGTCCTCTCTTTGGCAGTGGAAAAACCAGCAACCCCACTCCCCCTCTCCCCGTCCTCAACGCCGTATCAGGCACCCCTCCCAGATGATTTTCCACCTATCCTTTCCAGTCTCCTCTGGCAACGTCCACACTCCGACCGAACCCTCTCTTCCTCTTTTTTTCCTCCTTTTCTATTTCCTGTTACACAACCATATTTTGCCAGCTGTTTATTGCGTATCAAGCTGATTGCATATTGCATTTCCAGCTGTAAACTCCCCTGTGTGGCCTAAACCCATCTAAATCCTTAACAAAAAATTAAAAAAGCATTTATAGTCTCTTGTGCGTGCCCAGGGAGAGTTTGCGTGACTCAGCGGTGTTTCGCCACACACACACGCACACACGCGCGCGCGCGCGCTCAATGCGTCTGAAGCCGGCCTGCTCGACTCTGCGTGATGAAGCGCCACTTGTGTCATTTCATATTCTGATGGAGCCGCCCACTGAGTTGTATTGGAGAGTCACGACTGTCTTACATCACATGTCAACATAACTCTATGAATCCTTCCGCCGCTTTCATCCGACACGCTGTCTAGAAATAGTCTCGACTTGGCTGCGTGCAGATTGTGGACATCTGCTCAGGATAGCCTCTTGTGTTATTTGGGTGTTTTTGTCCTTCAGCGTTGTCTTGCAGGAAAGGGGCGGTGCAGTTTAACTCTACTGAAAATTAAAAAGCTGAGAGTGCATGAACCTTTTTTTTAAGTTTCTCCTCTACTGAAGCTTCAAATTCCTGTGTGCCATTTGAAGAAATAGATATTGCAAGTTTAAATGCCGCTGCAGTTCTGACAATTTTATTTGATATGATATACTGTTCCTTTCACATATGAAAGGATTCTGGTAGAACTTCAATATTTAAACTTTTGTTTCATTTTCGGCGGCCCGATTGAAACCCTCTTCACCAGAGTCAAGTTGAAGCCTGTTCGCCTCAAGATCTCTTATGTTTTATTAAATTGGTTTTCTGCTGCCCTTGATGCGTCAGGAAAAAGTTAGCCAGATGTCTGGCACCTAACAATACACAGCGGAGTCTGTTGTGGTCTGTACTGTTCGACCGCTTCCCTGACATTTGTTTTATTAAAACGCAGATGAGCGTAAGCTCAGGACATGTTCCAGCACGCGCGCCTGTCCCTATTTCAAGGGCGGTTTCATCAAGTTACCTGCTGTAAAACAAAGCTCAGGACTTTGACACCTTTTCATCTATCTGAATGTAAACATTTGTCATGGTTTCTGAACAGATACTTGTGGTTTTCAGTCTCCCTCTGTCCTCCTGTGTGCAGGCTGCAGGCGGTGTCCGTGTGAAGCCTCTTTCTCTTTAACAAACCACGGACATTTGAACTCCTCGAGTGCTGGTTGACTTCACACTTTGAGCTCAGTCCAAGTCAGCTGGAGAGCAGGTTAGTTACACCTTTTTTTTTTTCTTCTTTTTTTTTTTTAGAGCACTCAGGATGTTTACCAACCCTTGAGCATGCCTTCGAAGATTTCAACATACATGTATCAGAAGGAATTCATCCTGAATTTAAGAAACCAATATTGGCACTGTCTGTGTAACTGCTGTCTCTATACTTTTTTTCTTCTTCCGATCGACCAAACTTGAGATCTGATACCCGATATCCACGTCAATCAATGCCTTCCTTATCAAATATACGATGTCTGGAACCACAAAGCACATTTAGAAGATAAATCAGGGTTCCGCCCTGTCCTGGAAAACACTTGACCAATTCTACAGTCATGCAAAACGCGTGGAAAATGAGAGGAAGAGTCAAATGTCCTGGACAATCCCTTCTTCTATTTTCCAATGAATTACTAATCTATCTACCAGAACTCTGCAAAACAGATAACACTGCCATCTGAAAGGACTAAGTTACGTTCAGCATTATATTAACATATAAACAGTAGTTTATAGACGAGAGCTTTGAACAGGCTGCTCTTGTTTGTTGTGGAAACGCTGTGAACAACCCCCCCCCAAGCCACATCACATGATCACACATGCTGGTTACAACTTATGGGGCCGTCAATTTGTCGTCATTTTTGCGTATTCGTGATGATTTCATCTAGATAAGTTATGGCTCTAGCACGTCTTTTAAATCAGACGTTCACAGAGAGGATCATAATGGTGTTTGTCGTGATCTCTCTCTCTCTCATCAATGAAAATGTCCTGAAAAATATTATCTTATATTTTATTTTTTACTAAAATGCATTGTGTTTCTCCTCAAAGTGGCTATAATTAAATGACTGTGTAATGGGAAAAGAAAAGGGTTACAGTGATGAATCCATAGATGACCACAAGCAGACTCTCGATAAAGCGCTTTTAAGGGTTCTCAAAGCGCGATGTGTGTTTTGTGTCGTGGTCACAGCTTGATTTTGCTGCCCCCATGTGGCCAATAAATCAATCGTTGCAGGTTTAAGGCCTTGAATTAATTTAATCTTACCTCCATAAAACATGTGCAAAAGATTTAAAAAAAATAGAAATATATAAGTTGTTTTAGATCTACTTGCGGTCTTCTCTCTTATTGGCCCATTGCTACATCAATGTTGTCACAGTCAGCAGAAATGTGTTTTACTTTACCCCCATCGTGTGTGCATATGTTTCGTCATGCTGGCGGACCATGACAAACCAACAATACCAAGACTCGCTGTTCAAAACATTGCTCCTAGCGCCGTCAGTGAGCTGCACCATTTGCTTAAGTCTGGGTGATTTTTATGATACTTGTGCTAATTTGCTTTACATTTTTAAAAATATTTTATTCTTTAAATACTCAAATATGCTGTTGAAGAAAAAAAAAATACTCATCTCAAGACTAACAGTTAAATATTGAAATTCCTAATGATTTACATTTTCCACCAAGATGGCTTCCTTAGTTCCTCCATCTTTGTGTATTCAGATGTGCGTGTCGCTTGGTAGCACAGCATGAAAAGCTATGATCACGTTTGGCCAAACATCCATGAATGGGGACGGCTGGACTACGGGGGTGCCTCTGAATACAGAGTTTGTGGCTGGCTGCAGCCACAGGACAATGCCAGCACACATGTGTGGACCGAGTGGCCGCACTCCTGGAACACACACACACACTCTCTCTCTATTGTTTTTGCCAACGGGCAATCTGCCTCACACACGCAGCCTCTTTTTCTTTTTTAATTTCACTGTCCTGTCCTCAAGCTACTCACAACTGCTGGCATGTGTCACGTTCACTCACACACACACACACACACACACACACACACACCCACACACCCTGCATGCTTTGAGAGCGTGGATGAGTGCACGGGTGGGGGGGTAAGAAAAAAGGGAAAAAAAGTTTGTCTAACTCCAACAGCCAGAGAGGTCACAGGAACAACACCCAATCCCAGAGCGGTTCCCATGGAGACAAGTGTGGCAGCGTACAATGAGGGTAGGAGAGAGTGATGAAAGAGAGGGAGAGAGGGAAAGGGCAGGGGACGAGTAGGAGGAGGGCGGGTTGTTGGCGTCAGGGTTCAGTTGGTGGGTGCCGGGGAGGAGTCCGGGGGGGGTAACGGCTCCACTCAAAAGGACAGTGGGAAGTATAATGGTGTTGAAGCATAACAGTGTTAGAACATTCTTCCACCCCTCCTCAAATATTTCTGCCCTATTGTTCCAGCTGATAGAATAGCTCCTGATCTAAGGCTGCCGAGTGGCCGCTGGAGGGAGAACAGAGCGATGTGGAATTTCCACTGACCATGACGCCCGAGTGAGGCCGAGAGACACCAGAACGGAGAGAGCTGTTGTTTGCGAGGAATTTTGCATGGATACGGATGAATCAGGAGTGATATCCATCTGCAGAACTTGATGGTGATGCAGTGGCGCCTTTTGTTTTGGTGAGGGGAGGGCGGAGTTTCAATTGTGCTGTAAAACAAAACAGGAGCTGGCCACCAGTAGTTTTGGTTTAGCCACATGTGTCAGACTCGGATACAACCGCTGACCTAAAAGCAGCTAATTGGCATCGTCACTGATAGCACTTGAACCCACTTGAGGTCGAGGACAATCGAAGAGTGTCCCAGGTCTGTTCACCTTTATTCCTTTTCTCTTTCAATGAGGCACTCCACGGATTTTACACATGAAAAACGGTTTACTCGTCATGGGGTGTGCTCCTGAGCCTGTGAAAACAGTTGTATAATGTCTGCAGGGTGCTTTCTAATGTCTAAGGAAATAAGATTGTGTTCTGGCAGCCATTCTGGGAACTCCGCATTAGCACAGTGGCAGAGGGCTCGGGCAAAACATTGACCCTCGGTGCCCGTTCAGCAAATTAAAAACAGGACAAATGCGATTTGCAACGTCATTTTCATACATTTCAAATGGCCCGTTCGCCGCAGTGGATAACTGTTTACTTTGTAGTTGTTTTCAAAGTTGTCCCATCAGCACCGACGGTAGCGTTGTTTTCACAAAGTGCAATTTTGGATCTGAAGGCCCGTCAGGGTTCGTATGAAACGCATGGGAATTTGCTAGGCAGAGAGAATTGAGTGAAAGGTGCTATCCAGTTGCATCTTGGGAAATGTAGGATCCAGCGTTATTGGAGCTTGACCCATACTGGGGACTTAAAGTCAGGCCGTCTTGGCCTCTGTTACTTCTATTTTGACTATTGTTTTTTTAATCCGTCTCTCGTAAGTCCCTGAACTTTATTTAAGTGCAATGTTAAATCGCAGGAGTACCCCTTTAAGGACCCATTTTTCCCTCAACTTCACTTGCTCACAGAGTGCTCCCATCCGCCATTTGACTACAACCAGTGTGTCCTCTCTCTGTCTCCTTGTCTCTCTCGCACACTCTCCTCTCACTCCCTCTCGGTGTGTCTGTCCGTCCGTCCTTGTGCCCAGGTTTTTTGAGTTGGCGTGGTTCCTGTTTGTTTTCAGCCATTTTGGGGACTTGCAGTGCTCGTAACAAACTGCTTAAATGGCGTCCTCTTGCTTGCTCTCCCACTCTGTCTCCCTCTGCCTCTCCCTCCCTCTCCCTATCGCTGGGCTTTGTGTATATAAAGTAGTGTGTGTGTGCATGCGTGAATGTGTGTGTAGAGAAAGGGGGAGAGGGAACAACACTTCCAAATAAAAAGAAGATTGGATTCAGTGGGGGGGAGGGAGAGAGGGGGATTCACTTGCTGGAAGAAAAAAGAGCAAAAACACTAAGAATCGTGTGTCAGAGGTAAAAACTGGAGTGAGAGAGGAGAGAGAGAGAGAGAGAGAGAGAGAGAGAGAGAGAGAGAGAGAGAGAGAGCAAGCAAGTTCGAGTGTGAGAATCGCTCCTGCCCTCTGTCTTCACACACTGCTGCCTGTATGTGTGTGTGTGTGCGTGTGTGCATGTGTTTGTGTGTGTGTGTGTCTGTGTGTGTGTGTGCGCACCGCCTCTCCCTGCGCTCACTCGCTCTCTCACACACACTCAGACGTGCGCATACACAGACCAAGGGGGAGAGAGAGAGAGAGAGAGAGAGAGAGAGGGAGTGTGAGGGGAGAGAACACATCGCAGCAGAGATGCAGCAGGAGGTTTTCCGAGGTACGTTCTCTTGTATGCTTCCCTTCCTGAGAGACAGCCAGAGAGAATAAGAGGAAGAGAGGCTGATTTCTGTTGTTTTCCTGCTTGTTTTTCTGCTTCACTCTGCTGCTGCTGCGGCGGTGGTTGCTCCGCGCTTGAAGAGGAGGAAAAGGTTTTTATTTTACTGTGCGTGTGTTGGGGCGTGAGTGTTGGTGGGTGTGTGTATTTATGCAGTGTGTGTTTGTAGACGCGTATTTGTGTGTGTGTGTGTGCGCGCGCGCCTTGTGCTGTGTCTGTGTGTGTGTGTGTGCCAGTAACAGGCCTTGTCTCCCTCATTCTCCCCTCTGTTGCTGGCGCACCACGCAGTTCTTTTTCAAGAGCGATGACTCGTTTTGAGATTGTGATGAAACTTTTAATTTATCGAAGCCTCATGCGTCTCTGTGATTCACTGCAGAGGGGGGTGGGGGGGGTGGACGTGATGGTGGTGGGGGGGATAACCATCCAGTCAGAACAGATATGAGCTTTGTTGTTGGGGACTAAACATGGTCGGCCAGTCTCCCAATCTTTCTCATCAAGTTACTAACAACATCGGAGGAAGTGTTTTTTGGGGAAAACTTGCATGAATGCGACGGTAAACATCTCTAGTTCCACCCGACTGGTTCAGTTTCTTGTTCCGGTCGCGGGCCGCCCAGTTCGTCATCCATTTTACCACCCTGTTGTTTAGCTGGAGGTTGTCTCTGGAAGAGCAGCAGAGGGCATATTGATGTCACCAATCCCGTTTTTGCTGCCCGAAGCCTTACTTTCTTTTTCTTCTTCCCCAAAACAACACAGCATCTGCTGCCAACTACTCCACATTCCTGGTTTCCATGGATGCCAAGCCAAGCCCCTGTGCTCAATGTATAGAATATATGATCCGCTCTGCCACAGGGATAGGGGTCATAGGTCAGACAATAGGAAGTGTGTCACAACAATGATGTTGTCACAGTGGTGGCGGTGTGTGTTCGGTTCACACATTAGATAAATCATGTCTTCATGTGGGTCTTTTTTCTGTCCCGGGCTTGAAGTGCTAACATTCAAGTCTTGCAGATTGCAAGACCGAGTTGGTTGGCTTTGTTTTATTATTATTATTATTATTATTATTTTTTATTTTTTTAAAATGTCACAACCATAGAGGATGTGGTTGCTTTCGAGAAACCAGTGCAGCGCTTCGTCTTCTCTAACCTGCCATCGTTATACTTGCAGTTTATGGGGACTGACTCAGCCTCGCTAATTCTCTGATTGCTTCTTGGATGTTTGAGACGGAGAACTCCAAAGTGTCTTTCACAACCGCCTTCAACAGGGACTGAGTGTGAAATTGAAAAATTATTTTGGGGAAATTACCTTCTGAAAGCTCACCAGTGTAGTGTTACTGCTCTCCACGGGTACTTCTTTTGGCCTTACTGTTCTCCCAAATGCCTCGCGTGATTCTTTCGCAGCGAGCAGAATTATGGGAATTACGTGCTGGGCTGAGAGCTAACGTAGCGTGGAGAGTATGGTGTTTTAGACTTGGGCAGGTTCGCTGGTGCGTGAAGCAGCATGCGAAAACACTACCATACAACAGTTTACAAGTTGTGAGGGGGAGAGGAGGGGGCAAACACTCAGTCATGCTGAGGGGGATCTGAAAGACAAGGATACCATGAAATGTGAACATAGGCAAGACATGTTTGAAGTCCCCCCCCCCCCCCCCCCCCCCCCCCTCCCACCACCATACTACCATCACTACCACCTCCGCTCAACCACTCCCCAACCCATACCAACTTCCCTTACCTCCTCCCTCACTCTATCCCATCTGGCTGGCTCCACCACGCTCTCTTGGACAGGGGGGTTGTGGAGAGTTCAGTTGCGAACAATGCCCCCCTACCCACCCACACACACCCTCATGCGCACACATACACCCTCCTCTTCACAGACCAACTGCTGCTCCGATAGTTGGGCCCCTCTGGCTGCCCCTCGCTGGGGAAAAAGCCCAACTGACACCTTCCTCTTTCCACATGCTCCTCGCCCCTGGCTCACCGGCTGGAACACCGAGGCCCCCCACATTCTGACTTGCAGTCACTCCCCTTGACCCCTTACACGCACGCACGCATGCACGCACACACACGCACACACACACACACACGTGCGCTGACCGCACATTAGTGCTTTAAGGAGTAACATACGACATTCAGCGCATTATTCTAGCAACAAAACGCTGTGTAAAGATATAGTGGAGTAATGTCTACCTGAGCAGAGAAAGAAGCGTCTCTCCCTCTGTGTGTGTTGTTATCCGAGCTTCTCTTTGCTTTGTTAACATAGCCGGCCGGCCGCACGCACGTGCTGTTCGTCTCAAGTTAATGCATGAGGGCAGCATGTGGGGTTACGGCTGACAATGCCTTCCCGAACGACGAGGTGTAGCACCCTCCGGCTCCCCCTCAGGTAAACGCTGTTTATTTTTGCCCCCGTCGGCACCGTTAGCCGCTAGCCGCGTCGCCATGTTGCGTCCACTCGTATTATGCAACTTTAAGATAGGGTGATTCTTGGTTGATAGTTTATTTTATTTAGCTCATATTTTTGGTCATCATTCCTATAAGAAATAATAAAGTTGCACTAACTGAACTAAATGTGTAGATATGTGAATGCAGTGACAAAGAAATAAGTGTGTAGAAGAAATATGCAAATTATAAAATAACTTGCTGCAGGCACAACAAATTTACCTCTGCGATGTTATTGTGTTTTCAGATCTCAGCAACTACTTTGGTGAGCACAAACTTTGAACATAAGACCAGAATTACATTTTAAAATCTCCTTTAATAGTGAGAGTACAGGACAAAATGTTAGCTGCTTACATTAATGTTGAAATATGAAAGTAAATTATGTGGCACCAAAACAGTATTAAAAATATATTTTGTATTTTTGTATATATTGTAATCCTCAATTATACAAAGGATTGGAAGAAATAGCTTTAAACAGTTTAGTTTATTTGCAAATTCTGTTGCATAATATCACAATTCTTGCGGTTGAAATTTCCTTTGCGATGACAGATGGCACCAAAAAAAAAGCATCATAATCGAATCCTAACCGTTATTTGTCCGTCAGCACAAGTACCAGTTTCAAGGTGGAATAAACAGATTGCTCAACGGCTGGTTCAAGGCCTTTCGCTGGCGTCCCGGCCAAACTCCTCTGCCGTCCTGCCTTGTGTTATGCAAAGCCACCTTAGCGTGATTTTTCTAGTGACTTACTGGCCATTTAGACTCGGTGGATTACAAACTAATGGTTTCCAAGGTCATGAAGTGATCCATGTTTCTCAGATGCTAATGGAAAAGTTTACCAGAGTTAATAATAAAAACGTCTGCTGTTTTGAATGGGCCCGGAAATTCAAGCAAACAGTATGTTCTGATTATTGAGCCAAACGGCACTTATAATTTCCGCAAAGTTAATTGGTTCCCAAAGTTGAACTGTGCTCAGAGAGGGAGACTCATCCGCAGCTTTGTGCTATTTGTAATGGTTTAAACTCGAAATTCCAAGAATACAAAAAGTGTTTACTTCATGTTTGTCATTTGATATCAAATACAAATCGAAACAGTAGGCCTCTGTTCCTTCTGCCTTTAGTTGTTATGCAGAAGCCGCTGCGTTTGGTATAACGTCTTTTACGATTCCGCAAGACTAGTTAGTCATTTTTCCGGCGCCAGCTGAGAACCTGTTCGCGCTATGCGGTTATATAGTGCCGCGAGCGTAAATAGATGAACACTTCATAGGCTGACCAACATTTCTGTTTGTGCGGAACATCCTGTTACAGAGAGGTGTGGGAACAGGGTCGCTGTTTATTTTGATTTCGCTTTAGGGATCCTCGCCACATTCATTGTCCCTTTTTGTTTGTGTGCTTGTTTGTGAGTTGTACAGAAGGATGTATGTGTGTTTACGCGTGTACCCGCTCTTCGGCACGAATAATGGAGCGATAAAAGGGTCTCTTTTCGCATGTGCACACATTTCTGAGAATATGAGTAAATCCAGTACATTGAAAGCGTGTTGAAAGCCCCCCCCCCCGTCACAGTCGGATGGCGCGTCGTGCAGACTCTGCTTGTGCAGCGGCCGCGTGCGTCACAGGGAGATAAAGAAAAAGAACGAGGGGGCGTCATACGCATTTTCCTGAGATGGTGACATGTTTTGCCTTAGCACCGTCTCTCTGTGTGTCCGCCCACTTGTAGCAGACTGGCGCTTGCCATAAGGGATTTCCTGCACAACATCTTTCGCTCAGCAAATGTGAGGCCTGTTTCAACACAGAGCAACGAAATATAGCAAGCCCGGCGCGATCGGATTGGGCATCCTTGTTATTAGACATCTTAAATCGGCATGACCTGGTTTTGTTTGGCCACTACGTCATTAACAGACACACGTGTTTTCCTTTTGTTGACTATACTTAATTCCAACTGTATCCTCAGTGACATGGTGCACTCAGATTCACCTTTTGATTTTGAATGTCATTTACAAGTGTTGAACTACTTTGTGTGTGTGTGTGTGTGTGTGTGTGTAGTTATATGTTTGTCCATGTGCTGCTTGCTTGTGTGTGTGTTTGCCTGGGCTCCTGTCTGTCTGACAGTATCTGACTGTTCCTGTTTCAAACCCTCCCTCCTCTTTCCTTCTCCCTGTTTCTTGCTCTCCCGGTTTCTTTCTCTCTCTCCCTTTTTCTATCACCCTTTCACTCTCCCTCATCCTCACCCTCTCTCTCGCTCTCTCCCTCCTCTTCCCTCTGCAATAACAGTGCTGACCTAGTTTCTGCCTGTTCAGGGCTGCCTGTGGAATTTTACAGCGGCCTGCCTTCCTGGCCGCTTTGCTGCTTGAAAACGCAGGCAGAAAAGCATGACTGAGGATTTTTCTTCTCGTAGCATCATTATGGCCGTATACTGTCTCCGTTCTATCCCCCCAATATGCAGACCTAAATAAATCGACCTATTTCAAATAAGTAATAACGGCAAATTGTCTATCATGCGAGAATCTGCTGCTATCTCGTGTATGGGGAATTTGTAGCAGGACTGCATCCACCACCATGGCAGTCAAATTAAAATGGAAATGAGAATAGCCCGTCGCTCATCTTCTCCAGCTTAGCTGAGATTGTACCGGATGCAGAGGACTGAAATACACCCCTTCTCTGTGCACATGCATGCAATCTCCCTCCCTTCTCCTCTTCCCCTCTTTCCTTCCCTCCCGCCTTTGCCTTCACAAATAAATGGTTAGAGTCATGCCCGGCAAATACTAGCCACTGCCAGGAATGGCTAACAAGGCTCTTGCTCAAACGGCAAGAGAATGGGACTATTTTTACGTGCGCACTTTGGGCCATGGATCTAAGTCAACACTCTGAGGGGAATCTTGATTAAATCTGAACTCCTTCCAATTAGGCATAGGGAATGTTGTGTCACAGCCGAGAGAGATGGATCTCTGGAATGCCTTTCTAAAGGCTTGGTTGTGGCACGCTGAAATCTAAACCAGCACTGCCGCAGATTCATTCCTTCCCCCTACCCTCTCCCTCCTTTCACTCACCATTCCTGGCGGAGCTCATAGAGTTCAGCATTGCTGGGGCATTTAGTTTTCTTTTCCGTTTCTTAAAAGTGTTCCACAAGCGTCATGACTGTTACTGCGAAAGCTTTGGGTGTACGTAAATGTTAATTCTTTGCTTTATGTCGATGTACATTTTTTTGTTGCTCATTTTTTTGTTACTCAGGATGTTTGGAATGCTAACGCTGTACTTTCTGATTTCTCTTTCAGATTTCGGGTGCTGGTCATGGTGTCCGGTGAGAAGGTGTGGGACCCCCTCCACGCGGGCCTTATTCAGTCACGTCTGAGTGAGCAACACCTGGCTGCTGGGCTAACTCCCCTCTGCAATATCAGACATAGTGCAACTAAGAACTCTACGTGCCAACAGAGTCAGCGGTTGTCACCTCTGTCTTCTCCGCCACTGTCATTGGTGGCTGTAGACAACCTTCAACCAGTTCGGGCCTCCTCACCATTACACCTGCCTGTCAATTTTGGCTGCTCAAACCAGATCAAAGGGCTAAACAAACCAGTCCACTGTCTTGGAGTGGTCTCTCCGTCTGAGGAAGAGGAGGAGGGAGGGGAAGTTGAGCAGTTGGAGATGAAGGGTAAAAGGCATGGAGGCCGTGCAGAGGCCATGATGGAGGACAGGCTGGAGGACATGGCTGATGGACCCAAAAATGCAAAAATCACCTTAAGCTTCCCACTTAGTGCCGCTCCCCTCCCAGCCTCCCTGACATCTCCAAACCACTGTCGTAGCTCTTCGTCATCCTCCCCTTCCCCTCACCGACGGCGGCCATCGTCCAAGAGCTCAGACGAGGGGTCGCTGTGGAAACTGGATGCTACTATGGACGTTAAACACAGACCATTTAAGCCCCCGAGGCACGACAGCTCTCCATCCTCTTCACCTTCCTCCTCCTCATCTCCCATGACTGTTCACACACTTAGTAGGAAAGATCTAAAATCCCCACCTCCTCTGAAGTGCTCCAAACTCAATCCAGAGACTCAGTTCCACAGGTCGCCCCCAAGATCCTTCAGTGGGTCTTCAGTTGGCTGTTGTGGTGGCGACGGATGGGACGAGAGGCACAGGGTGGGCAACGGGACATCCTCACCATCTCAAACCGCCCAGATCCTCTTCAGTCTGGGCACATCAGCCTATCAGAGAGGTGGGGATGCAGAGAGGAGAGAGAAAATGACAGGAAGACCAGCTGGGAAAGTGGGAAGCCCTCATGGCCCAAGTCTTCACCCACCCACCCTTCACCTTCCTCCCCCCTTACCACCACCTCCTCCTCCCCCATCTGAGGGTCTTACCGCACCCCCTCACTCGTCCTCCTATTCTCCTACCGACAGCCTGAAGCCCGAGCTGATTTGCGGGGTGTGCCATCGGCTTTTCAGCTCGGCCTCCTCCCTGACAGTCCACATGCGGCTGCATCGTGGCAGCCGTGCCCTCAGTTGCTGCTATTGTGGCAAAGTCTTCATCCACAGCAAGAGACTGCAGTCCCATGAGGCCTCCTGCAGGGTGCCAGGCCTACCCTCCAACAGCCTGGGCCCTCCTTCTCTCACTGTGCAGCCAAAGGAGGAGCCACTGGAGGAGGGTGAGGTGAGAGTGGAGGGGGGAGTGATTGTGGGACAATCAGACATGAGTAAGGCGCGGCCGGGAAAGAAAGCACGAAGCCTCCTGGCACGTATCCAAGGTGATGATGCAGCAGCCGCAGAGTTACTAGCGGGTGATGAGCACCATTTTGTGAAGGTGGTAGATGGCAATATCATTTACTTTTGCTCTGTGTGTGAACGTTCCTACATGACCCTATCCAGCCTGAAGCGTCACTCTAATGTACACTCATGGCGCCGCAAATATCCATGCCATTTCTGCGACAAGGTCTTTGCCCTGGCTGAGTACCGCACAAAGCATGAGGTGTGGCACACTGGTGAGCGGCGCTACCAGTGCATCTTCTGCTGGGATGCCTTTGCCACCTACTACAATCTCAAAACACACCAGAAGACCATTCATGGGATTAATCCCAGCCTCATCTCCAGTGAAAAGACAGCTAATGGGGGTTATAAACAGAAAGCTAATGCCCTAAAACTCTACCGCCTCCTCCCCATGCGCTCCCAGAAGAGACCCTACAAGACTTACAGTGACAGTTTGCATAATGGCATGCTACTCCCACCAACTGAGACACCTTCCCTCTCCCTGCCTGGACTGGGCTGTACTCTGGGCCCTGGGGACCTACAAAGCCTCATCAGTGGGGCCCACCCTCAGAGTGTAAAGCCTGATCCAGATGACTTCCCTGATGGCTTCCCTGTTTCTGCTGAGCATGGGGACCTCTCCACACTAATACCCCTCCCCCAAGCGGACATGCCCCAAGTTAGAAAACATGAGAGTGAGGCCCCAGAGTTAGAGCAGGGTAGAGGCAGTGGCAGCTTCAAAATGTCTAGTAGCAGCAAAACCAAAAATCCTAAAACTGGTAGAAGCACAGACACAAGCATGCCTTCTGTAATAACTTATGGCCATACGAAACCCTCCGTCATAGTTCATGGAACAGCAGTGTCTTCCTCTGTTATTGTGCATAGCAACCAGGTCACCTCTGGAAGTGAAAAAAGCCCAATGAGCAGTCCATCCCCCGATACCAGCAACAGTCAGACTTCACACAAGGGCATTCCCAGGCCAATCAAAAAGCAGAGGGATAGCGCAGATAACCATAGAAAGAGGTCAAGAGACCGTTCAGATAACACAGAGCAGGGCTCAGGAGGTAGACATGGTGAAGAGACAGGCAGATTATTTCACAAATCACGTAAATCCCACAGCAAGAGTGACATCTCTAACTCAAAGCATCTATCAGCATCTGTAAGGTCACAGGTCAAAGAGGCAGGGCCCCTGTGCCAGATTACTGTACGTATTGGTGAGGAAGCCATAGTGAAGCGCAGCATCTCTGAGACAGATCTTAGGAGAGACAAGAGCCTTTCTCCGCCAAAAACAAAACGGAGTGAAACATCATCGATGCGGGAAGCAAAGGAAACACGCCACTCGCATCACCATCACCATAAACACCGCCTCCACCGCAGAGTCAGCCTGGAAGAAGACGGTGATAAAGAAGGAGGAGATTGTGAGGAGGAGGTCAGGAAAAAGAGCTCTAAATCCCCTGATGAAGTGAGGGAGTACTATTTCCGTCGGGAGGTGCGGGACCAGGAGAGTGATAATGACACAGAGGATAATTTATGGCGGCCTTACTACTCCTACAAGCCTAAGAGGAAGGCCCAAGCACATCTACAGAGGGTCAAGAGCTGGCAGAGGAAACTGAAATTCAAGCGCTCCATCCGGTTGAAGAGGACTGAGAGGCTCAAGAACCATGTGAATAAAGAAACGGCGACGTCACAAGATGAGGAACAGAACGTGAAGATTGGGGAGGCCGAAAAACTGTCAAAAGCTAACAGAGACGAGGGAGACAGGAAAAAGAAAGATTATTTCTCTGCCCCTTTAAAGGAGAAAAACAAAGACCCAGAAGAACAAGT
This sequence comes from Cyclopterus lumpus, assembly GCF_009769545.1. NCBI lineage: Eukaryota > Metazoa > Chordata > Actinopteri > Perciformes > Cyclopteridae > Cyclopterus > Cyclopterus lumpus. The sequence continues at coordinate 8,353,652 of NC_046983.1, read as the reverse complement.
TAAGGAGGCCTGTCAGGAGGTTCCCACTCCTCCTGAGCACTCTCCAACGTCTCCTCTGTCTACCTCAGTGGCCCCTACGGGAATAAAGAGGCGGCCTTGGACGAATGGGAATGCGGCAGAGTGCGGTACATGTGGCTGCTGGTTCTCAAGCCCGAGGAAGCGAGACAAACACGAGCTGAGCCATCTGCTGGAGTTCGTATGCCTCTTCTGCCGAGCCACTTTCCCCTCAAGGGACAAGTTGGAAGACCACCAGAGAGCCCAGCATCCCAAGCCTGTTGAGGCACCTTCTGTACCCCAAAATGTGTCACTTGGGGAACAAGTTGAAGGAGTCGGGGTCAAATCTGTGCCAGAGATTGCAAAATATGATGAAGAAAAAGGGGGGCAAGTCGCCTTAATAGGGTGTAATTCCAGTCCAAATCGCCTAAGCAGAAGAGCATTATCACGACACACCTGTCCACAGTGTCATAAGGTATGCAAAACATCTTCAGCACTCACTCGCCATATCCGACGCCACGAGTTAAGCAGTTCCCCAGAGAGAGAAAAGGAGGATAAAGACCCAGAGCCAAAAACAGCAGAGATGGTTGTTAACGCTGTTAGCAGAGACCTAGAGACTAAAAAAGGCCAGGCTCCCAGCGCTGTTTCAGTTATCAGCTATTCAACACCAGACCCCCCCAGCAGCGGTGACTGTTTGGCATCACAGCAGCATGACGACCATCTCGGTGAACTGACAGATGAACATCGGGTGTCAGAATCAAGTGGCAAACCTGAACTGACAGAGCTCTCACATCCGAGAGAGAGAGAGCCCAGCCCACGAATTGCAGACCCACCATTAGAAACTCCAGTTAAACTTACACCCACTAAACACAAATTCACGCCTGCCCCACCCTCTGCTCTCCAGAGTGTTCTCGTCATGAATGGACCTGAATGTCTGGACTACCGCACCCCTAGCAAAAAGAGCCTAGACAGCCAGATACACAGAATACCCAGCCCTATGCACATCGTGGCATCCACCAACACCTCTCCAAATGTGCCCATGACGTCACAGACCAGAATAACCACTGCTGCTCCTCCTGTTTCCATGACAACAGCTCTCGGCTCCGAGGGGGGATTCATGAAACGGGATGGGGTCATTATGGACAGAGAGAGGCAGAGTGGGAGTGGTATGTTTCTACATGTAGGTTATGAGGAACCACCCCAGATCCGAGATCTCAGAGTTCAATCCCTGTCCAGGAGTCCCTCTCCCAATGAAGCACAAGACCTGACCATGTCCTCTATTCTAGCTCGAGAGAGGGAGATAGAGAGGCACAGAGAGAAAGAGAGGGAGCTGGAGAGACAGAGAGAACGGGAGAGGGACAAAGAGAGAGGAAAAGAGATAGAGAGGGCCCATCAAATGAGTAGAGTTGCGCACTCCCCACAGGACCAGATTTCTCTGTTGGTCCCTAAAGAGGAGCCCCTGAGCCCTGTGCCGTCCCCCCAGCATATCCCCACTCAAACCACTATGAATGGATCCTCCTCACATAGGCACACTCCCAAATCTCCCTGCCGGTCCCCCTCAACTATTGGCCTCCGAGCTCAAGGCAACCGCCAGGTTCACTCCAGTTCACAAGGACTCGACAGACTCCCTCTGCCCACTGGAGCAGCTGGTGCCGGTGACCGCCCCTCTGCCCACGCTCTGCTTCTCCCCCGAGCCCCCCAACCACCTGAGCCGGAGCACCATACTGTTTCTTCCAGAGATTCGCAGCAGAGGAACACCACCCCAGTTGGCTACCATGCCCAGAATTATCCCCTACCCCTTATTGTGCCGGACAGCTACCACTCTAGTAAGAATCAAGAGGAAAGCCTGCTCATGTCCACCTATCCTGCTGGAGCTCTTCCCTTTGGCCCACTGGGGAAAATGATGGTCCCCAATGGCGGGGACCTGGCTAAGCTGCCATTTTATCCGGACCCTTACCAGCTGCTCTATGGGCCCCAGCTGCTGGCCTACCCATATAACCTGGCGGCTCTTCCCGTGGCTCTGAATATGATGGCACCTGGGGGGGACAAGGTGGAGTCTCTGCCTTTCCTCCCTGCCATCTTCAACTACACAGCTGGGCCGTACATGGGCACAGCCCCTCACCCCCTTGTGGCGAATCCCAGCTTCTACAGCAGCAGCAGCGGTGGCAGCAAGAAGCAACGAGACAGCAGCAGCAGCAAACCGTAGGACACAGAAGAACGATACGGAATATATTTCAATGGGGAGGGCCTGGCCTGTTTAGGATGGGAAAGGGAGGGGTGCGTGCTCACTGGGTCACTGAGTACACTCGCACAGTACCCCTGCCTCTTTTTTCAGTAGAGATCAGAGCTAGGCATAATTTCAGGAGTAAACCGACGTGAGGAGAAGGAGCAAAGAAACGGGAGAGGGGCCGATAATATAGTGTTGATCATTACTTCCCTCTCTTTACTCTTGCTCCCCTTTCTCCGTTCCGTGTCTCTCCTGTCTTGCTGTAGTGTGTCGTAGTTCTAGAGCTTGATTAATCTTCCTCTCTGACTCATTATATTATCTATAAGAAATAAGAACTGCTAACAGGGTGTCTGTTTTGTGAAAAATTAGTACAGTCCGCTTCCCTTTATAGTCGCCGCAAAGCGAGGATAAACGCTCCTCAGGGACGGCTCGCAAGGATACGGTATGAGACAGAAGAGCTCTCCCTCAAAACACAGTTGAAGGTGGAGCATTAAGCAACTCGAACCGTGCGTCATATTTGTATGAGCGAATGAGATTGCAGGTCTATCCTTTTGTTAAACTGTCCGCGAAAGTTATATATGAGCATGTACATGCACATGATTTGTGCATGCAGACGTGGGCTTAAGCAGGTATTACTGCGTGCGCGTATGTGTGCGTGTGCGTGTGCGTGTGTGTGTGTGTGTGTGTGTTTGAAAGTGATGGCCAGTTCATTCCGTGTGAGACTTGCACAGCATTCCTCCTCTAGTTGGAATAGCTACTGTCGGTCAACATGTAGAAGTGCATTTAGAAGTGATTCCTCATATCCAAATCATTAAAGAAGTCAATGCTCTGGCTGGGCGCGACTGACAGATCATCTGAGCTTCTAATGTCTCAACTAACCTGACGACTTTGTGGCCATATGGCACTGTAGGATCTGTATAGCATTCACCATAGTTTATACCTTATGTGCACACAATAGAAAGTTAGTGGTCACTTAAAGGGGACACTTGTAGCTGCTTGGGATATGTAGCTGGCCACTGGGTAAGAGTTAGAGGCTGGTAGACCATTGCACTTCCGTTTTTCATCTCATTTCCTTCACATTGAAAAAGGAAAAGAATAAAAACTTGTTAGCCTTCGTCTTGCGTAGCTTTTTCCTCTTTGATTGGAAGAGGGAAAAGGCTCCATTTCCTAAGCCAGGAAGAATAAAGTGACAGCAAGGAAGGAAATAGAAAAATGGATTCAGGGTATTGAGTTATTTCTGTATAGGAAAGGAAATATATGGGCACAAAACTGTTGGACTCTTGAGTCGGAAGGACCCACAAAAAGGACTTTGGGAACAAAAGAAAATGTCCTTCTCCCCAACTGAGGGGGCATTTGAAATAGCCCAAATAATTTCCCCTGCTGCCCTGTGTCATTTACCAAGAGGTAGGAAAAGGCTGAGCTTAGCAGCCAAAGTGGGGGCCGAAACTCCCCGGGTGCACTCCTGGGGCCTTTTTGTTCAGTGTAATGTTATCTCTATGTGTTTGTTTTGTTAAACTATGTTGTTGTTTAGCCCTCTTACCAGATGGAAATGGCTTCAGTGAAAAGGGGGGAGTAAACTTTAAAAATATGAATGTAAATTTAGTCATGAGGTTAATGAAGTACAACTGCATTAATGGTAGAGTTGGTTTCAGTTCCTTTTTTTGTTTCTGTTTTGACACAAATAACCTGTTAAAGAACCGTATAACGTCTGGTATGCATATATACAGTAGTCCTAGGAACATGTCGGTAATCTTGGGTTCTGTATTCACAAAGCATGAGCAACACTTGCTTCCTAACCGTTTATATCCTCAGCAAATCTGGCAATGTGCGCACAGCTTTTGTTTCTGTTTGATATTTTCTGGCTCTCTTCATCTTCCATATCTCTAATATTTTTGTTTGTGTTGTGTTATTCATCATAGACCACCGTTTGGAACAATTCCACAAAACTAGCTTCCACATTTCACGGTCACTATTTCGGAGCTGTTTAAGTCTCCCTCTTCCCTCGAGCATACACTGCACCTCCTCTGAATGAAGTACATACGTTTCAGTGTGTGTGCGTGTGCGTGTGTGTGTGTGCGCGTGCGTGTGTGCGTATCTCTGTGTGACGGTAACAGGGCGGCTTTTGGTTTAGGCACGTGTGTAAAAACCCATTGTGACCAATGCAGGGGCGCACAAGCATCCCCTTGGGTGTGGTTTCAAGCCTTTTTGCGTGTGGACGTACGTGTTTCGTGTACGAATGAGAGTGACTGCGCGAATATGAAAACCAAAATAAATCTGTCTGAGCAGCATATCCCTTGGCAGTATATGGGCCACCTGTTATTTTTTGTTCTTTGACACTTTTCTGTGGGTTAGTTTCAGTGTAAAAAAAGCCTTGCTGTCTCCAACACACTATGTCAAGCCATTCCTGTAGATGGACATGTTTGTGTTTTTGGACCATTTCTTATGCCATAGTTTGCCATCATGGTTATCATACAGACCAAAAGCATGCAAATCAACATATTGTAGTGACTGGACTGGAATCTGGTGGTAATATACAACTATTTACTGTATGTTTTAGTTTAAATGAATGTGCCTCTGCTTTGATATTTAAATAATTATCTATAGTAAGATGTGGACCTGCCAGATTTCAACTGTTAAGGGGCCTTGTTATGGCATAAGAAATTGTAATGGTAAATGAACGTTTTCTTGAGAAATGGCAGTATGATTTGGAGATAGATATCACGGCTTTGTTTGCTATGAAGCTGTTCATAGATGTAGGGACGTGGCTAAACTGATTTGGTATCGTGTACATGTCTAGGGTAATACTGTGCCATATAGAGCCCACAAAATATGTTAATGTTATTTTTAAAAGATGTTTTAATGTTGCCTGATGACTTTGTCTCTAGATTTGATACAAAGGCTTGTAGCCACAGCTCTGTAGTCTCCTTTTTTTCCACATGCTTCCTGTTCTCTCTCTCTCTCTCTCTCTCTCTCTCTCCCCCGCCCCTCTCTATCTCTCTCTCTCTCTCTCTCTCTCTCTCTCTCTCTCTCTCTCTCTCTCTCTCTCTCTCCCCCCTTGTTTCTGTCTCCCTCTCTTTCTCTTTGCTGCAATCAAACAAAATAAAGTATTAACCTGATGACCCAATGAAATCAACTCTAGTCTGGACTCACAATTTTTTTTAAAATGTTTCTATTAATCTTGATTAATTAAAGTTGATCTAGAGATTCTTAATATGTGCTTAAAGTTGACGGACGCCTGTTTTCACACTGTTTGATCCTCGAGGGAAATATCCATTTACCAGTTAGTGAAAGCAGAACAGATCGTGGTCATCCTTTGCACTTCAAGCACATGGGCCAATGATTAATACTTCTATCACTCTGTATTTAGTGTTAATTCAATATCTTCTCTGTTTCCACTGGTGAATAGTTGTTAGTATCTTTGGTAATTCAGTTCCTGACGTTTTCTTTTAACCACAGAACACATTCATGTGTAGTTTTTTTTCACAAAACACACTCCGTCCTTAAAGTTTGCTGCTGACACGTAAACCAGAGGCTGATTACAGCTTCCTCTCTGCAGTCAGGGGGTTCATTTCTTACCGTCCTTGAATGAGCACTTTACCCCACTAGTGACACTCAGTGGATTGAACAGAAACTGTCGGCTTGGTGACTCACTCTTCTTTGCGCTCTCAAAATATGATGTCAGAGATGAATTGAAAACTAAATGTGAATGAAATAATTTCTGAAATTGAATAGATTCATCAAAAATATTCATCATGAAATGTGAAGTGTGTGTGTGTGTGGGGGGGGGGGTTGCATTCATGGCCTTGGGGACGGTTGGGAATTAAAGGTACGGTGCAAAAATTTAAATAATAAATGCAGTTTCTTGCAAAGAGATGGATCTTTTTCCACAGCTTATACCATTAACAATTTTTTTTAATGCCCCAGTATGCCTCGAGATTGGGCTATTAAAGGCAATACAAAACGTACCCAGCTAAATGAAATGCAGCCATTGTTAATGTTATTTTTCTTTTTACACCTGGGCTTTTCCTACTAAGAGATCAAGTATGGTGTGAAAAAAGCTTGTCTGCACTCTCCATGACGATCAATAGATGTTTGTCAGACTTTGAGTGCACACACAAGAGATGTGTTGACGTGATTTGACATTTCTGATTAACTTCAGACATCTGAATAACAGATTGTTTACTGATTGGTCCTTTCTGTCTGTGTGCGTTTGGGTTTCACACTTTTCCCAGTATTCCCCAGTTTACAGTCTTCCTGGAAGGAGACTGTTTCACAGGGAATCCGGCCGGCAGAAGAAAAACTTGACGCAGATCCCCTCTCGTCTCTTTCTCCTCTTCACTCTGCAACACACACTGAGTCATAAAGCAGCCGTGGTGAATCAAGGTTCCTGTGTAATGGGTAAACACACATCAGAAATCTGGCTCAGGTCACTCACCCGGGCTGCAGTGCCCACTCTGCATGAATCACCGCAAAGGCAGGAGATTTAATAGCGTGATTTTAATGCACGCTTAAATAAATTTTTTCTGAATGTTGTGGAATTTTGAATTATTTCTAAAATTACAACAACTCTTAATTTTCAATCTACTCTTATTTCTTTCCGCTACCCTCTGTTCACCTGCTGCTCACCCTGCCTTTCGCCCACCTACATGTTTGCAAAGATCTGGACACAAGCATGGAGCCAAAAAAGCACTCCCTCTTGGGGATCGATAAGCTGCGCTGACCATGGACCACAGGACAGTGTGCCAGCACACACACACACACACACACACACACACACACCGGAATCACACACTATTGAAGGGTCTCTCTGCTCTTCGTCACACCTCTGACACCTCAGGGTAGCGTGGAGTTAGCAGACTGCACACTGGGAGGCCTGGGTGGATGAATGCACTGAAGGATGGCTGTGTTTTGTAAATCCATGGCAGGTGGACTGCTGCTCACGTTGAGCCTCACTCTTCTAAGGTGGGGAGTTGAGGGTCAGAGGAACACACGGGGAAAGGTATGTGCACATGCAATGCCGCAATTATAATTCTTGGAATGAGCAGTGCACTGGTACACTGGTCAAATGCTCTTACCAATCTCTGTCTGATAGTCTAAGGCTCATGTGTAACCGTTGGCCTTATCGAAGGAACGCATTTGAAAAAGAGCGGAAATCTTGTAGCTTTGATAAATCTCGTTCCTATGATGTTTTTGCTCACTGTAAAATTAGGAGAAGGTCACACAGTTGTACGTGTTTGGAAATACATGACTGTCTCAGGGCCTCTCAGGCAGATCAAATCATATTTTTTAAAGCATCATCTGTATTAATTATGTTTCTTTCTTTTTTTTTTTTGAAGATGGAGGATAAACAAAGTGCAAAATAAAAGCCTATATTAACCAGTAAATAAAAACAAATCAACTCTTTATGCAATTCAGCTGCCAGTTGAAGAGGGTATCCCAGATGCCCTAATAGTTTATTTAGACTTAGGACTTTGCTCAGTTTGTGGGAGGAAAGATCAGAGCTACGCCCACAACACCACAAGCAGCTTTTACCCCTTTGAAAGACTTTTAAGTTTCACGATGGCCATTGTGTATTGATATACTGATGCCATATGGCTCTGCCAGTGATGGCATTGATTTTGCACTTCATTATAACATGCACTTCACTTGTTAAAAGATAATTACTTTGTTTTTTTGTTGAATGCATAAATCACTGAATTAAAATCATCACTTGGGTTTTCGTGGTTTTAACCACTAAACAATCAATATATCTGACAAGAAAATACAAAAGCAGCTTTTAATGAATATGAGCTGTGCACGAAAGAAAGAGCTGAGGTAATGACTTCCTGTTTACATTGTGTCTTCCAGAAAGAAGTCTCAGGCGGGGCTACCATCTACCTCGGCCAGGACAGAGACATCTGGAGGCCCCTGATTCACATAACAGTAAACCTCAGCGAGGTCAGCAGGTAAACCACTGCACCATGAAAACCTCACAGCTAAAGAGTATGTGATAAATGAGGCAAAAAGGCTGAGGGAGAATATGTGGAAGCAAGTAGGTATTCTGTAATATCCTAGCCCCCTTATTTCTGATGACATTAATATTATATAACCCGTCCTTGTGTTGCATTTCTCCAACTGTAGGCCCCTAGAACCATCACTGCTTTTTACCCCTCTGTCAGTGGCAATGGGCCGGGTAAAATTAAGGCAAACATATTATTATTACTATTGAGATTTATAATGCAGCCTTAGACAAAAGTAATAAAAAATGTGGAGAATCTTTTTTTCTTTTTTTAGATTCTGTGGTCCAGCATGCCCCATTGACTATGACTATTGGGTTCTGTTTCTCCAGTATCAAGTCATCCTTTGATTTACGGACGTTTGACCCAGAAGGTATCGTTTTCTACGGGGACACCAAAAACGGGGAGGACTGGTTTATTTTGTCCCTGAAAGACGGCCTGCCCCTGATGCAGATCAGCAGAGGAGACAGCCGCGTCAGCGTGGCAGGAGGCCCCAAGCTCAATGACGGGAAATGGCACACAGTGAGTGCAGTTGTCTCAGAACATGGAGCGTTACTTTGCATAATAACCACACCGTATACTGTACATAATGTATATTGTGACCAATACGTGTTCTAAATTCTCCTTGTGATCCTGGTGCCACCAAGCTGGAGGTGAGCAACCAAGATCCCTTTGTGATTCTCGAGGTGGACGGCTCCAATAAGATGGTGGTTGGCATGCAGTCTAAAGAGACCGTTAACGTCCTCTCAGGTGAACTTCGACTGGCCCTGGGTGGGATCCTGATCAACAAAGAAAAGATGATTGTTCAGGTATTACTGGGTGTTACTCCACCCTTGGATACTTTGCAGTAGTTTACATTGGTCTTTTATCTATCTGGTTTAATAGAGACCAGTAAGGTGTAACTAGGTGTTTACTCACTTTTGTATTGTCTGTCACTGTTTTATGTTGTATGTCTGAAACTTTGTTAAATGTGTTTTTGCTGTCTTGGCCAGGACACTCTTGTAAAGGTGATGTATTCAATCTCAATGAGGTTTTTCCTGGTTAAATACATTTAAATAAAATGGGGGATTTTGGGTTGTTTGTGTGTGTCTTTGTTTTAGCACCCTGAAAAAATGACTGTGGCAATGTGCACAATCAAATAACATTTCTCAGCCGACCGCCTGCTCTTCTGCTCGAAGTTCCATTCACTAAATGCATTGTTGTCGTTCTCCGCTGTAGTTTGAGCCGCACATGGATGGCTGTGTGCGGAGAGGCAGCTGGCTAAACCTCAGCGTGCCCTGGGAGGTCGAGGCGGAGGAGCTCTGGCCCTGCTATCAAAACGTCCAACCTGGCAGCTACTTCCCTGGCACCGGATTGGCTATTTTCAACACCTCAGGTGCAAACATTGTGCTCCATTATACAAGATACGGAGAGTTATTTCATATACTAACAAGCTTTCCAAAAGGCCTGGATAATGCATTATTGCATGATGTGACACCTTAGGGTAACAATATACTTTAAATCCGTACTCGGGTTATATTTATTTTGTGGGTTGCATTTGTCCTCTGCAGTTTTCCCAATGGAAGCAGATCGTGGGGTCAAGACTGAATTGTGGGGAGATTTCAATAAGATGGATGGGACCATTTTTAGCATCAAGGCTCCGGGGCAAAAGCTGATGTTTGCTTTAGTGGCCAATAATAACACAAAGGTATGCGCATGAATCACTCAAGGTAGATTGTTTAAAATTTGTTTTAAACTGCTCATGGCACTGTTGGCCTCATAGCTTTCCTGAACTTTTGCATAATGAGACCATTATGACTTCATCCACAGAGTTGCTATATTTCTTCTATATCTCTCTTGAATTTGCAGGAAATCACACTTACCTTCGGCGAAGAAAAGATCTGTATGAAAGACACTTTCAAGAGACTGGTGATAACCTTTCAGACTAATTTACTGAAAGTGCTTCAAGATGAAGATGAATCAAAGACTACTACGTTGCCTATCAGTCCCGGGAGCCAACCCGGGTATTCGACCACATGGAGAGCGGGTCGTCTTGCTGTCGGAGGTCTCCTAGGTGAGATTAAACAGCGATGAGGAGCGTTTAATCGTGTGTCTCAAAATGGTCTGTTCATTCAGCTTCAGACTGCATGTATCGGGTCTAGATTACTGTTCAGAGAGAGGAATTTGATTTGCATGCAGGCGAAAAAACAGACAATAAAATAATAAAGTTATTAAAATAAAAAAATGAATAACAAAAGAAATTAGATAAAATAATTTGTATATATATATATACATAAAGAAAATGAATGACTTAACCAGACAAGGAGCATGGTGCAGTACAAGGTCACTTGTGTTTTATTCTTTCTCTCTTTTCATTTTTCAGGTGAAGAAGAAGACAATGTTGGCTCCCAGTTCTTGACAGGCTGTCTCGAGAAGATCCAGGTTCAAGGGAAGGATTTGGACCTGGATTTAGCTGTCAAACACATGTCAATCTCATCTCACAGCTGCCCTGCATAGACCATGACACTATGCATCTTCAATGTGTGGACTCGATGTTTGCCTTGGGGTCCAAATTAACAAAAATAACAAAGGTGTTTCAAGTGAAAAATGGTTCCGCTAAAAGTAAATCTGGAGTTGAATGTGGTATTTGAACCAATTAATCTCTAACATGTGGAGAATTATAATAAAATATTAATATGTTGTTTAAGAGATATCCATTGCGTTTGTCCCATTTTAACAGAATACGCTAATTAATCTGTAAGTGGTTTTCTGACTTTGGTACGTGCAACAGTCTGTTTCTAAATAAGATATGATTCTCCTTAATTTAGCTATTTGAATTTTACTGCTGCATTCAGTGCAAATTAAAACCCAATAGTGCTTTTGAGAAGATTTAACCACTGCGATAACACACTAATGTTTAATTGATACCGAGTGAGGCTGAGATATAATAAGACATGGATCTTGCACCCTCTAGTGGATTGTTAAAGATAATATTAGAGTCGCTTCCTCCACTGTGTGTGATGCCAACCAAACAATGAAACAACACTAGATTCACAAAAGAAATCTAAAATATGGATTAAGATCCAATAAAAATTTGTTATGATCTTTAGGAATATGCACAATGTTCACACTGCCAGAAAGTCTAAGGTTCTTTTTTCCCCTTTTATTAAATGGTCATACAGTTAAAATAAATTACATTTGTTTGGGAAAGTCATTGTTTTAGTTCAATTAGTATGGCAAGACAACACATAGTCATCAAATGGCTAAAAATCCTAATCCTAATTTTTATTTTTAATGTTTCAAGATATTCTTGTCGATGAAAAATGTATCTTGATATTATGTGTACGTGTGTAATTTATTTGAAGTTATGATAAATTGAAGGGAAATGTGCTGACATTTGTACCTCTTTATTGCAGACGCGTTTAAAGCATTGGCCATTAGTATTACTAAAATAATGATCAATATGTTTAACTACACAATAATGAAACAAAAACAAGAAAAGAAATGGGAAAACAATCTTTTACATGTTAATTATGCAATTAGGGTTCAGTTCACTCTTAATAATTTACTTTCATGGATAAAATACTACACAAATAAAATCAAAACTCTTCAACAAACATCACATTCATTCAGACGAAAGCAAAATAAATATAAACAATAGAAAATGCTGATGTATCATAAATATACGCCGACAAAAAAATTTGACCGCTACAATTTAAGTTGAATTTAGTGTTCTTATTATATTTAAAACAAATTAATAAACAAGTGTCGAGCTTAAAATTGGCGTTATATTGAGTAATTTTGCGACATGAACGGTTTCGTGCCGTTTCATTACAGCACACATGTATACAGGACTGGGTGCGGTGCAGGGTGCAGCCAACTCGGATCGATTACAGTAATCTACCAGCTGCCATAACGTCAGCAACTGTCGCAAACCCCGACTGTCGTGAATATTGGCCGCCCACTGAAGATGGCGGCGGAGCTGCATCCGCGGAGCGGAAAGCTGATCGGCCTGTCCAACTCGAACCGAACCGCCCGGCGCAACCAGCCAGTCCAAGAGTTCAACCACGGCCTGGTGCTGAGCAAGGAGCCGCTGAGGGACCGGGATGTCTTCACCGTCCGCATCGACAAAAAGGTAAACAACAACAGGCCCTGCGGCCGCTGCCGCTGCTCCCGAGCGGGGATGAGAGCAGCGGGAGTGCGGGAGCAGCGCTCGTCGGACGGGCCGGGGGTCTGCCTCTGCCCGCAGTGAGGGGCTTCTCCTCCCCGGGGCGTTTCACGGGGCTCGCCAGGGGTGTTTACTCCGGGGTGCATTACACGCACTGAGATTCACCGGTGACGGACACAGCGCTGAGGAGCGAAGACGTCCCGACGCGTGGATTCGAGAAACGGCACGAGAACCTGCTCGTCCCTCGGTACCGTCAGTTAGCTCACGAGCGGCTAGCGCGCGCGCAGCCCCTCGTTAGTGTGGAGGGAGCTTGTTGACGAGGACTTGCTGTTGTTTATCGACCCACTCGAGCTCAGCTAAGCTCGTTAACTTGACGTTGGCTCTGGTGAGTTTGGTTTCGGGGGAGTCCGTGACAGCCGTGGCTGATGTCCTGCGGCGCTCGCGCCATGGTTTTTTTTTTTTTGGGGGGGGGGATATGCGTGAACTTGAAGCTGCACCGCTATCGGTTACCAGCGGTTAACGTTCAGACTGCCATGTTGCTTTCCACGAGCGTCTTGACTCAAAGGGATCTCGATGAGACCAGCAGCCCTGCTGGTGGAGCCTAATGCACGAGGAGTTTGACCACTAAAAGGTACAACTCATTAATCCCTGGTCTGCTATCTGTAAACACACACTCTTCCTCTCCCATTGCGGGGACTTCTGCTTTCTTTTTACTAATGTATCCCTCGTTATCGAAGTATGGGAACCAAGTAGAGTGCACCTTTCTTACTCTACTGTCCTCCGGTTCATCCAGATCCAGGTATGAGGGCGTCCTCTCTCCAGGGAAGGGGATCCATTTTTAACACTTCTGTGAAAAATCTGATTTTCCAGCACAACTATATCTTTATTACATACATTAATTGTTTTAAAGATACCATTACTCTTAATACTATTCGGTTATCAAAACAATATATTTCTTTCTGTAAGGATCTCATAACCTACACTGTTTAAATCTAAACACACATTCCCTTAAAGTGTGCTTTCAGTATGACGTTGTTGATGTGATTAAAAAGAACAAATGACATTCTTCCACACATCCTTCTTTCATTACCTTCAAATGTGTAGCTTTCATAACACTTGAACATAAGTGCTTATCTATCTATGACAATTGCTGTGTCCTTCCTGTGACTCAGGCCTCTCCATATCGTACAGATGCCCGTGCACAGTGTTTATATGTTGTCTGTTATCAGTGTAGGAGAGCTTGTCTGTGGTGATGGCTTTTGCCTCTGCAGTCTGCAACCCTACTGGAGTTTGTCAACAACATGGCAGCTCTTGAGCTTGTGTCAGTGCCAACTGGGCCACAAACACACACACACACACACACCTCTTGAATGACAGTGTGTGCGGCCAGGCGGTGTAGTCAGTTGTTAATAAAATCTACCCTGATGAGACAGAGCTGCCTTTTGAGCCAGTAAAGATAACCATGTGGTTGAATAGCACCTACCATACTGTATGTAAATGATTCGCCGTCCCATATGGTGCTCTCAGCCTGATGAGGGCTCTCATAAACAGCCAAATGCTCGGGCATGACATGCATTGCCTGTTTGAAAATCAATACTTTCCCATCACGGCGCAATCGTATTGGCATGACTGCCCATCCTGTCTCCTGAGCTATAGTGGATGTTGGAAAATGAGTGCAATAGAACGAGCCAATGGAGTGATTTATTGAGCAGTTTACCCAGAGTTGGACGCTGCCGGTGGTTTAGGGTTTATATGAAGCTGTGGTATTATTGTGATCATTGTATTCACCTGTCCCCTATCCAGAGTCCAGCTGCTAAATGTGTCTTGCTGTGTTTATGCTCTGCTAGATGAGAAGCCTGTCACCACTCTGTATAGTCCGTGCAGATTTTCTCAGGCTCTGCTTTGGATGCAATTCATTTTTCATACTCTGCATGCATCCTGTAGTTGTTGGTCTTCTAGAGCGAGAGAGAGATACTTGGAAAGAGACAGGCAGAGAGAGAGAGAGAGAGAGAGAGACTTAGATTTAGAAAGAGAGAGATTGAGAGAGAGGGACTTAGAAAGAGAGAGAGACTTAGAAAGAGAGAGAGACTTAGAAAGAGAGAGTGAGAAAGATACCGAGAGGCAGACACCCACAGGCTGCTGTTATGTAAGTGAATGAGCAAGGCGAGGAGATGTCTGTCTCCTCCACACAGCAACCCGGTCAGGCTGAGTTACTACTAAATCTGTTAACCCAGATACCCAGGCTTTCGTAGCACACTGCCTTACATAGCACCTGCCACAGAGCAGAGGGAGACACCACGGGTGCAGACGAAGGAGAGGAGGCGATTTATCAAATGCAATATTTTCAAAAATGATTTTGTCTCGGAGGAAATCTTCTTTCATTATTCCTTGGCACGGACGTGAGCTGCAGAAAAACATCCCGTGAGCTGCTATGGCTTCAATGTTATGCTCAAGGTCACTTCGTCAGGGAGGATTTCTGCCAACTTTGACTGGCGTCCCGTGGAGTACCCGGGGGAGGAACGGAAAAGGAGACCGGCTGGTGAAAGTTTCCGATGACTTCTGACTTCATTCTCTTTCTTTGAGGAAACAAACTGCATGGCTTTTTCGTTGGACGTTCTCCGAGGGGGGGGGGGTGGAGGGCAGCGAGCCGGGAGATCACTCCTCAGTTGGATGACGTCGTTTCGCGCCCCTGTGTCGGCAAGCGTCTGCGGGGCTGAAATGTCTCTCAGCGAGACTATGAATCTCCACCAGCTGCACCGCCTCCGCTCTATCGCTGACACTGCACTCTGTCACCCACATCATGGAGGCAAAACGCACGAGAAATAGAGTTCACCCCCGGAGATCAATAAAGTCTTATTGAGTCGCATTATTGTGAGCTGATGCAAGGTTTTGTACATTAATTTCCATGTGACACAAATCCAATGTCACGCGAAGGCGAAAGGAGTTTTGCGGCGAAACGTTTGTTTCACGACTTGAATCCTCAGAAAGGCAAGATCATGGAGGTAAAGCTTTGCTTTGTGGGCACCGCATTGTTTCAGTCACTACACGGTGGAAAGCCGAAAAACACGATAAAGGAGATCGGGGCGTCAGCTGTGACCCCAATCTGGCAACTCACGCAGCTGAGGAATTCTGATTATCTCGTAGAGTAACACAAGAATTTATTAAATCCAAAAAAGAAAACAAATGAGTAGAATCTGCACATTGTATGAAAGCGTCTAAACTTTATTGGACCATTTAAGAACTGTTTTATTTTTCAGGTGTTTTGTCAGGTGACAGGCCACCACGACAGGATGAGGTGTATATGAGGATCACACTGACTACAGTCTTCGGCTTTCATGGTCAACTGAATCCACGAAAAACACTTACAATATGACCCCAAGTGTTGCATACTCTATTGTGGTTAAATCCGTTCTCCTGCACCCACGTCTAAATATAGTACGACACTCAACTCCCTTTCTGCATCAATATGTATTAGACGTCTAATTTTGGAAGTTGGGTGCTGAGAGATGAGAAGTGAATTAGATTGACCCAAGGTGATGCTTTTTTCATTTAGTAATGCGAGGTAATAATAGTGATATTTGCATACTGCTCGACATACACTTTGCATACACAGCTTAGCGTTTGTTCCTTTCGTGTCACTGTGTTCATACTGTCCTGCTTTATTTTCAAAGGAGCGCTCCCTGAGCTACGCGCTTCACTGACAGAAAGACTAAAAATAACAAGGTGGATCATACAACAAGGCACGCTTTGTTTTCCATAGATATCTACCTGCAGTTTTTAGCTCAGTGCGTCACTCTTCTCACATCACAGCTGAGATTTAAGTCCTTTTTGTGACAGCGGTTTTGTGACAACTTATTGTAGTTGCCACTGTCTTTTAAGTGTCATATCTTTTTTTTAAATGTACTTTCTATCATTACAAATTGAACACTGTGCATTTTAGAAAATGCAGGACACAACTTCAGGTGTTGGTAACTTGGGAAGGCCATGATGCGCCATGTGACGTATTACAGACGGGTGTTCATCAAATCTTTCTCCTCAGGTGAACTCGTGGAGCGGCTCCATTGAGATCGGTGTGACGGCACTGGACCCCACCGCGCTGGACTTTCCCAGCAGCGCCACGGGCCTAAAGGGCGGCTCCTGGATCGTGTCGGGCTGCTCGGTGCTACGCGACGGACGCTCTGTTCTGGAGGAGTACGGCCGCGACCTCGACCAGCTAGCCGAGGGCGACCGCGTGGGCATTCAGCGCAGCTCCCGCGGGGAGCTTCACCTCTGGGTGAACGGGCAGGACTGCGGTGCGGCCGCGAGCGGCTTGCCGCCCAAGCTCTGGGCGGTGGTGGACCTGTACGGCAAGTGCACGCAAGTGACGGTGGTGAGCTGCGAGCCGCCGCCGGCCTCGACGGAGAAAGAGACAATAGAGCAGGACGAGGAGGTGGATGTGGACGATGAGGAGGAGGAGGAGGAGGAGGAGGAGGAGGAAGACGTGGTGGTGTGTGGGGGTCGGGAGGATGGGGGGATCACGGCACTGATAAATGTTGCAGCAATGAATGGAATGATCAATGGAGATGAAGGTAAGGGGACTTTTATTTTTATCAATATGGTTGTTTTTTTTCCAACCGATTATCTGTGATTTGTTATTTTCATCCCTTTGATCCCTTTCACAGTGCCTGAGCTTAGCTGCAGACCAGACAAGTTCCCCAACAACCTGGAGCCGGACACGGGTAAGAAAATCCTTCTATTATCAGTTGATGGACCTTGTGCGACGTGACCAGCATTGATGACCTCCTCTTCCTCTCTCTTCAGTTCTAACGGAGCACCAGCTCTTTGACGTGTTCAACAACGCAATAGTATCTTTTTATCGCTCCGAGGACGAGGGCGGCGGGGAAGAAGGCGGAGGCGGTGGAGGAGCAGGCGGTGCGGGCGGCGGAGGAGGTGGAGGAGGAAATTCAGGTTCTGACTCCTCTTCCAGAAATGACAGGGGGAGCAGCAGTGGAGGAGGTGCAGTCAACAGCGACAGTGGAACAGGGACAACAGCAGGAAGTGGAGGGGGAGCTGGCGGTGCTGAAGACAGTGGAAATACTAACAACAGTCCCGCTGGTAACGGAGGGGTCGGGCTGGCGGCGGTGACGGGCCCAATGACCACCAACGACGCGCTGCTGTTCCACGAGAAATGCGGCACACTGATCAAACTGAGCAACAACAACAAGACGGCGGAGCGGAGGAGACCGCTGGACGAGTTCAATAACGGTGTGGTGATGACCAACCGGCCGCTCCGACACAACGAGATGTTTGAGGTGTTTACAATCACACGACTCAGTGCTGTGTTGTTTGTTTGTACACGGAATAATGTCGTGACAGCTGACGAGCAATCACTGACTTATTTACTCTGGTGTCATCGTATTTTTCCATTTTTGCAGCATAAGTGCCATATGTTCAGAACATATGGCTATTCATCTCTCTGGGCTTGAGGCAGAACAGAGAAGCATTTTAGCTGATTTAATAATGAAAACAAAAAGTGTAAATGTGTTTCTGTTTATATCTTCAGATCCGCATTGATAAGCTGGTGGACAAGTGGTCCGGCTCAATAGAGATTGGTGTGACCACACACAATCCCAACAACCTGGACTATCCTGCAACTATGACCAATCTGCGCTCAGGTAACACTCTCACAGAGATACACGCATTTAAAATAAACAACTGTATCAAACGAAGCAGCTCATTGTGAAATCAATGACTTTGTCGTGGCTGCTCATGCTAGGTACAATCATGATGAGTGGCTGTGGGATACTAACCAACGGCAAAGGAACCCGCAGGGAATACTGTGAATTCAGCCTGGACGAACTTCAGGTTTGTACTGATGCAGACGCACATTTCTGCCAGCGGCCGAGCGCGTGGGACTGTTTTTCTAATCTCCATCACCTGCTATCCTCCACATTTAGGAGGGAGATCACATCGGGTTGATGCGCAAAGCCAGTGGAGCGCTCCATTTCTACATCAACGGCATTGACCAAGGTGCAGCTGCATGTGGGGTGGAGGCTGGAAGTGGGTGGTGTCAGTGATATGATGGTGATGGTTATAAATGAGGGATTGAGAAACACACAAACGACCAGTTCGGAGAATAAAGATGGGGCTTTGATTTTTAGATCATTGTTAGCTCGTTATCCCCTGATGCTTGACAAATAGCCAGAATTAATGACTGAATTGACTGCAATGTCAGTGAGGCTTTTAAGATTAAGGCTAAAGAAGTCCTACTTTTGCTTTTCTAAGTATGTAATCAATGTCTACAAAGACAAGTTGGACATACTGGGGATTACAGTACCTTGGCTTGCACTTCTAACCACTCGGCCTCTCCCCCAGGTGTCGCGGCAGCCCAGACCCCCGACGTGGTCTACGGCGTGGTCGACCTCTACGGCATGGCCGTCAAAGTCACCATAGTGCACAACCACAACCACAGCGACCGCCTCAGACGCAATAACGCCATCATGAGGGCTTTATCTCCGGATGTCGGCCGGCCCAGGCCGGCTCTTACCCTCACTCCAGACTCGGAGGGGCCCGACCGACTGCTCTTCCATCCCAACTGTGGCCAGAAGGCCGCCGTCATCAGTGCCGGCAGGACAGCGCTGCGGCCACAGTGAGTCCACTTCCCACATTGCCACAGAGTTAATTACAGGCCTTCTTATTCTTGACATGCTTAATTTTGACTTGTTTTAGTTTGCTTGACGAATGTCAGCCTTACCTTTTCAAGCTTTTTTGGGGGGATTGATGGCATCTTCTGTCACCAAACACTGTATGTAACATTGGGCACATCATGACCCTCCCATATAGGTTTAATAATAGTATCGTATAAAAGTCCACTTTCCTTGTCTGAGAATCACATTTCTACATGTGGAAAGTTTCAAAAGGTTTGGGAAATACCTAAAAATAAAAAAAAACTCTTCAGCTTTAGAGTTATATGGTCTAATTCTGCTGTTAGTATTTTTTGTAAGTAAATATCAAGTGTGAAAGAAATCCAATGTTTACATACAACACTTTTAACATAATCGGGGATAAACTCATAAAACTGCTCTCGCAGTGCGACGGATGACTTCAACCACGGCGTGGTCCTGAGCGGCAGGCCGCTGCGCTCCAACGAGGTGTTCCAGGTTCGTATCGATAAAATGGTGGACAAGTGGGCGGGTTCCATCGAGATCGGCGTCACAACACACAACCCTGCATACCTGCAGCTGCCCTCCACCATGACCAACCTGCGTTCAGGTAAAATACAATCTGCTTTGTAAAAGTGGGCCTTTTTCTTTTCCTGAGCTACCTGATGAAAGATGGATGATTATAAAAGTCACATAACTGTATTTCAGTGTGGAGGAGTTTTGAGCCCCGTTTTGAAAAGAGATGCCACAACAACACAAAAAATTTTCACTGCGTCGTTGTTTTCCAGGGACGTGGATGATGACGGGGAACGGCGTAATGCACAACGGAACGACAATACTGGATGAGTACGGACACAACCTGGACCGGCTCAAGGTGAGTCGTATTTGTCTTTTATTACTCGGCTGCTGTCACTACCCATCACCCTCTGTCCTCCTTCCTCCTCCCACAATTTGTTTTAACCCTTTCCCCTCCTGTTTCCTCCTGCAGGCAGGTGACACAGTAGGTGTGGTGCGAAAAGAAGACGGCAGCCTCCACTTCTTTGTAAACGGTGTGGCTCAGGGCCCTGCAGCCTGGAACGTCCCTCCCAGTGTCTATGCCGTGGTGGACCTCTACGGCCAGGCTGCTCAGGCCACCATCATGGACGACATGGGTGAGAGGGGGAGGAAGACAAACTCTGAACATTTAGGAAACTAAAATAACTGAAGGTTTTTACATTAGACGATATGAACTTTCATCCATTTCCTTTTCTGTTAGTGGACCTCCTGCCTCTCCCAGAGGACAGCTCAGAGGGCCCCACAGCCATGTCCCCCGGGAGCCCCTGCTCAGTAGGAGGGGTCAGCACAGCCAACGACCTGCGTTTCCACCACCTGCACGGCACTAATGCCGTCGTCACCAATGGGGGGCGCACCGCCCTGCGTCAGAACTGCCGCAGCGAGTTCAACGAAGCGATTGTCATTTCCAACCGGTGAGGAAGCAAACAACACTAACTTGAGCAACTCGTCACACCTGAAATTCATAATCTTTTTTTTTTTACACATTTCTCGCATGAGTGAACAACAAATACGAAACAGCATTCAGAGAATTTGTTGTGAAGGAGCTGCCTCAGGACCTTAACTTGTTACCTCCTTGTAGGTGCCTTCGAGATGGAGAGCTCTTCGAAATCATTATTCAGAAGATGGTGGACCGCTGGTCGGGTTCAATTGAAGCAGGTGAAATGTTTCTGTTATATATTCAAAAATTCACATGTGAACACGTTTAAATATCAAAAATATCATTGAAAAGTTACTGTATGTTCCCTAACATTTATCTCCTTTTGTAAATATATTTCATGTGTAATCACCACAGATTTTCTCCTCCCCCCTCTGTGTCCAGGAGTGACAGCCATCAGGCCAGATGAGCTTGAGTTTCCCAACACTATGACTGATATTGACTATGACACTTGGATGCTGAGGTAGAACGCTATGTTGATATAGATATTTAAAAAAGATAATAACAGAAGAATTAGATAAATATATCTGCCCCACATACAGTATGTCCAACTAGTAAATGTTGCAGCAATTATAAAATAAGAAAATAAATAATATGCTTGTGAAAGTTCAGATCAATGATTCAAAACTTTTTGTCGTCGTCATCCTTTTTTTTTGTTCACAGTGGAACTGCCATCATGCAAGATGGTAACACAATGCGCAACAACTACGGTTGTGACCTGGACTCCCTGACCACGGGCTCTCGTATTGGTATGATGCGCTCAGCCAGCGGAGACCTCCATTATTACATTAACGGTGTGGATCAAGGTGTCGCCTGCACTGGCCTGCCTCCAGGTAAAGATCAGTGGGAAAATCGGGACTTTTCTGCAGCCAGACATGGTTGAAATACTGCTGGTATCAGCGAAGAGTGTTGGTTTCATATGTTGACCTAATACTTCATCCATGTCTCTCTCTCTCTCTCTCTCTCTCAGAGGTGTATGCTGTGATCGACCTGTATGGTCAGTGTGTTCAGGTGTCCATCACCAGCTCCTCAGGCCCGATGGACAACAGCCTCTGTGCCAGCAACATCACTGAGAAGAGCTTCCCCATCCAGTCTCCAGGTAAACATCAGGCTCCCTCCTCAGGCCTGCAAAGCCTTGAAAAGCATCACAAAATAAAGACGGATCCCTTTCAGATCCGAAGCTTTTGGGATTGACTATAATAATAATAATAATAATTTAGTAATTTTTTAAAATCTTTCATGTAGTCCAAAATGCTTTTGTATGAATGCGTTTTGTTCAAAAGTAAAGCAAAAAAAAAGAAGAGATTAAAAGAAATGGAGTAAATAAAAAATAAAAAATCTGTTCTCCTCAAAGCCTCATCTCCATATTTCTTCTTTTCTTTTCAGTAGCAGGTGTTGCCCATCGACTCCACAGTAAACACGGCAAGAATGTGGTTCTGCTCGGCGACGGCTGCCAGGGCGTCAGAGTCGGAGGTTACGCTCACGGCATTGTGTTCAGTGCGAAGGAACTCAAAGCAGACGAGCTGTTTGAGGTAAACAAGGGCTTGAGCCTCCTATGTCCCAAGAAATGCTCTGAAGATGAACCTGCGCCCTTCCGTGTCATTTAAAAGAATAATCTACACATCGTCCTCCTGAACACCTATGTCTGCATATATCACGGATACTCTGTCCTCTGCAGGTGAGGATTGATGAGGTGGATGAGCAGTGGTGCGGTTCACTGCATATCGGCCTGACCACGCTGGCACCTCCGGAGCTGCCGTCCTGCCCGCTGTCGGGCCTCTCCCCCTCCCTCCCGCAGCTCCGCACCAAGGTCACCTGGCTGCTCTGCGGCTCTGAGGTCCGTCGCAACGGCGTGCTGCAGCGCCAGAACTATGGCTGTTCACTGGACCGGCTGACGGTAAGCTGCATCTCGCTGCATCTCGCTGCATCTCGCTGCATCTCGCTGCTCTGTGAGCGCAGATAGATTAGAGGTCACGCGAAAGACCTGAAAAGCCTCAAGGATCTCTTTTCTGTCTGAGATTAATTGCCAGAGCCCCTCTGGCTGCGTAAAAGCCCTGATTTAAAAATGTTATGAGGGATTTGGGATTGTCGCAGTCTGAAAAAGTGACTTGCAGACATCAGTTTCTCATGAGAACTCAAAATCTCTAACCTTTTCTCTTTTAATCCTAATAACCAATTATTCTCTCTTATCCTTCCATCTTTTTGGATTTTTGTTTCCATTTAAAACTATTGCCAAAGCACATGGTTAAAGGTTCCTTTACAAAACTGCTATTGCAGTGTCCTTATGCAAATAAGGACAAACACAAGCAGCCACAGTAGGAATATATTCAGCCACAGTACAATGCATTCATATTTCTAATGCAATGTACTTTTTTTTCTTTATTTACATATACGTATATTTTCTTAATTTGTGAAAAGATGTCAGAGTTAAGGGTCAGTGCTGCACAGATATTCTGTGGTCACCAGATAATGTAGATTATACACAATTAGATTAGGAACAGGTCATTCATTTAGTTTGATGTTTGAGGTATTTAAACCCTTTTGTTGTTTCTTTTTGCCATGCTCCTGACGTGAGTTTGTTAAGCATAAAAGTTGAGAAGTTGTCACCAGTAGTTTATATCTGCATTCTTCACCGTACTCGGCGCTTGTAGAACTCACCAGAATATGATGGTTTCTTAGGTTGGGAACCGCGTGGGTGTGAAGAGGTGCAGTGACGACACCATGCACATCTTCATCGATGGGGAAGACATGGGACCTGCAGCGACTGCATTAGCCAAGGTACACACACACACACACACACACACACACACACAGAGTACACAGCTACCATTCAGCGCCTCTCTCTGGCTCCCTGCAGAATGTTTATGCTGTTCTGGACCTGTATGGGCGGATAACAGCGGTGTCCATTGTGAGCTCTTCGTTGATGGAGGACACGGAAAGCGTGAAGGCGCCCTCGCTCTCCTCAGACAGCTGCAGCGAAGGAGAGGAGGACAGCACCCCCGTCAGAGAGGTAGACGCGCTCGCCTGTCTGTCAACAAAGTGTTATGCGCTGCATCATCCAATTCCTGAGAAACTCAGACTCTTCATGTCACCTCTTATGGCCTCCAGGTCGAGACTGAGCCGTGCCCGTTAGTGCCGACCGGCATGGTGTTCTTGGAAAACCATGGCAAAAACATCCAGCTGTCCAACCAGAACCTGACAGCAGCCAGAGTATCCAGCTACAACCAGGGCCTGCTGGTCACCGCCCAACCGCTGGCTCGCCAGCAGCTGTTCCAGGTAACTGTGTGGTTTGGTGTCCATACGTGGTCCAAGCGACTGTGTTTTTGCGTCATTATACTATAACAATAGTAGTATAATATAAACAGAATACGACCACATGGTATTTTAGGTCCGTCAACAGCCTCTCTTTTATCACCAGTTTCAAATCGACCGTCTGAACCCGTCATGGACGTCGTCGCTGTCGTTGGGGGTGATCGGTCACTCGCCCGACCGGCTCAACTTCCCCTCCACGGCGTGTTGTCTGAAACGCTCCGCCTGGCTCCTGCAGAGAGACTCTGTCTTCCACAACTCCCTCAAGGTACACACACACACACACTCTCCCTCACTCACACACACTTCAACTCACTCATCTGTCTGTCGTGTTTTCTCCGGATGTCTCACATGACAAACTGAGGGTGCTCTCATTGACCGTTTGATTGATCTTCTGTCGCTGATCTTTTCTTCCTTCACTAATCCCTCTTTTCCTTTGTCTTTGCCCCTTCAGATATGTGAAAACTATGGTCCTAATCTGGACACTTGTCCAGAGGGGACGGTGTTGGGTCTGCTGGTGGACGCCAACAGTTGTCTCCACCTCTATGTCAACGGCATGGACCAGGGTGTGGCGGTGCAGGACATTCCTTCACCCTGCTACCCGTTCATCGACCTCTATGGCCAGTGTGAACAGGTCAGAACTACAGATGCACACACACACACACACAAGTGAAAAGTTCCTAAATGTTCTGGCGGTTGACTAATCGGTTAATGATCATTTCAGCATCACTATGAACTTAACCCCAAAATGATTTGCTAATATAAGTTGTGTCATCATGGCAGGTTACTATAGTAACAGACAACGTGCCAGCTGTGGGTGGAGATAGCGGTGAGACCCGTTGTCAGGGTGACATGGAGAAGGCGGACATGGTTGACGGTACGAAGCATCTGGTTTCTGTTGTTTTGTTGACAGCTGTGGTCAGAGGGTTAGGGTTGTTGTCTGTTCGATTCTCTTGGAAGCATCATCTCATGACAGCCTGGAGGAAATCCTTCAGATTTGCCACAAATGTCTACCGGACATTTTAATTACATTTTGATGGTTGAAGGTTACGGTAAGGTCACTGTGACCTCACTCTAGTCACATTATCGTGAATGCGATATCTCAGGAACTCCTTCAAGGAGTTTCTTAAAATATTGTACAAAATGTCTTTTTAGAAAGTACAACAAAATGCATAGTATGCAATTAAAAAAGTAATAACAAAGTGTCACAAAAACGTTAAAGTCAGAATATAGTATGTCATAAAAATGTTTCCATAAAAAGGAAATGTGAAAGTACTAGCATAGTAGCAAAAAAAGTCATAGTATAGTTTTAGAATGGTTTGATTATATATATGTATGTGTGTGTGTATATATATATATATATGTATGTATGTATGTATGTATATATATATTTGTGTATATATATATATATGTGTGTGTGTATATATATATATATATATATATATATATATATATATATATATATAGCATAGCATAGTATGCCATAACAAGTCATAGAATAGTTTATTAACGATGTAATCAAAAAAATCATAGTACATCATGCATTAAGAATGGCATAGTAATTGTCAACAAAAATGTTTAAATAAAATTAATCGTAGAATATGTCAAGAAATGCAAAGTGTAATATGCCATAAACAAGTCATAATGTGGTATAATGTACCATAAAAAAGTATGTCATAATATAGTATATCACAAACAAACGTCCTAAAAAATAAATAGCATGGTGTGCCTGTTGTAACGGTAGTTGTAGCAGCAATAATAGCAGACATAATAATAGAAGAATGATTTCTTCTAATGATAACCGCAGCATTGCATAAAAGAGTGATGATGAAGGCAATAATAGTAATAAAAATAGAATAATAATAATAGAAGCAGTGGATGTCGAGCAGGGAAACAGATCAAATTAATATGCTAATTATGACAATTTCACACAAATCACTACAACGATGAAACAATATAGTGATGACATTTTGGACTGACACGAATGCAAAGTGCAACTTGACTCGTGGGAGAGGCGGTAATAAAGCATGTCTGTCTGTCTGACTACAGTTCATCTTCTCATTTCGGTTCTTCGAGTTCTGCGTTTGACCTTTTCTTTGTTTCTGCGTGCAGGAATCAAAGAGAGTGTGTGCTGGACGCCGCCTCCAGAGGTCAACCCCAACAAGACTTGTGAATACCAGGCACTGTGCTCCCGCTTCAAGGACCTGCTCACTTTACCAGGTGAGTTTGACCTTTCTGCCACGACCTTTGATTCAGCTCTTAAAATCACGTAACACTCACGACCGTTGTCTTCTCCCCCGCCGCTCATAAGATGGCTATTTTAACGAGGATGCAAAGTACAACCTTTGCTACTGCGAGTCCTGCCACAAGCTTCGGGGTGACGAGGCGTATTACAAGAGAGGAGAACCGCCCCGGGACTACGCGCTGCCCTTCGGATGGTGCCGCTTCGCCCTCAGGTGAGAGGACGATTCCTCCGTCGCATCTCAAACTAGCGAGTGTCGTAGTTTCACCGCAGTCCGGAGGAATGCGATGAGAGAAGAACTTAGTGTGTTTGTGTCTCTTAGTAAATCTGATTATTACAGTGATATGTTACATTGGGTTACAATATGATAGATCAAGCTCTATTCAGTACAAATAACTTCAATTATAATGTTGTCATGTGTTTTAAATGAAATTAACTTGAAGAAACAGATTATTTTCACAGCAATATCAAATATTAGAGATGGAATTATGACCTGTTTTTGACTTCCTAACTAGCTCTAAACAGCTTATATTAATTCATTTTTCATTTTTCTTTAATATTTCATTTTCTTAAATTTAATATGTCCTGCTCTGCTATTTTATTTTAGTGAATTGTATATATTGTAACCTTATTTGCTGCTGCTCCAAAGAAATTTCCCCCGGGGGATGAATAAAGTATATATCTATCTGTTATTTGTATGGAAATAACTGTAGATTACTCTAACAAAGTCAAAGAATAATATTTATAATTTTGGAATAAAATCCCTGTGGATTTTATGAATTTCTTTAAATGAGTTCATGAGTTGTCCATTTTGGGACAAGTAAAACATCTCAACTGCTTGCTGACTTGCAGGCTGTGTATCTAATAATCTGTAATTAACGTTCACAGCAGCGTTGTCATATCTATATCTATATAAATGCATGTGTCCTCTCTGCAGGATCAAGCCCCACTGTGAGGTTTCTAATGCACTGAAGAAGTGGCACATCGCGTACCACGGCACCAGCGTCGGAGCCCTGCGGCGCACGCTGGACCACAGCCAGCTGCTGCCTGGTAGGACAATGACCGTTTCCTCTTTACAAACGCACACATTTTGTCACACCCCTTGTTTTTCTGACAAACAAGTAGATAGTTTATTAATCGATGCTCCTAAAAGTGGGGTCGACTCGCGAGGCTCCCCTAGTAGCCAGCTGAGTCGTGTGTTAAATGTGAGCTATTAAAAGTGAAAGTGCTGAAATGGACTGCGCGTGATTAAAATATAACGCATGCATTTCCACGTCACGTTCAGGGGCCGCACAAAATGTTTCGTGCTTGTGCTCTAGAAACGGGGGTCTTTACTTTCAATGTGGTTTTGTCGTTGCAGGGACGTCCTCCATCTTCTCGGTGTCCCCGGTGAAGGCGGAGGGGCCTAATGGCTACAGCGAGCCAGAGGAGAACAGCGCCCCCGGCAGGGAGGTTCCCAGAGTGCGGCTCTCCCCCACGATGCGCTACTCCGGGATGGAGATCTTTGCCCCCAAAGTGCAGTAAGTTCTTGGTGGGTGGGGGACGTTCCCACCTCCCCGTCTGCAGTGGAGCGCTAACGGCAAGCGAGAGCACCTCCTGATGGTTCTCCTTCTCCTCATGCAGGTTTCGGGACCCCCGTTCTCACCGCAGCCACCAGGCTCAGGTGGGATTCCAGGTGTGTGTGCGTCCGGGCTCCTACAAGGTGGGGCCGCAGACGCTGGGCCACAGCGAGCCCCTGGACCCTCGCTTCAGCAACTCGGAGATCGAATGGGTCACGAAGGAGCAGGGCGGCACGCTCCTCTACGGACTGCTCGTCCGGATCGAGTGACGGGCGCGACGAGGGAGGCATTCGGGTGGAAGTGGGGAGGGTCTGTGTGGCGCTCCTCGTACTTTCAAGAAACTGACAACCAAATCCAACCCCTGCCTTGAGAGAGAGACTCCTCTGGAATCCATCCGTTCCAACCGTGGATTGTTGACAATTCAGCATTATTGATCTTTTGTTATTTTTTTGTTTGTTTGTTTGCTCTTGGACTCTTTTAAAGGCCGGGGGCTACGGCGGTTTCAAAGAAGGACGGACACTGCCTGCACTTTATGTTTTGCACACTCGTGGGCGATTTTTAAACTAACTTCTCATCGACTCGACACGTTTGTTCATTCGCTACATTTAGGGTTTGTTTTCTTGGCCGCATTTTTTTGTTTTCATTCTTCCCAACACATTTTCTTTCACACACAGCAAATTCTCTTTTTTCTTTATCTTTTGGCACTTATTTTATGACTCATCACCTCTGCTCCGGTCAGTGTTTTTTAGTTTGGGAGGAGCTGTCCCCTGCCAACCTGCACGTTAAAGGACTGTCACCTAAAAAGACTGAAATGTGGGAGATATATATATATATATATATATATATATATATATATTAATTAAAAAAATGTAACAAAGACACTTGAATCTGAGAGTGAACCCAAGAGTGTCTTGTGATTGTGACTTCATTAGTGGGGGAAGATTTTAAAAAACTGGAGGAAGAAAAAAAAAAAATGTTTACACGTGTACGACTGTATGTTGATTTTTCTTTGTGTCGCCACATTAGCGGTTTGGCTACTTTATCAGTCCCGGTGCGCTTCCGTTGTTGCGAGGCAACACACGCGACTCATCTTGTCAAATGGAAAACATTCACAGGCTTTAAACTGGAGGAAACTGGAAGGTTTGGGAATCTAAAAGTTGTTTGTTGAGGTAACGGATGGCAACCGATGTTCGAGCCTTCCAGCTTGTTTGTTACACCCGAGAAGACGCCGCGTCACAAGATATAAAAATAATACAGACATTTGCTTTTAGACGTGGTAGGTTTTGATACAGGGGAAAAAGGAGAAGTTAAACACTTTTTTCTTAAATTTTTTATTTTTTTTTTAAAAGAAATGAGCTCATTCGCTTTCTTGCAGACGATCGGCAAGGAAGCGGATATCCCATAATGTTGAACTTGTAGTCAAGTGAACGGACGCCAAACGGGTGAAGTAATTTTCACGCATCACTCCCGTCATCGTTTACTCGAGACTCAATCCGCTCTGGCCCGCCGGACGTATCGGGCCCCGTTCAGCCGGGCTGCTGTTTACATGTGAATGTTGTTCATTGTGGCGCTTCGGTTCTTTTATGTCAACTAGCGGAACTGATTTTCATCTGGCCAACGTTTCTACAAGTTTTTTTTTTATTATTTCATCCCCAAAACATCCACCTAATGATTGATTGTATGTGAATAGCTTTCCAAAGCTCTCAGTTCTGGTGCCAATTTGATAAAAAACCTGCTACCGAACATGACCCTTCCCCCACACACACACACACACACTCACCCGCCCCCCACCCACAGTTTTGATGAGTCAAACTCAAAGAATTATACTGAAGAAGCTCAGTCTCCTTCTGAGAGCAGCTGTGATCTGACTGACGGAAGATCTACGGGGGTTTTGGCAGAAGGAAAAACTTCCAATCAAAAAAAAAAAAAAAAAAAAATGTGAAGAATATGATTATATGGGTTGTTTACGGCCCAGTGCTGCTTTGTACAATTTTATTTGTATTGTGTTCTTAATTTGTTTTCTGTATGTTGCGTTGTACAGGCTGTTACATAAAAAAAAAAAAATCATATCTTCCTGATTTATAAAAAATAATAATAATAAACTGACAGACAGTATGCACAGATGAAGGGTTATAGTTGTTTTTGTGATTCGGGCTCAAACTAAAAGATGACCTAATTTACAGTAAGAAAATAATTCTGGTTTCTGAGATTGCAATGTAGCAATTACTGTAGAGTAATTACTCATTGTTGTGTTTTCTTATAGCGTTTTAAACATAAACAAAGTTACACGTTTGCTGCCCCACAAACATTTAACTCGATGAAGACTCATTAATACTGGCAGCGTCGTATTGTTTTATACATTGGTGTAACATTTTCATCATTTGCACATGAAGTCTTGAGTTATGGCCGAGCAATGTGCTGTGTGAGGTCACGGTGTCCTTGACCTTTGCCCACCAGATTCTCATCGGTCATCCTTTAGTCCAAGAGAATGTTATTTATCAGGTCTCTGCAGTTCTTTTATGTGAACTAATCCTCGATCTATACACCTGCTGCATACCGTGAAACATTTTTGGAGTCAAACTCAAAACTGATAGTTGAAGAAGCGCAGATGAAGATAATTAAAGTAGATAAAACGGATGCCGTAAAGAAAAGACAACCCGCTGGTGGTTTCGTTTCGTTTTCTTTCGTTGAATTTTATTACGGTAGGAAAGAAAGTCCGGTCACCGACATGTTATTGCAGTGTTGCTTACTCACTCACACCGTTTCCAAAATGCTGGAGACTAATTACTCATTAAGGCCAATATTGGGTTTTTTTCTTTTCATAGCTTTTTACAGAAATAGTGGCCTTTTCGTGGGAGCGCTGTCCGGCCGTTTTAAGAGAAGACCTGTTGGGTTGCATAGTCGGTGTAGTTCAATAATCTGGAGCCATCTTTGACTTTCTAATTGGATCCTGAGGTTTCTCTATTTTTTTTGGTTCTAATGAGCTGCCGAGTTCTTCCCAGCCCTCTCAAATATTTTTTTTCCCCCCGAGAGGTAGATTATCAGATCGAGATCAAACGTGTTATATATATATAGTTTTTAAAAACGTACACAAATACATTTAAAAAATTACAAACTTGTTGTTTGAGATGTTTTAACTATTACCAAAACTACTTCTTGACAAAGAACATTTCATCCAAGTATTTCTGCTGAAATAATTGCACTTTTGGTATTCTTGTATTCATATTGACTAAGATTGAACTCGTTCATTGGTCAGTTTTATTGGCGTGTGCATATCTGCTTTTCTTCCCCCTCAGCTTTATGCGCCACTATCGTAAAGACATGAGAGTCAATCTTCTCCTAATCTATGGAAGGAAAGCATGTAAGTGTATTTAACAAAACTATGAAACTATTGTTAATTGACACGATTTAGAATCTCACTAAATGCATGTAACGCATTTGTGTGAGAAACCAAAGTGCTGCTGTTGATTCAGACGTTGTTTTGTGGGAGGGGCTTACGTCAAGCAGCATTGTGTGGATGTTGAAGAGTTAATGACGAGCTCAGAGGGTAAAAACCTCTGAATGAGTTCTGAGAAGAGACAAAAGGACAAAGACGGTCAAAGTTTGGTTCAGCTTCATTCAAATATACATCTTAACTTCCATGCACACACGCATACATACAATCTTCCAAATGTGCCAGAAACCAACGACAAAAAAATCTCACACGTTTTTTAAAAAAATAGCGAAAAGTTCTTTGTACACTTACACGTAACAGCTGGTAACATGAACCCAAACCCTGACGCACAACATTCAGTCCCAAACACGAGGTTGTAAGCATCGAGCTACAGAGTGCTTTTAGAAAAACACATGATCACAGTAGTTTAAATAAAATGGCTCCTTTTTTTCAAATAAATAAACAGTAACAAAATGACCTTCAGTACAAACAATCGGTGCACGACTTCAACACCTTTTTGATTCATCGTGATTCAAAACGAAAAGCTCCAGCAAGTTGACTACTGCAGCTGTTTTTGCTCCCAGCTCAGACATAAATAAAAAGGGGGTCTACAAACACCTGTGGGTGAAAGCCTCTCCTGAACACACGCACACACAGAAAAGATGAGCCAACAAGTATCCTCCCTGTAAAAACCACAGGAAAAGAACCTTATAAGATACCGTTGTTTACGAACTCTTCTCGCGCAGTAAAACACAGACTCCGCTTTTCTTTAGCTTAAAAATCGACCACCACCTCCCTGATAGCTTCAGGATATCCCCCCCCCCCCCCCCCCCGGTGCTCTCTGAAGCCTCTACTCCGATTCAGCAGACTCTGAAGAGTTCAAACCTCTCTAGTGGACTGCAGAGAGGCGAGTTCGAGGTCGGATTCTGAGGAGGAGAATGGCAGGCGCAGGTGAAAAAGGAGTCTTTGAAATATTTCCGCGAGACCGGCAGGAGAGGTGAAACGGAGAGAGGAGAACGGCAACAACTATGACGAGAGCACTCGGTGTTCTTTTGTCTTCTCTCAGGGGTTCGATGAGGAAAAGACCGATCAGGAAAAGAAGAAGGGATTGTTCTCCCAGGGTTCATTGGGGCTGGTTGTGGGAGGACGGTACACGTGTTTTTACACAGAAAAGAGAGACAAAGGGGGACTTAAGAGAAGGCGAGCAGCAATTTGATAAGAGATTTGTTTTGTCTCTCGTCATCTACTTTACAGAAGTGTTTGGTTTTCCCCTCCACATGAGCGGCTTCAGAACTTCTTGGGACCCCAGGCGGACGCTTGCTTCGGGGCCACACCCATCCCAAAGGTGGGGAAATCCTCTGCACTGCTCATGTCCGGAGCCTGAAACAAACAGAGGACTGCACTAATAACCTGGACACAATATTAAATATGAAGCGCATCTCTTTTAAAAAGGTGCAGTCCCCTTTTCCTCAATCTACCTCATTCCAACTCGTTCCGATTCAGTACGAGATAAATACAGTAAATGATCATTTTATTTCCCTCGGACCACTAATCCTAAACTTCTACATTCATATATTAATTTAAGGTAAAACAAAAGAAAGTAAAACAGCATGTCAAACCTTGTTCCCTGCAGCGTTCCAGGGGGCGTCCAGCACAACAAAGCCCTTAGCCGGACCCCCGCTGCTATCGTCAACTCCGGCTCCCCCTCCCCCTCCATAGCGAGACGGAGGCTTCATGTAAGCTGCCAATGTCTCCGTCTCGGTCACGCTGAGCATCTGGGAGAGGAGAAGAAAGGGCGGAGGGAGAGGAGAAGAAACACCCGATTAACTTCTTTGACCCTTTGTAGCTGGGAGAGAACCACGGAATTCATACATGTTGTGCGATTACTAAAGTTTTGTGGGAACTCACATATTCCTCCTCCAAGTTGAGCAGGTGGTCGATGGCGTTGTCGACAGCCTCGGGGAGGCCCGTCACCGCCACTTTGTCGGGCTCGTCGGAGCCCGGCTGAGGGAACCGGATATCCACCTGAACAGGAGAACCGGTTAAAATAGAGAAAACAACTACGACAACAGACATAATAACACCAATCACAACTTCTCCCCGATTCAGAGTAACACTTTAACTGTGAACCGCTGTGTGTAAAAGTCCCAAACCAACATCTAACCTTGAACTCCTCCATCAGCTTGCGGATGGCTTTGCCGCGGGCTCCGATGATGCGAGCATGGGTCCTCGGGTCCAGATGAACATCGCGGCTCACCATCTCCTGCCATTCGGCCACCAGCTGCTGGATGGCCTGACTCGCCTCCTCCACGTTACGCTCGTACCCCAAGATCACGATCGCATCCTGGAGGAATGAGGAAGTGAGCATTAACAGCTCAAGGTAGAGCTTGAAGGTCACTGTGATTCGCCGATTGAAAAGGGAGGGGTGAGAACACACACACACACACACACACAAACCTGCTGCTCGTCTCCTTTGTCGGGGAACTGGATGCTGACGTCGTGGTCTTTCCTAATCTGAGAGATGACCGCCCCTTTGCGGCCGATGATCTTGGGGTGAAACTTTGGATCGACAGACAAGATCACCTTGAAACTGCGCAGGGCCTGAAAGGAGACGAGGCGGCAAAGACAATGATGATAAAATAAAACTATGTTGAAAATAAATGCTGTTTTGTGTGTGTGTGTGTGTGTGTGTGTGTGTGTGTGTGTGTGTGTACCCTGTCAGCCTGCTCCGCCTGCAGTTCTTTGACCCTGTCAAGCAGACCCTGTTTGGCTCGCACCATGTTGGCTACCAGGCCCGTCACCTTGATCACATCCAGCTGCTTCTCTGGCTGTGGCACCCAGATGTTCACCTGCACACGCAAAACCACACACACAAAACTGGAGAAGACTTGTTTGCTTTTCTTTAAAAAAATAATAATATCCCTTTAAATACACTGCAATACCTAAGTTAAGTGTGTTACCAGCCAAAGTGCAGAGTTTTCGATCTGCAGTATGAAAGGTCACATGGCCAGGAGATGGCACCATTGAGTATTAATTAGCTAACCTCGTATTCCTCCATCATCTTCCTGATCCCGCTGCCCTTCTGGCCAATGATGTAGCGATGCAGCTCGTAAGACACTTCCACGTCCTCCGTTATGGGCACCAGCGCCTGACGGAGAAAGCAGCGACAGGAATATTAATGAGGAAATGGATCATAGCGAGGACAGAGGAACAGATAGCATCATGTACCAGTGCCGCCTACCAGCAGGGCGGCTTTCGCTGGTTCACACTTCTCTGCACGCCCAGCAATGGTGATGATGTCACACTTGGGGGCAACAAACTCCGCCTCTGGACTGACATCACCGTTTTCCTGTGGTGGAGCCTCCTGACCTGTTGTTTCACGACAGATTACTCATTAAAAGTCATTTTTTGCTCGCCTATTTCCTGAGATATGGCAGCCACATTATATCACTTTTCAACCCGGCATTAAAAACTGGCTGATACGATGATGAGAGGTGGCAATTTGTAATTCAAATAGAAAATAATGATATGATATATTTCTTTTATTAATATGTTCACAATGCGACATATTTTCTTATTTTTCTGCTTTCTTTGTGGTGGCAACGTATTAACAACACCATTAGTGGCTGCAGGTGCACTTCTCTCGTGTGATTTGTGTCTGACCTGCGAGGCTGTCGTCTCTCTCTGGGAACTTTATTTGGACCTCATGCTCCCTGGTGATCAGCTGGATGCGGCAACCTTTGGGCCCCATGATGGCTCGGTGGTAGCGCTGAGGGATGGCCACCTCCACGCTCACCTGGGACTCCTAATGTGAGAGGGAGAGAGAGAGAGAGAGAGAGAGAGAGAGAGAGGCAAACAAAGACACATCGTGAGTTTACTTCCACTACATATTTAATCCGGGCAAAGTGTATCAATATGAACATATACAATGTTTTCAAAATGTTTTGTAATGAAACAAACTCTTACAAGGTCCTCAACGATCTCCTGGATGCGTTTCTTGGCGGCCTCCGCACAGTCTTTGGCTCCCTTGAGAGTGACCCGCTGGCTGTTGGCTCCCGTACGGGGGAAGCTCACGGCGACGCCGCCGTACTCCTCCGCTAGCTCCCGCAGCACCTGGCCTCTCCGACACACAAAGTGACGGTGGTGGCGGACGTCTACCACCATGCTGTCCTCCACCACGTCGTCCTGGAGAGGGAGTCCACAGCAACGGGGTAAAGAGATGGTTAAGAATACGACGCTGAATATATTAGAGGTTTTTTTTTGGAGAATACATTTAGCATTTCCAAATTCAGCACTTTGCTTTTGCTCGATTGCTTTGAAAATACATGAAAAATAAAACATCCAAGACAATATGACAAACATTTGTCCAAAAGAATAGTGGAGTGTGGTAACCACCAGGTTTTTGACGAGACATTCCAGCTCCTTCTGTGCCTGACGAACGGCTTCCTCCTTCCCGACGATGGTGATCAGTTCCTGCTCGGTGTCGTCCGGCGACGGGAAGATGATGCGCGCCCCCGTTTTGTCCCGCACACGACGAATATTGGCCCCTCCACGGCCGATCAGGAACTTGTGGTACTCCGGTTTTGCCTGAAGCTCAGCTGTGAAGTTGTTGACTTGCTGAGGAGGACAAAGAACAGGAAAGGGATGTAAGTATTTGACCTCTCTCCCCTTCCTCTCCATGGTTACTCACTTATCTCTCATTCATTAACTCTTTGTATCCATTCTTCAAACGTTTCTTTCCCCCACCCACCTTCTCTTCAGCCAGCTGCAGTAGCTGCTTCTTGGCCTTCTCCACCTCGCCGACAGGCCCTCTGATGGTGACTTTGTCCGAGCCGGAGCCCTCAGAGGGGAAATGGATGTGGACGCCGCTGCAGTCCTCCATGATGGAGCGCACCAGGCAGCCCTTGGAGCCGATCAGAGAGTTGTGCAGCCTGGCGGGGATGGCGACCTCAGCCTCCTTAATATTGGCCTGAGGAGAGAAATGTGAGCCAGCAGATATTGAAGCACAGCTACATTTGGAGCGTTTTGTCTTTCTTATGGTTTATCTGGAGCATCCACTCGAGAGTGGTTTCCGCCACTGTGGTCTCCACCTTGCTGCCCCTTCAGCTTTGGCTGATAGACGTAAAACGCATCACCACAGACACCACGACTGTTCCCTTGCATCGATAATCAGCTTTGTGTGAACCTGTTTGGAAAGAGCTTGAATGTAACATACGTTCATCTAAATGTCCCGCACGCCAGCTTTAATTTAATTTGGGTGACATTTCTTGTATTTAGGTTGTAATCTTATAATATTTTTTCTTGTTATATTTGAATAAGAATTCAACTATTATTATTTATATTAAAGCTGGCTAGTCCACCTTTAAAAAAAAAAAGAAGAGTAGAAACAAAACATTTTAGGATATCACTGCTAAATGTCTTAATATAGTATACATCCATTGTTTGGGGGGGCGGTTGGGGGGGGGGGGGGGGGGGGGGGGGGGGGGCGGTTATGGAGGAAGGTAAATACAAAAGAAAGAAAATCTATTTCTGACCAAACACCCTGGAAGCTGCAGCAAACGATAAAAACAGTCCTGCGTCTCTCACCAGCTCTCTCTGGATGGAGAGGATTCGATCTCTGGCTGCTTCACAGTTGCTCTTCTTGCCGGTGATGACGATC
This sequence comes from Cyclopterus lumpus, assembly GCF_009769545.1. NCBI lineage: Eukaryota > Metazoa > Chordata > Actinopteri > Perciformes > Cyclopteridae > Cyclopterus > Cyclopterus lumpus. Next base: position 8,316,956 of record NC_046983.1, on the reverse strand, counting down.
ATCTCAGAGTTACTGTTCTCTGTCGGCAGGTCGATCTTGGTGTTGGTCTCTTCACGGATCTGGTGGCATCAAACAACATCCGTTATTTTCTGCCTTAAACATTTATTCTGGAAACACTTTAAATACAGATTTCAGCTATAATGTTCAGGTTTCAATATAGGTCAATTTCAGATTAGGGTTTTAAAAAATTGCAATAATGCAAAGGCTGCTTCAGAGTCTCACCTTTTTGATGTTGGCGCCGCCCTTACCGATTATGTTCTTGTGAAACTGCTTAAAGATGGGAACAGAGAGCGAGAAGCTGTTCTCAATCTGGAAGAGAAAGAAAGCTGCTGTGAAGTCACGTCTAGAGGGACGGAGACGGGCGAAGAGACAAAGATAGAACGAGCCGGGTCGTACCAGGTCGGCAATGATTTTCTGGAGGAACTTTCCACATTTCTCCACCTCGTTCTTCGGCCCTCTCAGCTGGACAATGTCACTCTTCTGCGACGGGTCGGGGAAATTGATAATGACCTAGAAGCAGATGAGATAATACTTGTCAAATTGGGTTAGAAACTAATTATTTCACATTAAACGGTGAGATAAAAGGCAGGAAGGGTCAGAGACAATGTTCACCTCAGGGAACTTGTCTCGAACTTCTTTAATCTTTTCTCCCTTCTGCCCGATGATTGATCGATGGAGCTTCTGCTCCACGATCAGGTCTTTGGTGCGCTCGTTTTCCTGGAAATTGGGAGAAAAGTGTGAGCAGGCCACTTTGTAGTCCGTGTGAAGAGCTTTTTGGGGGGGTTTATGGCAACCAGCAGAATGAATGAACCAACCTAAACTTTGACCCCATTCTCACCATTCTCTGGACCATCTCAATGAGCTCTCTGCGCGCCAGCTGGACCCCTTTAGGGTCTCCTTCGATCCGGACCAGGCCACTTCGTTCAGAGTCCTGGGGGATTCGTACCGACACTTTGTACTGCTCCTTGATCCGATTGACTGTCACAAGGGGATGGATGGTGTGACAGAAGGGTGAAAGGATTGAAAGGGTTGTAATTTCAAAGAAGTGTAAGATGTTTTTCACCCAAATCTGCACAGGCATGAAAGGTGGCTGTAAAGAGGATGTAGGTCCATCTGTCATAAGACACATTGGCTGTGCTCAGTTTGAAAAAAAGTATCAAAACTGTTGCCACAGAAAGTTTCTACACTTTTCCTTCATCCTAATCTATTTCTTCGCTTTACAACTTTTTATGATTATGACAACAGACATACAACACAAGTATAACTAAAAGTACATTGTGTTGTATGATGGAAACCACCACTTGATGCAGGGTCTCTTAACCGACTGTCCCAATCTATCACTGGACAAGCAAACAACGCTAAAAGAGTAAATCCAGAGTCAGAGGTTTAAACATGTTTTAAAAAAGCAAATAAAATGGCTCTTAACCCCAGAAATGTTTTTCTTTTGCTGGGGTCAGGGGAACAGAAGTGTACTCACTGTTGACTCCGTTCTTTCCGATGAGGTGTCTGTGGAAACGCTGATCTATGATGACTTCAGTGTAGTCCATCCTCACCAGCTGGACGCAGAGGGGCAGAAATATGTTCCCTGAGCTACAGTACTGAACACACTTTGTCACTTTCTCTGTAAGTGTCTTCATTCTAAGAGGGAATAGGAGTGAACTTCCGACAGCAATGATTCATGTCATTTTGGGTAAGAATGTGAACCACTGGAAATTAATTAAATAGGAAATAATGGGAGTATTGGACAGTTTTGAGCCTTTTTACTCATGAAGTTAGTGATTAACACTGATCATCTTCTTGTATTAAACATCCCATTCACAATTTCTTAAAGCCCGAGATGTTCAACATGCTTGTCTTGTCTGGCAAAAAGTTACATAAATCCTCACATTTGAACAGCCGCCAGTGACTTAAAACAAATATCAATTGACTGATCAATTAGTATCAGCTCTAAAGTTAAATATAGATGTATATCAAGCTTCCTGTACAATGTTGACTGACGGACTGGCTGACTGACTGACTGACTGACTGAGTGTGTGTGTACTCACCAGGTCCTTGATGATCTCTTGTATCTGGGCCTGAGCCTGTTCCACCTCCGCTGTTGGACCCTCCAGACTGATGCGCTCCTCCCCGTCAGTAAACTCTATGTGAACCTATGTGAAACACACACAAATCAAGATGACTTGCTGACGCACACTGTGTCCCAGTGAATATAACACATCTCAGAATATGCTACGCGTGTCTTCTGCCATGCTGCTGTCACTTCTACATCTTCCCTCCTTCTTCTTCACCTCCTACATGGGATGCACTATGTGACGACCTTCCTACTCCCATACACTAGGCATCCTAGGTTGCTAGGGGTTGTCTGTTGCAGGTGGAGGGTCATCAGCTGGATGAGCCACACCTGAACTCATCTGACTCCTTCATTCGGCAGCCTCGCTCTCTGGGGGATCCTTTCTGCCGACGGCATGACACTGTTTCTTTGCTTTATATTCTGCTTCTTCCTATACACTACCCCCCCACACACACACACACACATACATACATGCACTTCACCACTGACAACTGACACCTGACACCTACACGTTACATTGTTTCATTTATGATTGTGGCAAACACATTGCTGTCATTAGCAGCCAGCTCGCTTGTCTTCCTGTTTGGTTGCAGCCTCTGGACCGTACTGCAACAACTATTACTCCGTCATTTTGTAGGAACAGACCTGTGTGTTTTGTCCTTCATTTCTAACTCCCCTCATCTCCCCCCTCTCCCCCTTACCCGTGGTAGCTGCTGTGTGATCCGCCCGATGTTCTGTCCTTTCTTGCCGATGATGAAGCGATGCAGCCAGGCCGGAGCGGTCACCTCCACCACCATCACACTCTTCGCCTGCACAGGGAGAAAAAGGGTTACAAGTTCACATCCAATACCTCACTGAAATCTCAAAATAGCTGCCTGGAAACTAAAGCTGCACCAGCACATTTTATATTGACAATGGATCAAATGACTGTAATGAAATGTAATGTGAGAGGAGCGGCTGGTGCGACGGACCAAAAGATCATTATTGTGCACTCTCAACCTCCCCTCTCCTTACCTTTGCGTACACCTGTGTGAGCGCCGGTCCCAGCTTGTCAGGCTCCCCTCGGAGGATGATGGTCTCTGAGCCAGAGTCCAGAGGAGGCATCTCCACAGACACCCCCGTGGTCTCCAGGATCTCCTGCAGGGTGTTGCCCTTTGGACCTATAATGTACTTGTGCTGAGACTTCTTCACCTCCACGGAGATGGTGGTGGTCTTCCTCTTCTGCAGGGATGGGATGGGGAGAAGATTAGAATTGAACGAGTGAGTTGCATGAAAAAGAAGACGTCCGCTCACGGAAGGACAACGGGAGGAAGGAGACAGAAAGAGGAATGACAAACAGGAAGGACAGAGCAGATGAAAGTTGTAATGAGCGAGACAAAAGGAAATAAGCTGGCAAGAAGTGAGCCGAGAGGGAGAGGAGAGTGATTGAAAGCAGGAGAATATATTAGTTTTTGCATCTCATGCATATGCACTAAATGACGTTAGCATTCTCATCCTGTTGTTCTCTGGTGAAATCCAATTTTCTCCGCACATTATCTCCGGCCTGCCTATCACCGGCATTCATCTAGCACACACACACTTCCTCTCCATGTCTCCTCCATCCATTGTGTGTGGTGGAACAAAAAACAACACCGCCGCTGTAAACAATGATAAAGCCTCCTTATTCCAAACACAGTCTGTGTAACGTCACCACATTTCAACAGCCGTAAAAGAATGAAAATCTCTGAAACAAATACATTAAAGAAAACGAAATCAAATAACAAATAGACAATAGACAATGGGCTCAGAGAAATTATAATGTTTACAGTTTAAGGTAAGAAAATAAGTTGTACCAAAGTTTAAGGGCCCTGAGTGCAAATGATCAATCAACTATTAACTTTATTTTTTAAACAGATGACGCAAAATAACTTGTATTTAACAGTTTTTTTGGTCTTTATAGGACAGTTGAGAGTAGAAATAGAGGAGAGAGAGACGTGAATGCTACAGTTACATGATTCTTTATCATTAGTGAACCCACACAATCAAATAGATTGGAGTTACATAAAAGACTAATGACTTTACAAAGAATCAAATGAACTATTTGGTGAGTCAGTTCGAGCTCTATGGTCACTGGAAACCGTTAGTTTTGATCAAACACACCTTGTCGTCATAGATGGCTCGGATGCGGCTGAGCGCCAGGGCGACCGCCTCCTTCTCCCCGGTGATGACGATCTCGTCCCTGGGCAGGCTGGGCGGCGGGATGCTGATGCGAGCGCCCGTCTCCTGGCTCAGCTCCTGCACCAACCGGTTGTGGGCGCCCGCGATGAACGGGTGGAAGGCCTTCTCCAGGCACAGACGCTCCACTGCACGCTTGTCCTGTTGAGCAGGTGAGCGTGAGGAGGGGGGGGGGGGGGAGTTAGCCAACTAAAATACCTGATGAACGTAACATGAGCATATATTTATACATTAAGCAATTGAAAGGCCATTTAACCTTCAACTACTCCCGGTTTTAGGCCTCCATCTTTAAAGAGACACAGCATACCTGTTCAGCAGAGATCAGAAGTATTTCATGGCGAGCCTTCTCGATGCCTTCCTTGGTGCCAGTGATGCGGATGTTGGCGCTGGGGTCGTCAGGACGTGGAATAGCGATCTTGGTGGCGGTCTTCAGCTCCAGCTCCTGCAGCTTTTCCCCGTTCTTACCGATGACAAAACGATGGTGCTCCTTGGGGATGGCGACTGTAGCTGAGGCCTGAGAGGAGCGGGGGGAAGTGTTATTCAGACTTGCATTGGAAAAAGACTGAATTTCTTTCTTTAGCATTATGGCCATCTTTCTAACAATGTTAGGGGGTCAGACGTATCCATTAAAATACAATTGTTGATGCAGCAGCTGCGATTTCGACATTTACATGATATCAGAATATCAATTCTCTAGTTTGCCATAATTATCAGTAACAATGGAATATTTACGTTTTCAGTCGGTAAACAAAAACAAAAGCATTTAACCTTGCGAAGAGGACGGCTTGTTTTTCTGCATTACTGTATCAATAACTGCAGTTCAGCTATACGGGCGGACCTCAGTGCACCAATTGAAGTGGAAATCAGCATGTTTACTGCTGAAGCCCAGAAAGGCCACCCTGGGGAGCTGACGGTCATGTTTCAGGTCAACTTTTTGTACTAGATCCGGCTTGCCTGCACAGATAGCATTATTCAAGCTGCAGCAAGAACTAACTCTGCTATAGAATTTTCTCAGGATGTAAAAAAAAAAGCAAACCCCAATAAAAGTAACAGATGTCACATTAATTATGTCACATTAAAACCTCGGATCCCATTCATAAGTTTAAGTGATGCGAGTCGTTTTTCTTCCTCAAAGAAACATCTGTTACTCCGTGGCCTTTTTCCAATAGTATTCATCATTTAGACAAAAACCTCTTTTATATTTCATTCACTCAAAGATAGACTTGGTGAGGATCCAAAATACAGAATATATAATCCCTAAAAACACATTAATCATCACTAGCACACAATATGCTTGGCACAATATATTGTCACACATTGTATCAATAATAAAGACGTCACAACAGGCATTTTTAAAACAACAACACTAAAGAACTCATTTAAATGAAGGTGAATATGTCCTATTTTATTTTTGGTAATAAGACTTTAATGTGCAACAATGGTCTAGAGACGAACGCGCCGATGCTTTGGACTGCTTAATCTTTATTTAGCCAAAGAAAGGCAATCTTTTCAATAGATCCACCCAACAGTTTAAACATGAAACTAAATAGAAGCACAAACCACTGAGGTGAATTCACCTGTGTTTGCAGGCGAGCTACGATTTCCTTGCGAGCCTTCATGACAGACTCCAGTTTGCCGGTGACCATGATGGACAGGCCCTGGTCTTTGGCCAGGGACAGCTCAATGTGAGCGCCCGTCCGCTGCATGATGTCCAAGCACACTTTGGCCTCCTCGCCTTCCCCGAACTGGCTGTTGTCCTTGTAGCGACGCTCCTCCAGGGGCACGTGGAACACCTACACACAGAGCAGGTGAGAGGAGAGGAGGGGGGAGGTTCAGGCAACGTGTCTCATTTGCTTATTTTCCCATAACCGGTGCATCTTATCGATTACTGTCAGAGAGACATCAATGTATGGTATTGATGGAGTACATTCTTTTGCATCAGTTGAGTGTTTAGAATGACTCTATATAATGTTGCGTGTTGGCATGTAGTCAGTTGCTGCCTGACCTGGGTGATGACGGAGGCTTTGATGGGCCTGATCTTGCCCCCCCACGCTGAAGCTGGCTCCCCGGTCTTTTCCCCCGGTGCCCCCTTCTCCGGCAGCGGAGGAAAGGCCTCCAGGTAGGTAGGGATGTAGGCCTCATCCTCCGGGACGCAGCCTGGACCAGAGAGACACAGATAAATACGGCAAGGACGAAGGTGAGGGTGGAGAAAAAAAACAGAAGGATGGATAGAGGAGGATTATTCAAATGAAGGAGTGATAGTACGGGAGGTAGTTAATGTGTATACAGAGAGAAAACTCAAAAAAATCATACCTGCCTATAAAAAAAAACATAATTCATGAAGTGTCATGTATCGTACAAGAAAAGTGAGAATGCACCTCAGTGAGGTGAAAAGCCTTCTAACAAAAAGTAAAAACAGGTAAAAGGATGCCGGGCGGCTCTTACCTGTCATCTCCTGGTCCTTGAGGCCACTGCGATGCTCCGCAAAGCTTTCCGGGGTCAACACTGCCACTGAGCTCATGATTCAAGACGTATTCCGCTTTTCCACTAAAACACAGAGGTGTGACGGATGAAATGAAACCTTAGAACCTCTGGAGGAGGACATTTGTTGAATTGATTGATGAAATATTCATGATGAAGTTTCATTATAAAGTAATAACTCGACGAACCAACTGCAGAAAGCCATCAGCTTTCAAACTGTTTCTCTTACATTGTTCTTCCTCCCTACTTTGATTGCCCTGTTTAGGATTGCTTTCCACAAGCCCCAGAAGACTTACTTCACTGCACCGGTGCTACACTTTACACCTGAGATGCTCCAATTAACACTTTGCATGCCTCAGACAAACACACGGTGCCACAAAGCCTCGGGGACAGGGTTATCACAAGTCAGACACTAAGTCTTAGTCTAAAAACAACAGCTGCTGACATCCCTTGTGAATCAGATTCACGGGATCTTGTGGGTCTTCACAGATACACTGATTTAGGGAGGATATTATATTTAATGGCTGGTGCAGCGATAAAATGAAAAATCATTAAAATGCTAAAAAACTCACATTTACGAGAACCTCGTAAAAATTGTTCTCTAATTAAGTTAAGGGGGGAAATCAGGTTTTGTCTCTTACTTGTACCTTTATTCAAGAAAAAGTCATGATCCAAAATAACGGTTGCGTTGTCAAAGATTATGAGAATCATTCATTTATAATTTTGCTTTACTATATGTTTTTCTCTCCAGAGAACCCCCCCCCCCCCCCCCCCCCCCCCCCCCCCCCCCCCCTCCCCGCCGTGGGATGTTATAGTGTGCTCCCAGTTTGTAATCTGATCATAACCGTCATGTGAAATCCGTCCCTGCTGGTAAAGACACTGCTAAGCCTTTCTGAAAGCCGAGGAAATGTGACTACACAAAAAAAAAAGGTACAAGGCGCACGTCAAGGAAAAATGAGGGAAACATAAAAGTAAACAGCAGCACGAAGGTAAAGATGTGTAAGAACTGATCAAACGCCAGTAGCTAGTATGTTGTATAATAGTGTAATACAAAGGGAGCCCAGGCTTACCTGCAAAAGGTCAATTGCCAGAGAGTCCGTCCAGTTAGCGGCTACCGTAGGCGCTTCAGTCTGAGTGTGTGTTTCAGCTCCTGGGTGCACAGGAGGGGAAAAAAAAAAGACTGAAAGCGAACACTGTAAATCCAAAAAGGTATACAGCGCGGAGGCCGGGTTGTTACTGGGTTGTTACTGTGAACACCCACACTGCACTGCACCTCACACGTCTGGTTTGGTTTCACTCTCCCACTTTCTCTTCCCCTCCCATCTCTACATCTCTCTGCTCACATGCCCACCTTTACAGATGTACTAAAACAGCTACGGACCAGGAAAAGAAAAGAAAACGTGACTCTGCACTGCACTTGGTAAACAAAACAACAACAACATATTCTTTCATACAGTTTACAGTTTACAACGTTTCGGAAAATGTGTTTAAAATGTTGCAAAACAAATTTGGAAAATGTCCGTTTGAAACACATGAATTAGCTCCACCTTAACCAAATATTACAGTATTTAAAACATGTATTAAATATGTAAGTATAGTAAAAAGCTACTTACACGTTAATGCAGCAATATTAATTAGTGCAACAATAACAATATGTAACTAACTGAGATTAGTGTTACTTCCTAATCTTAATGAATATGTTGCTATTAGGTTAATTCTAAAGGTACTTTTTGTTATCATAGTAAAATTGTGAACGCGGCACTTTAAACTGTATTATTTGTACACATTTGTATTAAAAGTAACGTCTCCACTGTTTGTTGACGGATTAAATAATAAAGAAACTGCAAGAAAGCGAGACATTTTTAACAACACAGTGCAACCGTTAACTCAGCGGCGGCTGCGACCGAAACAAACACCGCTAAGAATAAGAACCGTCAAGGTCTGACGGAGGAATTAATCCAACCCGACCGGCGCGCGAGCTAACGGCTGCGCCGAACGCGCCTGACCCTCGCGCACACTGCCGCGGCTCATTTCTCGCTCGAGGATGCGCTGCGCGTCTCGTTTCCCCGTTAGCTCGACGGCGACGTTAACCTTCCGCCAACGTGAAGGGGAGCAAACGCGCAGGGTTCCGTGCGACAGAGTCGAGTTCGCGAAGCTAACGCGCGTCTCCGGGCTCCGACCTCAGATGATTAAGCGCGAGGACTTTCTGATAATCGGCTAAAAAAACAAGCCAGGCGGACAGCGGATAACCAGCTCTCCGGCTCCGGGGGCGCTAACCTTGCTAACCCCGGCCGCTTCTCGCTGGAGGTGAGCCGGCTTCCTCGGCATTAACAGACCCGAGTCCGTCCCGCGGTGTTCACGTTTAGAGACACGGCGAACATGAAATAAATACAGAATTCCTACCTTTCAGAGAGAAATTATAGCAGGGGATGTGTGTTTGACAGGTGATGGTGTAAACACAGATGTGATTGGTCTAGGAGCATTTCCTCTGCCGGCGGAGTGATACCAGCATGCACTGCGACTCACCGAGTATAAAGGAAAATGCCGCAGTATCTTTGCGCAACAGGAGCATCTAACTTAAGTAGACCCGCTTGATTTTTGTTTCCCTCTGCCCACTCTGCTGATGTTTTCAGATGTGAAAGAGTGAATTGTGGTGTCCGGAAGGTTAATCGAAAAGTGAAATAATCTTTCAAGTAATCAGCCCTCGCAACGTCTCAAGTTCATCAAACTGACCGGGTCTACTTCTCATTCATAATGGCCTGTGTGCTCCACACATGGCTCCACGGGAGGCAGAAACTATAAACTTGTATTTGTAACATAAAGTTATATGCAGCCTATATAGTATGGAAGCTCACTTTCAACAGGAACGGAAAACATAGATAATGAGTTATTAATGATAGAAATACAAAAATGCTCATGCTGTAATTCAAAATGTTTACTTTCTAAGTAAAATTCTTGAGATTTGTATTATGAAAGAGAGAATCAAAAGTCACTCATTCAAGTAAAAGATAGTAAGTGAAGTCAACACTAATGAGAAATTGGCTCAACGTTTGGATTACTATCAGAATTGTTATATAGTAAATAAATACAATATTAAATTAATTAAAGTTAAATAATCAGCCGATTTTTGAACCACCTCTACATTTTAAATGGCAGCTCTTACTTTTCATCTATGTTTTGTTTGTTTTCCTCGAAGAAATGGGCTTTAATAATATATTGATTTTCATAACCATGAAAACATTATGAATCCAGTATCTCCATTATTGGGCACTACTGTCTGTTCCGCTCTCAGGCGCTAGGTGCAAGTAGGATACACATGTAAATAAAACACAGAGGTTATGGGAGGGACGTGAGCAGTAGCCAAGGACCTCCTCCTGGGCACTTGTCTGTGGTTATAGCACGTAATCTTCCATAAAGAGTTGCTATATGCTGTATCACGTAATATTCATTTACATTCTGTGGTCACCAAAGCATAACCTTTTGTAACTGCGTTGGTCGTTAAAAAAAGATAATGATTATTATTGTTATTTAATGAGTGACTGTATCTCAATTTGAAACAGCACGTGTTTCACTGTTAAACTGAAACCAGCAAATACTTTGCTGTAAGTAATAAACATAATATAGTATTGTTGCAAATATGCAACAAATATTTAGAGGTTTAATTCAGCTTTTGGGACGTTAGATGAATGGAAGACCAAATAAAAGTGAAGTCTATGATAGACACCCAAGAAGTGACAGAATTGGGACATTCTGACCTTCAAAATAAGAGTGCTAAAATAAAGGGGAGGAGAAGTTAAAATATGTATCTAGCTGTATGTATGTATCTGTATAATAGCATATTGCTGGAATTATTTTGATCTTGTTTTTGTCATGTTTCACTTGTAGTTTCACACTATTGATTAGATTAGATAGAATATGTAGATTTTGGAATCCACCAGCCACAGTGGCAGGTGGACAAGAAAGTTAATTTACTGACAATAAGGATGTTTTGGCATGATGCACAACTTTTGAAATTGTAAGGATGTCAGTTAATTGTGAATCCCATGAAAAATATAGGATACAATTCACAATTATATTGCTATGTGTGAATAAATATGGGTAATAATGAATTAAAGTGATTTGAATTCATTGATTAGTCACCTCTTTTTTTCCTTTGAATTTCTCCATTTTATTTTTTATCAAAGTTAATCAAATTAATTTAGTATTCTATCCAATAAATTATGTGTTGATGATAATCATTTTGTAGTGTTCAACACATTCTGCCGCTTACATCCCCAGGGAAATGTGTCACTGCAACTCACTCCTGCACATCTTTCCTTTCTATTAAAATACACTTGCCACTTTGATAATAGACTTGTTTTAAAGCACTTGTTAGTGTAAAGCACTATTGCTATTGTCAATTTGAATATCTTTCCATTTAAAAAAAATTATATCTCATGTTACTGCACTGTGTCTATTGTTTTTGTTTATTGTCATGCACCTTTCACCAACTCAAATTCCTTGTACGTGTAACGTACATTGGCAATAAACAATTCCGATTGAATGAATATTTTATTTTGAAATCTCTTCCAGGAACCTCTGCTCGTCATGACGTGTGACTTATCTGCTGGAGCCCACGGGGCGGGGGGGAGGGGGGTCGCTGCTCTCCTGCCTCCCGTCCTCTCCTCTCATACATGCTGCTGGTAACAAAGGAGACAACAACAGTGGGATGATGGGTGCTCACACAACCAGGCTGTCAGAGAAATAATAGGAACCTCATCTTTTTTTATTATCAGTATTGTTCTTCTTCTCTCTCTGCTTAGACGAGTTGCGTCTAAAGTAACGCAGCTGCGCGCCGCACCGATTTCGAGCAAAAAGCATTTTTTTTTTTCCTCCTTGCCCAAAGCTCACCATGTTGGAGTGCCACCACTAGAGCCGGATGACTGAGTGGAAGACGTGCCCGAGTGACATCGGTGAGGTTTCCTTCATGTTTTATGGGAGATTGCTTCATTTTGGGTCCTTTATCGGGGGAGGGTTGGAGTCTGGAAGCACCTGAAGGAAGACGCTGTATGCGATTACGGGGACGTTGTCACGCTGACATATTAATGATTTCAAGCCTTGTGGTACTACTGTAGAATATATTAAAGTAGTTCAGTACCTTGAATATAATATTCCATTTGGTTAATGCAGGTTACAAAATGCGCCATATGTTGGGCGATTCAGGGACACAAATAAGACCGTGATAGGCAAACTTTGATGTTGAGTTATGAATAGGCTGCCCTGGAAACTTTCATGTTGGGAAAACGCGTTTTGTTATAATAATAATCTGATCGCAGTCAAAGATATTTACATATTTATTTACATATCTATAAGGTTTTCTTGTAGCCTATCTGTCACCACAGCAACTGCATGCGTATTCCTCTTTCCTGGATTCCCACCCAGTGTGTGTGTGTGTGTGTGTGTGTGTGTGTGTGTGTGTGTGTGTTTTCCTTCTCCACACACCTTTTCCGTCCCTTCTTCCTGTCCAACGTGGAGCTTATACACATCACATTAATTGTAAATTGTAATGGTAGCTCTCTTAAAGCCCTCCTACCCATTTTGTAACCGCACTGACACATTAGTGTCCAGAGCAGATGGTATACTGTAAAGAGAGAGAGAGAGAGAGAGAGAGAGAGAGAGCATTGTGTTAATGGGCACCCAGGCACTTAAGGATTGTCCCCTAACTGCTCTGATTTAAGGGGTTGCACCATATCTGATATGTGTAGTAGTTACCAGGACAAATAAACTTCCTGGAATGAATGACTGTCCCACTGACCCAGCCCGAGAGCGTCCAGCAGACTGGAGGAGCTATTGAACCAACCAGGTCAATAGAGCAAAAGGAGACAAAAGAGGAGTGAAGTCTGGTGGGGGGCTGATTGAAAGAAAGTCAGGGGGGAATTGTAACCTCAAGTCTCTCACTCGGTCCATAAGTGCATTAACACACACTCAGAATGTGTTATCCCCGCGGTGTAGAAGAGTGCTTTGTGAGCGTGCACATCCTCCGATATCTGAGGTTTATATGTCACCCTGGAGTGAATGTGAAACCTGGAAAGAGCGTTATTATACCCACACAGCCACATAGACACTGACGATGTCCTGTTTCCTGCAAAAACATTTAAAAAAAGTAAAAACTACTCAAAATCAAGAGTTTTTGAAGAAGACGATGAACTGAGATTGATGCTGCGTGGTCATAAAAGTGAACCGTCTGTCAGTGAACCTTCTGTAACATTTTCTAACGATCCAACACTGTTTGTCTGACCAGAAACGTTTTCCAGTCAGACTGAAACGTGAAACCTCGTCTGTCTTTCTTTTATTATAAGCTCACTGACTTCCAAACTGGTCTGACTAGCTGGTGCACTTTTTCTCAATAACACACAGTGACTGGTTCTGTGTTGTTGACTTTAAGTGAGCTGCGGTGAAAACCTAACGTGATGCTTTTGTTTACACCTGCTGGTATTAAGGTTCTATAGTCTCGATTAATTTTCCCGAAAATTGTTGTGTGGTCCGGTCGCTGCATCATATGAAAGGACTTTATATAAAAGGAACCGCCTCTAATCTTTCACTATAAACAAAGTCCCTCACAGTAATGAGGTACTAAAAAAAGGTCAAAAATGCCCATCACAGTGTTCAAATGTTTCCAGTTTTTAAGATATAACATTGTCCGCAATATGTAGCTGAAACCAGTGGCTGTCAATCAACAGCACGTGTTTTTGGTCTCATTCCTTACATCATCTGTTTCAGCATTTGTTCTGAAACCAGCAAATAGTTGTTGCGATATTTCAGCCTGGAGCAAAGTGAATAGTTTAACGTTGTCTCCTGTAGCTCGGCTCTGCGTTCTGGATGACTCACAAGATGACCAACCCTCTTTTGGTTTGGGGTTGCATCAGCTGTTGCACACACACTCTCTCACACACACACACACACACACGCGATGAGAAGAATCTGCAGCATGGCAATTTGGTCGCCCATAATGGAAACTGACATTTCTCATTATTGTCATTCCGTTTCTTTTTATAGGCACGTCTAGGCTAAAAGAAGTGTCTCTTGACTGCTTCATTTAAATGACAAGAGCTGCTTTGAATAAGGAACTTTCTGTGTTTTCATTTAAAAGGATTGAGTGTGGATTTGTGTGTGTTTGTTATTTCCTTTTTTTATTACCAGTTTTGTCGAATGGTCACGAGTGGTGAGTTTTCTGTGTTTTTAAAGGAATGGCAACACACACTTCATATTTGTAAAATGGCCTTTCATGTGAAGGCTTCAGACACATGGAATATTAAAGATAATTCAGATGGCTTTTGTAGCTTAGGTAAAAGATTACCATTCAACCATCCATTGTCTTCCGCTCATCTGGCATCAGGTCTTTTAATCCCTCCATCTTGGAAGAACCTGAACTCCTTCGCTAGCTGTCGGCACTGCCTCCCCTGTATTGAAATAGTGGTTAACTATTAATTTAATTACAACAGCGTGTCATGAATCATATAAAGCTGTTCATAAAGTCTGCTTGCCAAGCAGGTATGACACATTAAACTAACAGCAAACCCCAGAATAATTGGTATTTGCATTTGTTGCTTCACTCTGTCCTTTTACACAAAGGGCCGGGCTGTAAATCTGAAAAAATAGTTTCCAGAAGCTAGCTGCAAATCTAGCTTTTCATCTATGAGTCATTCATAAATGACAATTTAAGAAGAGTTTTAAGCAGCTTTATGATTGAAAAATCCATTATTTGTCGTCATAGCTGGATTCCCCTTCCCTGCGTCACTTTGTCAACAGACTCACCCGCTATGTTATTGCCTGATAATCTCCTGTAAGGAGTGGGCTTCTCACGGGTCAAAGTTCATTGTCCTCGGAGGCCTTACAGTGGGGCTTTTGTAGCACAGAGCCCCGAAGTCTGATCTTGAGATTGTAACGCAAATACTGAATTGATGTGGTGTTTATTGGATTGTGTAAATGTTCAGCTGTTGCCTTTTTTTAAGGAGTCACAAGCCAAATAGGTTGAGAACCACTAACCGAGAGGTGGAAGGCCAGCCACCTTTTCTCTCCGTCGTCCCCAAATCCCGTCCTACTGTCTAATGCAGGCTTGAAATGCCAGACAAGTTGCTTTTAGGCATTACCTTTTAATATAATGTCAAACTGGTCCTAAACGTTCTTTTCCTTTCTCTTTACTCATCAGGTGACGATGACATGCGCAGATTGACCTTTGCCCTTAAAGCCTGACCTCTGATTGGTCAGGGCTGGGAGTTCAAACACATCGGGAGAGAGAAGACTCGAGCTGTCATGTCGGTCCAGGAAGCATCCCAGCGGGCCACGTCGCCTCTGCCCCTCAAACTCGAGGCCAAACCGAAACCGGAGATCCCTCCCAAACCGTCACCACAAACCAGCTCCCCTCCCGCGGGAGGCAGAGGCAGCAGTGCGAGCCTGTCTGGAGGGAATGTCAAGAGCATTGTGAACAAGTTTAGCAAAAAGGAGTCCGCTGACGTGGAGGACGGACCCACCAATGGTACTGCAGAAGTACCGTTGATCAAACGCTTCAAAAGGCCGCCGACGGTCAAGCCCAAACCGGACCGCGCCAGTCTGCACCTTCAGATTGGGGGAGAGAAGGCGCCCCCCCTGCCCGTGAAGAAGAGCCGCGTCGCACGGAGGCGGAAAGGGAGGGGGGGAGAGGAGGAGGAGGAGGAGGGGGACGGCATCAGTGTGGAAGGAGGTCGATCAGGTACTGTGGATTTTACTTGAGGCGTGGGTACTTTCTGTCTTTGGCTTCATCTACGGCTTTTTATTATAGTATTTTACTTTTTGAATTATATTTCACACATTCCTTTTTTCTTTTAAAACATAATTTTCATGTTTCTGACTGCAGATTGTCGTCGTCACCTGTTCTTGGTCGCTGTCAACCGAGTTTACTTTGGGATAATAATAATAAAGTAATAAATGAAGTTTAAATATTTATTATCGGACCACATAAGGGCAGGAGTGACACAAACCGATGTCACGCCTCCAACTGGATATGGATCAGGAAGCTGTGTCATGTGATTTCTTGAAAATCACTTTTCCCTGAGATAACCTTTACCATTCAGAGCTGATAGAGGTTCAAAGTCACCTTTTGCTCTGCGGACACAATGAACTGTGTTTCACTCTCTCACGTGATGTAGCGGGAGTTTCACAGACAGTTTCTGAGGTTGCTCTTATGAATAAAACAGAGAAATGTTATAATAACTTCACATGATTGGACACTTGTTAGTTGACAGCAAGAAGTGTGTATGTGCATGAACTTGTAATTGCATGCAAATGTGTTTTAAAATTTAATCGAAAGTCAAATAATTGGTCTGGATGTGAAGTCTCAGACAGTCAGGTGTGGTTCCTCTTACAAAATATGAACCAACAGCCATAAACAGGTTCTCTCAGTCAGCTGATCACGTGTGTGTGTGTGTGCGTGCGTGTGTGTGTGCAGGAGATGTTCAGTTACAGCTCGCTGACAGAGGAATGTCCCTTGATGTGTCATGTCCTGACTCAACAAAAAAGCCAAAGACTTTGTATTGGCTCTCTGAGTAAATAGAGATTTGTGTGTTTCCTCCCCAGCGACGCGAACTGCGCTTTCACTTCGTTGTTTTGGTTCCCCGTCGGCAACGAGAACCCTTTAAAGACATCCGATTCTGTGGCGATACGTTCACATAGCACCAGAATGGATCAATAGAGGTTTCAAAAGCCAACTTTTTTCTTTTTTTACTGGAGATTTTGGTCGCAACTAACGATATCATATATATATTGATCGTTTGAGCCCTCCTGGTGATGTTTGAGCAATAAAGCTTAATGCAACGGTTTACAACAAACTAAAATCATGGCATTTTATTTAATATAATGCAATTACCTTAAAATACATGTCTGAAAAGGGCAAAAAAGGGCCTCTTTATTTGACTATGTTTATAAGACAGCTGTATTGGCTAATGGAAATGTTGGATATTGAGTTTGGCTTTTTAAAAAAAAACTTTATCTTGTTTTCCTTTCATGTGACCCATGTAACCTTCATCCTCTCTCTCGTCTCTCTTTCCTCCATTTCCTTTTATCAATATTGGATTTCTTTGCCCAATGCAACGCTCCAAGCTTCCCATGAATATTTGAAGACCCCACTTGCAGACTTGCCGTATTTGCATATTGATTAACTGCTGACTCGACAGTCCAGCGTGTGCCAATGTGAAGCTGAAAGAAAAAAAAGCTCTCTATGAAAATATGCCGCCCCATCTGGGGATACACATGTAGGAAATAAGTGGACAGGAAACAGCTCAGTCACACTAGCTGACAGCCTGGAGGAAAAAGTACCTCGATGTTTCCTGCAATGGGAACTAAAAACTTTATTTTCATAAACGTGTCACAGCTGTTAATCTGTGTTGCTTCTTTTTTGATGCAGCGCCAGACGGAAAAGAAGTGGAGATTCAGCTGATTGGAGGAGGTGAAGCGGAGGCGGAGCACAGGCCCCACACGCCTCTCAGTCCGAGCTGCGAGCCAAGCTGCAGCTGTGTGTGCCACCTGCAGTGGCCCGGCATGAAACTAATATGGGTGCCCGTGGACATGGATGACACGTGGGAGGAGGAGGGAGATGAGACTGACGTGGAAGAGCACCGGGGGGAGGACGCGGAGGATTGGGAAGAGGATGTAGAGGTGGTGACACGAGGGCAGGGGGACAGGGAGGCGGGGGATGAGGTGGACAGGATGTCTGTGATTGATGAAAGTGAAGTGCTGAAACAAGAAAAGGCAAAGTTCCACCAGTGTCTGGATGTGTTGATCGCCGACGGTCACAGGAGACTTTCGGACCCGGGGCCTCGCTCCGTCCTCTCCTCTCTCGCTGTCACTCGCTCTCAGTCTCCCCCGGTTCCCCCGAAACGGGCTCAGTCACCACACGTTCCCTACTCATCAGCTCAAAGCGAAGAGGAAAATATCTACGAGGCCACACTTCCTGTGGTCAACCCCGCCCAGAAAAAGTCCACAACCGCGTGTAAGGAACTGGATATTCCTCATATCAATGTGCGTAAACCAGCTCGCCAGTCTAAGCTGTCCTACAGCACCTCGGACCCAACATCCGAGTTTCAGATGGACACGGATTCCATCTCGAGCCCGGACGACGTGCCGCCCGCCGTCCCGCCGAGGATGCCTGTGATTCACGACAGCCGCAGCCTCACGCCGGTACACCGGGGCGTCCTCCTGCCCCAGCCCACGCCGGAGGAGTGGCGCAACTTGCGGCCCTCGTCCCCTGGCGGCTCCACAGCCAGCGGACTGAGCCCCCAGATGACCGTCAATCCCCCCCCACCCAGCCCCCACAGACCCCCACTTCCACCACCAAAGATGGATCCCAGGAGGCTCAGTAGTGCCTCGATGCAATCCCTCACACAGAAAAAAGGTTTGTGCCGAACAAACGTTATTATCTTTTGCCTGAGATGAGCAAACAAATTGTTAATTTTTGTGTGCGATCAAAAGCGATGACTCCATGGCCTTGTCTCCTCAGAAGGAGAGGAGAATGGAGGGAATGAAGGAGAGAAGGAGGACTCAGCCGAAGAACCGTGAGTTATCAGCCTCACTTCACCATTTGTAAAAGGACAAGGCTAACAATATTTTTTATTTTTGTTTTGAACTAAAAAAAATATATTTACAAGTAGCTTCTTCTTCTCTGACCTAGGAATTAATTGTTGTATGAAAACTACTCAAAACCAATGAGCCACACTGTTGCACTGGATATTTCTTTATTACCATGCACGCTGTTGTTTACTTTCAATCATACACCCACCTGCTGTCGTAAAAAACTGACGAGCACACCAAATAAGTATTCATCCGCAGCTGTAAATAGTCCCCAAACACTTTTGCTTGCACAGTTTCATATCACCCTTGTTGATCCCTTCCTCTTTCCATACTTCCTGCTTTAGGCGTCCAGTCAGGAGCGACTCCCTCAGGAGGGTGTCTTCGTTCAGCTGGGAGTCCCGGCTGCAGGATGGTAAGACGGACACCTGTGACAAATTAAACATGAAAGGACAAAGATGAGTCAGGCCACCGAAAAAGTCCCAGTAATGCCTGTAACAGAACACAATGTCAATGTTTCCCCCCAGAGCCTATGTATCAGACCTACCGGGCCACCGTCATCACCAAGGAGATCCGACGCCAGACGGTTTGTCGCAACATCAGCAAAACGAGTGTGGACTACGCCATGGACTGGACTGCTCGCCGGACCGGAACCGGTACTGGGAATGGAGCGGCGAGGGGCAGCCCCGTGCCCGCGGCGTGCCAGAGCACCCTGTGGCAGGACCTCCCGTCTGTGAGGGAGGGAGGGGTGCTGGAGCAGCTCACCCCCGACCAGTGCAAGTACCAGGAGGTGAGGGAGAGGAGGGAGAGGCTAATGGGCTGAGGAGAGATCAATGATGCGAGGAGCAGAGAAATGAGAGATGCAGCATCAAGCTTTAAATCGCATCGTAAAATAATAATGTGGTGTTCTTTCTCGATACATTAAGATCCACTCCGCCTCACTGTATCACTCGGCGCTGTAATATAATATTGATTCACTACATACCCAGTTCATGAAAGCTTTTACAGGCCACTTTCCAACATAAGGAAGAGGAAAAAATCCTTTTAAGTACCGCAAGTAAAAGATAAATGATGCATAACATTGACAAGGAATAGTTTAAATGATGATAATGTACATCCTAAAATAGAAAACTCACATTTTGGCTCACAGGGTGGAGAACCTTTTCTACAGGAAACCTACAGTAACGAAGATTCCCACACAGTTTTTTTTTCTTTCTCCCTGGCAGAGTATGTTCGAGGTTTTGACATCCGAGGCCTCTTATCTTCGATCACTGCGAGTTCTGACCGAACACTTCCTGAACAGCCGGGAGCTGGAGGAGACGATGATCATCAGGGACAAGAAAACCCTGTTCTCCAACATCCTGAGGGTCCGAGAGGTCAGCGAGAGGTGAGAAATGGAGGAAGGAAGGATGACGGGAGATAAAGGAAAGAGGAAAGAGGAAGGGGATTGATGACTTGAACTATCGTAAGGTCACTTGGGACAACGATGCCAAGTGCTAGGGAGGAAAAACCAAGATGTAAAGAGTCATTCCCTGAGTCAATTAAAGCCTCGTCTTTGCCCGGTTGTTTTTTACGGATCGAAAAACCTTTAGTGAAACCTTTGCTGTCTGACAGGTTCTTGAAGGACCTGGAGGATCGCATATTCAAGGACCTGGTCTTCCATGACATCTGTGACATTATCCACTACCACGCCCAGCACAACTTCCCGGCCTACATCGACTACGTCCGCAACCAAATCTACCAGGATAAGACCTACACCTTGCTCTTGTAAGGAATTTTGCACAAATATATATATATTTGGGTTTCCCCTACTGATTTCAACTGTTATGGCATTTGGGAAAACCTTCCTCTCTGGTGTGTTGTATTCATCCACAAATGTCATCACAACTAAATGCCACAGTCAGCGTCGATTGCTAATGTTGTTTTTATTCTCCTTTGATACTTTTCTCCCCCCGTTGCTGTTGCTGTAACGGAGCCGCATTGCATTACCTTTCACGTGTGCATCCATGTTTGTCGACAGGAAGAACAACGCGCAGTTTGCGACGGTCATCGCTCGTCTCCAAGAGTCGCCTCAATGCCAGCGGCTGCCCTTCATGTCCTTCTTGCTGCTGCCCTTCCAGCGAATAACGCGCATCAAAATGCTCCTTGAGGTGAGCGACGTCACGGGAGCACTCATTAAATGCTGTTTTTAACATCTTTTTTTTAATTAATAATTAATATTTGAGTTTGTCTCCAGACTGAACAACGAGGGAGAGACGTTGTAGGTGCAAAGTCATTACTGCACACTGACTCTAAACTAGTGATTATTTAAAAAGGAAATTCCTCGCTTCCCGATTGGATCTTAATAATGTAGAAATAATAAAATAATCAGATTGGGACTTAAATGTCTACTTAAATCTTGTCATGGTCGTGGGTCAGTTAGGAAGAAGCTCAGACGGTTATGGTTACGGTCGTGCCACAGGTACGGAACTACAATGCAGTCGACCTTCAATTCAATTCAGTTTATTTTGTATAGCCCAATATCACAAATTACAAATTTGCCTCAGAGGGCTTTACAATCTGTACATACGACATCCCTGTCCCAGGACCTCACATCGGATCAGGAAAAACTCCCCAAAAATAAATAACCAGCAGCATCAGCAGGCCTTCATAACCTTTACATAATTTCCTCGATGGCCTTTACAGAATTAATTCTGGATTACTGACCCTTCTCTTTTCCTGCTACCAGCCACTGAAAGGTCGTAGCCTTGAGCCCATCACGGTGTGTTGCTTCGTGGAACGCTCTCATGGCAGCGTAATCTTCCCACTGCCTTGACCGATGAGCAAACACGCAAACAAAAACCCAGCTTCCACCTTACGACTTTGTCAAAAGTATCCTGTTGATGCCGTTTGTCCGTTGCAGAAACAGAGAGTTGTTGTTTGTCGTTTCAGAACATCCTGAAGAGAACAAAGGAGAAGACGAAAGAGGAGCAGACGGCCTCCAAGGCTTTGACTTCGGTGTCCAAGGTAAACGCCCCTCGCCCCAAGACTCCAGAGTGCTTCGCATGCCTCTGGATATTTGATGTCAGCCATTGTCTGAGTGAAGGAGCTCCTATTGAAAGAGCTCCGCGGTGGCACTGAATCATACGCGCCGCCAAGGGTAGTGCGATATAGTTTGCTCAAACAGGGAGACATTTGTCAAAGGAGTGAACCCGATACTCCCAATGAGATGCAGCCAGTTCTATAGAACGTCAGCAGAAGGGAAGGTTTGTCAGTGTGGAAAGAACATTACACCTTGTGTTATTTTATGATCTCGTCTTTTTCATCACCCCCACAGATCATCGAGGAGTGTAACACACAGGTGGGAAAGATGCGACAGATGGAGGAGCTATACCATGTCTCTCAAACACTGGAGTTTGACAAGCTCAAGGTATGAAGCACACACACAAGAAACGTGTGCACAAGTTTTATTTGTCAGTATTTCTGTTGCATTTGAGCTCCCTCGGACATTTATTTTGAAAAAACGGCAACGTGTGCCTACTTTTGCGTCTCCTCCAGGCCGTCCCGATCATCTCCCAGACACGATACTTGGAGAAGAAAGGGGAGCTGCAGGAAATGTCCAAAGGAGGAACTATCTTCAACAAAAGGTCAAAGTTCAACCCCATCTACCTCTTCCTCTTCAATGATCTGCTCATCATCGCTGCCAAGAAAGGGTGAGGGCAGAGCTGATCGATTTTAAACACCAATAAGAAACAAACGCTCGTGACGTGGCTCGAGGGATGGCAATGAGTTTGTCTTGGGTGTGTCAATCCACAAATAACTCGACAACTATTTGATTGATTGGCGAGAAATGATCTACAGACATCCAATGTGCAGAGAGGATGAATCCTAACATGTGACCCTCTGACTTTTCCTCTAGCCGTCAGGCCACATTTTGAGTTGGTTGATTATCAAATGGTAGCGCGCTAACACGCTCCGCTAAGATGGTGAACAGAGAGCAACTGTACATATTTTCAGCATTGTCAATACGAGCATGACAACCGACCGCAAAAGTGACTCTTTCACAGTGACTCTCCACAAGTAAATGTAGTCTGAACTTCCTCAAATGTAGCAGGAAGTATTGTTGAAAGAGATTTAGAATATACCGTCATTGCCACATAGATGGCAGACGCGATTTACATACATGCATACTTGTTTCAGTATTCATCACTGCACATGATTTCTCCTTCTAAGTCCTTCTGTTTCTTTAACAGTGCCGAGCGCTTCGTGGTGCTCGACCACGCCCACCGCTCTCTGGTGCAGGTGCAGTCAACAGATGAAGGCGGGGGCAGCGTCGGCGCCTTGGAGCACTGCTTCAACCTCACGCTGCTGGAAAACCACCAGGGGCGCATGATGGAGCGGCTGCTCAAAGCTCCTTCCCAGTGAGTAGCTGTGTGTGAGGCACAAACGGCACAAACTGACCCAAGTTGCTCCAGGAATGTCTCGGGGGGGGTCTCAGGGTCTCAGGGTTTTGACCTCTTTCATAGTGAGCTGTGTTTCTGTGAACAGGTCAGACATGCACAGGTGGATGGCGGCTTTCCCCAACCCGACCAACCCAGACAGAGATGAAGAAGAAGTGATTTATGAGGATTGGGGTGAGGACACACACACACATTGAAACTACAGGACATGTTTGTGTGTGTTTCATGGCCATAGTTTATTGTGTGTGTGTGTGTGTGTGTGTGTGTGTCAGATTGTCCTCAGGTGCAGTGCGTGGAGCAGTACATCGCCCAGCAGGCAGACGAGCTCGCCCTGGAGCCCACTGAGATCGTCAACATCGTCCGCAAAACCAATGAGGGTAAGAACGAGGAGGGGAAACCCGGAACGAGGAGTTTATTGACTTATCGGACTTCCACAGAGCCGTTAACACGTGCAAAAATATTAGAAGAGATTGTCAGATACACAATTGTAAGCATTTCCTCTTTTACAGAGGAAGTGCCAAAAATTGATTTGAATCTTCTCTCAAATCATTTTATTTACTTGTCCATATTTGGCATTATCAGTGATTTAAACAGACCAAGAAGGGTTTAAATGTGTTTAAATGTGCCGACATGACATTAATCACATCATTAACTTGCACTTTCCTTTGACTCTGCTCGTTTATACACCCCCGATCCTCATGACTGCCTCATTCCTCAACCTTCTCGCCGTCGCAGTTTCTTGATTTTGTTTTTGACTTCCTTGCATGAACGATACAGAAACCTCCAATCTTCCCTCGTTTGTTCCCATCCCCTCCCCTCCCCTCCCACTTCCCTCTTTTCTCTCAGGCTGCTATGAAGGCATCCGCCTGGCCGACGGCCAGAAGGGCTGGTTCCCCGCAGCCAACGTCATAGAGATCACCAACGAGCACGTGAGGCGGCGGAACCTCCGAGAGCGCTACAGAGTCATGCAGGCTGCAAGCCTGGTCACCACCGGCAAGGCCAACACCCTGCAGTAGGATCAAGGATGTTTACATTATTATAGTTTAATAGGACGCTGTACGGATGGATGCAAACTCTCCAAACGTGAAGTTTGTACAAAGATTATTAGTTGAAGTGTCTGTTTACAACGAGGAAATGAAAGATAAGAGAAGGGTGACATAACAATAATCATTATTATTTATACGACTGGAGTACACAAGTGTGGCGCGTGGGAGTTTGAGGTTGATTATTTACGACCGAGAGAGACGATGGGAATGTGCATGCATCCATTCAGTAACATAGCCCTCTACTTGTGAGCATGTAGCCCTTCATCACCGGCTATGAAACGCCATTGTCGCGATAGCAGTGTTCAGAACGTATAAATATCAGATCTGCTGCAAAGAAAAGAGTTGGGTGTTCCACGCCTCTTGTATCTTAGTCGCCTGCTCGCACACGTTCAATGTGTGAGCCGGAACACAGGATCACACATTCTTTGTGAACTTCATCGGTAAAGTAATTTCTCTCACCACACCTTTAAAAAAATAAAACAAATGTAATCAGGAAGTGCCTTTGAACAATCTCAAAACACTGAACTACACACCAGGACGTCTCTCTGGATCGTATCGAGCACAAGAGCTTTGAACGCGTGTAAATATGGGCCGAGCTGCCCGGCCGCTGTCCAACATCTTTTTAGCTCGTGTCAGTAGCCATTATGGATTAATACTGTAGTGCCCCCTTGCAGCTGGTCAGTAAAGACATGGATATTATTTGTTGATAGATGTGCTGTACATGTACAATATGTTGTAAATAACGAGCGAGGGACATCCTCTCCTTCAAAAACAGTAGTTGTGATTTTATTAAAAATATGTGTCTTTTAAAATAGAGTCTCAACGGTTGATTTTTATTGAACACTGGTACGGTAGTATGAAAATTACAAGGCAAATGTGCAATACGAAAAGGGAGATTCTCATTCTAGAAAATTAAAGTGTTTTGGTGTCTATCAAAGTCAAAGACTTATGAGCTACCAGTGCAAAGAACCCTCAACTAGTGGTTTCCATAATGAGAGCGGTGGTAAAGTCCCTTACAGGGACAAGACCCTCAGGTTTAAAACAGTCACTGCACAATGGCCAACGCCCCCGTGTCTCCGAGGCTCAGGAGCATACGCACAGCATCTCCCTCCAAATCTGAGAGCGCCCACTTCACCTCCGAAAGACCTCCGGCGGCGCTTGATCCCCTGTTTGTCTTCGAGTCAGAGGACAGCGAAGACTCACAGACAGGCAGGTGAACATCAGCATTCTTTACCTCCACAAACTCCAAATCCCCCCAGCCGCGTCCTCCGTATTCCCTGGCACAACTAAAGCCGATGTAGACAACATCGTTTTGGGCACAATCAGCAGTTATTGATGCAGGAAAATAATCCGATCTGTGTTGGGTTTCAGTGTTTGTTGATGGATCCTCAGGATGCCGGTACAGCAGAGGATCAGGAGGTATTGCTACAGATTTACAGTGGTTTTGGCCCCAGATGTTGTCATTCTCCATCAGGCTAAAGCCACTCAAGAGGGTGTTAGCTGCCTCTAGCTCTGTATCTGACCAACGCCTTCCCTGCTGCAACTGACTTTGCAAACTGGACTCTTCTGCACACGGCACATCCTTACAAAGGGGCTCGACTCCCTCAGCTGAGCCCCAATGCAAAGGCTCTTCTTGGTGGTGCAGTTTCAGGAGATTGGTAACAGCCTGGTCCTCCTCCTGGGTAAGCTGGAGCACAACCCGTCTTGGCTGTACCGGAAGGTGGAGTGTATTTACTTTCAAGGTGAGGCTGCCCAGATCCCTGGTGGGGTATGGTCCTGATCTGAATGGGTCGGGACAGGTTGGTGGAGCTGGGCGGGCGGACATGACTGGTGTCGGAGTGTTTAGGTGGAAGCAATCTAAAACCTGACGGCGCGAGAGAGATGAGCGGAAAGAGTTTTAATACAGGTTTTAATTAAAAAAACAGACACAATTGAAGCCTAATTACGAATTATGTCTTAAGTTTCCATATTACGAACATTAAAAGCTTGAACATCTCTAGTATGTGACAACTACGAACAGGAATACTTTAGTTTTTTTATAGCTTGTTGCAATCCTATGTCCGTTTTGTGCTTTCCTGTCAAATTATTGTGTGAATGTCTGGTGCTTTCACAAAATACGGATCGCATTTCCTGACATGAACAGCTTTCACTGTCAAAACAAACTGCCTCCTCCTTTGCCCGTGGTCTCAATTTCCTTGCCGCCCCCTGGTCAGTCTCTTCGGTCTAGTCTGACAGGACTGAGCCAAACTTATTAAATGTCATCTTCTGTCTGAGCCCTTCAATAAACATTACCCTCTAGCACCACCACCCAAAGAGCAGAGGCCAGGCTGAACCCCCTCATCTCAACAGTCTCACATGCCTGTATTTTATATTACGTTTGATTGCAAACGTGTAAATACACTAGTTTTTCCCCATTTCTTTGCAATAAATTGCCCATACGTCCAACCTGGATTCTCCTGGACTTGATAGAGGCCCAGATTTAACTGGGCCTCTGTCAAGTCCACATTACATTTTGTGTAAAATAATTTTTTTTTTTTTTTAGTTTATCATATTGTTGTCTTCCAGGGACTTGTCTCATGTGAATGAGGCTCATGGAGACCAGTGCTCAGACTTACCTGCAGCCTACTCACTATGTTGGGGACCCTCTGCCCACAGCTCATGGTGGGGTCAGTGTAGAAGAACTCTGCTGGGATGATGGGGAGCACTGGAGGGGAAGACTAGTCAGCTTGACAACGGTTTTTTTTCATTTTTTAAAAACCAAAGTGGGTAAAAACCGGACTCACCCGTTTGGTTGCGACAGTCGGTGAGATGGTGTGCAACGCCCGCAGCCATGAACATGGGCAGGAAGGAGGGGTGGCGCAGGGTCCGGTTGGACAGAGGCGGCAGCGTGGGCCGCCGAGACCTCTGGGGAGAAACATGGGGACGCGGTTACAACGCGTGTCCTCTTACGGAGTTGAATGTCGCGTGACGGAAAACTCACATTGCGTCCGTCGGCGTTCATGGTGGGCTTTTCTGCTCAGTTTTGTAGCGTTAAGACGGTGAAGAGTCGTCTTACTCACGTGTTGTGTCAAAAGAAAGTAAAGTCATAAACAAACAGCCGGTGGTGTGACTGCAAGCGCCCCCTGCTGGTTGACTCCGTTCTTTTGACTGGTTTGCATCTTAAATTCAATATAAACCCACATACATACATACATACATACATGACAGGTCAGCTTTGTTAAGTGCCCAAAAAAGTACCTTTTTAAATGACAGTCCAAACTAAAATACCATCGAAGTTTATGACCAGATATGTCCTAAAAATATGTGTATATCAGTATCCATGTTTGTATTTACTACATGAGCTAATGTGTTCAGTACAAATCTACCTCACTATCCAGCGTTATTCTTCTTTCACCCAAATCAATACTCCTTACAACTGTTGTTTTTCATATTAGTCTTTAACTTCCTGTGTCTAAATGCATGTCTGTGTAGTAGAGGTTGGACACGTATTTAATAGACAACCGCTTTATCAAATTACAAATTTTCTATTGAAAAAAAATAAATCACTTCCGTCAAAATAGGCCAGGATTTCCTCTAATATTAGAGAATCGTTGTGCTCTGTGAAGATATGTCAAGAGAAATTTAACAAAATGAGACCATAGCTCATAAATACAGGTTTTAAATGTTATGTTTCTCAGAACACCGGCAAAATTTGGAAATCTATACATTTTGATGGTGGATGGCCGGCACATATACGACGGGTCGACTAGCAGGTGGGGTTTTAGGCGTTGCAGTGGGCTTGATGGTGGGACTCTGCAGACCTACAACTCAGAAAGATGAGAAATACCACAAATCCAATACGACGATAAGCGATAACGGATCATGTCCCGGACAAGTGAACAAACTACTGTACCTGCCGGGGGCCGTGTAGTGTGGATGATGCTGCCGACAACAGCTGTGTCAGACTCAAACCTAAACACTGAGAAGAGGCGATGAAGACCAGCCAGAGGATATGTACACTATCATCACCCTGCAAGAAAGAACATTAAATGCCCCTCTTGTGCTGTACTGCATTTAATCTATCATTTTAACATTGCGTTACATACCCCTCAGTAGCATCATCAAACACTACCTTACTCAAACCGAGGTACGTCTCACTGCTATAGAAAATCTCATTTTGATAAATCACATTTGTTGAGCTAAAAGATGCAAATAGTGACACATTGAGATTTAGATTAGTCATCCGTTCGGTCTAAAGGCAACAATAGTTTTAAACTCACAGCAGTACCTGGATGGTGGATTCACAGCTGTTCAGTATAAAGAGAACAAAGCCCTGGAGCCGTCCATCTCATTGGGTTCAGTGTTTGTCGACCAGGTTGAACCTTGCAGGAACTCCTCCACTTGGGATGGCCAGAGACAAGTCAGCCACCACAGTCATCCTCCCATCAGTTGAACACACTAGAGAAAAAAGAAAAAAAAAGGTATTGGGGGAACTTTTCAATGCTGGAATTTGAATTGAGGCGACAAAGATGATTGCATCATTTAAGCGCTGGTTGAACATGCACCATTCATGTGGAATAGGGTGGGCTATAATTTCCTAAAATACTTCATTTCTTCTCACAGCACGCTTGCCCCTGTTTCAGATCGTGATGGCATGAGGAAGCTATGCACTTACCAGCAGCCTCAAAGTGAGGATCCTTCCCAGCGAAGGAGAAAACAGATATCGTGAAGTAGCGATCACGACACTCCATATGAAGAGCTCCTTAGTGCACGAACAAGGAAAGGTCAGCATATGGAGATTCTATTCATTATTGTAGATCAATCAGCCAAATATGAGTTACCTTTGGGGTTGCCAGAACATTGTGCAGTTGACCACAAAGAGTAAGGAAAAACTGCAAGACAAAAGCATGAGTCTCCTGCAAAAATATAGCTTCATAGACTGTTGGCTGCCACACAAATATATACTTACCTAAGGCAGAACCAAAAGGCCATAGCCACTGATGTGTTTGCAGTGTCTAAAGCTATCGTAGCTGCTAGCAAACTACACCCGCCAACTAACACCCGCTAAAGTGAACCACTTGCTTTGGTTCCACAGTGGCTTCACGTGTCTTTTGCATCAACTTTTATAAGTTTCCTCACGCACGAGGCTGAAAGGCAACTCTAACCTCAACTGATTGGAAGTGAGCTTGATTGCTAACGAGATACACATGTGGTTGTAACGCCTGAAGGCCTCTGGTTGGTGAATAAACCGACTTATAAAAGCTGGTGCTTCCCTTCAGCAGGGTTTTTATTTAAGTAGCTAGGTGAGCTTTAGCCACTGCCACCGTATCAGTGACTATGTGACTTTCAAGGGTCATTTACAAGCTGCTGGTTGGCATCTTTTTCAATTTGTTTGCACTATATGTTTTTTGTCTTAGCCTGACCTTGCTCCTGTCTGTGTGGGCAAATGCAAAATCTTTTAAATGGCTATCGGACAGCAATAATTGTAAACCATTTTGACACTTTCTTCATGCAGGAGCTCTTCACGCCGTGATCGATACTTCATGATAGCACACCTTCTCTTTGAGGCTGTTTAGGCCTACGTAGCTTCATGAGGTACAGCAGATGTGGGCTCTAGTTGAGTGCTTAATCTTGAGCTACAGTTGCTCTTCAACCCCATTTATTGAGTTAATTCTTAAGACTGACCTGACCAGGTTTAAGTGATCTAAAATATAGCCACATTTAAACCAGTCAGAACTGACTCAAGACATGGGCTTTAAAAGCCAATGTTGCTCAAGAGTGACCACTCAACTAGAGCCCACACCCCCAAAGCTATGCAGGACTTGACAGCCTCAAAGTGAGGCTTGTTACCAGTGAAGGAGAGAACAGCTATCATGAAGCAACAATCACGACACACCATATAAGAACTCCTGTATAAACAAAGTGTCAACATGTTTGCTATCGTTGGCTTAAAACCCTTTTACCATTGGGAGTATAATCGCATTTCTGCAGTTGCCCACACGGATGGGCGCAAGGTGCTAAGACCAAAACATGTATTTCAGAAATGTAAAATCAACTTATCTTGCTTACTCCAGGCAAAAGTCCTAGCCATTGATGTGTTGGCGGTGTCTATAGCTAGCCTACATGTGAAACAGAAGTCACCAACCAGAGGCCTTCAGGTGGCCTACATGTGTATCTCTTAAGCAATCAAGTTCATGTCCCGCAGCTTACCGTAGATCCATGTTATTAATTCAACCTGCGATGACATCAAAAAGGTCTGTTACTCTTAATGAGGTTAAGGCTTGTCTGCTTTACCTTCTTAACACTGTGGCCCTGGTAGTTGAACCTTTTAAAAAGCACCAATAGTTTTTCCAGTAGTCGGTAATTGATGGAGGCAAAGTCAGTGTTATATACCATGTAATGAATACATTAACAATCACAGAATGGATTACATCTTTACAAAGAGACTGTCTTTTCCTTGGTTTTCTCATATCTTGTCAGGATAAACACAACAGAGAAAATACATTAAATAACTTACAACAAAGACCCAATAAAAATTTAAAACAAAACGGTGTTCATTTATTTAAATTCACAAGTCATGTATTAAGAAACCCATGAGCATGAGCATCAGTAGCAGCAGGATGGAGACAAGCATCCATGTGGTCCACACTGAAACTCCAGATCAGATACAAGAGGTTAAACATTGAGTTTGTTACACCAACTTTAATGACAGTAAATTATAGGACTTAAGTTTCAATAGAAAGCAGATTTGGGTAGAACATTAAGCACAGTTTTAATGATTTAATTACATCTTCACTACCTAGATTTAGGTTCTGCTGTTCCTCCAAATGCACTCTCAATTTCCTTTGGCCTGATTGGAGAACAAAGCAAACATTTACATAATAAATATGAGTCGCAGGTTGACTAGTATCTTAAAAAAAAAAACTAAAGTCTCAGTTTTACAGACACACACCTGTGTTTGCAGCTTCCCTGCTTTTGCGTCTGACTGGTATGGTGGAAAGGTCCAGAGAGGAGTTCAAAGGGTGCCTGATAGCGAAAGCACTACTCTGGTTGGCTGGGTAACGACACTGAATTGTCAGCCTAATACAGACGAGACTTACATCAGCGCCATCGTTTGAAGACAGACCGAGTTCAGTATGTACGTTTCTCACCTGTACGGAGAATCTCTGTGTATGAGAGGATCATCCAAAGGCAGAAAATCTTGAGGGTAACTGATCTGGTTTTCATAAACAAGGACATTTCCCTCAGTCTGAGGAAATATGAGGAGATCAGAAAAAAACGCACATGTGGATTTCTATTAATTAAAAAGGCATCTCACCGTTACAGTCGTCCCGCAGGAGTCCAGGCTGAAGTTGAACAGGGCTCTGGCACTGTCCGTCTCCAAGGGAACACAGCTGTGGTCCAATAGAGTGGTCCGGCTGGGCTTAGTGGGCGGGATGGTGTGGGTGGTGTCCACTATTGCCACCATCCTCCCTTCTGGCAAACATACTGTCAGAGAAACACTGCGAGTGTCAAGTTTATTCAAAACTAAAAACTAAAATGTTTATGCTTCAGTTTGAATTTGTGGTTTGTACCAAGTAGTTCTACAACAGCAAAGGTGCATTTATGGACTAGAGTGTCCTTCACTGTCAGAGACTCTGCGTCCACAACAGACACTTCCACTCCAGAGACCAGACCCCGCAATGTCAGATCCTGCACGGGGAAAGAAAAGGAGCAAATGGGAATGTTTACAGCAGCAATATGATGGAGTGACAGCAGGATTCTTGTAAAGTGGATTACACTGTAAACAAGATCCACGATGTATTTAAATCCTCTCTTCGTATTAGGATGTTTTTAAGAAACTAAGAGCGCGTGTTTGAAACCTTAATTAAGTTAAAAACAAGCATCTGCTAACAATCTTTCTGTGACTCTGAAAGTTACCGGAGCATAAGGTAAACTATAAAGTCTTCCCAAAGATAATGCAAAGCAACAACTGAATCATCCCCGACAGACACTGCAAATGTTACATCGGCTGAAAAACTATATGATTGATCACCACAAAGTTCATGCCGGCGCTGTGAAGGGGGATCTCCACGGTCAGGTAGTCCGTCTCTGCCTTCACCAGGAACCCGCCCATCTCCACCAGGTCCCAGTCCAGTTTGCGAGCCCCGAGAAAGAGCTCCCACTGCAGCTCCTTGTGGGCCCCGTGGTGCAGCACCACCAGCAGGCTGCTCTCTGTGCACTTCCCCTGCAGCTTGGGGGAACCTGGAGCTGGGAATCGACAGTATATTGATTTAAACTGCACCCGCTGGTCTGAAATCAGTGGTGACAAATCAAGCACTCACTTGCGTATTCAAGGCTTGCCTCCATTGTGGCTTGATGGTAAAACACTTCTCCACTGGGTGAGATGTTAAGAATAAAGGTAAAAAAGAGACTGTACATCTCATAGCCACCACCTACATACTGGGATTAGACAGCAGGTTGTTTCAGATAGTTTTGAACTTCTACACATAATAGCAGAGGGTCAGTGTTGGTTAATCTCACCTCTGGGATTATTTTGGGGTGTGACAACAGGAAACTAAACTGGTAGGAGTGGCTCCCGTTGAAGTAGGAGAACCTGGACACACTGAGGTCGTCTGTGTCACTGTGGGTCCAGATCAGAAGGTCACCAACACCATCTACTGTCACCTTCTGGAGGGAAACATCAGGTGCAAAGAGGCCTAAAGTGACGGAGAACAATCCCCCAGATGACAATGTGTCTGTGGAGGGAGAGAGAGAGAGATCAATGACTGCAATGTTTTC
Source organism: Cyclopterus lumpus (assembly GCF_009769545.1). Lineage (NCBI taxonomy): Eukaryota > Metazoa > Chordata > Actinopteri > Perciformes > Cyclopteridae > Cyclopterus > Cyclopterus lumpus. The sequence continues at coordinate 8,284,368 of NC_046983.1, read as the reverse complement.
AACACATTTGAACAGGTTCAGGGAACGGTGTCGGGACAGGTCTAATCAGCCCAGCTGCGGTTAATGAGTGTGTGTGTGTGTGTGGGTGTCTGTTTTTCCCTCAAAAGGAGCAGTAGTGACGGGGAGGAGAGGGGGCACGACAAGAGTGCGGAAGTACTGTGTTTGTGTGCGATACGAAATAAAAAGAGCTTTTGTGAACCCCAAATAACCCTCGTGGCTTTGTCTCCTTCCGTCCAAGACTCACGGGAGAACGTGAGAGCGTTTACAGTGCCGAGCCTAACCACACCCCACTGCCACAATATTACAATTACAATTAATAATCACATTATTATGGCAAAGTAACAAAAGGGAAAAGTGCATCTTGCATTATTCTGCTAAATGATACTGAATTATCACCTAGCCCTGATGCACAATTTGTATTTCCTATAGTTTTTATCAATTGAATATGCCTTACTGTTGGTGAGCACTGGGATTCGTGGGATGAGAGGAGTCTTCAGGTGCCTGAAGGAGCGATGCTGCGTGAGAGGCCAGCGCTCGTCCTCCCACTGCCTCATGAAGAACAGATCCGCCGACATGGACTGGCTGTACTGTCCCCTCACAACCCCACTCTGGAAGAAGCACAGCAGTCAATCAAACAAATCAATCAAAACTTTATTCATCCCGCACCTCTTGAACAAAACAAATGCATTTCAAAGACTTTGCGCGCGATTGGCGACATTAAAGACAAAGAAAGTAAAATAACTCAACAATCAACATTGCAATGTTGATAACAACTAAATACAGTGAAATACATATACAAATGTATAATTAAATACAAATAGTAAAACCACAAAGATTATAAAACACAAAGCCTGACTGAATATTTTTAGTTAATGTTTAAAAATAGGAATGTTTTCAGCTTCTCAGAGATTCTCTGCTGCATAATTGATTTAGATTTGAAAAAATGTGCAAAGATTTAGGAATTGTCATAGAAAATTCACAATTCTTATTACAATAAATCACATTTTTCTTTCTCATCCTTTCAATCATCTTATTATCCCTCACATTTCCCCAGAGCAGATCAGATTTGATCTTATTTGTGTACCTTGATGTTTCCGCCTCCTGCAGGAATCCTGACCTCCACTTTCCCCTCCTGCAGGCCAATCTTGTATCCCCTCTTTTTATTTTCAGCCTCACTCAGAGTTTGGCCGTTCACTCCGATGCTCAAGCCTCTGTCCCTGAACCGACCTTGGACTAACGTGGACAGGACATAAGGGACCGTCCACAGCAGGTCAGACCCGTCTGCTGTCGCTTCATCTAGGAGAGAGACGGGGAGGACCAAGGAGAGATTTCACTCTGATATTTTACAGTTGTCAAATAATGCAATTTACTGATAATGCTAAACTAACTCAGAGCACAGGAAATGGTGGCGTCCACAGCCAGGAAGTTGCTCCGGAGTCGATACAGGATGGTTGCTCTGATAATCTCTAAATCCACTCCCCTCTCCTGGGAACACAACACACACACACACACACACACACACACACACACACACACACACACACACACACACTTACGGCATCCAGAAAAATAAAAAAAACAAAGCACTGACACAAAAAAGCAAGGATTTAATATGCAGACCAAATCCCCGGTGAACAATATTGTCACTTGGTACCTTGACAACGTTTGAGAGCGGAGAGGAGTAGGAACAGCGCAGGGTGAGGTGAGAGCCGCGCTGGGAGACGTGGCAGCCCAGAGGGGCGGCCTCCGTCAGGGAGAAGACCGTCGCTTCCTCCGGCGGCCGATGGAACATCACAGCCATGTCGGCCTCCTCAGCTCCCTGCTCCGAGACGAAAGAGAGGTGTCTAATCAACATGTTTGTGAAGCCGTAGGAGGTAAACATCATAAAACATATAGACGTCCTCATGCCATTTACTAACCTTCTCGTTTAGGGATGTCGTGGGCCGGATAGGCTGCTGAATGGACACCTAGAGGAAAATACAAGGCTTGATATACCTCCACAAATCTATTTAATCTTCCCTCAGCCCGAGCTCATGTTCACATAAGCTGTGTATATACACGCACACACTCTATAAATATACATCTTTTCCTCGGATGTGATGACATAACCACGCAGCTTAGTCATTCACCTCCATATAGTTTTCCTCACAGACGATCTCTCGGGAGCTCCATCGGCCCCGGAGTGAGCAGTGGAGCTGGAGGGGAAACGCTGCAGGCTCCTCGTCCTGCAGGCTCACAAACCACAGACGCAGGTGATAGTCCGTGTCGCCTCCCTGGAAGTTGTGCGCGGTGAGGAATGCAATCCTCCGACGTATCAAAAGCACAAAGAAATGAAGACAACTCTACCTCGCTGTGGACGTGACAGGCCAGGAAGGAGGCACGAAACACCAGGTCCCCAGCGTGGTTGCTTGAGACGGTGTAACCACAGAGTGTGGCCTCCCAATCCGACAAGGAGTGGAGTCCATGCTGATCTGGAGGTCGACAGTAAGAAGGTCACCAACGGGTCCTACGAAGGACATCGCTGGTGCACACTTTGTCACGCAGGATAAAGAAACATACCTTCAAAGTGAAAACGGATGTTCCGGCTCAGAAAGCTCGACTTGACAGAAAGCCAGAAGTGACGCTCGAGACATTCGGTCTGAAACATTCCTGGAAATATTAAGAAATGCATAAATAATTCCAAAAATAAATATATTTTGTAAGGGGTTCTTTGAATTTGAAAATGCACTCATGTGAGATTAGTTCATTCAGATGTTTCAGCGTATACCTTAGACCTTCTTCATTACAAACAAATACATGCAATAGGGAAGGGAAATAATTTAACATTTCATAGTGTTTATATGAAAACGTTATGAAAATGATATGCAAATTCACTTCTTTCTTTTTTTTTTAATCAAAAAAGTTAGTATTTCTGTTTTGTTTTACATCTGTTAATACACTGGTTTGGTGGTTGCATCGCAGTGAGGCACAATTAATTGCCTTGCACATGAATGTGATTACTTTATGTGTACATTTTGAACCATTTGAACAATAAAAAGCAATATTACTGTGGTAAAATTGTACTAATATCAGCCATATCACTCTATAGAGGATACTGTAGTAAACTGTATTTTCTCTTATTCCACACTGATTTGCAGACCTCCATATCTTTTTTAATATCCTCTCAGACAGGAGCTCTCAAGCAGTGATACAAAAATAGATAATTCCCCAGACAAATAAAACTCTGTACATGGGCAGGTAATATATTAAATTGAAAGAAAACCATTGTATAATATATACTTCATGGCTGAAGTAATACCCAGTTATTATCCTGGAGCCCCCGGAGTCATATATATATATATATATATATATATACACAAAATATATATATGACATATATGACACCATGGTGCCGTCGCTTACCTGAGCTATATAGATTTTTACCTGAGCTGCTCTCACCTGTCCGCACAGGAGCGGCGACACAGAAAGCTGAGCCGAGCAGCAGCAGCAGCACGCCGGAACAAGTCACGTCACAGAAACACATCGCAAGTCTTTGCACGAGGCTGCAATTAAACAATTATATCGTTTTACTTTTGGAACTCACGCGCACAGAGCATGGAGACTTATTGTCATTGTTTAGGATGTTTAGGAGTTGATGTAACGTGTGTCCGTCGGGAGTGTTTACCTTTTGCCAGAGTCGCCATTTTGACTGACTCGCATGATGAGCACACGGGGTCAGAAGGACTACGAGCCGGCCTGAGGTGGGACACATCTTGCTCTACTTGCAGGGTTTCTCATAGTGGTCAATCTGCCACTGGACCAGAGTGCTTGCATAGCTACTGGATAATAACATTAATATTCTGGAAGAGCCAGGCCTTCAATATCCAGAGGCTTGTAAATGTGTCTTTTTTCAATCCAGTCTACTTTCAAGGAAAAGAAATGGACGGCAGCAAACTGATTGATTGACAACCTTTATTTGTGCATACAAAGTAATAGTACTAATAAAATAAAATTAGTACTATTAGTACAATATTAGTTATATTGGACCAATATGAGAAAATAATTAAAACTCTCTCTTTGCGTCTTGCGTGACCACGCCCTTCAGTAATTGCCATAGCAACGACCCGCGGAGGCTATAAAAACCTTCGAACGTTGATATTCGTCCCTTTTGCATTTTGACTTCGACACGAGCTTAAACCCTCTTGTTGACCCAAACTGTAAAGCTAACCCTTTGACCTTTTGACTGCTAGCTAAAAGCTACTCTTGAATCTCTTTGGATAACAACTACTGACTTCCCTCTATCGCGGACCCCCGAGAAGCCGGAGAATGGACGACCACCAGCTGCTGCAACAGATGCTGCGCAACCTTCCAGGTAAGTTTTATATATTTATTTTAGCATTTTTCTTATTGATTCATCCCTTAAAACCTTTTAAAGCGTTCTCAGTTGAGAAATTGGTGAAACGTGTTTAGTTTAAAGTTGAACAGTTCACAATGTTAAGAGGTGTGTTGGAAAAATACAGATTTTGTGGAGGTTTCTCCGTGTAAAATGATTATTTAAGTGCCGGAATGTCTTAAAAGTCGCTGGATATCTGTGGTATGTGTTAACAATTACTGTAGAGGTTTAAAAACACTGTTATTGTATTTAGAGGGCATCAAATATGACATATTTGACCTTGAAATGTCTAAAAAAAGATGGCGCCTGAGCGGCTTGTCAGTGAGTTCTAATTCTTAATTCTGAAATATAATCATGCGACATGTGACGTCATCGCACCAGGTGTGTTAGAATCGCACATAATTGCGACAATGAGTTGATTTATTTTGACTGTTGAAACTTGAGTTATTGAACAAACATCTGCTCTTTTTACTTCATAATATTCCATAAACTATTTCTTGAACATTTAACCTTTGCTTTTATCATTATTATTGTTGTTGTTCTGTCATGTGTTCTCTGTTCAAACTAACAGAGGCAAAGCTGCACTATGTTTGATATTACTGTTAAACGGTGAAGCCTCTTGTGTGTCGGTGCCTTCATGACACGTGTAGGCCTAACTAGTTAGTTTATAGATATGCTGTCGTTTTTTAAATTTAACCTTTGGTCAATGTAATCCAGAAATATTTCATGTCATGATGAATCCTGTTTAAATGTTTCCCTGCAGCTTGTGGGGACTTCGCTGGAGTGCCTCAGCGCGACCCCCCTGAACCGACCCGAATCGACTACAGAGGTAAAATCAGAGCAAGGCACAATTAAAGGTTTATATAGGGGGAAAGTGAGAAGATATGAAACATTGTTTAGTCTGGAAGGTGTGGCTCACGAGTCTAAACAGTTGGTTAATTGAGCTGCTAACTGATTGATTAGCAGCTGGAATCTGAATCCATTATTGCTCAATGTAATCCAGAAATATTTCATGTCATAAGGAATCCTTAAATGTTTCCCTGCAGGTGGCGACTTCGCTGGAGCTCCTGCACAGCTTGACCCCCTTTACGCCATCTGGTATGTTCCTGAAGGTAATGTCATGCAAAATGAGTTACACAATGCGATTTTGGGTTTGTTTTTTCGCTTGCCTGACTTTGATTCAGATTTGGACGACCGCCTCCGACTCGCCCGACTCCGACTGGCCCGGTCCCGTGTCCGAATCGCCCGACTCCGACTCATCCGACTCCCCCGACTGAGGCTGGCCAGCTTCCAACGAGCCCGACTGCGAATGCTCCGCAGGTAAGTAATCAGGTAAGTTATCAGGTAAGTTATACACTTGTCACTTTAAACTTACATTTACATTACACTGTTTAAAGTACTGTTATCCATTTGTCTGTGCACTTTATTTTATATTTTATATTCTACTGTAAATGTAATGTTTTAATTCTTGCACTGTGTTGATTGTTTTTGATTGTTTAATGTTATTGTCCAATGTTGCACCATCCGCCATGACAAATTCCTGTAGTTGTGTGGTTATAATTACTAACGTTATGAAAAGTCTCCAAGTTTTTTATTCAGGTATCGATTGCTGTGACACAAGAAGCAACATCCAGGATCTCCTTGACGACGATGACGAAGAAGATGACGAGGAGGGAGGACCACAGGACCAGATGAGACGGATGGAGGACTACAGGACCAGATGGAGAGCGGCGGTTGCCTTTCTGTTAGTGGGCGGAGTAAGTAATCCCTCACTAAGACTACAGACATATAATTAATACGATTCCATCATTGGAGGCCAGATTCAACACACTAATGTAAAGGTTGTGTAGTTCAGTTCAAAATAATTAATCTCTTGTGTTTGTGACAGGACCCCCTTGCCCGTCCACCCAAACACCACCCGCCCCGCCTGCCAGCCGAGAGGACGAGGGGCGTCCCGTTCCCACCGGCACAGAGGACGTAGTTTGTCTCCGTCTTCTTCTGTGCTGGTGGTTTCGGGAAGCTCCTCACACACACACACAGGAAGCAGCTGTTTGCATCTGCTCACAAATTCAGAAGGAGACGGAAGCTTCAGGCTGAACAAGATTTATAATTATTCAGAAAGCTTTAAAGTATTTAATTTGTCACATATAATACTGTGTCTTCATGTAAACTGTGTATAGTATTTATCCTGTTATCTCCTGAAGAGTTGAATGAATAAATGTACAACAAAATCTCAATCTGTCTTTTTATTATTAAAAACTACTGGGTCAGCAAACACCAATCAAAACTTTAATGGTTGATTCTTTTATACACTACAATGTTATAGTTTTTATATTTCCCCTTTGGGTCGTTTATTCTTAACAGTGAGAGCTTGGTCACAATCACTGGTGGACGTTTGACAACGCATGCTATGGCAGAGTGGTCACTCAAGTCTTGACTGAAGACTCCAGACTTCCTGTTTATAAATTAAAATATGAAACCACGAGACTGAAAACATAATTCTTGCACTTTCAGGCTACTCGATAGCTGAATTCTAAACGCATTAATTTTGAAAAGCCCTATTCAGGACTGGCATCTCCTGTGTCGGAGTTGGTCATGGATGATACCATAGCAGAGTTTAGGCTACCATGAACAGTTCTGTTCATACAGAGGATGAATCCTAATTGCATGAGGTATGAATCATAATGCATCCGTTTTCTCGTCTTCACCAGGAGCACCGCTTGCTTGCAATTTACCTCAAAGTTAATTAGCGGAAACTCGCGCGGATATTTCACGAGGCGAAGCGAGGCTTTGATTTAAAATCCAGTCCTACAGCGACACCCAGTGGACAGACCGTGCCACTGATAGAAATACACCTGTGGGACGCTACTGACACCTGATCATGCTACCTTTTATATATGTTTCCGAGAACTATACCGTTAATGTTTTTTATTTTAAGGTCAAATGTGTTGAATGCATTATTGTTGTATTGGAGTAATGTTAGTTTAAATGACGGGAAATACAGGGTTTCGTTGTTGCTTCCTAATAACCGCCCAACAATTTTTGTTTATTTGAATTTTTTTACTGAACCCAACAAAAAACTACTGGCCTACAGTAGGCCTATTTGAAATAATAAAAATTATAATCTAAAAGTAGATACAACTTTTTTTTAAAAGGCATTATGAAGGAAACAACTTAACCTTAAAGTGGTGCAATGTAACTCAAGTATAGGCTACAAATTCATTAGGCCTTTATTGTAGTATTAGCATTTTAATGCAGCTTTATTCTTCTCCTTGACTACATCTCACACGAAAATATTGAACTTTTACTCACATGATCATACGTTGAGAGAAGTGAAAATCGTATGAACGTGGCAAAAAATCACAAGACAAATCGGAGATCAGAAAGAAGCAAAGACGAGTCCAGGTCTCACCGTTCGATCATTCACTTTTTCTTTGTATGAAAGTGTGTATTGCAAAGTCGTTGATGTGATGTAGGACATTACTTTATTCATCCCCAGGGGGGGATTTAGTGAAGCAACAGCAAACATATATACAATAAAATAAAATAAATGTAATTAACATATATACAATAAAATTAAAATAAATGTAATTAACCTGCCCGGTTGAAATATGGGCCCAGAAAAAAATACTGAAATTAATGAATTATGTGAGCGCTGTGCATGCCAGCAGGAGGAAGTGCTCCTTGTGAGGTGTATAATTAACCCTGACAAACTGCTGGCACGTTGTCACCATTTCTTCATCATGTAGCCGCAGGAGGCGTTTGGAGGTGTGATTAGAGAGCTCGTCACACTGTTGGACCCCTCTCCTTCGTCCAGAGCGGCACTGCTGGACGCCTGCGGACGTCCCCACTCCTCCAAAGATGTTACTTCAAGTCAAGTGATGTCACGATTAAAAAAGGCAGAGTAATCGGTGACAGCCCCCGCGGTGAAAGAAAAGGTCGCTCTGTATTTAAAGAATGAGCTACGATAATTAGACTGTGGTCATCGTTAGTTGATGCCCTTGTTTGGCTTGGCTGGCATGTTCTTTAAGGGGAAAGAAGCACGTTACATCTGTGAGAGCCTCTTTTAAATGTCTCAAATAGGAAATATAAACCGTTTTCACCTCCGTTTGTTTGCAGTTTGACATTTAGATGTTCTTTATTCCCCACTGACTCAAAGGGTCGGACCGGTGGGCAGCTTCATTAACATTTGAGTCACATAGTGTCATTAGCAACAGTGCACAGCATGCGAGGCCTCGCGTCGAGTTCAGGGGCTTCCATGGAGAACCGGTGTGGCTAATCTTCTCTGACGGGAAAGTCACTCATGTAAAGTTTGAACTGTAATACTTCAAGTGTAAAGTTAGTAAGTGACGAACGTCAGATCCTGGAGGTTTTTTTGGAGGCGTGACAGGAGCTGTGGCTACGGATGACCTTCTCCTGGCTACGGATGACCTTCTCCTGGCCAATGACGCATCCGTTCACCGCACACACCTCCTGGTTTCCCCCGCTGCTATTCTTCTCCACCAATCACATCCTTTTGTTGGCTTGAGGATGAGGAGGATTTGAAGATGAAGAGGCTTATTTATCAGCTCAGCACATCCTCCTCGTTCAGCTCTTCCAGCGTCCCGCGTTCCGATTGGTTCTGTAGTTTTGGAACCCTTTGCCGGCGTTTGAAAGGAGAACACAAGAGTTCCTCTGTTTGCCGTTTGAGGCGGAGATGCTCGGCTCTGAGGTGCAGGTGCTTCTCGTGGTCTTGTTTTCCTCTGGGCTGCTGGTGCAGGTCAGCGGCGCCCCCCGGGCAGACATGCTGACACTGGGAGCAGAGCTCGCTGACGACAAGGTGAGTGGGTTTAATATTGCAAATGTGCTTATCAGGAGAGATGTGGCGTTTACCAGCTGGCGTCAGAAGTGTCCATTCAGTTGCATTTCTGTCCTTTAGGATCTCGCTCACTTGCTCTTGCTGAAGTTCATGTCCGAGCTGACGGACGCGAGAGGAGGCGAGATGCTCCCCGAGCTGGAGGGGGAGGGAGGAGGGGAGGAGGGGATAATGAGGCGACATCTCCCCCTCACCCAACGAGAGCGGAAGGCAGGCTGTCGCAACTTCTTCTGGAAAACCTTCACCTCGTGTTAACAGAGTTTTTTTTTTTTTTTTTTTAAATGTACTTTTAAAGGATAAATTCATCCATGTGTGCTCACTTTGTTGTAACTGGATCATTTATTGCAAGATGCCAAACATGCAGGTGTTCTGTAAGAACAGTAAAAAGGTTGTATGTTCTGAGATTGACAGGGAAGTAGTGTCTAAAATACATTTTTATAATTTAAAAAAGGGTATGTTTAATTTTGCTGTCTTAAAAGGATATTCCAATTATTTAGCATTGCATTTCTGCAAAGTTTGTAGACTTGCAAGAGATACATTTTAACAAGAATCATTGGAATTGAAGCCAGAAGGTTTCAGTGGCGTAAAATATTTTTCCAAAAACACTGGATCCTAGATTTCCCAGAATGCAACTTAATTGCATATGTTGTCAGACCCGGCTGGTAATCTGCAGACATTAACAGTGAACTGAATTTAAAGTGTAAAATTCAGTGGAGTGCCCATTTTATGTTTTGAACTGCATTTGTATAAAAAGTGACAGACAAAAGGATCGATTTGATGACGTTTTAATAATGATGTTACTTCAACCTGTATTAGGAGTAAATCCACCCATGTGTTCAACGTGCTCTCCCATTAGTGTAAATGCCATTTCTTCTTCTACGACCTGTTTATTCGGTACAGAATGGCCCTTCTTCTCGAGACTTCGATCTAAAGCTCCAATTCACAGCATTTCAAGCTGAACACGCAGTGAGGACGATACACGATTGAGTGGAAAGAAAACTAAATGATGTGATTTAAAAAAGGAGAATGACACAAGAGTTGGCGTGGGCCCGGATAAAGAAAAAGAAAAGAAAAAGAAGAAATTACGATTCTGAGCAGGAATGAAATGATAACCTGGATGACCAAACGCAGATCAATGCAGTGAATAAATTAGGAGACGAAAAATGCAAAGGAACCGTTTTAGGATGATGGAAAAAAAAATTACAAAAAAATGAATTCACAGAAAAACCCAGTTTACCAAAAAAAAATAAATAAATTGATTATGAAACTGAATGACATCCTTGAGATAAGGCTTTCAAAGTTCTAGCCCTTTAAAAAGTTCAACGAATACAAAATCAGGACGGAAAGACCGGAGGTCAAAACACAATCATAACAAATACTGAAGCTCCAAAGTCTGAGAACGACAAAAACATCCAATCAGCGAGTGAAGAGTTGCATTCCAAAACCACCACCATTGATTTTCGGGTAAAAAAGAAAGAAAAAAGAAAACACATCACATTTATGTCCACTATTATTTTGTCAAATATAAAGAATAACTATTATGTAAAAGTATTTGTGAAGTAAATCGAGTTCACGTAAGGCTCAGACTTCAAACAAGAGGACGCTTTCAAAGCACACGAGTGACCAACTCCCCTTTTCCTAAGACAGAAGAAAGCGTTTGACTTCATTGCACCATTGTCTTCAATGTAACAGTCAAGTATCAACCAACACGTGTTAAACAAAAGATTGTGTTTCGTAGACATTCAAAAGTGTTATTGTGGATGATGAAAAAAAGGAAAACAAAGGAAAACAAAAAATGACAACAGTTCTGTTTTGAACTCCAATTAAACAATTAAACATGATGCTGTGAGGTTGAGATTGATGAAAGATTTGTTCGGGCTAATATTGTACTTCCATTTCATAAAAGCTGAAGTAAAAAACAAACAAAAAAACAAACCTTTTCTTCTACATTTCTCCTGCTACGAGGCTACGTCTCTGAAAGCTCTGAAGGCGACGTGCTTTCCAGCCAAACCGGCCTGTTATGTAGTCAGTTGTTGCACTATGTGCTTTTAAGATGCTCGTTTTGTGGCAGTTCTGAAACGTTTAAGTGTTTTTACAAATGTACAGGTCCCATCGGGAAGATAGTTTAGTCTAATTAGCATTTAAGCTGCGTCCCCTCCCGTAATCTGTGATATCCTTCCATACTTTCATCGTCTTTGACTAATAGTTGAGCAGTACCGATAAATGTGGAGCCCAAGCTGCCGGCAGGTCAGGCCCCCGTCATACCAATACTGGACTAAACCGGAGAAAAATGGGGCCGCTGTGTACCAACAAAATAATAAAACAACAACGAGTAAATGTAGTAGGACATCAGAATGAAAGGGTCCTTGCTCCACCAGGACTCCATCTCAGAAAGATTGTTCCTCTGCAAACGAAATTACAGCTGGATACCAACAGAGGGAACTAAAGCAACGTTTATGTCGCCGTCAGAGCAACAAAAGGACAAAAAAAAAAAAAAAAAAAGCACCTCGCGGGTCAAAGCAGGAGCACATCCTCTCGGCAACCATCGATAATGAGTACGATGCGGCGTTGCCGTTAGCAGTCTGTGGAGATTTTGGCTGAGAGGTCCTGGATGCGGCATGCGCTGCAGCTCTTACACAAGATGTGGCCGTCCAGCGGGTAACAGCCTCGACCCTCGCCTTCAGAGGACAGCAGGAGACCACATTCCTGTTGGACACAGACACTTTCAATAAACACTCTCATGGGGACTCATCCCGTACATATACTGCAGGCGAGACGGTTATGAACCCAGCACTCAACCACTGCTTTTACTGGAGAGAATTAGTTAGTTAATGCTTATGCAAAAGCTTTTTGCGTAAATGTTGCATGAATTAAAGCACCTACATTGTTTAATAGAGCTACAGAGAGTCTGTAATTCAGATGTGTAAAGTTAAATAGTTAACTGCAGTATTGAAGATGTGATTTAGCCTTTTATGAATACATGTGACTCCAGTGATCTAAAATATAAAACTATAGCACACTGGTGTTTCAAATTGAATGACCCTCAAACCTATCAAATAAGACTTTTAAAAGTCCTGATGTTTCGTTATATAAATCGTATATACACACACACGTCGACCCACCTCACAGATGTAACAGTTAACATGGAAGCTGCGGTCCAGAGCTACGATCCTCACGGTCTCCTCCTGACCCTGTTCGGGCATGATGGGCTCACCGCAAACGGAGCAGCGAGGAGCGTACTTCCTGTCAGGGAGAACAAGCGTTAAGACATTTACAGTCGGTGGGCACTTCTCATCTCGAAATCAGGAATACCATCGCGGCGCGTGAATGTTTTTTTCATACCTATGAAAGTCATCGATGCAGTGTATCTGAGAGGTTGCGTCCACGGTGAAGGGCACCCCGTCCAAGCAGCAGTTGCAAACCACACATGTGAAACAGCGAGGGTGGTAGGCCTTTCCCATGGCCCGCAGGATACGGTCCAGGATGGGCTTGGAGCACTTTGAACAGCGCTCTAATGTACTCTGATAAAGAAAAGCAGAAACGGGTGCGTGGATCACAAATAGGGAAGAAAGAGTGCAATAAACCAGGATGGAAAGATCCAGTTATACTACCGAGAAACAGAATTAATGGTCGCTTACAATGTAACAACTCTCACAGTAACTCTTCTTGTCGAGGGCGTAGAAGGGTTGCCCCCGGAGACGGGCGTGGCAGGTGATGCATGTGAAACACTCCACGTGAAACACCTGCTCCATGGCGATGCAGCCACTGCCGTCACCGACCACGTTGTCCCCGCACCGGGCACAGCGGCCTGGAGGTCCATATAAAGTGTGTTTATTTTGAACGCCAGAAGGCGGGTTTTAGTGCGTCATAAGGCATTCATGTAATGAGAAGGGACTGTACCAAAATAGTCCTCGACAGGGGGGTGGTTCATATCGTATACCAGCTTCTTGGTAAGTCGATCCAACTCTTCCTCTGGCCTTGTTGTTGCTATACCCTGCTGGAAGAAAACCGGACACAAACAAACCATCAACCTTTCATAACGGCAAAGTTATTGAACATTTATGATAGTAGTCATACATGCAACGTTTGGTCGGATTCATAATTTAAAATACTCTTTTATCAGATATTAATTAATTCAGAGGTTGTGTTCTTGTATGCGCGCGCGCGTGTATATATATATATATATATATATATATATATATATATATGAAAATAGTTTTGTAGAAAAGCCTGTTGACATTTCTAAAAAGTAATATATTGAAAAAGTATTATTTTATTATAAAACGCTATCATACTGGCCCTAGTATCCAAAATTGTCAAATGATACCCAGCCAGTCAGTAAAATAAATGCTCACATATAATCTTACAGGCTTGAGGTGTGTATACGTGTCTCTACCTGGCTGGACTGATAAGCAGGACTCTGCGCAGCCCCTGGCCCGGTTTGATGATTCTCCATCCCTCTCTTGGACTGTGGGACCTGGACAACTCTTCCTCCAGGTCCTGAGCTGCTCCCCTTGTACACCACCTCAGAGTGCATCTCCTGAGCTTGCGAGCTGGGGTGTGGAGGGTACCAGCCCTGCGGACTCGTCTGAGGAGGGGGCCGTGACACGTGCTGGCGAGGAGGGGGCGGCGTGTAGGCCTGTTCAGCCTGCCTCCCCGTCTGAGAGTAGGTGACCGGCTGAGCCGTCTTGACCTGGACGCTGAACCTGGGCCCAGTAGGAGTTGAGGCAGTGGTGTAGGAGGCCGGGACGGGCTGGGGGTAGGGCTTTGGGGTTGAAGAGGAGGAGTAGTAGTCCGGCTGGTGGGAGGTGGGGTACTGAGGGGACTGGTGCTCGCTGGGGTAGCGGGGAGCTGGGTGGTATTGGCTCTGGGGATGAGGGGGGTAGCCCATGGATGGCCGACCCTGAGGAGGGCCTGCACTCTGGTGCGCGGGCTTGTAGTGATCCCCCGGGAGGTACTTGTTGTAAGGCACATTGTCGTATAGCTGTGGGGAGTCCGGAAATGGACACAACTCATTGTGATTAGGAAAATATGAGGCAACGGTGCGGGTGCAATTTCTCAGGTAATGTTTCCATCTGTGTTTTGTCCTACCTGCGTGTCCTGCGGGTGGCTGTCCAGGTCAGCGAGCATACTGGTGAGGGAGTCAATATCAGCGTCGATTTTAGAGTGATAGCTCGCTGGCTTTTCCGGACCGCGGTGCTAACAACATAAAGAACATGTTGGTCGATAAGGACGGTCAGCAAAACAGTGCTCGACTTAAAATGTTGTTTTTTGTATCGTCAGCCAAGCTACATAAAAAAATAAAATGAACAAACCATCAGCTCGTAACTGTCCAGGTGAGGGCTCCAGTTGCGGTCTTCCTTGGGCCCATGGGGCGGGGAGTAGTAGTGATCGCTAGACGAATGATGAATGGGCCCACCTTTAGGTGAGAGAACAGTAATCACAAACAGATTAACCCCCCCAAAGAATGAGTGAATTATTTTTTTAAGCAAACAGACGATTTCAGAGGGAAGGTATTTCATATATATCATCTATAAATTGTATTGAGGGCTTGGAAATAAAAGAGGAAAACCTGAACGAAACATAAAACATGTTTGTCCTAGTGATGCTAGCATTGATTTATTTGAATCTGATTAGTGACATAAGTATGTGACTAGTGGTCTTCTTACCTGTGGGTCCAGTAGCCATGTACCTGTTGGCCATCCCACCACTACCACCTCCTCCTCCTCCTCCTCCTCCTCCGTTCTGGTCATAGGGGCCATATTTTGGCCGAAAGTCAGGCGTCCCCTTCTTGTTGGGGGCTCTGTAGATTGCTGACCCAGCAGAGTGAGACATCTGTGGGGGGGCGGCTTGCTCGGGGCTATCCAGAGACCTCGGTGGGAGCCAGGTGGGACCGGACATCGCAGGCTTCTGAGATCAAAGTGAGAAAAGACAACGTTGCCCTCATGTGTCCTCAATATTGACTTTGCCTAACATCATCTTCCATCCATAATTTGCTTGAGCACAGATGTTTCTGCTGCGTCTGTTTATCTCATAGGTAACCAATGGAAACCAAGGGATGCTTCACCCTTTGTTTCCTATGGCAACGGGGACACACGGATAGAACAATAGACGTTGCTGTGAGGAGCAGGAAGTGAGCGGCCATTCTGATCGGATCGGGGATTTCCAGCAGGCTCGCACATTGCCTCTGAAACGTGTGCGTTGTTTTTGCTCCGCGAGCTCTCCAGCACACTAACTCGTACACAGACACACAAACAGGTGCAAATCCGCCTCGCCGGTTCTCCGCCACAATGGTTATTGTCCTTGGGTGTTTACACACTGGTATCGTTGGATATCCAAATGAAGCGGGGACAAAAACGGGACAGGAAACATTGTGTAATGATGTGTGTGTCTGTGTTCACGTGAACACCTGGCTCGTAACAATATGTTATGTATTCTCCGTGGGATTAATAACAACGCTGCGGCTCACAGCTGAGCCGACAAAAGGGCTGCCTTGCACCTTAGGGGCGTCGTGAAGACACTGATGGTTGAGGAAATACATCGAAATACATGACAGGGGCGTATAGAAAGTGTCAAAAATGACTCAACAAGGAAAATAAGATCCTGAAGGAGAGAAAGCAATGAGGTAGTGCCGATTGGTCCATTTTTGATCATGACAAAAACAATACATCTTTCTAAACTGAATAATACTGGGGTTCAGACTAAGAATGGCATTTCAAGACACCCCTTTGTGCTCTGGTGGACATCTGGCATTGCATTTTATAGGAGTTAAGGATTAACAAAAAATACATGGTTGAATTGTCAATATCTCATTGCACAAAAGAAGATCCGTGATATCCTTTTTGGAGCCACTGTGTGATTGACAATGCTTCAATGGAAGCAAGCCAAAAACAAATCACATTGTCCAGTGGAGAATCCAACAGCCCACTCAGACTGATTGAATGAGGCTGGTGTGGCCGTCATAAGTCCTTGTTGATAAGAGGATTATAATGATGGATGAGAAGATGATGTACAACACGACATTTAAGCCTTTTGGTTTGTTTTTCCACTTTTATTATTTCTCTCGGTGAGGTTGTTATAGTTACAATTAAACCATGCAGGATCAGCATGAACTTGACTGTCATGGCACAGAGACCTCGTGGAGGAAAAAGTGAGCAACACTTCCACACTCGACTTGAGAGAAGCCTCATGAATCCGGATGAGCGCACAGTCAAATCCGAGGATGGCTGGGCCGGGAAATGAATGTCAACAGTTTTAATGGCTGTGTTTTCATGTCAGTAGGGAGGTTTTTATTAAACTGTAATAAAAATACTTTTTTTTAAAAAGCACAACGCTTGTGCATTTGTCAACCTATTGACTCGACTGGACCTGTTTTTTTTGGACGCGGGGGGAGTCCTCGCTGCTCATGAAATGTCAAAATTGATGACAGTGACAAGAATCAAGCGCACGGGAATTAACAAAGACGACATCCGGTGTTTTACCATGAAGGGTTTTAGCAACACACACACACACACACACACACACACACACACACACACACACACACACACACACACACACACACACACACACACACACACACACACACACACACACACACACACACACACACACACACACACACACACACACACACACACACACACACACACACACACACACACACACACACACACACACACACACACACACACACACACACACACACACACACACACACACACACACACACACACACACACACACACACACACACACACACACACACACACACACAGATAAAAAATAATAAAATAAAGCCAGCGCAACAGAAAGAAAGAAAATACTATTTTAAAATCACTTTATCTCCATGTGCTCATGTCTCTAAAATATGCAGTTATTGTTATTCTGCGACAGCTTCCACTCTTTTATTTTGAAGGCAAGATGCTGTGGCTAGCTTCGCCTATTTGACACCATGTATCCTAATGTAGCGACGTGTGCTTGTTAAATTAAAAACACAAATAACAGGCACATCGCGGGATTCACGCCTAAATAAATATAGATAAGGAACTTAGATACGAAGTGTATCCGCAATGAGCACGTCTCACCGACACTAACACGCCGTTAGCATCTCTTACCTTTACTCTCCTCTTCCCTTCAGTCTCGTCTACAGAACGAGAACCACATTAAATGGGTAAAACAACACAGACAGCGGCTGTATTGTCTCGTTTCTAACGGTGGCGTTACGTCTGGTGCGCATGAATCACGTTAGAGAGAGACCGACTGCACGGTTGTTCTTCCAAAAACGTGTCCGCCGCGCGTCACCGACGTGTCTAAAACACACACGCACACGCACAAACGCCACTTAAGTAATAGAACAACCCACCGCGAAGTACAATTAGTAACAATTAACTTTAATAAGCGGGTTGTTTACTTCTATTGTTTTGAACTCGAGCGGAGCTCGTGCCTTTTTTTTGCCTCCCCGGGTGCTAACTTCCAACAACCGAGGAGGAAACAATGAAACAACCGACACCTACCGACCGAAACGAGCCTCGCTAATACGGTCCGCGGCGCTCCGAACACCCGGGGGTCAGTGAAAGTTACCCCGACGTGACTTTCCTTCGCATTTAGCGTCGTTAACCTACTTTGTGACGGATCCTGAGGCCTTCGGCAGCGGCAGCAGCTCCTCACTGCATTCCCGACGTGTGACGTAACGGCTGTCGGTGTGTGTGTGTGTGTGTGTGTGTGTGGCGAGAGGTGGGGAGACTGTCAGATACATTTATGAAAAATAAAAGTGTAAACAAACTCGACCATAATAACTAGCCTAGTCACGTTTTAATTATACAATACCCATAACCCATAACGTTTTTTTATGGGTTATTAAAGTAAATAGAAAGTGTTTGCCAATTAATGGAATAAGACCAAAGAAAGCTAAATACAGCTGAAATCAAATATTGTTTCTTCAAGACCAGGGTATGAAAACAACAAAAAATCCCTACAAATGTATATTTATGTACGTTTATGGGTACACCAAAGACTGCAATAGTGTCATCAAGAATAGTGAATAATAATAATAATAATAATAATAATAATAATAATAATAATAATAATAATAATAATAATAAATATAGGGACATATTTGTGGCCAAGCTACATGGTAAAATAAATATATATTGCACTTAAATACAAGTAAGAATAAAAGAAAAAGATACACAAATATATAGAATACTGAAATTATAAATACATGCATGTTCACAAACTGTGAACACTTGATGGGTACATATTCTTATTCAGTATCCATTTAACATTTTGTAATACACTTTATTTATTATATACATTTGTTTTTAGTATGAATAAGGTTATTTTATTCTGGGTTTTGAGGGATAAGCACACCATTTTGTATTAATGTGAATGTTGTTTACCATCCTGCAATCAGCAGTGAATATGGAGGTCAAAGGAGCTTGATTTTTTAAAAATTTGTGGTTCATAAGATTTGGGTCAACTGTACCTCTCCGCCTACCCCCCACCCCTCTTCTTCTTCTTCTTCCTCCCACTCCACCCAGCACCATGTTGGAGGCCCACTGCTTTCCCCAAAGGCACTTCTTCAAAGGAAGCGTTTCATAACTGTATTATTTATTTTTTCCACGTCTATCTCTGCCAATATGTGGACAAACGCCCGAGGCTGCTCCCTGGGATATCCCCGCTTCCTCCTCCTGCTCCTCCTTCCAGCAGCCTGTGCTTGTTTGCCCTTATATGTCCACAGTGCTCTGCAATCACAGGAAGAGGCCGTTTAAGCACAGATCTGTTATTGTTGTAGGAGCCATCAACATCTTTGGCACCAACTGGGGGATTTGAAGTCAAAGCATGGCTTCAGCCCATATAATCAGAAACACAATATGCTTCTGTCCAGGCAACCAGGAAACCACAAAAGACGGGGAATCCCTGCCTTTGTTCTGCTTGACGAGGAGTGACAGTGGTTTAAAAAAAATAATGTTTTGAAATATTTTTTATTTCCTCTTCTCACAGAAGTGTTTGTTCTCCATATAAGAATTGCAGAAGGTTCATGACTTTGATGGTGAGTCGTCTACCGGCTCTGCTTTTGATCCAGAGCTGATGGCCACTGACAGACGGGTTAACGTGCAGGAAGTCACCGTGAGCGTTGCCAAGCCTCGCCAACGGGATGGACTCAATGGCTTCCGCCTATTTTGGTGAACCTGTTTAGTAATGTTCTCACTTTTCCTCAACCGCCCCCCTCATCCGTTCTTCTCACAATGCCTGGAAGTAGCCGAGACCTCCATCTCCCTCTCTGTTTTCTTAATCGTTGTTTTCCTTATTATTCTTTTGCTTTTGCCAAGCACACAACTGATCGCACCTCCATCCAAACAAATAAAAGCACAAGGACACGCGCACGAGATGTGCACACGCAGAGTAAATTTGACTTCCGAGTAACATTTTTCAGTGGATTTGTATCCAAACATGGTCATGTTGCCCGATTATTTCACATTTGACACGTTCGCTTTTCATAAAACGTCTCTATAAAAGATATTTTCACAAGTTGCACCCAATACCCAAACTAGTATCTTGTAATTATTGTCCACCCCATTGAAGTGTCTTTGCTCTAAAATAGCATACGCTTCTATTGTGAAAATAAAAAAATAATCTGTATTAATTAAAGGTACACTTGCTTCATCCTGCAATCCTCACTTTTTGTGCAGGGCGCACTCTTTAACTCAGTCATCCTCTCCTCCTCCTTCAATGTCTCCTTGTGTAAAATACTTTGATGTGAAGGAAATTCAGTTTATAGTTCACGTTTGCCGCGGCTCAATTAACTGTCCTGTGCCCGGTTCTCTGTGAACACACAGCTGCGCTTAGGATGAGGCGACTTTCCACTTGTTTTTTGTGTTATTCATGACCTCGGAGCCCTTGTATTACACCCCTCGGAGCCCTTGCATTACACCCCTCCATCCCTTCATTCCTCCTACCTTGTCTCCTGCTCGCTTTATTATTGACGGATGTCCTGCGCAGGCTTTTTTTCATCCATGTCTCTGAGCAGCTTTGCAGGATGCATTCAGAAGTGTGTGTGTGTGTGTGTGTGTGTGTGTGTGTGTGTGTGTGTGTGTGTGTGTCGGGCAGTTCCTGCACATCTGTCGGCTGCATTTCTCCCAGTCGGGGCGGAGTAAATGTTGTTTTTCACCACCAGGAGAAGGTGTCTCCCATCTAGAACGATCACTTTGGTCTCGCTTCCTTCCTCTTGGTCCTCATAAACACGACGCCTCTGCTCTCAGGCAGCAGGCCAGAAGCTTCCGGACACTGTTGTGGAGCACTTGTTATAATGCCCATTTACATCTGCACCGGTCAACTCAGCACCTTTACTTCCCATGTTTAAAAACTAGCTTGACACATTGACACATTCTTGAGGACTCTGGTGACAAAATCTGAGTGAAACTTGAATTAAAATGTTTTTTCAAAAGCCCCCTGATGAGATATCATCTTAATGATAAGGGCACAGTTTATATTTTCTGACAATAACGTTGGTCTTCCAGCTTCCTCTCAGACAGCTTCCTCTGCCCTGGAGAGGGGTGATGGGGAGGAAAGCGTTGGTGGGGGAAGACTGATGGCTTACCCCTGGATAGCCAGGCACGTACCACCTCCCCCCAAGGGTGCTCATATTTATTTTTTCAACGAGGCACAAAAACACACTACGCTTTCCTGCCATTACTTTGCTCAGAGCTGTGGGGGTTTAGACAAACTAATAGGCCACTAAAAATACTTGGAGCCGGGGGCCTGGGCCCGGGCTTTTCCTGCGTTGCTTCCAGTGGACGCGTGGGCCATTGAGGAAAGAGGAAACAAGCAGCCCTGGTTGTATGGGGGCTTCCTGCACGACATTATAAAGAGTTCCCTCCCTCCTGCCTCCCTTTACAGTGCTGTGCAGAGCCAGTGGAGACGGAGGGTGAGTCCCTGCTCCAGGTCTTCGATTGTAGACTCAACACTGAGCCGGGGTTTGACGTCAGCGCGGTGCACGTTAGTTCTCGTCCCTGCTGGTCGGGGTGAGTTGGAAAAATCATTTCCCAGTATTTTAATATTTTTGAATGGGCTCACTTTCACTGCTCGCTTGGACTCGCGGTTTGTTTTTATCCAGAGATGTTTGTGTTTTTCTTTTTCCTTTCTTGATTATTCCTTAAAAGTTAACATTCAAGTAAGATGTCCAAACCCTTTGATTTAAATTGTCTACAGTAACTGTACTTCAATGTGGGACTTTGGTTGCTTGAATTTTTTATTTTTCACAAAATGTTCATGTCTCCATGACTTCTTTGTAATATTGCAATAATGTGAATGGTAAAGCTTAAGTATTCATATTAAAGAGTGGATGTTTCTTATTTCCTTCCTTGTGCAGGTACGAGTAGGGAGCTGGTCTCACCTAGATGTGTCTGGGACACTCCAGTCCATTTATTTCATCAATTACGCATAGGTAGGTCATTATTGTGCACTCTGATACATTTTCTTTTTAAGATTCAGAATTCCCATTTATACACGGTGAATTCAAATGATGAGCATTAGTCGGTCGCTTCATCTGATCACGCCTTCTCTACAGATACAGATGAGCACGATGGAAGGATTCAGGGTCGATGGCGCGCAGGAGATGAGGTCTTCAGCCCCGGCCGAGAGATACGTGAAGGAGTTCACGCGCCACTCCAACGACGTGCTGCTGAACCTGAACGAGCTCCGTCACCGCGACATCCTGACTGACACCACCCTGGTGGTCGGCAACGCACACCTACGAGCGCACTGTGCTGTGCTCGTGGCCTGCAGGTTGGTGCAAAGGACACAAAATAGTCCCTCTGCAGGAGTCTTCAGCTTTTCTCTCTAATTGGCGTATCTGTGTGTGTGATGTATTTGACTTTGGTTTCCTTTTATCGATGCAATCCTCTGCGTGTTCTTTTCTCTCTTATTATGGTTATCTCATGGTTGTCTTTTTTAAACATCCCTTACACCCACTGCCTTCTTCTTCCTATCCCTTTCACCATTTCTCCCTTAATTAAAACACTGCAGGCGATCCAAATTAAAAAACGACGATGCCTTACATTATATCTTACATTCAATATTTCTGTCTTCCCTTCTCTCCTCTCAGCGGGTTCTTCTACTCGCTGTACTCCCGACGTGTTTTGCTTCAGGGCCGTGGTGGCGGCGGGGAGCAGCTCATGACCGTGTCCCTCCCAAACACCTTGGACCCGTCCAGCGTCTCCCTGCTGCTGGACTTCATGTACACCTCGCGCCTCCCTCTGACACCGGGCACCGTCCCCGGGGTGCTCACTGTGGCAAGCTACCTGCAGATGGACCACGTGGCCGATACCTGCCGGGATTTCATGCAGCTGCACTGGTGAGGGGCTGGGAGGAACATCTGTTGTCAGGCCGAGACAGATTAGGACATGAATACTTTGAATTAAAAAGAATCCAACGTGATTTTAATGTGTAATCTTACATGTTTGTTTTTTTCTCACTTGAGTCGTTGACAACGTCTTTGTTTTCCAGCATGGAGAAAATGAGTGCGAGGCATCCTCAACTGGAGCTGGATTCCAGGGTGTCCGTAGCCTCTGTAGCCCCCAGAGAAGGGGACCTGCCCAATCCAGGACCTCAGAGATTACTCCCAGCAGCTGTGGCAACAAGGTAGGCGGATAATGTGTGTAACTGAAAACGATAAAATGAGCTGAAGGTGGCAAAAAAAAAGAGCTTTTTATGTTTCTTGTTGACAGATTGTCACAAGTGCTGCTGCTGTGGTTTGTGTGCCTCCGTCTATGGTGACAGGTATAGCTCATTACAGCACTTCCTTGTTGTTTCTCCTGCAGGGTCCCTGCGGATGTCGGGGGCTCTCTCAAGCCGGGGGCTTTCCCGACCAGCCAGCCCGGGTCAAAGCAGCTGAAAGAGCCCGAGTTGCCCCTCATCGGCACCGCGACTCCATCTCCAGACAGCCCCGCCCGCTCCAGCTGCCAGCCAAACTCTCCAGCAGAATCCAACACCTGCAACAAAAACCTTGTGGTGAGTTTAAAGAAGATTATAAAGTGATTAATTTTGTATATAAAAAGCAATGAGCCCAAAGAGAGTCATTGTCTCCAAGTGGTGGTCTCTGTCACCACAGGGAAGTTGTGTTTTAGATTCAAATTGAAGTAATTAACTGTACTTTGTTTATATCTCCAGAGTGATATCAAAGCCACGCCGGACCCAAAGGCATGCAACTGGAAGAAATACAAGTACATCGTCCTCAACCCTCTCTGTGCAGCCACCGCGGTGAAGGAAGAGGAGATGGAGGAGGCCCAAAGTCACACATCACCCGTCGCCAACAGGAAGGAATCGACACCCAAAGCAACAGAGGCGTGGTCTGGAGAAGTGCCTGGTCAGATTGATAGGTAAACAAAACCACTTCTTCACTTGCATCCAGAGATATTTAGTGACGACATGTCTGTACTTTGTTTTTTGTTCTATATAGTCTGTATTATTTTTTAATCTGGAAGAATTTAAATTATGAGATGAGAGAGGAAAAATAATGAAACTTTAATAAAATGCTGAACCTTTCTCCCTCAGACAGGGGCAGGCCTCCTGCTACGAGGGTTCTGGCCGAGCCCCTCCCCTCGGGCCACCCCCCTCTGTGGATCACCCAACAGTGCCTCACACTCACAAGCAGGGAACAGGTGAAAAAGCCTTTCATAACGCGGACATTTGACCCTTAAATGCATTATGACTTCATTATTTTCCTTTTCAAACATGTTCCTGAATATATTGTGTCTGCCTCCTCAGTCTCCGCCTGCAGCATTCACCCAAACCTGCACCCCACTGATCCAGAAGCTGCCCAACATGCAATCAAGCACGAGAACTGCTGCGTGCCCTACTGTTACTCTGGCAACCTTCAAGGAACCAAGACGGTCTGCTCAGGTGAGGCTTTGAAAAAAAAGAGAAGAAAATCTCTTTTCCATTCTGTTTCCTTCTTAAAAAAAAAAACAATGCCCTGACGCCGACCTTTGACCCTGCAGGTGACAAGCCGTACCGCTGCAATGTGTGCGGCGCCCAGTTCAACCGACCGGCCAACCTGAAGACTCACTCTCGCATCCACTCAGGAGAGAAGCCATACCGCTGTGACACCTGTGGAGCTCGATTTGTTCAGGTGAGGGTTAATATGTGGATTCATATGGGTGTGCGCGAGCGCTTGAGTGCGAGAGGAAGCGTGTGAAACAGGTATCAGAGAACAGGAGTTTCCTCTTTTTCTCACGAAAGGTCTCGTAGTTGCCTGTCAGGTGGAATAAATGCGTTAGTTCCTCACCCGGTCATATGGACACATGGAGTCCGTCTGTGATGTCTGAGAGCTTATTAAGCTAATTACGTTCACAAATACAAATCTTCTCAACCTGCTTGTTTGCTCCGGTCTGGTGTTAGGTCGCCCATCTGCGCGCCCACGTTCTGATCCATACGGGGGAGAAACCTTACCCCTGCCACACCTGTGGCACCCGCTTCCGCCACCTGCAGACCCTGAAGAGCCACCTGCGCATTCACACTGGCGAGAAGCCGTACAGCGTGAGTCAGAGACACACGCCGCCTGTTTGACCAACGGCGTGTATTTAAACGCGCAGCATGTACACTGGCTTACCGCCGCTGCTTAATCTGTGGGCCATCTTGCTTTTCAGTGTGAGAAGTGTGACCTGCACTTCCGCCACAAGAGTCAGCTGCGTCTTCACCTGCGGCAGAAACACGGGGCCGTCACCAACACCAAGATCCGCTACAAGGTCCTGACCGAGCCCTACCAGACTATTCTGCAGGCCTGCTGAAGGCGTCTGACCTTTGACCCATTTATCAGGATAATATCTGAATCACACTGTCAGAAAATGGGATATTTGGTGGATTATTTTTAAATTAAGAGAACGTATTTTTCTTCTTTTTTTTTTTATATGAGGTGGAAATTTATAACTTTTAACAGAGTGGTTAGATGACCATTTTGGACACGACATAAAAAGTTAGAATGGATTCGATTAGGAGAGAGAGACATGTGCATGTTGTTGGATGAGCTAATCATGAATCAATAAGGTTCCTTAGAAATCCTGGGGGGGCTTTTCTGAGATGGAGATGTTGTGGAAAAAAAGTGATTTTGAAGGTTTGAGAAGGGATGGAAAGAAGGGAACAAGATATGGAAAGAGAGGTCAAATAGAAGTATGAGTAGGTGAATAGTTTGAACGAAAGAGAACGTTTTATGAAGGAGATGTTGGGGAATGTGGGAGTTTTATTAAAGTAGATTAAATTGCAAATCACATTTGTTTTAAGGCTGGAAATATTCTTCATAAATGTATATTTCACTTTTTTCTTCACCTTGAGGCCTGGAGCCTGCATGTTCTTAAAAGAAAAACAAGCAAAGTATGCAGTAACGTCTGCTTTTATAGTCCATGCAGGCAAAGGACTTAGTCGCACTGATTGTAGTCAGTATAGAAGTTAAATGAAATATTGTTTTCTGCCATGAAAAAATGTAAATTAAGATGACTGGAAGCAATTGGATAAGTAATAATAATATTACAGTTGTATGTGTATGAGTTCATTTGCTGGACAAAGATGGTTTTGTACAATCTAAATTAAATCATTTTATATGCATTGGAGCTTCGGTGTTCAGTGTCTCATTTAATATCTGACATTCTGTGTATGATATATAAACAAATGATGAAACTCTAAAATGTATCTGGAATTGAAGAAAAAAAATCAACATGGACTTTATTAAAAAATGCTCACAAAGCGCGGACCAGACTCCACATATTGTTGGGCTCTTTTCGCAGACTCTCTGCCACACTTCCCTCCTTCGGCCTTTCTCCTCCCTGAACTTCCTTCCTCTCATTACCACACTCTTTTCTCCCCATGAATCACGCCTTCTGCTCAGTCAAATCTGTCCCGCCATTTTTCAGATTTTTGGTTCTGTTTTTTTCTTTCGGTGGCTTTTGTGGAAACAATGAAGCCGAGGGCACCTGTTTCCTCCAGGCTCCTAATAGCGGGCACTCGCACACTACCAGCCGACAACACGTGTGTGAGCTCGCTGGTGCTTCCTGAAGGTGAGGAGGGGGCTTGGGGGGGAGGACTGTGGAGGGGGGCCGCAGACCCCTGCTGAACTCTCCCACCCTCTGTCATCCCCGCTTCCTGCTCCCTGATGAGTTGTGGCTCGCTGGGCTTATTGTTCGTGCTCTGCAGACAAACGTTGGAAGTCTGACGGGACTTTCCAACCTTCACTGTCAACGCCACTGAAAAAAAGGAAACCTGTGACATAGTTTCTTCCCCTTGCTCCCCCCCCCCCCCCCCCATGACACCCCTGTCAGGGGATCTCCCCACAACAAATCAGTTCATTAAAGTCACACAGTTTATCAGAAAAGATGTATTGAATATTATTATTATTATTCCACTGAAATAATATTCTGCACACAGGTTTGTTGCAATTTAATTAAGATAATTGAGGGGGATGCATTATGTAAGTAGAAATAATGAAGGAATCCACAAAAAATCCATACTTCTTGCAAAAAGAAGTACTCGCATCGCTTACTTATGTAAGCATATGCCTGACTGAAAAAAGTGAAAGTCCTGTATTCAAGTATAAGTATCCTCGGCTTGTTGTGGATAAAGATAAAGACAGCAGTTGGATTGATAAACCTGAAACTATATCTATCTACACAGGTGTCATATAAATGTAGTGGAGGTGAACATATTATATTTACCTCTGGGCCAACAGGAAGATAGATATATTGTTATGTTCAGACCTAGTGGCTGCTTCCCTCTAGTGTCAGCCATGTGGAAACTCATTAATAGCCAGGCCTCCTTAATCTCTGACCACCTAAAGCCCCCCTGATGGGGTTGCTAGTAGCTGCTTTTTGTATGACATTTGTAAAATATGCACTCTTATATATTAAAATCATTCAGAGCTTAATTCCCAATGAGGTGTTTTGTTGAATGCTGAGATGATATAAAATAAGTTTGAACATTTGTAGAAAAATAAAAATAAGTAATACGCTTTAAAGCCATTGATGCCTATGTTTTATCTTTTATTAAATATATTTATTGAATGTCTTGTTATAAATCAGTCGTATCTTTGTACCTTGTTGCTGAACTGAACTGAGTCACCAACAACATTTTGTTGTATCTTTTTATGATGACAATACACATCCTTATCCTTTCAACAGTAAATCTAGTTTTTGTTAATGCTGAGGTTTTTCTTAGTCAATGTTCAATTGACTCAAACTGTGCACACATTTTCACACTTTTTTTTTTTTTAAAGAAAAAAGGGATCCTTTTTCTTCATGATCCAGTCATGTGTTTCCTCAGATTAGCAACAAACCGCACAAAGTAAATTAATGATTCTATTCATATCAGAACATGGGATAGTTTCAGTCAAAAAAATAAAACTTAACTTTTTCAACTGTGGCTTTCAGTCGATTCCTCAGCCAACAACATTGTGCCGAGTGGACCGCAGAATGTAATCAATCTATTTTAATGCCAACAACACACACTCAAGGAGCTGAGTACAGAGGTGGTGATTGAATAGCAGAATAACTGTTAGCACAACGTGCACTTCTTACAAAAGGACAGCTCTGGAGTTGTCTTTTGAATACAAATATTTTTAATGAATGTATCTGATCATGCTGGAGGAAAAGGAAGAAGCCGGAAACAATATATTTGTTTGTATATAATATATTTACTGAGAATACTTGGAGCTGGTTAAGAAATAGTAACTAAATGTAATGAAGAGATCAACTTAAAAAATCAACAGGTTAGCCTATTTGTTGACTGGACAAAATACATTATTTAGAAACAAGTTTAATTTTTTGTTTAAATATTTATTTGAGAAAGAAAAACGTGTGTAATGTAATTTGTAGTTACATTTTAAGGGGAAAAGGAGAAAGAGACACAACTATGAAACAAAACGTAATACTAAATGACATTAAACTTGTTGACATTAAAGGACTTTAAAGGCTTTAAAACCACCACGACACACAGTTTGTTTTTAATATTGAAGGAGAAATGTACAAGGCATAAGCCTAATAAATAAAATGACTAATAACTACTGGCTTTACACAAGCCTGGGTTATTATTCTTTATGACAACATATGCGCGCCCCCGTGAGGACTGCGCACGCGCACCTTTACAGCTCGTTGTTTCGTTATCGGTAGTTGAACTTGTCCTCAGCTGCTCGCAGCTGATAACGCCGGCGTCAGCCTGCTGTCCACCGTAGGAAAGCTGCAGCCTGTGGGTCATGTGCAGCTCCGGGGACAGCTGACGGACGAGGGTGAGTACCGGAGCTTTTATTCGCGTGGGAACCGGTTAAAATGATTTCAATATTAACGTTAACGCCACGTGTTAATTCCGGTTAATTTCCCGAGGTGAAACGTCGACGTAACCTCACTCGACTGCTCGCGACAGTCGAGGAGCAGTTTAAACCCGTAATACATTAGCGTTATATATATGGCTACCAGTGCGCACGCGCCTGTGAAAGCCCACGTCATTTACGTGGAATTATGATTGGAGCGGCCGCATGCACTGTTTCCGGTGCGCGTTCCCGCCGATGTACCTGCTCGTGGGTAATTAAGGCTAAGCATGAGTGGAGCTGACTGTTTCTATAAGGCTGCAGCTGTGTGGAGGAAAGGCAGGGCGAGCACGCGCTTTGACGGGGTGGCCATATTTTAGGCTCGTGCAATACATGTTTGTAACTTTTCTTTATGGCAAACTAATTAATCAAACATTGGTATGTGGATTGTAACTCACCTGGTTGGTTTCTATAGTGTTGTAAACGAGGGTGAGTTTAGTTAATAGATGTATTGTAAACACAAAGAGCACAGCTGCTGTTTTATATTTTTTTAACTGATGTAGTAGTTTTGCCTTTATAGAAATAGAAATCACTCAGAGTTAATAGTATTGGAACTATATTATTTAATTTGACCATTATCAACCCAGAGCAGCTGGCAGCAGTTCAACCCTAGAAAATAGATATTTTGAGTTAAATGTCACATGATCCGAGTGTGAAACCCAAGACTCTCATTCATTATTTGATACAAATAGAAATACACAAGAGAGATACCCAGTCTTCAAACAAAAACTAATCAAGTTTTAAGCAATTGTTGCATTTGCTGACGTTTGAATTGCACTTCTTTGTAACTCCATATTAGTGCATGTGTGTTTTGCTCGGTGTAAATTCCTGTAATTCCAGCAGCAGCTAAGTGAATGGCATTAAGTTCGGAGAGGATCAGATCACCGTTTGTTGTGCTTGGGCTCTTAGGTCACGACCAAAAACTCCCCAAAATCAAGAAACGGAAGAAAGAAAAAAAAGAAAAGAAAAACAGCACACGTTTTTGTTTTACATGCAGAAATAAAAAGTGAACCGTTGTCATCATTTCTTGCAGTGCAGTTAACAGAAAGCAGCTGCAGGACAAGCGAAGTATGTGCCTGTTGAGAGCACATGACAGGGGTTTGTTTCTACATTAGTGAGCTGACCGCTCTCGGTACAATTGGAGGCACAAACGATATCAGACGACTTTAAAAAAAAAAAACTGCACACAGAAAAGTTTCCTCTAGGAGGAACTTCAGTACTCTTGGCTGTATGCAGATCCTCCTGCAGAAGCATTTATTTACAATCTATTTGATGAGCCTCGTTTGATGATAAATTGCATATGAATATGTACTTAATTGTATCATGTTTTTATCATATTAATATAATTTTCCTTTGTATCAGGAATAAAAACCACAGCTGACTCCCAGGAGACCCCATCTCCTTAACACCCCCTTTAATCTGCTCCGTCACCTCTGCAGACAACTGCTGTAATAAGGAAAGTTGATGAAGTGGCTTTCTGTTCTTTCACTATTGAACATGCCACTATTTCTTCGTCGCCTATCCACGAACCCTTCAGCAGTCAGAGCTCACCTCTCACCTATATCTGGTTCTCAGACGAAGGCCCACTTGTTAACCAGCCTAGTAACACTTATATGGCTCAACCAGGTAATCTATTGGCTCGGGGGAAAGTTAATCATTATGGCTATTGACAACCACCGAGAGGGTCTGAGACCTGCTCTGCAACGGTAAAGGCGATCATTTGCATTTCCTGAGGCTGATAACTCGTTCACGTCGCTTCCCTTCTCTTCTAATCTGCTTTTACAGATCCGTCTCTCCGAGACATGACCAACGCGAAGCCCAAAGCAGAGGGAAAGAGCGACGACGACGAGGCCCCGGATGGAGGCTGGGGATGGGTGCTGGTCGGCGCCCTGTTCGTCAGCACAAGCCTCGTGTTCGGCCTGATGCGTAGCTTGGGCATCTTCTTTGTGGAGTTCGTGCAGTACTTCGAGGAGAGCGCTCAGGCCATCTCCTGGATCTCGTCCACGGGCCTGGCAGCGCAGCAGTTCTTCAGTGAGTCCCGCTGTGTTCAAGTGTGAATGTGCCGCTTGTTATAATGGCTACAAGTATCGATTGTTTTCATCATTGACATGAAACTGAGATCAGGAGCTCGATAACGGATTAATCAGCTAATCTTCTCACACAAGAAGAGGTAAAACAAAAGAGATGCAGATCATTTATAGAGGGATGTGTGAGCCATTTACAGATGCTTTGTGAAAAAAGCGCTGCAACTTATTAACTCTTTGACTTTGATTTCAACAACCTGAAAGTACTTGAGAGGAAAATAAAGTGGACATTTATACTGTGTGTTGTGTGTGTGTGTTGCAGGTCCGCTGGGCACAGCACTGTGTAATGCATATGATACCCGGGTGGTGGTGATGACAGGGGGCTGTCTTGCTGGACTCGGCTTCATACTGGCCTCGCAGGCCACCAGTCTGGTCCACCTCTACCTCACCATGGGTGTGATTTCCGGTAAAGAAGCCTTGCACAAACATTCATGGTTCAGTTCTTGCTTCCTCTGGGACAACTGACAAACCATCCCCTGCATCCCCCAGGCTTTGTAAAGCAGGATATCTTTGGTTACTTAGGTAACTGTTAACCTAGTGAACTACAGGTGATTAAAGTGACCCCTCCCCTCTCCTCCAGGTTTGGGCTGGGGGCTGGTCTTCACTCCCATGGTGGCTACAGTCATGGCCCACTTCACCCGCCGCCGCACCCTGGTGTTGGGAGTGGGCTTCTCGAGCATCGGACTCTCATCCTTCGCTTTCAACCCGCTCTTCCAGCTGCTGGTGGAGACGTACGCCTGGCGAGGGGCCCTCCTCATTCTGGGGGCCCTCAGCCTCAACATCGTGGCCTGCGGGGCTCTCATCCGCCCACGGCGGCGCTCTAAAGCCCCAGCGAAGGTAGGACAAAATACTACTGTCGTCTGTTTATAGATACACAGCAGAGAAGTATCATCATTCCTGACATTTGCACGTCACATACATTAATATGCTGTTCCTAATGTAGGGAAGCTTTACTTCAATAAATACTGTATATATCACAAGGGTGACATATGTGAAGATGAAGCTCAGCATTTCCCTCTCAGGTGGATTCAGAGAGGAGGTCGTCATGTGCTGCCACGCTGCGGCGAGTCTCCTCCTACCTGGAGCTGTCGCTGCTCGTCGATAGGCCGTACGTTGTCTACACGTTGGCCGTCACTCTCCTTAACGTCGGCTACTTTGTGCCTTATTTCCACCTGGTGGCCCACAGCCGCCAAGCCGGCTTCTCGGAGTACCAAGCTGCTTTTGTCATGTCAGCTGCCGGTGCTACGGACATTTTGGGCCGCATAGTGTCAGGCTGGTTCTCGGACCTGGGTCACTTTCGGCTGATTCATTTGCTGACCGTGTGGACAACTCTGGCCGGTCTGTTCATCATGTTGCTGCCCGTGAGCTCCTTGTCCGGTTCCTACGCTGCACTGATGGCGATCAGCCTCCTCTACGGCTTCTGCTCCGGGGCGTTGACCTCTCTGGTGTTCGCGGTGGTGCCGATGATTGTGGGTGTGGAGCGCATGATGGGGGCCCTCGGGCTGCTGCAGCTCATCGAGAGCAGTGGCGGACTTCTGGGGACACCTTTGTCAGGTAGGCAGACTGGTTCCCTCAGTACTGGTTGCACAGTCCATCACTACTGTGCATCTCCCGGCACCTTGTTTTATGCTATTTTAAGGGACCTAAATCAGTCGATAAACACAAGTTAACACACTGAATCAGCCAGTTTTCTTACTTTTTAAAATCTCTAAAATACACTCCCAAACTTAAAACACACCGACAATGAGTGTTAAAAGAATGTCTTAAAATGTCAGTACACCTAAATCTTTTTTTTTTTTTTAAAGCTATATTTTTCTAGTGATATGTTGATAATCGGGCAGATGATTTGCCAAACATGAAAAAACAATGGGGATGGAGGAATTTAATTTGTGCAGCTCAAAGCGTTAAAAGGAACCCTTCTCCAGCAGAAAGTAGTTGACCTGTGATCTTCAGCAGAGCACAGGTGACACTAATATCATTAACGATGGCTCTGCTTCCGCAGCAATTAACGTCATTAGTTTCACCTGTTTGACGAGAGAACTCAAAGAGAACTCAAACAGATCTCTGGTCTTTTATATAATTTACTGACCCTTTAAACAACTTTCTTAGTGGAACCAAATGTGTTTGAACAATTAAACGCACGATTCTGCACACACATCGTTTTAGAGTAAAAGTTCTCCACAGTTTTATTTGCACCCTTTTTGTTCTTTGGATTTTTTGTTGTTGTGATTTCTCATATTTCCCACACAACATCTTCATGCCCCTTTTTTTTTTATTATTGTATCTCGTCTCAAGGGTTGCTCAAGGACGTCACGGGCAACTACACGGCTTCCTTCGTGGTCGCGGGCGGTTTCGTCGTTCTTGGTACTTTGACCATGACCACGCTGCCTCACTACTTCTCCTGCAAAGAGCTGCCGCCCCCTCAGAGACGGTCACTGGGTAACAAAGATAAGGGTTTGGACCCAGAGTTGGAACAGATGCACAGGTCGCCTACTGACACCAGTTGCAGAGGAGTTAATGAAGTATGCAGTAATCTCAAAGAATGTGTAAGTTAAGGATTCAACAGCCTTGCTGATACTCTTCCGGCGCCGACTTGACGCCGTCATCGGTTAATATGCTGCTGCACATGTCGCTGGATGGCTACGTGTTTGCTATGTACCTCAGAGATTCAGACCCAAAGAAGAAAGGAGCTTACTGTAAAAACTCTGACATCGTAAAGGGGGCTGGTGGGTCACTTACCCTGTTCCACATCTTAACCTCAGTATAATGTTTAGGACGGCACCTTCAGCCTCAAAGGAATCGCTTTATTTGCATTGTTTGCGTTACATGCTGGGTAAAAAGGAAATACTTTTTTATCATTACACAGGCCATCAAGTTTCTGCGCACATGACTTATATATATATATATATATATGCACATCCATGATTGATCTTCACTATCCTCATTAGAACTATAGTCTTTGAATGAATATTAACTGACTATTGCCCTGTCCCACCTGCTGTTTTTATGTGCATCTCCAAATACCTGAGTACATACTACGGCTACACTTGACAGTATTATTTGTGAAGAAGCCCCTCAGGTAATGAAGTGTCATGAGTCCTTTAGCTAATATATTGCGCTCATTGGTGTTTATTCCAAAATGTCAAATTAACAGGTTATTGTTGGCCTTTAAGGTCCAGCGTAATTTGTGCATCTGGATTTATGACTTAACGAAAACGAATGTTTTAATTAACAGCACCCCTCAGTAGCTCTAAGAGAACTGCAGAAACCAGCAAAGTTTCCAGAAACTCAGGACTTAAGTTGTGTTGCCAGACTTCTTACTGAAGTGTATTTTCAGATCACACAATCATTGCCTTGCATAAGGTCTTTGTACTTTTTGGAAACCATAAACTGTGTTTGCAAGTCAAATATTTGCCTTTGACACTTGCTTTGCAGGAAGGAGACAACTGGGTCACCATAACCTGCTGGAAAAATGCAAAAGATATGGAATGACCACGTAAACACCCAGACTGCAACGTGACACTTGTGTTAAACAATTAGATATTTTGTACTTGTTCTTGATTAAAAAGCAATGTATTTTGTTTTAATGCGTCTTCATGTTTGTGTCTTAAACACATCAAGCAGGTCTTCTGTAGTCACTTTGCTTCTAACATGATGACGCCCTCTGCTGGAGATGTGTACTCAGGACAGCAAACATACTGCCAATGTTGTGAGCTATTGTTAAAACCATAAACCTAGACTTAAACACACTTAAATGCATCTTTTGTATCGTAGTTTATTTGATCATGATACAAATCAAGTACCTCCACACAGTAACAAAACGGCCCATAAAAAGGTCTTAAAAAAAAATGTACTGTGTACATTACAATTTGATGGAAGAGTTCAATTAATCTTTGCCACAATTATGTCCATTTCCAAAAATGAAACTGCCCTTTTTAGTTTAAAAAATAAAAAAATCC
This sequence comes from Cyclopterus lumpus, assembly GCF_009769545.1. Lineage (NCBI taxonomy): Eukaryota > Metazoa > Chordata > Actinopteri > Perciformes > Cyclopteridae > Cyclopterus > Cyclopterus lumpus. The sequence goes on along the minus strand of NC_046983.1, from coordinate 8,249,750 downwards.
TCAACAGATTCACCACATTTAATTAAGAAATCTCGGCAAAGTGATGTTACCCTCTGCTGCACATAGAGACGCCGCATGCTGCTCTCATGACTCTGCCACAGTGTTCCCACTTGGACACAATTGTTCTGGTCTGACACGTTCGCACAAAGAATTCACTGTTTGGAGCGTTCGTTCCCCTCTGAAGTCAACACCAGCTGAGCTATGACCGAACACGTGGCAGGTAGCCAGGGCAAATGTGTGCGTGTGCGTGCCCGTGTGTTGGATACGAGCACGCTGTCTATATACGCGGTTGAAGGTATGCAAGGAGGGGGGGGGCTGGTTAGGTTTTGGGGTCGGCACTGCGGCGCTTGAGCTTCTCTGGGTTGTTTGAGGCCATGTGTGAAAAGTCTCTGAAGATGTCGTGGTAGGTTTCATCACCTGGAAAAAAAAGAACAGAGAAGAAGACATGAGCCTTAAAGCGTGACAGTTTTACAAGCTTCAAACGTTTAAGAATCCATTCCTAAATGAAGGCCATCCCCTTCTGACTTTAAAATTCTTGGCTCTCTACTAATGAGGCGCAGCTGTGTTTGAGCCACAACATCTCTCATCAAAAGCCGCATCATTTGGGAGAGGACGCATTCAGTTGTAATGGCTGTAATTGCACCAACTATTTCCTGAACACATTTAGAGTCGTAGCCCTAAGAAGCGAGAGGCATGCAGTTGAACAAATAAATGCACGAACACACACACACACACACATCGGGGCATGCACATGCACTTTACCTCTTAGTTTGCAGTAGGTGGCACACTGCACAAGCAGTTGAGAGCAGCTGGACATCTCAGCGGGCAGAAGGCAAAAGGCACATGAGTGCACACAACAAAAGACACACAGTGATAAAGCACGTCAAATACTGACCAGCAGTTGTTTCAAGCAGACAAAAAGCATCACGTTTCCATTCCTTCATGAGTGAAACCGTGATAGAAAAACAGCTTACACAAGAACTTAAAAAGACAAAGAGCCACTTAGGGACAATCATGAAAGAATGGACTTTGTAGCTTGAAAAGGAGCCAAATGACAAAATGCAAACACAACCCGCCGTTAACCTTAAGCTCGAGATCTGCAGCACAAAGCTCTTGAAATTCTGATGAATTCAAACACGTAATATATAAACAGAGTTCAAACTATTCACAGAATAGCGGGATAAAATCGTCCCTGAGGACCAAACCAGACATTGCATTTAGCTTACATAACTGGACGGGAAAAACAACATGGCCAGTACACATAAACACAATAAAAACTATCTGGAGCCCGAACACTGTACACACTATGTATAAAACAATATCACAAATATACATTATTAAAAAAAAAAACACAGGCCTGATGTAAGTCTGTCATACAAATAAACCTCTGTCATACAACATTGGAAACGCCCGCATGCAGCACTCTGTATTGACGCGGAGATTGTGTGTGTGTGTGTGTGTGTGTGTGTGTTTCAAAGTGCAGGATGATGTGCGTTAGTTATTCAAAGTGCAATGTGAACTTTAGTTCCACATGACATTTTCCTGTCTTCACTGATGTAATCAAATCGGTTCTCACTCGTGACCTCGAGACTGTCCCACTGCAGAACCAGTGATTCCTGATGCTGAACGACTTGACAAAAAACAAACAAAAACACTTCTAGCTTACAACCAAAAACAGGCTCATTCCAGTCTCGCTGCCTGTCTCTTGTCCCGGGCTGATTTCTACCCCCACTAATCATTTTGACCCCCCAGAGCCCAGCCACTTATGTGGTTCTTGAGAGCCAGGAGGCTCTTCCTGGTGTGGGCCCGCCCTCCTCCTGCCACAACTACTAAACCCCCAGACCCCTGCCCCCCCGATTGACCTGATTGGCCAAACGCTCCGTCCATCTCCCGCATCTCCTTGTTCATTTTGGCGATGCGCAGCCTGAAAAAGGGAGAGGATCCATTAGAAAAGCCGCTGCTGTGAACCGGTTTACATAGTCATGCGCAACAGGTTTTTTTTTTTTCATGCCATAAATACTCACAAAGTGACGATGTCAGCGTTGGCGGTGTCCACGGCAATAGTGATGGGGTCTTTGTGAGTCTTGTCTTTGGCGTTGTAGTCGGCTCCTCGCTTCAAGAAGAGACAAACCAGCCTGGGAAAGCAGAGCGATAAAGTGTGTGAGAGTGTGTGTGCATCCCATATAAACACTAAATCTGACCACCTGACAGCCGGGTAACCCCCTGCTTTCCTTTGTGTGTCTTTTTAGTACCCTTTTAATTCACCAAGTCAAACATCAGACCGGCACAACATTAACAGGTGAATAGGGTACACATTTAAGTAATACATATCATAAAAGGAAAGACGAGGACAGCACACCAATTATTTTCAGTGAAATAACATATATAGCCTTCTGATATTTCATATACTTATGAATTTAGGAGAAATCTACAGCCACAAATAGGCAATGTTGTGAAATATACAACTAAATGTGTATTTTGGATGTATTCTTTCCTTGCAACTCCATAAACCCCTTATTAAATTCATCTTTTGACACATTTTCCAAATCTTTTCGGGTTCTTCCGGAAGAGGAAACGAAAAGCGAGTGCAAAAAGTGGACTTTTAATTCCTGAATGAAGTACCCGTGGCACTTTAGCTCGTGTAACAATTTGATCAAAGGGGGGGGGGGGGGGGGAGTCTTGTTCTCTTGTATTTCATTCTTGAATGTACTTTAAAAATAGAACTTCCTCTTGAATGATGTCAAATCGTGCTCCAAACTTTGTGCTCCACGCAGAAGTGTGTAATCTGTCCCAGATGAGATGAGGGACAGACTTTCTGATAAGCAGTACAGCTACAAATAGTGAAATATTGATCTCCATTTTATCTGCATTTTGAATAAATTGTGTGTGTGTGTGTGTCCTACCCGGTGTGACCCAGGATGGTGGCGTGGTGAAGCGGTCCTCTTCCATTGCTGTCTGTCTGGTTGACGTTGGCACTGTTCTGCAGCAGGAACTCGCAGGCTGCCAGCGCATTCTGGACAGGAAACAGGAAACGCATGAGCTGCCACTCGTCTAGTTTCAGCTTACACACAACCTACATGATCTGCTCTGAACCGCCCCTACTCTCTCACCCTGTCCACACAGGTAAACACCAAAATGGACAAAAGGAGAGGTCAAGAGGCCAAAACCCTCAAATCAAGTTTAATGCTCTCCTCACCGCTGAAACCGCCTGTATCAGCGGCGTGCTGGACTCCTCGGCCGCGTTGACCCAGTTGACGCTGGCGCCGTGGGCCAAAGCGTCCGCCATGACGGGGAAGTTCTGCAGGGCTGCCGAGCGGTACAACAACGCCCCGGGGTGCAGTCCGCTCAGATCCTCTTCCTCTTCGTCAACGTCTGAGGAGAGCACGAGGGTTAACTTTGCTTTTTGTCAAGTTGAAAACTCGATAACTCTCACTGATTTGTTTTATTTGTTTTCTTCATGAAACAAAAAAAAATTAGCTCCTCTGACAGTCCATGTTGAACATATTGCACAAGCTCAGGCCAGACGTCCACATCAGGGTGCCCGTGTGCAATCTTTATCTCACCTTTGTGTGCATTGTTCTTTTGGACAAGGTCACTGGGGCTCAGCCCTGAGGAAAGAGAGCGAGAGAGCGAGAGAGCGAGAGAGAGAGACAGAGACAGAGATCCACGATTACGGGTTTATCCTGCTGACTGCAACAGTGCGCACACATAATACAGCTGACTAGGCCCTTAGGATTAGCAACTTTTGCTGGATCACCAACTTTGGGGATTGTGTGCGTGTGTACGTGTGTGTTCTGTTTTGTTGACATCAGCAGGAGTACGAAGAGTGATGAACTACTCGACAACCAGCTACATTCTTAGATCTTCACGGGTCAGTCCTGAGTCCAGCCTCTCGGTGTTCACCTGTGACCCGAGGCAGAGTGGCTCGGTTCGGCTTGGGTTTGAGCGGCGGCCGCTGGACGGCCTGGTCCTGCGTGTCGGTTCGGTTCCTCCTGCCGCTGGCTCGCCTCAGCAGCGGGTTCCTGCCGGTCTCGGGCAGCTTATGGGTGAACTTCTTTTCAACGTACTTTGATCGGATCCACGACTCCTTGTCTCCTCTGGAGGGACAGAAAGGATAGATCAGAGAGAAAGAAAGGAAACGAGATGAGAGGGAACTCTCATCTCACACAGTAAAACAATCAAAGCAGACATGCAGGGCTGTATTTGTCGGTATGTTTCTGGTTTTACTTGTTCTCAGTTTGACTCCGCAACATGCTTGTGCAGCTGAGAGACAAGAATGCTTCACACATGTCCCCCGAGGTGCTCAGTGTCTTTTAATTAAGTCATAAATTCTGTTAAAAAGAGCTCCATTTAGTGCCTCCTCTCTTCATTATTTAATTACAGCACAAACGCAAGCTGAGTACCACTTAAAAACAATGAAATCCATTTTCATCTTTGGTATAAGGAATTTGAAATAAAAGCAACATTTCAAGTCAAAAAAACAATAATGATCTAATAACATAAGCCCAAACAGGACCAAAACTGAAAGCTCATGCTGCAGAACGCACTTCAGTCGCAATGTTAATCGTTTGTATCGTGTACCTGCGGGACTTCCTGTCTGCTGCGACACAACAGAGAGGAGAACAGGAAATCAAAAGAGAGTTGTGGGCGGCCGATATATTAATCTGTAAATCCACAAATATCTTTGCAGACGGTACATGTTTGAAGTTCAGCAACCGAAACCACAGATTTTCTCAACACACGTAAACCTTTCAGAGATCTGGACAGTCGATTCACGCCAAGTTAGTTTTCATCGTTCATGCACAAATAGGCAGAATTAAACCGTTATGTAATGACATGAATATGACAGCAGGAGGAGATGAAGAGTTTTCTTTTTATTTCTGCTGATTTATGATGAATGGAGGCCAGAAAGTTGGTAGTAAAGGTGCATAGTGTTGTCAAATTATGGAGGACCAAATATTAGGAAACAGGCACATGACACCCAAAGCAGTTAAATAATAATAATAATAACACACCAAACTAAATTGTAAACATCCATGAATTTGACTCCATATTATTAATTGTGTCTTTTGCTTTCACAACCAGGATTAATTTTCCTTCAGCAGAATTATTTTATTCCATTTTAGTAGATTTGTCGTCAACACTATGGCTTAAATGTGGTTGGGCCTTAAATCACACACACACACACACGCACACGCGCACACGCACACGCATTTGGCCACCAGAAGTTGAGACAGATGATATGACAGAAGAAGAAGTGTTTGATTGAAATATGTCCAATGAGCATACTGATATATTATTATACTTTGAGACATACCCTAATTTGAGGTATTTTTGGGGAAAAAGTCTCAGACTGTGGATTGAAAATAATAAATAAATAATTTTGTGCATTCTTTACTTTTTGGCTCCTTGTTTAATTCCCAGAAAAATCAGGTTTGTGTCTTTTAACTCAAACGATTCAGTGTTGGACACCAAAAGCCAAAGCCAAGAGACCCCTGATGACATCACCCAGGTCATTGTCCTCCAGAGCCAGATAGGACATCGTAGTACTAGCTATGAAGGGTAAACTGTGTGTTGTTTACTTTGTACCTGGGACTGGAGGGGTGGGGCTTCTTGATGGTGAGCTCATCAATCCGAGCCTCGTAGATCCTGTTGATTACTGTGTTTCCTAATTCACACATCAACTTAAAAAAAAAAAAGGAAAATAAATACTGTCATATATTTCAGTGCTGGTTACTTTATTTGGAGAGCTTAGTTAAAGTAAACTATTATTTATTTCATGATCATCTAACTGAGAGGACTTCTTGTTAACACAGAAAATGCAATATTCATGTTGTGTAACTGCTGCAGTTAAAATGTCATATTACCTTAATGAGCTCTGGCTCCCAGGAGTCGAGAGTGAGGGAGCGTACTTTGGAGAAATGGACTCCCAGGCTCCTGTTAAATGGAGGAAACAATTAAAAGCTAAGGTTTCAAGCCAAGTGTGTGTGTGTGTGTGTGCGTGTGTGTGTGTGTGTGTAAAAGCGTGTGTGTGTGCGTGTGTGTACCTGTGTATTCCTGAGCAGACGATACAAAGCGTGATGCCCAGGTTGATAGAGGCCCAATCAGGACCAGGCTCCCCACAGTCGCAGCAGTTCTTGTTACCCGGGATTGCCTGGACCTCCTCCAAGGCCTTGCAGCCCTTGTTATCCTGATCCACTCCTCCTCCTCCCCCTCCTCCCAAACTGTTCAGAGACACCGAGCTGCAGCGCTGTCTCTGATAACCACACACACACACACACACACACACACACACACACACACACACACACACGAATGAGAAGACGAACAAAGGCACACAACTTCCTCTGTATCTGCTTGGATTAAACTCCCACGGAAAAAAATGCAGGTATGGAAGATGGTGTGTGTGTGTGTTTGTTTGTGTGTGTGTGTCCTCACTGGGCTGTGTGAATCGTCTCTGTGCTCCTGAAAGGCTGAGGCGATGCTGTTTTGGACGGCACTGATCCACGCCTGCTGCTGCCTCTCGGAGTCGGCCTGCAACAAACAACACCTACACACACACACACACACACACACACACACACACACACACACGAAGAATTGACGCTCTCGTCGCCACACTTAACGCCTATTAAATTCACGTACGCGTGTTCTCCCACACATACTCACTTTGACGGGGAGACCACTTCAAAGCAGAAGCGCCTCTCGTTTTCAGCGCTGGGCTTCACTGTGCAGAGACGCAAGTCCTCCACCACAGCTGTCGGCTGGTCCTGAGATACGCATGCAGGTCATACCACGCATGTTATATGCACATGGGTGTCCTTTATTTGGCTGTTCAAGTCCTCGTTTTAAATATATTTAAAAATAGTACATTTTAAAAATAGTGACATTTATCTCAAATATACCTTGAATCTCTTCTGATACACCAGCTGACTTTTCTGAATCGAAAACCAACGCCTGGAGGGAGAATGTAAAATGGTCATAGAGTCGAGGATTAAGTCTTTATATAGAAGAGACACACACATTATTTTCCAACACAGTGGACATTTGAGTACTTTTAGTGTGGAGGGAGAGAAGCACAAAGACAATGCAGCTGTTCTGCAAGAGCCTTCTGGGTGAACTTGTACCTGCTCCAGGTCTTGAAGGCGTTGCTGGCTCTCTTGTAGAGGTATCCCTCCATGGCAATCCCATTCGTTGAGGCAGCGTTGAAATCCATGATCGAGTCATCATAGGACACGTCCTGGAAATATTTAGCAAAAAACAGTAACTTAGTAGAAATTAAATTAGTGTTAATGGCCTATTACTGTATTTTAATATTGTGGTTTAAAAAACAGTAGCATCCAATTGGACATTTGAAACAATGCGTTACCTTTTTCTTTATTGCAGCATGTCTTTGCTCCATGTCTCTCTTCTCTCGGGCAGAATTTAGGACAAACTGAGTGTGCTAATGAGACAAATATTGATTATTAAATCATGTACATTATTCCACTCATAACAGAGCTCTTATGTATAATATATTAAACTCGCCGATACATTTATTGATTTGCCGTTTTACTCAGCAAAGTGGAACAGGTTAAGGGATCAATGGCACATCAGCAGGCTGCTTATCGACAATGGGGCTTAAAAACACAGTTCAATATTCACAACACATTAACCAGATAGATATAATGTATGGAAATCCTAAATTATGAATTGAAAATGTGAATTTTAAGGCATTTGGTAAGGCTAACGTTTTGTTTGTGTTTTATGTAGAAATAGGTAAAAGATTTAGAAAATTAAAATATTAGTGTTCTGAAAATTGCATGGATTTTGATTTATGTACATGCATCTCTATGCATTTATATTAGTGCATATTATAGTTATTGCCTTTTCTGTCTATTCACTGAACTCAAGGCCTTTCCCTTTCCTCTCCAACATAAACAGAAAGTTCAGAGTGGCTTTCACTCCCGCCATCTTTGCTTTTTAGGAAAAGGGAATTAGGAAGTGTTGAACCTTTTCCTACATCCGGTGTCAAACTGAAGAGCACCGCTGGTAGTTTCTCTCCTCAATCGGTTTGTCGCAATACATAGAACGTCACATGCAGTATGCCAAAAATACCAGGATGTCCTACTGTATCCAGGTGCAATATTATGACAAGTAGTTTTATGCTCGCTGCATGCAACGGACACTGCAGAACTTACTAAAAAGTAAAAAGAAACAGTTTGGAACGCAGCGTCTCTCATCTACCTGTTGTTGTTCCTATCGTTTCCTCTTGAAACAGGAAGCGAAGAGCGAGTGTCGGATATTAAACACCGGCAAATTCGTTTTCCTGTTTTAAATCCTTTTAATTTAGCAGAAACACAATAATCCTGCTGATGTTCAAGGTGGTGATGCGAAACGTTTTTTTTTTACAGTGTGGAAAGTTAAAAGAACAGGAACACACAGGCGCGCACGCACACACACACACACACACACACACGCGCTTTCCTGTTGTTGCTCACTTTTTCCTGTCACGATGAAAGTGTGATGTCATCTTGTGTGACTCCTGCCTTAGAAAGATGCCAAGAACTCAACTATCTTTATTTATCTAAATAATAAAATAAAAAAAGTCCATGCAAGCAGGGATATTTATCTATGTTTCTTCGTCAGAGGTCAGAGTTCATGCTAATGAGCAGCCGTTTTTTCTTCTGCACACAAAAGCAAATAAAAGCAGAAGCAAAGCTGGAATTAACATTTGTGGTCACCTCCGACTGATTCATTTGTACAATAGACCTTTTTCACAGCAGACATGTTGACATCGAGTATGAAAAGCACAGGCGTAATTAATTACAGTGATGATAGCTGCATTCCATGTAGGGGAGGCCCTGAGAAGGCCCTGTGCAGGTTGGTTCACTGGAATAGCTCACTGGGACACGTATTGGAACTGAGCCACCATTAAAGTAATCCAGTCCACCTGTGCCTTCCCTACTGTGATAAGGTAACACATGTCTGCTAGTCCATGGAAGCTAGAGGAGGCAAACCATCCAATATTTCTTAATAAAAAAAGAAAAGTCCTAACAAAAAAACAAAACACGCACAAAAGAAGCCACATTGCGTGTTGTTAAACTTTGCTTTTTCTTCCTGCCAAGCTCAGAAACTTGAATTGTGTAACCTCTGCATCCGTGTATGTTGAAACGAACAATTTAAACATTGCTCTCCAGTAGTCAAACCTCCACAGGGCTCAAGGAATATTGTTTAATAAGGTCAAAAGCTCAAGAGTAGCTTCTGAAGGGACCTTGTGAGCGAGGCGGTTATTTTAATTGCTTAAATACACTCGACGATGAATGTCTACATTTCCATGACAACTGGGCAAATCAAATCCGCCGATTTATTATATAAATATGCTTTGTCTCGTTTTCCTGCCAAGCTGTTTGTCATTTAGTTAAGAGTCGTACAGAGCCTGTTCTGTTATCAAGATGTTGTTAGCTCACATGATACACCGGTAGAAAGTGATCAGTCAGGCCTTAACAAGCAATTACCTCTTCGTTCAACTTCCGTCGATACTCATCCAGTTCGGAGAGAGACTGGTGGCCATGTTGGAAGAGCTGTGCCTGGGCCTCCATCAGTGACAACATCTGACAGGAAGCATGAGGATGTGTTTCAGAAAGCTCTTACATGCATACATTTTTCACAGATTTAGACTCCGCATTTTTACGAAAGGCAACAACATGCATTTAAAATAGGTCAACGTGAACTCACTGCCATCAGGATGTCTGTCTTCTTCTTGGCCTCAATGACGTTAATCTGAAACAAAAAAGGAAGCGGTGGTTTGAGACGGTGCTCGTGTTTCCATAACCCAAAAAAACCTCTTTGGCCAGTTGAAGTTCTGGGAGTCACGGCCACAGGGCCTGGAGGAAAGCCCCAAGGCAAACCCGTTATCATTCAAAGCAGCTAAAGCCCAACCATAATTAGATGTGCCGTTGTACGTCTTGTCCAGGCTGTTTTTGGTACCAGAGTGCTCTGATTATGAGACTGGTTTTCCCCTTTTAAAACTTCTTTTGGCAGACTGGAACATTTGATTCCTCACAAGCCCGTTGTTATGAAAGCAGGGAAGGAATTCGTACAGAAAATAAAATAAAGATGTACAAACGATTACAACAGCCAATCAAGCCAAAACACGGCGAGTCCAAAGCGTCTTGTATTCCTGTAGCCCGACACAAAGTGAAAAAAGGAGGTTGTTTACGTCGTCGTTCTTACTCACCTCCAGCACGTAATCCAGGGCCTCAGACCGAAAGGTCCTGCGAGCGTTGAGCAGAGCGTTGCTCGCCTCCTCCACTTCGTGTTGCTTCCCCCGCGGGGCCTGAGCGTTCCTCATCAGCGCCCCCTCCAGGCATTCGCTGCCGCGCTCAAACTCCTTGCGCACGTCCTTGAAACGACGCACATCTCTGCGAGACAGGGAAGGAAGAAAAAGAGGGAAATTATGCAAGTATTCCACTTTTATTTGACGAATAAAAAGGAGGATACTGGAAGCTTAGAGGGGTAAACCACATTCAAAATGTATCACTGGCTAAAACTCTAGCTGATTACTTTTGTCACATGCTATGAGACATCCTCTCTAATCTAATCCACCGTATCATTCCCACTAATAAGAGCAGACTGCAAGACAGAGTTTGAGGGGAAGTCTAACGAAGGATCATAATCCTTTAATATTATTTATGTGTGTGCCAACAATGGTTGGCTGATTTGCAGGAGGGGTGACTCAGCCTGAAGAAGGCGGCTGTGTGCGTCTAACAGATTAGATGAGAAAGCAGCTCACTGACTCTTTGACAAAGTTCTGCAGCTTCGTCTTGACGGACTTCTGTGTGGTCTCAATCACATCCTAAAAAAGGGAAAAGGAGACAGCGATCACAATGAGCACTGATCACTGCTAAATGTCAAATGTGTCCCACAAGGTGCTGCAGCCTTGTTTGACCACATACTGCAGCTGATAAGACAGACAGACAGACAGACAGACTCACCCCCTGAGCCTCCAAGATGATAGACAGCTTTATGGAAAATTTGTCCAAACACTCCTGCAGGACAGACATTTTAACAATCATCTCTGTTTCGTCGTTAAAGTGCAGATTGGGTTCCTAAGTCCAGTTCAGTGTATTTGGTTTCATTAATTCAAACCCATGTTGTGTCAAATTTGACAGTTTAAGGGATCAGATTAAAGTAGTACCTTACAGGTGTACTTAAAAGTATTTTTTTTTTAAAACACCACTTTCTTTGGATAAATGTGACATAATTGCGAGTGGAAAAGGGACTTCTTTCACCTCCATCGTCTTGTCCCCAGAGCAGTGCTGCCCCAGATCCCGGAGGCCATTCACAAAGCTCTTGCTGGTCTGGCAGTAGACTCTGCCTGCCTCCAGCATGGCATGGCATTGTTTCACAAGCTGGATGACACAGAAATGAAAACGCCAGAGTCAGATTCATCCTGAATACTCAAACAAGACTTGAGGTGACCAACGACGGGCCACACTCAGCAGGAACAATTAAACATAACGAGTTATTCCAGGAGTCCACGCATTAAAGCAATGAAACAGTCAGAGTCTGATGTTATTCCAGGAGAGCGTAATTACTTTTATATAATATATACTGCATACTGGATTTAAAAGCTGGACTTTTTACTTTTGAATACTTTATGTTATCTGAAAAAAAGACATGTGTTGAGGCCAGATATTTCACAGATTTTACAGTACAGATATAAACTGTAACGGCACATACAATATTACAGACACAATATTACAACGCCATTTAAAGGGAGTAGTACTACACATGTCCCATCCATAACTTTCAGGTTGCTGTTAGCTAACATTTGCACATAGAGCAACATGTTTCTGGCCACCCTACGTATATAAATCCAATGGCCACAATTCTTTTTGCTCGTTACTGGTCTTTACTAACTCCCTTAGGGAAATATCTGTCTCTTTAGCTGCTAACCGCTCCACTAGCTGCTAGTGTGGCTAGCCGCAAACAAAGCTAGCTAGCTGGTTGCAGCATAACGTGGCGCTGAACGGCCCTGAAGAGAAGAGTGAGAGTGTAACTTGGCAAATAGTAACATTGTGGACAATGAAGCCAAAAACGAGGTGGTGAAATAATAACTATGTAACAATATAACACAACAATGTGTTATACTTGAAGTAAATTCCTGGTTTAATACACTTTGAACTGCAGCCTTGGAAATTGTTCCACAAAAGGTGTTTCAACGTAATGCGCCTGATTACAAATGTACTGTCAAGTGACATGGCTAAGTACTTTTAAAAGAGGAATTAACTCATTCTTTCCCAATTATAAAGTGTTTTCTTACTCGATGCAATAGACACAGAGGTTTGACCACTTCTGCCTCGACTGCTCTGGTGTGACACGTAGCTTCTGGTATCTAATGTTAGCCAATGCCAGCAAACTTCAGATACTTGTTGCCATGTAAGCTAGATTTCTGTTTGACGTTGTTGACTTTATGACTCTTTTGTTCTTGTGCTGCTGAAGTTTTAGAAATGTTTGATGGCCTTGTTATTCCCAGCACCTTCAGTGTACCACAGTTTATTTTAGCTTATCCAAGATTTCCGTTATCTGAAAAGCAACTGTGGGCCAACAGGTTTTTTGAGACATTTTGATTTGTCAAAGTACACACACACTATATATATATATATATATATATATATATATATATATATATATATATATATATATATATATATATATATATATATATATATATATATATATATATACATATACATATACATATACATATACATATACATATACACACACACACACACACATATATATATATATATATATATAATATATATATATGGATTTTCTTTCAACTTTAAATCGTTTTAATATTTTTCAGACAAGCAAGATATCTTTATTTAATAAAATGTAAAAAGTCCAACACTCATACAAGTAGGGACATTTATCTTTCTGTCTTTGTCAGAGGTCAGAGTTCAGCTAATGAGCAGCTGTTTTTCTTCTGCACACAAAGCAAATAAAAACAGCCTGAGGGGTTTGAACCCAGTCAGTTTTTTTTTATCTAAATCAATGCATCTCCCTGCTGCCACTCATAAATCACTCACTTTTATGATGCCTTGCAGGTAAAGTTAAATGAACCAAGAACTTTATCTAAACTACTGGTATATTTCCATATTGTTTTTCATTATTATTATTATTATTATTATTATTATCAAGGAACCGAATCACAGCATGTGACCTCTCTATCAGATGAATAGATCTGAAACTGTGTCGTATCCATGCAAACATGGAATGGGGAATATACGTTATCGTATCGAAGCAGAACAAACTGCAGTTCTCCCTATGGTAGGATAATACGATGGGGAAGTAGCACCTGCAACTACTTCCTGCTTACAGTCAGGTGAAAAATACCTCAACTACCACTGCCTCTTCACATGAAGAGCATGTGTGCAACAGACACTAAAACCTGTGTGTGTCTGTGCGTGTCTGTTTTTGTGCACGTTGGAGGGAACATTTTTGAAAGTAGAGCATTGACTCACTCTGATATCATGGAAGTGTGCGTAGGAGGAGGTGCATGTATCTCACCTTTTCTAGTCGTGTCTCGAGTTCACTCACATCGCTTTGGACCACTTCGATTTCAGCTCTGAAACAGACACACAAAGTACACAATTTCACAACCATAGCTTGGGGTCAAAGGTCGCTATATATCTACTCTCAGTAACACATGAACCCCAGTGTGCTAGTATTATATATATATATATATATATATATAATGAAACATAATAATATATGTAAAATCTGTCAGGGGACTACAGATGAGAACAGCATTGTGCACTGTCCCTGCTAAATAGAAAAATTACATTGATCAATCAATACATTAAAAACATAAAAAAACAACCAATGATAAAAAATAAACATGAGCTGCAACGGTCTTATTATTCAAACTAAAATAAGTGTATGAAAAGTATTGAAATGTCATACATTTTTCAGGGTTCAAAGTAAAGCGTGTACCTCAGCTTTAACTCTATAATGTCTTTATCAAAACGACAAAAGATTCCCCCCCCCTCCTCCCAAAACAACATTTTCCCTCAAGCTCTCAAATACAAATCCATACAAGACTCCATTTGTTTTAACGCAACAATGAAGCTACGGCATTCATGACAGCAATTATTTTCACACTCACTTGATTGTAATTAAGAATTATGTTGTTTTTTTTAAAACCTGAGGTCTTAAACAGCATTTTAAAACAACATTTAAATGTTTGAACAGAGTTTAGATCATATCGAGGTTGCGCATGGGCCTGCAGAATGGGCCCTCCAACAAATATTCAGACGCGGTTATGGATTAATAAACCTTAAATTGTGTTTTTGAGCACAAGAGTCGGCCTTCTCGAACATCTCCCGCGCACAGAAGCGCCTCTACACGTCCTGTGCATGGCTAGTTTGACGGCCTTCGACGCAACAGTCGGTATCTCTCTCTCTGCCTCTCGTCGCTTCTCAAACCAACAGCTCAACCATGTGGTTTCCGCTGCCTTCCACCAACAGTACAGAGATACAGAGAGAAGAGGGGGGAGGAGGGGGAGAACGAGTGAGTGGAAAGAGAAGAGACGAGTGCCTCGACACACAGTAACTGTTTGTGTTTCTGTTTGTTAGTGCGGGGATGTTTGATTCAAAGTCTGAGGTCAGCTTGAAGAGAGGGAACGAAAGGAGAAGATGAAGGCAAGATCAAAAAGATTCCTTCATTAAAAAGGGTTGTGCATCCTTAGTGTCAGTCAGAGTGTAAGAAAGCAGCCAAAGCAGAGTTTCCGCCGTCGTTCTCCCCACAGAAAACACACTTCCTGTCTACCCTGTTGATCACCTCAGCACATCTCGCCACACTTCCTGTTGCCCTCCCACCTCACCATTACCTAGCAACAGGAGGCAGCACATTTGAGTGCCTGTCCCCGAGCTGTCAGTTACAGCTTTTTAAAAAAAATCTTTTCATCCTCCTCGGTCTTTCACATTCTCGGCTTATCCGTTTCGATTGACCGTGTTTATATAGGAGATAACTTTCCTTCTCTTTCCCCCCTTGTTCCTTCCCTCTCCGCCTGACACGAGACCTCACCGAATGCAGCTCGCACAGCTCAAACTTTCCACCACTGTGCGAAGCCTCATGAACTCAGTACTGGCAAAGAAAGGCCGAGACTCAATGTGGAAATATATAAGAGACGACATCAACCTCTGTGACTCAGGCGGGATGCCAACAAAAGATCAGGGCACACCCGCATTCTGCAGCACGCTCTCTTGAGCTGCTTGCAAAACCAATTTAGCAACACTTCCCTTTTGGTTACAACGGACGCTGTGTAGAAAGATAGGAGACCGTAGCAGAGCCACACTGACAGCATAGTCAGGGACTTTACAGGCTTTTTTTTTAAAAATGAGGCTTAAAGTCACTCACAGGGGGCCAGAATTCAGTGAGCAGCAGAAATGAATGTGTGCAATCGATCAGTCGAACTTGATTGACATGTTTCTATTAAGAGATGTTGAGTGACAATAGGGCTAATGTCAGCTTCCTGTGTTTCAGTGACCCAGAGCAGCAACTTCTCCCTGCATGGAGTCTCATTCCATGTATTGACCCCCCCCAAACACTTGCAATGACATGCATGGCTCAGATCTCAGAGGGACTCAGAAACACTGAATGCATGGAGTCTGAAAGTCCACAAACAATAACACCTCCATTGAGGAATATAATAAGGACACATTTTACAACCTATGGGGACATATCATTTGTTTTTCTATAACATTATTTCAAACTCCAGAAGGTTAATTAACTAACTTCTGCAGCTGGGACTGAAGAGTCAAATCTCCCTTTTTTAATTCCCTACATCATAAAGCACTGACGCACAGGTGGACTTCTCACCTGAAGCGAGGAGAGTCTTTCAAACACTCCTCAAAGTCCAGCTTGACGGTCATCCCTCGGCCTATGGTTGCGGTGGCAGACCACACGACACACTTTACGGTATTTCTTTGACTCCTCTTCGAAGCCGGAATGGGACAGCAGCGTACGAGACGACGCTAAACGTTCAGGTTCGAGGCTCCACGGCGGCGGGCAGCTTGACTCATTCTGCGCGTTGTCATTTGTATTCCTCGCGCAGCTCGCCTCTGTTGAAGGGACACCGCGTGCCCCGGTCGCACATCCGAGCCCCGAGACGACTTGTCACCACTTATGAGAAGTCAGCCGCGTTATTGGCGTTTTATCCGACAAAGGAAGAACAAAAGAAGAAGAAAGAAAGTCGAGCGCGTCCTCGTGTCGGAGGATGATGATGATGCAGAAAAGTTTCCTCAAAAAAATAAAAAGTATCCTTACTGATCGACACGGATCGATATTCCCAAATGAATAAGATTAAATCAGAAGGCAGCCGCTTGATTGGATGTGTTTTCCCCCAGAGAGCCCTCTCTCTCTCTCTCTCTCTCTCTCTCTCTCTCTCTCTCTCTCTCTCTCTCTCTCTCTCTCTCTCTCTCTCTCTCTCTCTCTCTCTCTCTCTCTCTCTCTCAAGCGGTCCAACCCCCATTCTCTCTATTTCCGGGTTTATTAGTCATGGCAAATTGTGGTTTTGAAGAAGCAACACTGCTCAAAATGAGAGGTTAGACTAAAACGTCTCTAATATAAATTATAGACTGAATCTACTTGGTGATTCATATGAAAATATGGAGGTTAATGACATGTAATCTGATTTTTGATATCATGCTGTAGAGTTGGCTATGTGGAATACCCCCCCCCCCCCCGACCCCCCGACCCCCTTCATTGGGTTTCTGCTGTTCGTGTATCCAACTTTTTTTTCTTTTTTTTTTTTAGTTTCAGTGAACTGTGTGCCTCTCATGAAGAGAGACTGGGTGTGTATTCTTGTCTGACAACCTTTTTTCTTCTTCTTTGTTATTGTCTGAGGTGTGAGGAAGGCTGCTGCTGTGGGCCACCCTCTGCCAATGAAGCCATTCACTGTGGAAGCTCATTGCCGCCCAGACAGCAATGAGCTTCCACAGTGAATGGCACGTGATGTTGACCGTATTTGTTCATTTTATTCTGTCAGAAAAAGGCTTCCATTATTCCCAGGTCCTACAAGAGACAAAACAACCCACTACGTGTTGGGCAACATTTAACTGGTTGACTGCTGAGTGAGATGTAAATACAGTGGATCAACTGGGTCTCTGCGTGTTACATCATCTTGCAATGCATATATGATAACTACATAATGCAACTAACTGTCTGTCTGTATAGCCCCCCCCCCCCCCCCCCCCCCCCCTTCTGGTAATTAACAGTTACTGCAGCTCATCTGAAAACATTTCCTTCATTTTGATTCATGTTGCAGATTATATATTTTCCTCTGTTGGTCTATCTCTCAGAGGATAACAGTACCGTGGTGCCTTCACTGACCACCGCCCTGATCGGACTCGTCTCTGTGTGTGTGTGTGTGTGTGTGCCAATGAGAGGAAATCTCAGATATGACATCTTAGACGTCACGGAAAGGGCGTAGTGATGTCTGTTGTGTTGCTAAATTGCTTCATCAAAATAAATTGTTAAATAAATATTCTCTGAGGACAAAAAGATTTCCAATACCCTGTATTTAAAAGCGTGCCGTTCACCAAAGTTGTTGTTGTAAAGAAAACAAACTGTGCATGGGAAGAACCCACGAGGAATCCTAATACACTTTTTTTATCAACTTTAAAATGTACCGATATAGTCCGTCAAAAAATACTACACTATGTCTAAAATAATCTGCCGCCTTCCCAGAGCGCGCAGGAGCGTCAAGAGCGCAGCGCTGCGCCAAACAAAAACAACGGGGGCGTGTGCGTATTTGGCGCACATCGTGAGCGCAGCGGCATCAGAGACTCGAGACAGACAGTCGGCTCTAATAGAGTTTTAAAACGCTTCTCGGGCGACATACAACTTGGCTGCTCGACAGCTTCTTGTTTGTCTTTGACAGGAGATTCCCTGCGCGTCCGTCCAAGTGTCAAACCGCACCGAGTTTCAGGTCTCGCACATCTTTCAAAATAAAGGCCTGGCTGGCATCGAAACATTCGGAGATTGTTTGAGAAAGATGTATGCACATTGGGAGACAAATGTATCACCTAAGGCACCTTTCCTCCCAACAGTGACAGCCCAGTACAGGCTTGGCGAATCACTCATACTCAGGGGTGTTGAAGCACGTGGTCATAACAAGTGACTGAATATCAACTGTAGGCCTATCACATCTTCATTAACCTGCACAGGGGTGGTTCAGAATATGCACTGTGTAAGCAACCTGTAATATAAATTAGATTTTTTAAATCTACTAAAGTTAGATTTTGGGAACATCCTGGTGAGTTATGGGTTAAGGCACTGAACATAACACGCTGACCAACATCCTCGGGTTCACGTCCGGTCAAGGACCTTTGTTGCATGTCATTCACCATTGCTCTCTCCCCTCATTTCCTGTCACACTTTCAATGTCAGATTTCAAATAAAAAGATGCTCCAAAACTAGATTGTAACTGCATCCCTCTACAAGACCGGATGTCACGTTGAGGTAAACATGCTGGAGCCCCTTTAAGACACTGTTGTGTTTTAGTGGTGCATATTACCAGACAAATGAGCTCATTGGTTAGGTGACCACAACGTATACGCTTACACAGATAGTACACAATGCACAGACAACCCGAGGCCTTCAGGGCCCTTGAGGGTCTGGTTTAAAATCCAGCATTGTTATTACATAAAGCAGCCTTTTCTGGTGATAAATAGGCATATTCAATCAATTTAGGCAGGCCTATTTTTTTTATTAACAAACAAATAAAAATACATATGATATACAATAAGCTTTTAATTGTTTAACATCATCTTCCTCATCAGATGAGGTTCAAGACAGTTTGAGATTAACCTTTTAAGCCAACATGGATGATCTCCAATGACAATTTTCAATCTTTAAGACATTAGTTATGTTCCAAAAACGGTGACATTTGTCATTTCTTTCTCAATGTCATTATGTCAACGTGATGTGAAAAACAGCTGATTCCCAGAACACACAGAGATACTGGGAAACACTTTGCCCTACAACAGTTTGATTAGATAACCAGTGGTTGTATTGGAATTTTTTATTTTTTATTTAAAGAAACAGGCAACCATAAAAGTCAAATTGACCGTTACCTAACGCGTCACCTGTTTATTATTAGTAGTTTTGTCTGCTCTTATTTTGAAATATATCCGCAGTATTTCCGGTGCGTGTGCGGCTCATCGCGTGGGACTTGACGCGCCTCCCTCTCCTCTCGGTGTTGCCTTGCGTCCGGGGGAAGCCGCATTAACAGCGTCTCCGTAATGCGGGCGTGAAGCGCTTCATGTAGGGGATCCAGGGGCGCAGGCTTACCGGCTTCACACCGAGCCTGGCCGCCGGGGCACCGGAGGAATACAATGTCGAACCGAAAGCACCGGGACAACCAGGAGATCTGCGCCCGCAAGGTCCGCGAGCTGGCCCAGTCCGGAGTAAACAAACACTGCTTCGAGTGCAGCCAGCCCGGGGTGACTTACACCGACATCACGGCGGGCAGCTTCGTCTGCACGTCGTGCTCCGGAATGCTGTGAGTGGGAAAAAAAAACAACAAAAAAACACCCCAGCCGCGCCTCCTCCCGGGGATCATTTACGTTAAGCATCAGTGTGAGGACAGCAAGATACTGAGAGAGAGTAAAAAAAAAAAAAAGAAAAAAGAAAGGAAAGTACCAGGCCGGAGAATGCACCATGCACTACCCGGAGCCAGATTAACAGTGTTATGTTCTATTTTTCAGCGTTAATCAGGGAGTGTTGGTGTGGTGCAACAGCCGGGGTGGTGTGCTCAAATTAATTTACGCAGTCTCTCTCTCTCTCTCTCTCTCTCTCTCTCTCTCTCTCTCTCTCTCTCTCTCTCTCTCTCTCTCTCTCTCGTGCGTGTCTTCCAGCAGCTTCATAAACGACAGACCGCTAGTTGGTCATTTTCCAGCTCTCAGTTACGTTTCATTTCGTTATGGTGCATGTTTGACATTACCCCCCCCCCCCCCCCCCCCCCCTTCTGTCTCCCTCCCTCCTTCTCTCTCTCTCTCTCTCTCTCTCTCTAGGCTCTTCTCCAGTGTGGGTGTGTGTGTGTGTATGCTGTCAAATTTTTTTCTGCATGTTCGGCCTAGTAGTCCCCCCCCCCACACACACACTCGTACTCATAGGAAGATGGTTTCAGCACTTCCAAGCGCGTAATTGCGCAATCCTACACATGCACAGCCGTTGTCACACCCTGGCATGGAGATCCTATACGAGGCGTGTGGTTACTGAAACCACATGCTTCTGTCACAAGGCACCTCCTTCACACCGGTTCCGCCCCTTAAATTCACAGTCACTTGACCAAGTGTTTCCTCAGCCACCTGCCCTGTCTCCTTGTCTCCTCTCATTTTGCTTCCTTAGTTTTATCCTTTTAATTCCTTCTGTCCATCTCTCCCAGGAGAGGCCTCAACCCTCCCCATAGAGTCAAGTCCATCTCCATGACAACCTTCTCCCAACAGGAAGTGGAATTCCTCCAAAACCATGGCAACGAGGTGAGTAATATTCATAAATCTGGGACGGGAACGCATTTTAATGTGTTTTTTCCTTTTATTATTCAGACCATCAATCCAATGACCGGTTCCTAGTTTTTGATTCAAGTTCAGTTTTCAAACTCACGTTCTGATTCTCTGAAATATGAAAGGTCCCTTATGGACCCGTCTTTGTGGTCGGGCAGTTTCTCTTTTTCTTTTTGGGAAGAACGCTACTGCCAAGAAACAAAAGGACCAGCACTCTCTGGTCCCACCCAAACCATGATCGATTTCCTGTGTGTGTGCGTGTGTGTGTGTGTGTGTGTGTGTGTGTGTGTGTGTGTGTGTTTCTTTTCTAAACCAGGTCACCCCTTCATCAACTGTAAAAAGTCCGCGGCCATATCTTGGTCAAGTATAATTTAAATGTAAAAAAAGTGATAGTAATAAGATTTAGTTTTTGATGTGTTTATATCAATGCAATCAAAAGATTATCAGCAGATTAGGGCTGCAAAAAAATAAAAACCCAAATGACTCTCGCATATAATAGAAAATAATGTCCCTGAAAAATATATCATAATAGTAATTGTTTTACCTCTTTAGCAAATGTATTTATTTATACGCTTTTGTAGTACACCATATCAGCAATATAATAGTCAACTGTTTGCAAAAAAGAAATAATAAGAAAAGAAAATTAATTGGAAAAGTTAATATGACATTGTTGATGTTTGTCGGTTATTTCTTCCACTTTGACACGTTGAACAACATTAATATCAAAATCTAGTTAATATCACCTGTTTATCTCTTATGTGGTGAAGCTTTTTTTTTCCCCCTTTGGGAACAACCGGTGTGGGCAGCACTCAGTGCTGAGCTCTTATCACACTAAATAAACGCTCAAGGGTTTCCGGGCTTATCAAGATGAGTGCTGGCCGTTTTTATGGCTAGAAAGTGTGTGTGTGTGTGTGTGTGTGTGTTAAGTATAATGTGAGGAGAGGCAGAGGTTTTTCTCCACATCATCCTCTGAAGAGGGATCGGCCAGTTATGATTCGTCATTGTTGCGACACACTGTAACTGGACGCGAATGGCCGATGAGAAAACGCATGACCTGCAACACTGATTGCAACTGTTTCTTGTGCCGAACGTGTGTGTGTGTGTGTGTGTGTGTCCAGGTCGGGAGGAGGACTTGGCTGTGCGTGTTTGACCCAAAGACGGACGGCTGCTCCGACATGAAGGACTCTCAGAAGTTCAAAGAGTTCCTGCAGGACAAATACGAGAAGAAGAAGTGGTGAGCGTGTAGTTTGTGTTCGCTGCACGACATGCTAGCAGTAGCAAAGGTTTATTTTGATTATCTATGAGTAGATTGGTGTGTAACATATCAGGAAATAGCGAAGAATCCCCGGTAAACGTCTTCAAAAATTGCATATCGCAGGAATGTGTCATGATAAACATCCAAATCTCAAAGTAATGACCTTCCCATCAGCCTCAGCTCTTACTTCAGTGCTAACTGGCAAACGGGAGCATGCGTACACAATAAACTAAGATGCCAACAATGGCAACATGGTGACATCAGCATGTAAACATTATCATTGTAAGAATGTTATGTAGCATTTTTAAATGTGTCCAAATCTTAATCTTTATTATAATAATAATAATAATGACCGAACAGATTGCTGCAGGTACATGATGCGTTTTTGTAGGCCAACAGGAAGTGAGCATGGCACTGGTTTCCTCAACAAAATGGGATGTTTCCTTTTGGATTTTGGATTATTGCAGGAAAAAATCTCTGTGTCTTTGGCACTTGTTAAACGTCACAAATAAACAACACTTTTAGGATTTTTGAGTGAAAAGCTCACGATAGAGAACGAACTCCACCGCGGTCATTTAACCACGAAGCTACGTTTATTATGGTTTTTGTGAGAATGTGAGCATGCTGACATGTGCATTTAACTCATAAGACCTCTGTGAGTGCTCCTGAAAGCAATTTTCTTTTTTTAAATGGTGACTTAATGATTTAATTGTTCTGTCAGTTGTTTCAGCTCTAAAAGGGAAAGGGCATACCAGGGCAAATTAGACCCGAGCAACAACTGATCATGTTGGTTCCAAATTTAGGCATTTCCCTGAATGAGGTGGGGACGCCCTCTCAGAAAGAATTAGCTGACGGATAAGAGCTGCTTTCATGCTCGGGATAAAAGAACAGTCATTGTTTTGGGGTTTAGCTTCAAGCTTTACAAATATTCCCAATCGCGATTTGATAACTGACTAAATGTCCAGCTAGGTACCAAATAACCTGTCTCTTTCAGGCACTTTTCCAAAAGTAAGAACCGAAGGGACGTCGAGGGTCCTTGGAGCCCGGGGGTCCAGGCAGTGCCCCCTTCCCATGGTCCCTTAACCAGCCAGGCGCCCTCCCATAACCTGCCCCCCAACGCCAGGTCCACGAGGCCGCTGGTGAGAGGCTTAATGTGTGCTGATTGTGCGTAATGGGGGTTGAGAGAGTAGTGAAGACGAAGGGGAGACATTCAAGAGAGAAAGTGGGTGGGGGAGGTAGAAAAAGAGGAAGTGAAAGAAGACAAGGCGGTGAAAAAAAAGAAGAGAGAATAGAAGGTGAGGAAACAATTGAAAATGTGCTTCCAGAGACAGAGACTGATGGGCCGGACAGCGAGACACCCAGAGAGCCTACGCATCAAAGCCGCTGCTTATGAATTATTGAGAAAGCATGAAAGAGACTCACTTCTTCTGCCTTTGTCGTGTCCCCCCCCCCCATCTGCTTTTTTCTCTGTCCTCTCATCTCTTGCCCGACCAGTCTCAGTCCCAGCTGCCGTCATGGGATCGAGCTCCCGCCATCTCGCCCGCCGACATGCGGGCGGACGTGTTCACCGCTCGGTCGCTGCGCTCCCAAAGCTTCAGAGACCCCACTCTGAAAGGTCGGAGGTCGATCTTCGTCAGAGGACCGGCTATTTCCGGACCGAACGCAACGATCGATCCCTTCACCCTGTTTTGTCTCTGCCCGTCTCCAACGTAGATCCCACCCTGTGCGGGATCGAAAGACAGCGGCCGGGCTCGCTGTCGTCGGCGCCGGGAGCCCAGAGCCACGTGCCCTCGTTCCCCGCTCTCCCGCGGCCCTCAGGTGTGTCCTCCACCGACACCATCACACATCATGCAAACGCGTGACAAATTCCACACGAGTCCATGGATATCATGTCATAGTCACTGTAGTAAAAAGGGGAAAAACACTAAAGGAGAGAGATTGCATCATTTCTATTAATCCGCCACATTAAAATAGTCCCATTATTCCTCCTGCTGTTGCACCTTGACAGTGTTTTATTCTTTGTACGACATCGTGCGGGTTGAAACCCGCTCCATGTCCATCATCTTAGCACAGTGGGGTGGGGGTGACCGGTCTTTTCTCCTCTTCTCCCTGAACTCATCCCCTCTCTCTTTTTGTTCTGTCTCTCTTATCTCTTCTCCCCGACCTCGTAGTCAGTAGCTCTTTCAAAAAACACTTCACTTTAGGTAAGACGCGGCGGCGCCAACGCGATGCATTGTGAATGTGTGCTGAATGGCTGAGGTCAATAGGCTCTTGCTAAGTGTGTCGCTCAATGCTAAGCGGCCGACCTGCTGGTCGCGCCGGTGCTTCGTGTTAGCGGCACTCTCTCGTCAATTATCACGTGCTGCAATCAGGGAGTCAATATATATTTCTCCATCGGTCATGTTTACCCACTTCAAAGCCAGACCTGAAGGCTGGGATGGTGAAAGACACACACACACACACACACACACGTGCACGCACACACACACACACACGTATGCACGCACGCGCACTATTTTTAGCTGCCGCTGATATATTTCGCACCGCGCTGGCGTTGAAGCACTCAAAGACTATGTAGGACACAGCTGTAATCCCACGGGGCACATTAACACCCCCCCAAAGTATTCCAGGAAGTTCAGGTATGTCTGCAGAGATGGGTCCAATCTGCCCGAGCATGACCACATCCCCAAAAACATGCAGCCGACGTTAGCGCGCTTTATCAAGTCAAGTCCGGTCTGGTTTCTGTCACGGACGAGCTGGATTTAGAAAAGAACTAAACCTTTTTTATGTGTATCCCCCCCCTCCGTGCGAATACAATTTTGGCTGATACCTGCATGCTTTGTGGCTCATGTTTGTGGAAAGCTTGCTACCTACGAAACGCTAATTTCCTGCCGTTGTTACCATCTAACAAATGTATTTTTGAGGTTGGCGCTTTGAAGACTATCCCAGAACCTGTTGCTGTGCCTTTTCAGTTCTCGTGTTAGTTCATGCTAATCCTGCGTTTGACTTAAGCCTCGTAGCATGGGAATGTCACAATGGCATGAGGAACTTTGTTTGATGACTTTCTTTTCATTTATTCGTGTCCATATGAATGATAATTCCATTTCCACGTCGGTATATGACAGCGTAATCAGATTTTAAAGGCCATGAATTGATCTGGATCAAGCATGACATAAGAAATGGTATTTCCTAATTCGCAATCTCACCTCCAAGGTCCATTTAGCAGCTTTCCATCGAATCGCATGATCTTCCTGAGCAGGTGGAGTTTGCACTTCAAGGGCTTTTCATCCATGTGGTTTTAAATACTGAGGTAATAAAAATGTATTTGAATTGTTTTACCAAGGATTAAGTCTTTTGGCTCGAGAGGTACTTCAACTTTCTAAAAACCTGTAGAACTCGTTGTGTGTAAACACCAGCGCTCCTCCTCTCGTCTTTGCACTGAAGCTCGGCTCACTTCCTCTCAGGTCGCACGGTATCGGCCTCGGGGACCACGGGGCCGTTCAGGGCCTTCCCCAAGTCTCTCAGCGTGGACTTCGGGGGTCTGAGTCATCCCCATCAGCACCCTCTGCCCCACTCTCTGTCCCAGCAGCAGACCGGAAGCGCGGGACAGGCGAACCCGCGGGTCGGTGCCTCCAGCCACCAGGACCGATACGCTGCCGTGTCACATCTGGACAGCTGCTTCTCTGAACCGCCGGCGGTCGCGGGTAGGAAAACATTTGAGTGTGTTCTCTGCCACATCTGTGTGTTGATTTGTTGGAATTGAGCGAGTAGAGGCAGAATGCACTTGGTACTTCTACTCCATAGTGTCAGGTATAGGCACGTTTAAACTGTAAGATACGGAAAACGCATGATACGCTTATGAAATATAACGCATTGTTAAAGAATAAACAGTGTCTCGCAGCCTATTTCCCAGATGTTCTTGAGTTTTTAGCAGTTCGGCCCGAAACTCTGGAGATGGTTTCATTTGAATAACTGTATGAATCCCCAAAAAGTTTTTTAAAAAAGTCCAATATTTCACAAAAAAAGCAAATATTTGTAGCAGAAGCTTGCGTTTTATTCTTTTTTTAAGGCCCATTTGTCTGCGTGACGAGTACATTCTGCTGTTAATACCTAAATACTTTTACTTAAATTTAGATTTTGAAGAACTTGTACCTGTTTTGCATCGTTGTAGCGGCACTTTCACCGAGCACGTCTTCCACCACTAGGTCACAGATAGAGGGGAGAGTTGGAGTGTGCGTGCGGTGCAGATTGCCACCGACAGCTCAACAAGGTTGCGTAACATCCTCACACCAGATGCCGAGGCTTTAAGCAGCTGAACTATGCTCATTGTGTTGGCTCCAGATTGTTTAAATCTTCTTATTGGCGCATTTTACAATCAGCTGTATTACTCTAACAACCAAGGCGCAGGTTTTAATGCGTAGGCTTCACGGGAGGAGCCTTCGAGCTTCCCACAAGAAGCTTTGTTGTTTTCCTTCATCACAGCCTGGCAGAGTGAGGAGGTTATTGATTTCCCCCTTTTTTTAAATTCATATCAAGCAGAACACAGAGACGCTATTCTCTTTCAGCAGATGTGCATTGCTTCCGTTCTTCTTATTGACTTCCACGCTGAGGATCAACTGTTTGGGGCTCTTTTTGTTGAGATGTTTCCAGATAATAACAGCTTGATCTCACTCGAGTTATGGTGTTGTGTGAAAACGCTTGTTCGCAGCTCCCCCTGGTGGTCCGCCGCAGTACAACGCCCTCTTCGGCAGCAGGCCCTCGTCCAGCTCTACTCCTGCCAGGTAGAGAAACAACAACAAAAACAGTCTGTCAAATCAGCTTCTGTTTAACGTGACAGCGTGTGGAGCTCCTTTTTTTTCTTTTTTCTTCTTCTTTTTTTTTAAAGGTCATATCCTGATTGATCCTTTTTTGTTTTTCTGCTTTTCCATCCCCAGTTCCCCCGGTGTCGACACCGTGTCCGGCTCCCAAACCGTTGCAAGTAGGTACCCGAGCACGAACTGAGCATCGATTCCCTCCCGCTAACACTGCATTGTATTTTCATTCGGCGCCCTCGTCTTTAAAGCCGGTGCGGCACTCCTAATTAGGATGCGTCTGTGCGACTGTTGTTTTTGAATAGACAGGAATGCACTCTGTTAACCTCACACACTGGGAATGATCTCCCCGTCTCTTCTGTCCCCGCGTCTCAGATTTCCCCAACCCATTCAGCTCCAGCTCCGCTTCCCAGCAGCCCGTTGCCCTCTCCCAGAGTAACCCCTTCAGCAACGCATCAGGACGTAAGATTAAAAGTTGTATTTGTTTTTCAATCGAGATGGGTTACATGTTTTCTTCACGACCCCTCACCGCGTTATACCGTCGTTTAGACAAAAAGATAAAGGGGACTACAGTGACTTCATCATCTGAGGGTTTTGTGTTTATGGGATTACTTTGCACAATGATACCATCCAGATTCTGTATGTGGAAAGTCTGTAAGATTTTCATTTGTATTTATCAACCTGGCGGTTGGAGGGAAAGTACAATGTTTTATATTTAGTTTAGAGTTGAAACTATTATTTTCTTAACTTGTCAGAAAATTAAATGGCCAGAATTTGGATAATAGATTCATTATTTCAGTCTTCTAATGAGCTAAATATTAGCTTTTGTGTGTTTGACAATTATTTTAAATTTAATATCTTGTTGCAACTAACAAATAGACAAATGGAATAGAAACACTCAAACAATAAATCAGTGACATATGCAGAAATCCAAATGTATTATAATGTATTGCACGTCATTATATGAACTGCAGCTTCAATATTAGAACTCTTCTTGCGGCTATTTTTTTTATTTTTTGAAATATAACAATATGATTTGTTGTCTCATTCAGTTTGCATACTAATTATGCTTCATATGAAGTGCAGAAGTTAAAAGGAAATCATTTCTCTGTGACGCTCTTTTTCCCGTGGCTGTGCCTGATGTGGGTGCCTCTTTTCTCCAGATGACGCCGGTGCGTTTGTCACCTCGCCCACCTCCGTCTTCCCTCCGTCCGCCTCCTTCCCAGCACCCAGCACCCACAATGCATTTCATCATGAGTCAGCCAGCAACCAGGAAGCCAATGGTAAAGCTTTTTAATAGTTTTTTTATTTGTCTAATATTTTGCGTGCAGAGTTGGTGTCTATATACATAAACAAATACAAGTAAACGTCAATTGTTTTAATACAGTCTTCTTATTTGCAGAGAGGATTGTGTCAATGTACTATTTGTTTTTGTTGAGGTTTTTGAATTTGTATCTCAATTATAGTCCGATTGAAGGCTGTACTTTGGCACAACTGTGAGCTAAATGCTAACGTTAAAAGCACATGAAAAATAGTATTAAACCAAACATTTTTTATAATAATGCAATCTGTAAGGGAGACTAAAAGCCTAATGCATCACAGTTCTCCCCCTGTTTTGATTTTAACTAATTACTTTAATTCAAAATTGTAAACGGATCAGTGAAGTGTATTTCATTGTTTAAAAGTACAAATATGAAATAACCATAAGAGGAAAAAAAGAAGAAAACGTCCCATTGAGCCATAAATAGAATAGAATAAAATCTGCTGCTGTTATAGTATGTTGAGCTAAATGACCGCCATACATTTAACATTTATGAAAATTTAAAAAAAACATGCAAACACACGCAGTGTAGTGTGACACCTACTTATATGTGAGTCGGCTGCAGATTATACACTGAGAAGCTGTGAGGAACCAACACACACACACACACACACACACACACACACACACACACCATGTTTCATCATTTCAACAGTGGCCCACCAGCGACAGCTCAGGAAGACCCGTTCACCCTCTCAGCATGTATCTCAGCATCTGCCTCCTTGTGTGTGTGTGTTCAGGGTTCGCCTCCTTCCCTGCGCCCGACTCTGAGCCCAAAGTCCCCCGGCCGATGTCGGTGAACCCGTTCACGGTGAGTCCACCGCCTCGCAAGCAAGTGGCCGCATGTGCACTTGGCGGGGAACAAAAAAGGAGGGGGCTTATTTATATTTCTTGCAAGGCTCTCTTTTCCAGGAAGTGTAGTAAAGTCCTCTCTTGTCTTTCAGGGGAACGTTTACCCCGGTCGAGGGACGTCGCGAAACCCTTTCATCTGAACACCCCCACCCCCCCTCCTTACTTCACCCACCCAATCCTCTCCCTCTGGGAACCCGAGGGAGAGGTGAACTTGAGGAGTCGCTGCCATTTCAAGGCCTCTCGAGTATTGTACCCCTCTGAGGGAGGGTTTGCCGTCCTCCATCCCCCCCGCCCCCCTCCTCCTCTCTCTCTGTCTGTGTTTACGTGTTTGTGGAGACAAAACAACAACAAAAAACGTGTGAATGTAATTATGAAATTCGTGTGTGTGTGTGAGAGAGCCTGCCGTGTTTGTACCACGTGACATTATGTCAAACGTTGTTTGTGTGCCGGTAGACGCCAACCTCAGGGCTCTGTGGGAGTCACTAGTTAACCATTTTTGTACTTTTCTTTTTTTTTTGCAGAAACACACACACATACATGTCGTTGCTGCTACTTTGCTTTCATCTCCTGCTTAAAAGTGCAACAAAACAGCTGGTGAAACAAACAAACCAACAAACAAATGTCCAAGTATCTGAGTTGTCCAAAGGAAGAGCCAGTTGAGGCTCTGAATCCCGAGTTTACACAGATGGTCATAAACAGCCTTAACAGCATGTGAATTAGCGTCGACAGATAAGATGAGCGTGTGGAACATGTTTGTATTCGTCACTGTTTTTATATATTTTTTTTCTTACGTCCTTTTGAAGGGTAATCTATGTTTTCCACTTCCTAGGCTGCATGCGCATAGAGGGCTAAAAGGAGATACTACTGAATGTAAAAAGCAATTTCAGAATAACTTTAATGTGTGTAACCCCCCCCCCCACCCTCCAAAACCCCCAAAACAACCTTCATGGCTTCATGTTCCGGACCAAAATGTTTCTCGCTCGTTCTTTTTTTGTTTCTTTTCGGTTGACATGGAGGCGAAGTTCATTTTTCCCCTATTTTGCCAAAAAGAACAGAGAGATTCATGTTTCTTTGTAATGACAAGTATTCATGTTCATAAAATCAGTTTGTTGCTTCTTAAGTAAGTTTGGCTCCGGGTGTTTTTTCAAAATGTGTTTTTTCTGGTTCATCTATAATCTCTTGTACAAACTCTCTCGAGCATAATAGAGGCTTCTTTTTTAAATGTATTTGTCTAAATGCTGTAATTACTTCTTCAAACAGCAGAGGGCGCGTGAGCTCCACTTTCCCCTGACCTCGTGCACAAGGTTACTTTTGGATGAATATTGCATAACAACATACATACTGCATAAGCGTGCAGGACAAAGATAGAAACACTTTATAGCTGCCAGGATGACTATTAATAGACGTATTGACATATACAATTCCGATTAAACATGCCTGTTATTAATATTACATACGATTGTTATTCGATGGTATTTTACTCTGCCATGCACCAGTGAGAGATGGAGGTTTCACTGCTCAGCCAGACAGTCGAAAAAAACAAAAACCCAGATCAAAATCATTGTACTCAGACAGTCTGAGTGGGGAAAAATATGGCGTCTACAAATGCCTCGTTTATCAAATTGCAGCAGCTTGATGTACTATTTGTGTAGCATTTAGTAAACAATAACTTCAAAACGACTGTATTCCCACATGATGTGACGGTTTCACTATTAACCTATATTTTAAATATGTTTATGCGACCTCCTGCTGCATTTAATGTAGTACATGTTTCGATTTCCAACTCTGTAGGGCTTTAGAAGTTTGATGTATAAAACGTGTAAATACAGGATAGAGGTTTTATTTTGTATTTGTTTTAAACGATAAATAGAACAGGATGGACCCATGGCAGAGCCACTACTGAAATCTTACTCCACGCACTGGAAGTGTTGCTACCTTCACGTGCTGTAGGAAATATCGATTGTTACTTGAGTTAAACTCCCAAGATGCAATACAATTCACCTCATAGCAGCACAGGTACAAAAAAAAAAGCAAATGAAAATTAAATAGATGTGTGAAACACACACTGTTTAGTGTTATCTTTGTCCAAATAATGAAACTTACAGTTAATGTATAGTCTGCTTTGTGTAATTAAAGCTACTAGGAGAGAAGTTTTCCAGTAGTTGAGTTGAGTATTTTATTAATTGTGTAAATTTAGCCAATTAAATTGTCTAAATCACCTTATGGGCAGTTTTTGTCATGAAACCTGACTCTTCCCCTTTAAGCACAACCTCATGACTTCACATTCACTACATAGTTTTGCATTTATCTCTATTCATTCAATATGTTTTATCTTTCCATATGGTACTTATTTATTATTGCTCATTACATGTGATTTTTGTTTTGTTTATTGTTATCATTATCCATTATCTATATCGTGGTATAGTTCCAACAATGTACATCCATTTTCTACGTTTGACATGTGTCTCTACAAATGCAGAGTTTTGTCATCATTTAGTTAATTTTGTAGTTCATGTTATGTTTAATTATCCTGTTACAGTCTCCCATTTGCATTAATAAAGTACTGTGCGGAGAGCACTGAAATGCACACGGGGTGTTTGGGTACCCTTGTGTCGGAGCCCGGGGCCGGTCCGTGAACGCACCAATGCTCCAGAGTACTAGTACAGCGGTGAGTGACAGTCCCGCTCCACGGTAGCTGCTCCGCTCCTCTCCACTCTGCAACAACGAGACCCGAGCCGAGCCGAGCCGAGCAGGGTTGAGGGGACAGACAGACAGACAGACAGACAGAGAGTGAGACAGGCTGCAGCAGGATGGGCTCCGTGCAGTAAATGGGATTAACCCGCTCAGACGGCGCTCGAGCCACTCGCAGCAGTAGCAGCAGCAGTGGTGGTAACGTTAGTAGTGGAGAGTGAAGCGCGAGCTCCGCCGCATGTGTTCGCCCGTGTGGAGAACTTGCGCCGGCCCGTCCGTCGGACAGAGAAACACGAGCCAAAGAGGAGCGAAACTAACGACAGCTGCAGCCGTCAACAGACCCTGGTTCAGGTTCAACCGCCGGACTCAGCGGTAGCAGCAACCCCAAACCGACCCCCGCCTCCCCTCTCACATGCCTGCGTTGATGTGGGGGAGAGGGAGGGGAGCGCAGACGGGGGACGTTTGACTCTTCTCTCTCAACTTGCAGAAATACGACAAGAGAAGAAGAAGAAGAAGAAACAAAAAGAAAGAGTTTGTGTGTGTGTTTTTGTTTGTTTGTGTGTGTGTGTGTGTGTGTGTGTTTGGGAGGGGGGGGGGGTGAATACATGGAGTTGTCGGGTGTGATGGAGAGCCAAGCGGGCGACCTCCAGAGCTGCGAGGACGTGCGGAAGAGCGGCTACCTCCGCAAGCAGAAGTCCATGCACCGGCGGTACTTCGTGCTCCGCGCCGCCTCGGAGCGCGGCCCGGCCCGCCTGGAGTACTACGAGAGCGAGAAGAAATTCCGCGGCAAGGCCCCCATCCCGAAGAAAGCGGTGGCGCTGGAGACTTGCTTCAACATCAACAAGCGGGCCGACTCCAAGAACAAGCACATGATCGTGCTGTACACGCGGGCCGAGAGTTTCGCCATCGCCGCGGAGAACGAGGCGGACCAGGACGAGTGGTACCAGGCCATGGTGGACCTGCAGTGCAAAAGTAAGTCGGAAGAGGCGCGCGCGCACGCACGCACGCAAACGCGTGCAGGCTCCCTATATGCAAGTGCGTACACACACACAAATGCACGCACGCGCGCGCGCGCACGCTTAACTGTGTTTCGAGGCTCCGCATGTGAGGAGAAACGTGGCAACGCCTGCAGAGAAGCGCACTGCAGATCGGGACTTGTCTCATTCCGGTGTTTTGGACAACGTGTGGGGAGTTGTTTAAAAACCCATTACAGCCTGCCGAGCCAAGTTTACATAGTTAGTTTATGTGGCGGGTACACTCCCATTGCCGTGTGTGTGTTTATATACATATGTATGTTTTATTTTTTTAAAGATTTGAAGGTGGGTGGTGCTTTTCACTTTTAAAAAGCAGGTCGCAGTTCTTCACGGCCTCCGAGGGGAGCGTGTGTTTGTAAACACACGCCTTTAAGCCGCACTGTGGAGCTTATCCTCCCCGCCAGTTCTTATCACACTGGTGTCAGGCTAGAGATATTTACTCCCAGTTGTCCTCCAGACTTTTTGGGTTTCTCTCCGTGGGCCTCAGCTGTGTGCAAGCTGTGCCTCTCTTTCCCAACTCAACCCCCCCCCTCTTGTTTACTTGGCCTGCTCTGCTTTTCTGCTGACACTACAATATTACATCAAGCATTGGTCCTACAAAAGGGGAAAATGTCCCAACAAGTAGTGAGGGAGAGGCACATTTGCACCCGAGGAGAGGTTCATTCATTCATTAAATATTCATATTTCCTGGTTTGACTGGAAATAGCTAAGCAGCTTAGGCTGTCCCATCACGCTTCTCCTGCAGTGGATTTATCTAATGCTGCAAATGTGAAAATGGCCTCAACTCCCCCCAAAACCCACCCATGTAGATTGTTCTCCAACACTGTCTATCAGCTGCTTGTGTCAACACAGCTGTTGGGAGCAGAGCTGGTGAGCAGGGCAAATTCAAATCACCTGTTCAGCCTTCGTTGTGACAGACCAACCTCAAGGGACTCGTGACGTAATCTGGGCAAAAGTAAAGATACAGGTTCAAGGTGCACTTGGCTTCAGAGGGAGAGGGAGAGAGAATAATCTTATCTTTCATTTAAAACCCGTCGGAGAGCAAGTTGTTTCAAAGGTGGCTGATTTAGGAGCTCCGAGAAGCTGCGTCAGGGGAAATCTTGTGCGGATTTTGGAATTGGTGTCAAAACGGTGCCTCCCCCTTGTCGTCTTTTTCCATAACTGTGTTTGTGGGGGTGCGCCCCCGTTCTCCCAAGTATTTGATGAGTTCCCGCGAGACAGACGTCGGAGCCTAAAGGACCGTGAGAAACAACCTTTTTCTACCAAAAGGAAAACCGTCTCCAAATGTGCAGGCGCTCTAATCTGCGGCCACTAAGTGTTTAGTGTGCAAAGGTCAGATGTACAGAAATGGGTGTTTCACTTCGGCCCCTTTGCGAAGAAGTCAGACCACCGGCAGGCCCGAGCATCATAATGCCGGCGAGTTGTCATGACTTGTCTTTGAAAAGTCTGGTGTGATGCACTGACGGCTACTCGTCTCCCGCTCTTGTTGCTTCAAGTGTTGGGTTTCTCGTGTAAACCACCATCCCTGACAGCGACAAAGGGCTGCGGCTGAGCTGCTGTTTAAAGCAGCACGTTGGCAGGCGTTATCTTGTGGTATGTGCTGCAGTTCACACACACAGCTTCTGCCCATGCACAAACACGAGGCCCCCCCCCCCCCCCCCCCCACACACACACACACAGGGTCACGGACAATTGCTGACTAAACCTGTATGTGTGAAAATATCTTAATGCGCGTGCACACGCACAGAGGCAGAACACAGTTAGGATTCCTCCCTGTAACAACACTCCTCTGGTATGTGCCGATCATACACAGTTTCAGGTCTTCAGTGTCTGTGTGTGAACTGAACCTCCTCACCCCCCTCCCCCCTGGCCTCGTTTACACACACACACACACACACACACACTCCAGTGTCGTTGGTACAGTCAAGTGCCTGTCCCTCCCTCGCCCCAGTTGGGGAGACAGAAGAATTCACAGCCCGCGGATTGAGAGCAGGGCGAAGCTGAAGCCACGGTGCCGAGAGATGCTCCACCGCAGTCTTGCATAGTTTCCAGAGGACCCATCCCTCAATATGATAACTGCGTAGCTGTTCGTCGAAAGCCGTCAGTTGCTACGGGGGGGGGGGGTGGAGTTCTCAGCAGCAGCCCCCTCCCCAGCTGGAGCTGGAATCAAAGCAATGGGTTGAAGCTTGGATTAATGGGGTTGCTTCGAGTCGGCACAGCGAGAGGTTCCACAGCGTGCAGGATGTGTGAACGTGTACAATAAATACTGTACGCGTCCATGCTGCCGTTTGCTGCGCCTTGGCCTGGGAAACTCACCTGAAACGGCCCACGAACCGTCCCAATATCGCACAGCCTCCCCTCGAGCCGGCGGTAATTACACAAACACGAGCCAGCTGCCGTGCAGGGCGATATTAGGATCCCAGTTATTTATTCAGCTGAGTCCAGTAAGACCCTTTCGGGCAGCGAGTACAGTATCAGGCTTGAGGGCAGCTATTTGCTCAACTATTAGGAGTCAGTCGAGGGTGTAAAGGCTTAACCTCGACAAAACGGGCGGAGGTGCGGCCCACAGTTGCCGTTTGCCAGGAACACTGTCCCGCAGCTCAGGCACCACCTCAGGAATGGTTGTTGACCTGAGTAAAACAATATGGCGCGAGTCAAACTTTGGCGCCAGCAGCACTAAATGAGAGAGAAAACACACCCACACGTACACGCGTGCAGGAAAGCTGCATGGATTAGAGCAGCAAAATAAAAGCCCGGCCAAAAAAGAAGCAGATGGAGTCCGACAGGATTGTCTCTGATTTAGTACTGGAGTTATGAATTAATTGGGAGAAAGTTAGTCCACAACGATTTCGAAAATCTGTTACAGTTTAGGGTTATTATTTGTGGCTTTTTTCATATTTTTTTAAATCATTTTTTACGTGATAGAACATTTAACATCTGTTTCACAGCTTCAGAAGACGTCACATCGTGTTGCGGGAAACGGAGAACGCAGATAATAAGTTGTAAAACCCTGAAATGGGTTAGTAATGTTGCACTTTGGGTTTTCTTGTCTCGAAGTCGGATACAAGCGGCCAAAATGAGCTTCCTCCGTAGGGTGGCCGGGCTCAGCCTTAGAGATAGGGTAAGGAGCTCGGACATCACGGGGGAGCTTGGAGTCGAGTCGCTGCTCCTTCGTGTCGAAAGGAGTCAGCTGAGGTGGTTCGGGCATCTAGTCAGGATGCCTCCTGGACGCCTCCCATTAGAGGTTTTCCGGGCACGTCCAACTGGTAGGAGGCCCCGGGGAAGACCGAGGACACGCTGGAGGGATTATATCTCCCGGCTGGCCTTGGAACGCCTCGGGATCCCCCAGAATGAGCTGGAAAGTGTTGCGGGTGAGAGGGAAGCCTGGGTCGGCCTGCTGCCAACGCGACCCGACCCCGGATAAGCGGGTGATAATGGATGGATGGATGTCTCGAAGTCTTTTCTGCATTAATCCAAAATCCAATGTATTTTTGTTGTTGATGAAACCAATGCAATGCTAACTTCTGGGGTTGGTCTCACGTCATCCTTATAGCACTCCATAGTGATTATCTTTTGGCATTTCGGAGACTCGACTCAAATGAACCCAAACAAGTTTTATGGGACTGTTCATAAAAGAAACATGACATTAAACTTTCATTCTGACAAAAACATCTTAACTCGAAAACAATCTTCTTTTTTTTTGGAGCGAACTCCATCTGTTCATCTCCGATTGACGCGCAGGACATCAAAAGTGAATAAAAGATGATTTGAAATATGGATCATCAGATCAAACGATAATGAAACGAGTCTTTCGCCGCATTCCGCCTTTCTTTTCAGATGGAGGTTTGTTGACTTCACTGCAGTACAGTAAAGCTCTGTGGAATTTAGTTTTCCATGTTCAAAGCTGATAATGATATGGTTACTATTCATGCTAATCCACTAACCTCAATGTGAGCAGTTTTCCCTTCACTGTAGATGTGTCTTCAGTTCGCTCGGTGGATTATCAGTATGTAGTTTGTGAAAAATGTGTTTTTAAGTGAATTGTGTATAGAAAGACTCTGTCCGACTATCTGTGTGTCTCTGGTGTGGTTGTTATCATGAAGGGTCGTTTGGCTGCTCTGACCAATGAGATTTGGATCTCACCAGTGGCTCGCAGAGCCGGCCGATTAAACGGTAAGCCGCGCTTAAGCACTGCTCATCTCCCTAATTAGGGAGTAATTATTGTCTCGAGGGCCAGCCGCTGGTGGCACAGAGGCTGAGTGCTAATAGAGTCACAGAGGAGAGAGTCTCAGGGGGAAAACATACAAACTATAGGTTAGAAAATGATCAGTGGTCTTTGTTTTTTGAGTGGGTCTTTTCTGCTCCGGGCTCAAGAGCTGCCACAAGTTATTTCCTCTGCATAAATAGTCGAGCGCTGCTCCTCGTCGGACCCTGCCGGCACCGAGGCAGCCCGTCAAGTAGGTGTTCGGGTTTGATCGACGGCAAAGCACAGCGAGATCCATTTAGTCGAGGAGCGGGCATATGTTGAGCAGGATGGAGCCGCGGTGCTTTCAATGCATAGTAACCTTATATAGCGAGTCGTATTGATCGCTGTGGGTTGAAACGGGCCCATTACCACTGTTCTAGTGGAGGTCGGGAAGTTCATGAGTTGGGATTCGTCCGCCTTACGGTGAATGCATTAGAACGAGACACGAGTGAAGGCCTTCCTCATTAGCGGCTGCGCTGCTCCTCTGGGATACAACGAGATGCTGCATTGAATGGATGTACTGTAACACCCGGCTCCAGGCCAAGGATGAATCCCGCCTGTCACAATCCTCGCAGTAAATGTCAACATTTCTTTGTCTTTTTCTTGTCTTTTAAATAAATGCCAAAAGTAAAAACATACGTATACAAAATATAAAAGGAGGGAACTTTATGTTTTTGGAATTAAACCCAGGAGTTGTCGATTTTAAATTGAGTTGAACGTGGTTAATAACGCATGTTCTGAACATCTTAGCACAAAGAAATGAATTATGTATTGAAGAATTTCCTATTTCTTTTCGACGCACACACACACTCTCCTACTCTTCCATACAGTGCTTATAGATGTATTTTACCCTAATTTTATGAAGCC
Organism: Cyclopterus lumpus; assembly: GCF_009769545.1. Lineage (NCBI taxonomy): Eukaryota > Metazoa > Chordata > Actinopteri > Perciformes > Cyclopteridae > Cyclopterus > Cyclopterus lumpus. The sequence goes on along the minus strand of NC_046983.1, from coordinate 8,212,109 downwards.
CTTTCTACAGCATGCTTTCTTTTAAGTGGAACTAGTTTTGCAGTACAATGGCCCTAGTTATCCTTAAGTGACGAAGGACGTATGGCTGCATGGTCATCATGTGTACACTTAATTTGTAGGTAAAGTGTCCACAAAGTGCAACTGTTTAATATACTTGAGAATATGTAGACGTTAAATTCCCTAACTGATTTCATACGTTTAAGCCTTTAATTTAATTCTCTGCGCTTTCTTTATGAACTTGCGTATGAAAAGTTGGAGTTAAAAAAAAAAAACTTGGAGAGGCCGCTTGCCCAGAAGACCACAACGAGTTCCTGATGATTTAATTCCAAAATATGATTTATCTGCTTTGGAAAAGTTGCGCAAAACAAAACTCATCCTGGAGCCAAATATGACTTTTGTTGGAGAAGAAAGAAAACACTTGGGGGTGATTCTGAGACATTGTGTTAACTAACTCTGAGCCAGGCTCCACGGCAACATCCAAGATGGCGGCCAGTTTGGTGACAACTTCTGAGCTGGTTTTCAGAGAACTTCAGATAATTTTCATGGAGTTTTTTTTTTTTTTTTTTTTTCATGCGTCTTGTCAAGGGACAGTAAACCTTGTAGGCGTCATCGATAATTTACTGTGTGTGTGTGACTAACACACACCACATGTGAAATGAACCTCAGACAGATGCTGGTGTTGCGGAGGCATTGTGTCCATGAGTGTGGGCCCAGATAGGGGGATTACAGATGGTAGAGATAGATGAAGAGATGGGAAGTGGAGGAGTTGAAAAAGAGAGGAAAAGAGGCACGCATGGGAGCAAGAGATTAGACCAACTGTTTTCACTGCCAAGTAGCCCACTCTCTTTTTTTCTCTGCAATACATGCTAGGACAACAAGTCCACAGCTGTCTCCTATCTGGTAACCTGGTATGGCAGCGGGGGTGGTAGAGGGGGCACAGTGGCTGAGATCGGGCTTGGAAAATGGGGTCTGGCCCTCAGAAGTTCTGTGCAGCGTTTTGTGGTGCTGTGACGCAGCACAGCGTGCTACGGCAATGAGATCAGAAACTTGAAACAGAACCTAGTGAGAGCCAGCCGGTTCAGAGCCAGTCGTTTCCCCTGATTCACAGGCCGCATTACCTAACTAAAAAGAGGGATTTTATTATGAATCTTGCTATAAAATTCACTTGCGTTTTTCTTTTCCCCAAACATGAACCTTTTTAGATTTCAAAATGTAATCTTACTACAATCCCATCCAGTGGGGCTTTTCTTCAATAAGAATACCCCTCATCCGTTCTTGCTGAACTGATACGATCTACTATGGAAGACCTACTTCCTTAGGATTTGTTTGATAAACCCTAACAATAATCAGCCACTCAGGGGAGGAGCTGTTGATATCACAGCAGGCATCTGGCCGCCCCGGGGGGTAAATATCACAGCCCTATTCCCCCCCTAAACACACACACACACACACTCACTCCAACTGCATGTTAGAAAGTAAGGGAGACACAGAGCCGCCTAAAAGCCAATAACTCAAATTAAAAAACCCAGTTTGAGAAAATGAGGGTAGATTATGTACATCTACGTCTATGGTATCAGGGGAGGCCGCTCGAGCATAGCAAACACATGTCATGAATAGACGGCAGTGTTGGCCGCGTAGGTTGCCGCTCTCGAGCTCCATGTAAGACTGAAAGTTTCATGTGTGGTCGCGGCGAAAGTGAAGTAAACAGCCGGTGCGTGAATAAGCCAGTGTAAGTTGTTTTCAGGTTGCTAAAAAAAGGAAGCGCGGCGCTGAAGCTTTGAAACAAGTTACAGTTACCTTGTGTGAACCCTTTGACCCCGATACACACCCACCATGAAGGTCGCATCAGGGTTGGCTGAACGTTTTTTTCCGCACGCATAACCGTTATTCAACCAGCAAGCGCAAAAGTCAAAGCGTTATTGCCTCCAGGTGCGTTTTGATTTCATGGGCATCCGCCTTTAGCCTTTAAGATTCATCTCCTGCTAGGGGCCGTCATGTGCGTGTGTTTTTCTGAGGGCTTATTATGTCGTATAGGGGCGACAGAAGCTGACCGGCTGATAACGTCTTCATGCAAAGTGGCGGGGGGAGGTGCAACGTTCCCAACAACCGTGTCTGCCGAGCTCCACACTGCCGGGTCCCCGGGAAGACAGCCACGGGCGATCTATAATTCATACGGCTCTGTGTAGGATCAACCCTAGCTTTATGTAACCCTGAAGGGCGGTCTATGATGTTCGATAGGGGCGTGTCCGTCTGCATCCCTGTAGGGGTCTGGGAAAGCCTCTTAAAGGTTTCCAGTGCTTTTGAGAGGCGTTGATAAGTGCGCACAGCCTGAGTGGCCCTGAGATCAAGGGTGTTTTTGTGTGGGAGTGCTGTTGAGGGCACAGCTGAGGTTTAAGGCTGCACTGTACTCAAAACAAACAACACACTTGTGCTCTCCTAAAAGACACGTTATTCGACTCTTGAGAAGGAAACGATGCTCCTCGAAGAACATGCTGCACTGCAGTCTCAAGAAGCAACGGGATAGCAAGTGTGATAAGAATTTTGTGTTCCAAGCAATCCTACGTATAAACATTTCCTCCTTTTAAATATTGTATATATATATATATATATATATATATATATATATATATATATATATATATATATATATATATATATATAATATAGAGCTCTTGTAAAAGGCAGTTTTTCCGTCTTTGCAGTTTCCCGCAGTCCCTAATTCGCTGTGTCCCAACTGAAAAAAATCCCCTAACCATCCCTTCCTGTTGTAAATCTAAATCGAGGAGGCACACAGGGCTTCTTGCACACAGAGAAAAGCAGTGCATGAAACAGCCATGCATGGCCTTGAGTGAGTCATCTAATGTGGGGGGGGGGGGGGGCCTCCACACAGACACAGACACTAAGACTTTCAACAAAACAGCTATTCTAAGTCTCTTTCAAGTTGCGCACGATCCTCCAATTTTGCCTCTCCACCTCTTTTTTTTTTTTTTATAGTTGTTTCGGGAAGAGGATCTTTGGGGAAATGTTTGTCATAACGGAAACTCGGCTAATATGGCGTCCACTGTGCACGCAGAAGCTTCTTGTCTACATATGGTTGTCATTGTAGATGTTGCAGCGGAGTCATGGGAAAGGCAGAACAAACGCATGCAGACATACAATCATATATTTGTAATTCTGTGGTCCGGGTGCACTGTGATTAGCCGGAACTCGGCCAACATCATTGCTTAAAGTAGAATACCACACAACCGTTGTGCAAATATGATGCGTCACTCAGTGACTTGTCAAAAAGATCTTCAATGCTCCAGATGTGATAGTCTTAATAAGACAGGTGCTCATTGTTGCACAAAGAACATCTTGTTCCTACAACAGGTGAGCATCCCTGTGGTGGTTTGTTTGTTGTAGTTAGCATGCTCAGACTTAACCAACCTGGCAGTTTGACAGAGAGAACTCATCAAATACGGTGCATGTGAGGAAAGGATCCATTGGGAACATTTTAGGATGGTTCCCCAAAGAAGAAGAAGAAGAAGAAGAATCCACCCTAAAACATGAGTCATATGGTATTTCTATAATCCTGGGCTTTTTAGTCAACAGATATGAGGTCCATTGTGCCTGCAAGTTAAGGAGCTTAGAGGTAAATCTGTTGAATATTCAGTCAGTGTCAATGGCTGCCGACAATGAGTTGCACAGCATGATAGAATTAAGGTAATTTTCTCGGTTCCTGCTTCCGATCTGTAAACAAAAAGGTGACTTAAAACACCAAACATCCAACTAATTGTTGTATTAAGTCCCCGGGCCTTTTGTGTGCCCAAACCAGCCCAGGATCAAATCTCAACAAGAACTTTCTCTCCGTTTTTGTTTGCCTCAGTAATTCTCTACTGTTTGAATACAGAGACACAACGGGTGAATGGACACTCCATGATATTAGTTTACAAAGCCAGTTTATTGTCAGTAGAGCAGCTCCAGAAAATGTCTCTTAAAGAGCATATTAAGTGCTTGGCTCTTGGGTTTCTGACCCACTGTTGGCATTGTTTGCTTTGGTTTTGGAGAAGATTCACTTGTTAAGCATTTTCCAACTTGGTTCACTTACGTTTTTTCCACAACGGTTGCTTTTCTTTCAAAGTCATCATTCTTGTGCGGGGTTTCAGTTGTCAATGGTTCCACAATTCCAAACTGGTATGTGTGCTTGTGTGAGTGTCAGGATTTCTGTGTGCCGTTGACATATGAGACCCCAGGTATGAAGCTTGCAGGTACAGTCTCACATGCTCCTGCATGCTCCGTTTCAACTCAGATCTGTTTTAAAATCTGTGAAAAGCTTATATCAGCATATATTACATAATAGAGGCACTTGCCCTCTACTCACAAGTAAATAGTGGTGGTTTCATCTGGTGTTCCCTTTGTTCACGTGGGCTTGAAGGTCATGTCAGTGCGTTGTTGTAACAGTGCTCTTCATAAATCCTCCTCCGTCACACTTTAATTACCTCTTTGTTTTTTCCTTTCCAGTCAAATCCTCCTCTTTTCTACTCCAACAACGTTTTAATATCCTTCTGGTTCTGTTCTGTCCCTGTAGGTAAGAGCCTCACTGACATCGAGGAAGGGGGGGACTATGGAATACCCAATCCTGGGCCTGCGTTCAAAGAGGTGTGGCAGGTGAAGGTGTGGCCCAAAGGCCTGGGTCAAGCCAAGAACTTGGTGGGCATCTATCGCCTTTGCCTGACTGACAAGACGGTCAACTTTGTCAAGCTCAACTCTGATGCTGCTGCCGTGGTGCTGCAGCTGATGAACGTCCGACGCTGCGGCCATTCAGAAAACTTCTTCTTCGTCGAGGTGGGACGCTCAGCCGTGACAGGCCCGGGCGAGTTCTGGATGCAGGTGAGCCTGTAATCTGCAGTCCCCAAAGTGTTGAGAGTTGCACCCTCCAATACCATCTATATGTAAAGAGCCTATAATCAACAGAATCAGAGAAACTATAAAGTTACACAAGATTATGGTTAAAGCCTACGTAACCCCACATTATGGTCCAATTCATAAGGGTTGTTGCTTGACCGTAACTTAAGGTGGAAAATAAAAGCGGTGGATAAATTATGCTTTTGTACTGTTTAGGGATGTAATTTTCGGTTAATAGCCCAACACCAATACAATGTAACTAACCGGTTAATTTTAAAGACAAAAATGCAAAATCACTTGAAATACAACATGCGCTTTTCTTTCCTGCCGAATTGCGTAGCACTATCTAATTAGAGGTGCTAAAATGTTAATGTTTCGCTCGGGTAGTTGTGTGGCACAGCTGGACACACACACACACACACAGCTGTGTCACACACACCGAAGCTCACTGCTGAATGTGTGAACAACCCTTATTCTTGGTGGTTAACTGTTTACATCCCTGGTATTGTTTTCGTACTTAAACACAAAGCCTTTAGATCTAAAAACTCAATCTTAAACCAACTTTACAACACTAAACGGAAGTGAAAGAAGGCATTCAGAAGAAAGAAAGAGGGCAAGCAGTATTTGAGCTGATACCCCTTAAATACAAATTTAATTGAAATCCAAACAGAATTTCTCGTGAGAATAAAAAATGTGAAAGAATATTCAGTTAAAATTCTCTCAAGGTTTGTAACTGGTTTTACCAAAATTATGGTTTGAAATCACTGTTTGAGAGTTTTTTTGTGTCACTGATTAGGTGGATGACTCTGTGGTGGCCCAGAACATGCATGAAACCTTGCTGGAGGCCATGAAGGCACTGAGCGAAGAGTTTCGCCAACGCAGCAAGTCTCAGTCGAACTCCGGCCCCGGAGGAGGTGCTACTGCTTCTAACCCCATCAGTGTTCCCTCACGCCGCCATCACCCAAACCCTCCTCCCAGCCAGGTGGGCTTCACCCGCCGGCCCCGAACGGAGCCCCCAGGAGGAGCTAACAGTGGAGCAGGGGTCAGCAGTGCCAATGCTTCTCCCACCCCACGGCATAGTTTTCCGAGGTCTCGCACTGCAAGTGATGGGGGGAAAGGTGAGGATGGGACAGGAGGGACCACACCCCTCCAAGGGACTTGTTCCAGCCCTTCCACCAATGGTTCGTGCTCTACCACCCCGATCCTCAGGTCAAAATCAGCCCGTTCAGTCCCCACCACAGCTGCTAAAACTCCTCTTGGGTTGATGCGTTCCATCTCCTCTCCAGCACCCTCCCCAGCCCCAAGCCTCTCCTCTAGCTCAGGGCACGGCTCTGAGTTTGGAGTCGTGACATCTGCAGGTGCTGGTCCAGGGTCTGATGCCTACAGTCATATCCCCTCCCATCGCGCCTCTGTCTCGGGCTCACCCAGTGACTATGGCTCCTCAGATGAGTATTGCTCGAGTCCTGGGGATCACACTCTCCTCCCCTCCCCGAGCCTCCCCTGTAGCTCTGTTGGTAGTGCTGGCAGCCAGTCCCTTGGCGAGGAGGGAGCCAATTATATCCTGATGGGCCAACGTAGTGGTGGTGGTAGCAATGGCAACCAAGGTGGCTTGACATCCAGTTCACTGCCAGCACCAGTAACACCAGCCTGTGGCTCCCAGCCACAGACCAGAAGAGTTCTGCGCCGCTCCTCCAGTCGTGAATGTGAAGCTGAACGTAGGCTGCTGAGCAAGCGGGCTTCGTTACCTCCGATGGCCCTGGAGAGGCTGGCCCCACGTCAGCGCAGAGCTGAGGAGCCAGCAGATGAAGATTCAGCCGATTATGCCATCATGTCCAGGAGCACTAGCCGTGAGTCCTTTGCTTCCACCTCCTCTACCCCACAGAGGGAATCGGTCATAGGTGTTGGGTCAGCAGGGGGAGGAGGAGGGTACTTGGATGTGGCGGGAGAGTTTAAAAGTGAAGTGGGTGGAGGAGCAAGTGGTAGTGTAGATATAGGTGTGGACAATGGGTACATGTCCATGCTGCCTGGCGTCACTCAGCCTCCAGTATCCCTGTCCCCGTCATTGTCTGTTTCTGTCCCAGACTCGGATTCCAAACCTGCTGACGACTACATGGCTATGACCCCTAACAACAGTGTGTCCCCGCCACAGCAGATTCGACCTCCACCAGCTTCTGATGGCTATATGATAATGTCCCCCAATAGCAGCTGCTCCCCTGACCAGCGTGGGGGTCTCTCTGGAGGAGTGTGGGTCGGCAGTGGTAGTGCAGACAGCAGGGCAGGCAGTGACTATATGAACATGTCTCCAATCAGTGCACGTTCTGTAAATGGCAGCCCACCACCACCTGAACACAACAGTCATTTGGAGACCAGTTCTCAACAGCAAGCCCCCAAGATGGTCTATTCTTACTATTCTCTTCCCCGCTCATACAAACATAACCCCTCTCCTGGACACTTTGACGATGGACCCGGACGAGGCAGAAGGTCCAATGGGAGTTTCACTAGGGGAATGGGTGGAGGTAGGACTGTGGGAGGGCGTCAGGAGCCAACAGCAGCAGTCAATTCAGCAGTTGGACGCCACCTGTCACTCTCCTCATCCTCATACTCCTCCAGCTCAGCCAGCAGCGAGAGTCTCGGGGAGAGCGAGGACCGAGCTAACCAGACAGTTAGCCCTATGGCTGGGGGAACTCAGTCCAAAGATGGGAGTAAGCAGAGACAGGGCTCTGGTGGATTGTCCAAGCAGGGTAGCCATAGTAGGAACAGACCAGTGAGCCTGTTTGTTGATGTATCCAAGGCTAATACCCTTCCAAGGGTCCGTGAGAACCCCCTGCCCCCAGAACCTAAGAGCCCTGGGGAGTATGTAAGCATTGAGTTTAAGGGGGAGAAGAACAGCCAGACTGGGGTTGGAGGATGGCGCGGCCGTGGTCTCAGACATGGCTTATCACTGCCTCATGGCTCAAGCAGCAAGCATAATCAACACAGGCCAACTTCTTGCTTAGGGGACTTTATCCCCCTTTCCCGTAGCCCATCTGCCCCCATCACCCCCCCAGCTGCCTCTGAGTATGTCAATATGGACTTGGGCCCTTCTCCGTCCCCCTCACCCCTCTCCCTTACTCCTCTAGTTTTCCCCTCCTTCCACACCCCTCCAACGCCACCAACTCTTGCTCATGCTCCCAAATCCTGCGATAAGGGTACTGCTGGCCCTCGTGAAGAGGGGGTCGAAGTGGTTGAAGCCCCACTTAGGAAAAGCAGAGAAAGTGTCCCATCAGTGTCTGAGTCTGGGTCCCCATCATCCTGTGGAGACTACACAGACATGGTCTTCAGCTTGAACAGCACCACCGTGCCTAGGTCATCATCCAGTGTCTCCCCCAAAGCTCCTTCCCCCACCAGGACTGATCCCTCTGTTCCAGTGCTATCACGGGGTTTAGATTTCCCCCTCGCCAAACCTGGACCCAACCCAGACCACGGGGCTAAAGTTATCCGGGCCGACCCCCAAGGGCGCAGACGGCACTGCTCAGAAACCTTCCTTGCCTCGCCTTCCCTCCCCACCTCTACCTCTACTTCCTCTTCCTCCACTGCCTCCCTCTTTCCAGAACACCCCCAAGCTGTGGCTCGCCGGCTGGGCTTTGAAAGCATGCTGTGGGGGAACGGTGCTGTGACTGACAACCCCACTCAGTTCGCCCTCCCTGGACAGCAGTCCCTTCCCACAAACTCCACGGAGCAAGGCCTTAACTACATAGACTTGGACTTGGCCAACAAAGAGGGCCCCCATTTGGGCCTGGATGGACCCTCAGGTAGCCAGGCCCCCTCTCGCCTCTTCACTGTACTGGGTGGAGGTTCTGCGGTCGTGGGAGTGGGCGCAGCAGTCGTCAGCAGCAGCAGCAGCAGCTCAACTCTCAACACTTACGCCAGCATCGACTTCTACAAATCAGAGGAACTGCGGACGCATCAGAATGGAAACAAAGAGGGAACAGGTACGAGTTGCCATTTATTCTTTTAAAACCCATTTGTTTAACATCAGGTTTCGTCTCTCTCTCCTTTCTTTTCCTAGTTGCACTCTGTGGCATTATTCAGATAGAAAAGAAGAATATGCATGCAAGATCATCCAGTGAGGCACAGCTTCCCTTTCCACCTATGCTTGTTATCAAACTTCACCTGGCGCCATGTAGACACAAATTTGATTTGTATGACTGCATGATCCACAATATGAGATATAGATCGTCTGCTCTGATAATTCATAAGTAGATTTCTTTGAAAGGCATATTCACACTTTTTACCTTATGTGATTATGTACGGTGCTAAAGGCCACACAACTTATTGGAATAACTGGATTTTCTGGAAATTACTATTGATCCCCTCAAGGCTTCTTTCTGATGTTTGGAGCCAGATTCAGAAGCGTTCGTTATAGACATTTGACAAGCGGCAGAATCCTTCTGCTCCATAAGAGCCATTACTTTCAAAGGAAACCATTTTGGCCTGCCATTGAAGCATTCTCCTTCATGTTGAATAAAGTTGAACTCTGGCCAAATTTTAGTTGACCTGATAACCTCCATTGTGACATGAGCATAGGAAACCAATGGAGGAGACAAATGATTGTTCCATGATTCAGATTTCATGTTATTTTGAGTTCCAAGAACCCTTAATCTCTGGTATGGAATAGTATGTAAGCATTGAAGAGGGATAGTCAGGTTTATAGACGTGACTATAGGAAAATAGTTTTCCATGATTTGAACATCGCTTAATTTAAGCAGACGGCTGTGATTGTTCAGTTTGACCACCTGCAGGGCTTTCTTTTTCTGTGTTCTCATATTAGAAAGCATTCACAGAAATCTACTTTATTGTCAGGAAGGGAGGTCAGTAAGGCCAGATGATGAATTTTCATTGTATGTCTTTTTTTCCCTACTGTGTGGGGTAATTCTCTAGCGGTGGGGTTCCACCACAGCTAAACAATGCCTCAACTAGGTCACTGAGACGTTTCCTCATAGAAAAACATTCTCTTTGAGCCACTGTCTGCACTAAATTGGCCCGTTAAGAAATAGACGCCTGCAGATAGAGAGGCATTTAAATGGAGATGTGGATTTATATGCATCAGTAACACACAAAATAGTCTTACTGAGCTTTCCACAGTGGGGCTCTTGTGATGAATGCATCCTGCCAAGCCTTGTTGTTTATGTAGCCCTGCTAGCTTCCACTTGATTTGTACCGACGGTTGTGTCAGACTTAAACCTCATGGGGTTCTGTGGTTAACATTTCATAGGCCGGCTCCAGAGTTAGATTTAATAAAGAATTTGAGGCATTAGCAAAAATTCATCGAGGGATCTTGTGGTGTGTGTGCAGCACGGCTGAGCTCAACAGTTGTTTTTTTATATTCCACACAAGGAAATTAACCATCAGTCTGCATCCATACGTACCCGTTTTGGTTTCATTGGGAAGTGGAGGTACATGTTGGTGGATGCAGACAGTATTGTTGGGTGTATTTTAAATATATGAGCGAGCAGGCTACCATAGTGGGATCATATGGGCTCTGGCTGCTGAGTATGTCAGCGGGACAGCGTGGGGGACAATGTTGCACATTGGCTGTGAATGTTGAGATGGGGCCAGTGTTTCACTCTCACAGCTCTCAAATGCCTCAGTACAGTGCCCCCCCCCCTCCTTTCATCCCTCCATTCCCTCTCCCCCTCTTTCCTCCTCCAATAAATGATCCTTTTGTTCGAGTGTTTTTGCCGCGGTGAGCTGGCAGGCCTCAGCCCCAAGACTAGTGGACTCTCCTGAAAGAGTTTTCCCCTGTAGTCCAGAATGTGTGGCCTTTCCATCTCGCTTTTGTGATTCCTTTCTTAACCTACTCTGCTGTTTATTGCTGTCTTTGTTTTTTGTCTACTTTACCTCGCACTTAGTCATTGTACTACAATCTGCGTCCTCATCCGACATCCACTCTTGACAGACTTTTGAAATTCCTTCCCTTCCTTCTGTTCACTACACATACTGTTGTTCAACATCTCTTCACCAAAATGCCTTTTGTCCTCCTTCCTTTTCACATTGCGTTATACTGCATCCTTTAAATGCTTGCAGAGACACTTAAAAATAGATTTTAGTGTCACACTGAGACATTTTCCTTTTGCTGCAGAGCAGATAGCGACCAGAGAAACCAAAAGCAAAAATACAGAGATGGTACATGGCGACCAATCTATCCGTTACTACGAACTGTATAAAATTTGGAAACGATTAATTCTCTTGTCTGCATGGCTCCTGTGAGTTCTGATCTGCTGTAACTACAAGGATCTTTTCCACCAACATGAACCAGCTTGTATAGAAAAAGAGTGTGTGCATGTCTCAGGTCTGCATACTTTTGGCAAAGAGGGCCAAAGGCTAAATTTGAACATCAGTAGTGGGACATAAACAAAAACACTCTTTGACAATGCTTATGTAATGTGTAAAAATAGCCTTACATGATTTAGATAATGAGGAAACACAGGGTGATCTGATTCACTCTAAGTAACATCTTTTTAGAAAATCAAAATGAATACAAGTGTGACGTGTGTGCGCTTTGTTGCCCTGCGGTGAACATGTTGAGCCTTTTGTGAAGAAAATATAATATCTGTATATATATCTGTCTTGATGAGACCACTTTTTATGAAGCTCTGGCAAAGCATGAGGGACTGTGATGTGAGCATTTCACTTAGCTGTGTAGATCTTTGCGTGTGCGTGTTTCCCACATAATGTGTGTCGTCGTGACCTTCAGCAGAACGGAGTGCAACATTAGTTTATGAAGTAGAAAAAGGGTTTTTTCGGGGACAAAATGTCAATTAGATTAAATCCGCCACCACTCCCACAAACTCCTCCCAGAGGAATCATGTGAGAACAGTTTATTATCCACGCTTCCAGCTTGCCCCTGCGCTCTTTTTCTGGAGGAGGATGTGTGTGCCACCCTCAAAATAACCTGTAGCTCTTTTTAAAACTCCCTC